>NW_022681453.1:164065781-164665781 GCF_009764315.1 Trachypithecus francoisi
ATCATCACCATTCCCTCACTTGCATGAGGACTGGGCATCTGCCAAGCTTCCAACTGCCCGGCCCCTCCTGGCTGGGGCTGTGACCACACCTGGAAGACAGGCCTTCAGTAGCCCTGCACAGCCTGCTCTGGGTCTACCTTTGGCTGTTAAGTCTAGGTCATCATAAGTCCTCCTCCTCTTTGCTAGGAGGCCCAGGAACTGGGAATGAAGCGGGGGGCTTGTCCCCAAGAGAGGGTACACAGTTGTGCCTGCCCACCATTATCAATGTTGTATAAAAATATACAGGGCTGTAGTGAGAAGAGATTGGGGGGAAAACTCTACTAAAGCCAGTCTTACAGCATTTTATCAGCTCTTGATCACAGGAAACATGTATTGTGAACACAGCTCATCCCTATTACACTGACAGATAAATTGAGGGATAGGGCCTTGTCCACACTGTCAGCCACAGACCCAAGGGTACAGCGTGAGTTTACCAAATCCCAGCCAATGGGCCATTTAATAATGTGCCTTTGAAATTCCTTTTTCTGTGTTTCCTAACTCAATCATATCTAGAGCAGCCCACCCCTTAGCATCCTCTGCCTCTGGGGGTCATAGAATATTAGGGGGCAAGAGAGCCTGAGCAGGGGCTCTGGTGAGGCCCCAGGGTCTACATCAAAGGACTACTCAGGGTAGTCCTTGAGTGCGTGACATACAAAAGGCTGAGAAGATGCAGACTAGGATAGCCGCATGGCCTAGGCAAGGCCGTGTCCAGACTTACTTGGACTTGTTGATGGCTCTCTTGAGTTTCTTCTCCAGTTGTCGCATGCGGCCCATGGCGGCGTTGTACCTGGCTGCTGTCTCCTTATGCACCAGCTCGCTCCTGGTCTTGGTCTGCTCCGCCTCCATGACCTTCAAACAACAGCAGAGTTCAGCCCAGAACAGTCCCTGCTTGGAATATTACATCATTTTTCAAAAAATATTCTTTGGCCAGGTGCGGTGACTCACGCGTGTAATCCCAGCACTTTGGGAGGCCAAGGTGGGTGGATCACGAGGTCAGGAGATCAGGACCATCCTAGTCAACATGGTGAAACCCATCGCTACTAACAATACAAAAATCAGCTGGGCCTGGTGGTGTGCTCCTGTAGTCCCTGCTACTCAGGAGGCTAAGGCAGAAGAATCACTTGAACCCGGAGGCGGAGGTTGCAGTGAGCTATCATGCCACTGCACCTGGGCAAGAGACTGTCTCAAAAATAAAAATAAAAATACTCTGGGCTGGGTGCGGTGGCTCACACCTGTAATCGTAGCCCTTTGGCAGGCTAAGGTGGGTGGATCACCTGAGGTCAGGAGTTTGAGACCAGCCTGGCCAACATGGTGAAACCCTGTCTCTACTAAAAATATAAAAATTAGCTGGGCATGGGGGTGCGTGCCTGTAGTCCCAGCTACTTGAAAGGCTGAGGCAGGAGAATCACTTGAACCCAGGAGATGAAGGTTGCAGTGAGCTGAGATCGCGCCACTGCACTCCATCCTGGGGGACAGAGCAAGACTCTATCTCAAAAAATATATATACATATAGATATCGATATCTATAACTAGATATATATTTGAGCAAATCAGTGGTCAGACTAAGAATAAACCAACTTCCCAATAGTGGTTTTCTTTTCCTATTGATCTATTTTGAAAAGGTCCTGTGAGGCAAGATTAAATAGCTAAATTGGCTGTGACAATGACTGAGAAAGAAAATGGAAAAACAAAAATCAGAGAAAATTTCGAACTATTTTCTGATTCAACAGATGTCCACTTTCTTCTCAGGTTCCTGGATCTAAGTAGCCACCTAGAGCTCCTCCCGTTCACACCTTGGGGCAGGGGCCTGATGGGCAGGCAAATGGCCAGACAGCAGCAGTGGGTACCTGAGACGGGGAACCTAATGAGGAGACCACCAAAACCAAGAACCAGCAAACCAGCCACGACGGCAATCAAGCCAGCAAAGCAGCCATGACTTCTGTTGTTTGGTCCTTTCCCAAATATTCTGAACTAGTTGGCTGTGCACAGAAGAACTCAGGACCCAGAAGGGGCAAACTTTACATTTAAGCAATTAAATTAAAACCCAGTCATTCACATCAGATTCTGAGGTACACAAACATTTGTGAGCAGAAGACAAGTCAGAGTTCTGGTGGGAACACTTTGTTAAGTCTGTTGAAAAAAATGAGTTACAAAACCAATACTCAAGGGCCCTCAATGCCCCCCCCCCCAAAAAAAAAAAGGCAGCTCACAGGCCCAGTCCCACAGACATGGGCAATGTTAGTTCTCTCCTTGGTTACCTAAAGAAAAACCTCAGAACAAGGCCTGCCTTGAAGAAAGGAGGGAAACAAACCGCAGTTCAGGCCACATAAGCAGCTTGCGATTTCCTTCCCGGTCTTCTTCCTACCACTCACAGTGTTATAAAATAAACCAGAGAGACAGTAGAGGTTAGGCTAAAGGATTATTCTCTATTCTCTGGTGAGCATCCGAGAGGAGCCCAGAGGGCTCCTGGTCACTAGTCAGACCCCGTAGAATAATTTTAGGGAGGTACCACCACGTCTTTAGTTCACAGTTAAAAGAGAAGGCCACAGAAGAAAGCTGCCAGTGTTCTACCATCTCCTCCAGTCAACAGCCACAATCAGCCCTAGGATAGTTTACTTATAATAGGATTTTTAAAGGTACCATGAAAAATTATGAAAGATTTTTATATGGGCATTAAAAATTACAGGGTGTCCTGTCTAGGGCACCCTTCCAGGCTATCTCTGACTTTGTCTTGAAGCTATTTTACAACCCTGTAAGTTGTAGAAAACTGACAGTAATACAAATGGGGTTTTTTTTCCAGAGAAATGAAGATGAACTGTGTCCCAGATGCATTGGGTTACTGACTGCCCTGTAATAGTCCATTTTGTATCTGTTGGTAATTCATTTCAGCATTCTTGGTTTTCTATGAGTTTGTATTTTTTTGAATTCAAGAATTGTAACATCTCATTAGATCCCTCCTTATTTAATAGAAAATATTTAACACGAGAACATTTTATATTTGTATCCCAATTATGCTTTTACCTTCTTAAAAATATTTATCTTTTAACAAAAGTGTCAGTGCTTCAGATAATTTTTAAAAACCACAGAATAAAAGAGAAGAAAAATAGGAGGGAACTGAGCTAAGCTGGCATGAGGTGACATGCTTGCTCACATGATTTCTAAACCAAGACCAAAGGGCTAAGAGAATCCTTTCCCTTTGCTTCTAAAACCAGATATTTCACAAGGAAACAAAATGCACTAAAAATATCTCATGCTTGATACTTGGGGAAACAGCAGTAAACTTAAGGATTTACTGGTATATATACCAACCTTTTTGAAAACTCAAACCTTCAGGTTCGTCAAAGACAACATGTTGGGGGTGACTGTTTTATTACAGAAGGATCCAATGAAAGATTTACCTTTAAGGAGCTGTCAGAATGCATTTTCAATAGACTTGTAGAAGCTGTAATTTGAGGCTCCTGTACAGAAAGAGTCCCCTGTAAGAAGCAAGGTTCTTGCCATCTGCACACAGGCCCTCATTCTATCTTGGCCTCTAGGCTGCAAGCAGAGGCACAGGCTTTCTACAATAAAACATTCGGAAAGCTCCGAGCACATGGCAATATTGGCAGTGAAAACTGAAGAAGTGGCCAGCATGTCACTATCCCCCGCTTCACCCCACCAGGCCACGTCTATCACATCCTGCCCCTATCTCCCCACTTCTCATGTATATACAAAAACCTCCAGTGAAGCCAGGTGTGATGGGGCTCATGCCTGGAATCCCAGCACTTTGGGAGGCCAGGGCGGGCAGATCACTTGAGGTCAGGAGTTCGAGACCAGCCTGGCCAACGTGGTGAAACCCCGTCTCTACTAAAAATACAAAAATTAGCTGGGTGTGGTGGTGGGTGCCTGTAGTCCCAGCTCCTCAGGAGGCTGAGGCAGGAGAAAAGCTTGAACCTGGGAGGCGGAGGATGCAATCAGCCAAGATGGTGCCGCTGCACTCCAGCCTGAGCGACAGGGCGAGACTCCATCTCTCTCTCTCACACACACCCTCCAGCTCTTGGAAGAGACCTCCACACAACGCAGCTTCCCACCTTGAGGAAGAAGGTCACTGAGCATGTCGCCTTGGTTACCTCTCCTAGGTAATCAAGGAGTTTCTCCATCTACAGCCTAGCATCAGGCATAAGCTGTGTGCAGTGATGTGGGTCGGGTGTGGTGGAATAAATAAGGAGGAGGGCGGCTCAGGGGTAGGAGTGGCAAACTGCACCCCACACTCCGGAGCAGTCAGATGCTGACGATCAACGGACCACAGAGATACTGCTCAACCCCGGACCCTGCTCATGTCAGTTCACAGAAGATAGCAAACAGCCAGCACTTTCCTGCATGGGCACCACTGGGCACTGAATGGGTGCTTCAGTCTGGCTTAGCACAGCCTCTGCGGGGTCCCACACCAGCAGAATGGCCCAACCTGCTTAGCAGACATTCACCAGGCACAGCTCCTCAGCCTCCCGTTACGGCTTTCTCAACTCTCCAATCTCCAAGACCTTTGCACCCTCAGTTACACTCCCAACATCTCTTCCAACATCACAGAGCTGCAGTCAGGGGCCTCCTTGCCCAGGGAGGCAATCTCACTGTCTGCTCAGAACCTCCATTCTGACTGTTTCAGACTGTTTTCTGATTCTTACTGCATCCTTGGGCAATGAGACTTAAGAAGGCGCTTCTTCCTGCTGTGTGGAAGGGAGGCGGTTCATACCCACCACCGTCAGGGAGGCTGTCCTGAGCAGCTCCTCACCTGCCATCCCAGGCTCATATCCATTGTGGACCAGGAGAAGGGCTGGCCCTGTGTCGTGTCCTCTCCAGCAACTGCTTGCCGCTAGTTCAGAAACAGTTCGTGCCTCTCATTTCCAAGTCACATTTCCCGCTTCCTCTGTCTGAGCTCTTTCAGCGGACATCAGAAAAGCCAGTTTCTCCCTCCCGGAATGCCAGCCCTCCTCTCTCAGAGGATGAAAAGCTATCACCTTCCCCTAAAGGCTACTTCAAGGCCAAAACAGCCATGGCTGAAGGGGCCTATGCTGCCCAAGCTCCCTAGCTGGGGAGCAGCAGGGACCCCAGGCCCTGTGCCCCCAGGAAGGCTGCTCAACTGCAGGCTTGGCAGCTCTGCCACAGGCTAATTGTATTTTCCAGAGTCCTCATCAACCCCAGCACAGAGCACAAAACTGATCCTTTGTCTCTGTCTGTGGCACTGCATGTGGCCTAACAGAGCACACCAGGGCTCCTGCCACCTCCTAGTACATCGGCTTCAGCCACGGCTCCAAGTGTCGCTGCCTGATGTCACCCCAGGAAATGTGAGGGGCCGCATAGATAGTCTTGGGCACGTTACGTGGGAACCCCAGTGTCCTACTGTGCCTGGAGGGATCATGTAGTCCAAGCCACCGCCATTTCTTCAAAGACAGCCCTGGGCCTTTCTGAGCACAGAATTTTCCTTTAGTAGACCCTAAAGTAATACTTTGGAAGAAGAGAGTGAGATGAAGCTCCCTTGCTCTAAAGAAACAAGCATCCTAGAGTACCCAGAAGGCAGTCAAGGGAGGAGACATTCTCTCCCTTTCATCATGCAGCTTTCAGCTGGCTGAGCATGCCAGGCCTATGAGGCTCTAGGAGGGGTCAACACGAGCACCAGTGGGGGAAATGCTAAGTCCAGAGAGTTCCCAGTTACTCGACGCTGGTTCAAAGCCAACCAGGTGATAGCGGAAAGCTTCGCCACAGGCTTTGTCTCTTGCTGGTGTGTGTTTTTAACTGTTCGATGAGGGGCATTTCCAGCCTATGCAACTGTGAAGGGATCTGGGAAGAGGAACATCAGCTCCGAGGTGGAAATCCTGGCATGTGACGCGAAACACCTGCCAATCTGCAGAGGTTGCCCCAAGCCCAAGAAAACCAAAAGGGCCTTTCCCTTCAGAGGCCACAGAGAAGGCACATATCAGCTGACCCTCCCTGACCCTCCCGGGGCCCTATGGAGTCCTCATGACCTCAGGAGTACAGGGCCATCTTGTACAGTCTCACAGGTCTTGCACTGCACAATTCCAAAAAGCGCTATTCCCAAAGTCTGTGGTGTGAACGGATGCCCTGAGTTACACACTGTGGAGGCCTTGGGGACACCACTCCTTGGGAGGTCACCCACCATCCATTGGGGCCTTAGCACTTAAAAATGAGAGACACACAAAGCAGAAGCATGGTTTATCTTTAAAGAACAGATTAAATGACTTCTGAAATGCTTGCTTATAGGCTGACATGGGTCTCCAGCTGGGGTGGACGAAGGGCGAAAAGGAAAAGTGGCCCTTCCGCTAATTTCTTGGAAGATGCTACCTTACATTTTGTCCTTTTCATATCTATTGGACTTTGGCTTGTGAACTTCTAATACTTCCAGCCACCCCTTCCATTTTTCTCAAGATGACCCAAAAAAGTTGTTTCCAGCCCATGGCTAGCTCCGTGAGCATTACACCCACTAGGGGGCAGGAGGCACGCAAAGCAGAGCACAGCCAACAGTCTCAGGCTGCAGACAGAGGTGCACAAAGTCAACGTGGATTTGACTCTTGAAGTCATTTGTGTGTCAAGCTTTCTATTTAAGGAAGCACAAGGCCACTTTTAATTATCAGATCCCCCAGGACTTGAGCCACTGTGACAGGTGACATTTAAAAGGGAAATCCTGTTGGCATTAACCTGCTGACTTTTCTAGTCCAGCCCCCTAGACGGCTTTCTTAAGGAGTCACCAAGACCTCTTGCAACCCCCTATCTGCTCTATACAGGGTCTTATTGGAGCTGCTGAAGCCACAGGTCAGCTCACTCACCCACCCTGCAGCAAACCAGTCCTACATTGGTTTTCCAGGCACTTGGGATCTAGACAGAGAATGCGGAGGGGCACAATGGACCCAGGCTGGTGTGGGGGGATACCAGGAACATGAGCCTGGGCAGCCCAGGAGCCAAGCCTGGAAGGGCAAAGAGGTATCCAGGAACATGCCGCATGACTTCTAAGAAACCCGATAGAGTTAGGCAAGGGTAATCAAGTACTGCTGAGCCAAGAACTGTCCCTAGCTGCTATGGTCTGAACATTTGTATCCTCTCAAAATTCTTACATTGAAACTGATCCCCAGTGTGAGGGTATTTGGAGGTAGGGCCTTTAGGAAGTGATGAGGTAATGAGGGTGGAACCCTCATGAATGAGTTTAGTGGCCTTATAAGCTCATGTACCCTTCCACCGTGTTAGGACATGGAAAAGACGGTCACCTGTGAACCAAGAAACAGGCCCTCATGAGACACTGAATCTACCAATGTCCTGATCTTGCACTTCTCATCCTCCAGAACTGTGAAAAATAAATTTCTATTGTTTACAAACTACCCTGCTTATGGTATTTTGTTTAGTATTTTGTCTTGGCCTGAACAGACTAAGGCACTGCCATTTTTGGCTCTGAGTAATGCAGCCAGAGAGGTGGTCACGGGAGCCGGTAAAGAACCCAGTATAATGGCATAAAACCCAGCCAGCCAAGCCGTGGGTAAGGATCTCACGCAGTCCGCTTCCTTTGTGCCTGTCAACTCCCTGAATCCCAGCCCAGAAGGCCTGTCCTAAGTACACACCTGATTCTGGTCTAATCTGCCATGACCCCTGCCGTCTTCCGACAGCACATACCCGAAGTGCAGCCTCCGTGTAGGGCTGTTAATCAAGGTCTCCCCATCACAGATTCTAAACCCCGCCAGTACACTGGGGTTCCCTGGGAGCAGACCCCGGAAAACAACCAGTCCCTCTGGAAGCCCGAGTCCACAGTCAACACCCTTTGGGGATGACCCAAACCAGACAAACCTCAGGCAACATAAGGGAAAGAACAGCTCTTGCTGTCACGGAGAGACACTGACTCATTCTGGAGCACTGGCTTCGGACCAAGTGCAGCCAAGAGACCACATGAAGATGACAACCTGTGATGTTCAGAGTGTTTTCAGGCAGCACGCCTGGGAGTCGAGTCTGTTACCTCCGTTCGGGGGAAGCCAGCGCGCATGCACGTGCACACCCCCACAGCACACCCGGCCATGACTCATACCCTCTGAGTGGCGTGATTCAGCATCTCCTGCCAGGCGGAGTCGAACTGCCGCTTGTCATCCTCCAGCAGCCGCTGCTCGGCCAGGGAGATGGTCTCCTTGGCGGCACGGAGTACCTCGGTGGCCCTCTGGAAGTCCTGAGTGGCTTTCTGAGCTTCCAGCTGAGCCTGTGTGAGAAAGAATCCTCATGAGGCCTCAGGAAATGGCGAGGACTCCCCACGGTCCATTTTACCTTTCAAAAAATAAGCATCCCAAGGACCAGGACAAGCTCATCTCTGCCTCTTCACTCCCGGCACCCACAGGTCCTCAGAGATGCCAGACAGGGCAGTGGACCCGATGGGGGAGTGAGCGCCAAATCAGTGAGCGGACAGTTTCCACGGTTCTGAGCCCAATGGATGAGATAAACACGTCAGCCCTTGGCCAGAATCGGACATGGCAAACCAGCTCATCCTGGGACAGGTACAGCCAACCCCACGGCCTTTCTCAGAAGCTCTGCCTCACTAATGAGGTCAAGGTGGATACAGTAGTCCTGTCACCTTCCCTGCCCAGATCTGTGGCTCAATTCATGGCAAGTCAGAACTAGAACCCTGAAGATCATGGTTCAAAGACTTCACTCTGTAGAAGGGAGACCTTAGCTGAGAGGATACAGCCTTTCCTGAGATCACACAGCTGACTAGAAGCAGAGCTGTGCCAGACTCCGGGTAGTAGGAGTTCCAGCCCAGCACTGCCCCTCTGCCAGAGAGTCCCCCACTCAATTCACACCCACTGACTCCAGCAACAGGCCAAGTATGGCACCAGGCAGGCAAAGAGAAGGACCTAATTAATTAAAACAACATGGTCTCTGCTTTCAAGGAGCATCAGGTGGGAGAAGCAATACCAACTGTAGCTGACCACATGTCTAGAGCTGCCCCCACGACATGCGTCTACTGATTGTTCAAAATGTGACTAATCCCGGCCAGTTGCAGTGGCTCACACCTGTAATCCCCAGCACTGTGGGAGGTGGGCGGATCACTTGAGGTCAGGAATTAAAGACCAGCCTGGCCAACATGGTGAAACCCTGTCTCTACTAAAAATACAAAAATTAGCCGGGCATAGTGGTGGGTGCCTATAATCCCAGCTACTTGGGAGGCTGAGGCAGAAGAATCGCTTAAACTTAGGAGGCAGAGGCTGTTATGAGCCGAGATTGCGCCACTGCACTCCAGCCTGGGTGACAAGAGTGAGACTCCATCTCAAAACAAAAAAGTGATTAATCCCAATTGAATGTAAGACATCCCTAATCTTAAAGACTCAGTACAAAAAAAAAAAAAAAAGTTAAATATCTCAATTTTTATTACATGATGAAATATTTTGGATATACTAAATTAAATAAAATATATTATTAAAATTAATTTCAGTTGGGTGCAATGGATCCCACCTATATCCCAGCACTTTGGGGGGCCAAGGCAGGAGGACCACTTGAGGCCAGGTACTCAAGACCAGCCTGGGAAACACAGCAAGAGCCCACTTCTGGAAAAAATTAAAAACTTATCCAAGCATGGTGGCACATGGCTGTGTTCCCTGCTCCTTGGGAGGCTGACGCAGGAGGATCACTTGAGGTTACAGTGAACTACGATTATGCCGCTGCACTCCAGCCCGGGTAACACAATAAGACCCTGCTTCTTAAATAAATAAAATTTAAAAATTAAATTCACAGGCTGGGCACAGTGGCTCAAACCTGTAACCCCAGCACTTTGGGAGGCCAAGGCAGGAGGATCATGAGGTCAGGAGTTTGAAACCAGCCTGGCCAACATGGCAAAACCCTATCTCTACTAAAAATACAAAACTTAGCCGGGTGTGGTGGCACATGCCTGTAGTCCCAGCTACTCGGAAGGCTGAGGCAGAAGAATCATTTGAACCTGAGAGGTGGAGGTTGCAGTGAGCTGAGATCACGCCATTGCACTCCAGCCTGGGTGACAGGAGCGAAACTCTGTCTCAAAAAAAAAAAATTTAACTTCACCATTTCATCTTTCCTCTTTTATTGTGACCACTGGGAAACTTACAATTATATAGGTGATTCCAATTCTATTTCTTGTGGACAGTGGATACCTTTACCCCAAGATGGGCCAGGTGATGGCAATTGTGTGACTGCATGAGAAATCAGCACTGAAACATCACAGTCACCACTCTACAGGCTCCCCTTGAATTCCCCAGCAGAGCACAAGCCACAAGCCCACTTCTGCCAAAAGCTGGCCTCTGCAGCGTCCCACCACCCTCCCTTGATTAACCACGACCCCAAGTCAGTTACATAAGCCCTGGTGGGACATCCCTAGGGCAGCCCCTGGGACTCAGGAAGAGGGGAACTACAGGGACCCCACCCTTCCCCAGGCAATTCTCACATGACTTTGAGGAAGTCTTCAGAAACCACAGGCTCAGGACGCTTTGTGAAGAAGGTTAAAGGAGGGGGAACAAAAAAATCATAGACTCAGAGAACGCCAGCCGCCCAGGAAAAGAACAGCTTTCCGGAGTACTCCATGATTGTGTACTGCATACCAGACCCAGACCCAGACCCAGCCCTCCAGGCAATGACAATCAGGTGGGGAGCTGAACCAAGCATGGAGTGGACACTCAGAAGTCCGTAATACGACACTGTACGTGAGAGTGCCACAGCAGCGGGGGAAGTATGGTAAGGGAATGTGAAGGAGAAATTATTTCCAGTACAGAGAACCGAGGAAGGCCTCTTAAAGGAAGATGATCCTGAACTGAGGACTGAAGGACAAAGATGATTTGAAAACACGGGCTGATGGGGTGGGAGGCAGAAGGAAGGATTTGAGACTCTAAAGACATATTACAGAACAGAGTGCCTGTAGGAGATTTGATGATACCTCAGATCAAAATTTTTAAAAGGACTCAAGTGAAGACCTTGAATGAATGCCAGGCAAGAAAAGAAAAGAAGAGAAGAGAAGAGAAGAGAAAGGAAAGAAGGGAAAGAAAGAAAAGAAAGGAAGAAGGAAGGGAAGGGGAGGGGAGGGGAGGGAGGAGGGGAGGAGGGGAGGAGGAGGGGAGGGAGGGGAGGGAAAGGAAGAGAAGGGAGAAAGAAAAGAAAGAAAGAAGGGGCCGGGCGCGTGGCTCAAGCCTGTAATCCCAGCACTTTGGGAGGCCGAGACGGGCGGATCACGAGGTCAGGAGATCGAGACCATCCTGGCTAATACGGTGAAACCCCGTTTCTACTAAAAAAATACAAAAAACTAGCCGGCGACGAGGCGGGCGCCTGTAGTCCCAGCTACTCGGAGGCTGAGACAGGAGAATGGCGTGAACCCGGAGGCGGAGCTTGCAGTGAGCTGAGAGCCGGCCACTGCACTCCAGCCTGGGTGGCAGAGCAAGACTCCGTCTCAAAAAAAAAAAAAAAAAAAAGAAGAAGGAAAGAAAAAAAGGAAAGAGGAAAGGAAGGAAAGAAAGGAAGGAAAAAGGGAAGGGAAGGAAGGAAAGGGAAGGGAAGGAAAAAGGGAAGTGGGAAGGGAAGGGAAGGGAGAAAGACAGACCTGGGACTGGGTAATTTATAAAGAAAAGCAGTTTAATTGGCTCACAGTTCAGCAGGCTGTACAGGAAGCGTGATGCTGGTATCTGCTCGGTTTCTGGGGAGGCCTCAGGATACTTACAATCATGGCAGAAGGCAAAGGGGGAGCAAGGCATCTCACACAATGCCTGGACTTGGGTCCAGGGTCGGGGGAAAGTGCTACACACTTTTTTTTTTTTTTTTTGAGACTGAATCTCACTCTATCGCCCAGGCTGGAGTGTAGTGGTGCGATCTTGGCTCAATGCAACCTCTGCCTCCTGGGTTCAGGTAATTCTCCTGCCTCAGCCTCCTGAATAGCTGGGACTACAGGTCCATGCCACCACCACTGGACAGTCACCCTGCCAGGAATACATGGCAAGAGTAGCTAAAACACCAACTATATTTTTTGTATTTTTGGTAGAGACAGGGTTTTGCCATGTTGGCCAAGCTGGTCTCAAACTCCTGACCTCAGATGATCTACCTGCCTCAGCCTCCCAAAGTGCTGGGATTACAGGATTACAGGTGTGAGCCACCGCACCCAGTCGCTACACACTTTTAAACCCGATCTCATGAGAACTCACTGTCGAAACAACAGTACCAACGGGGGTGGTGCCAAACCATCCATGAGAAACAGCCTCCATGATTAAATCACCTCCCACCAAGCCCCACCTCCAACATCAGTGATTACAATTCGACATGAGATTTGGGAGGGGGCACAGACCCAAACCATATCAGGAGGTAATTAGGGTTAGATGAGGTCCTGAGGGTGGGACCCTCATGAGGGGATCAGTGACCTTGTAAGAAGGGGAAGAGAGAGAGATCTCTCGCTCTGGTTCACTGAGGAAGCACCACGCTGCCAAAGGTCTCCTAGGGAAGATTCCGCAAAGGAGGAGGGTATCAGGCAGCAGGCCAGGCCAAGGCAGGAAGCACCAAAGAGTTTATACACTTACCTAACTGAGGAAAGTTTAACTGTGACATTGCTTCTCAGTGTCATCACAAAACACAGGACTTCCAAAGTCAGAAACCAATTGTATTTACAAAATTTACTAAATTTAGAAACCAATTTTGTATGATGGTGAGCACCAGATAGCCATCTCTCTCTGGCTATCTGGTGCTCACCATCATACAAAAGATGACACCTAGAAATCTTTGGTGCAACCGATAACGGTTTACCTTCAAATAGGAACAAAGGTCCCAGGCCCTGGTATTTAATACACTGTTTGAATAGGGCTCTATGCTCCCAGGTCCTGTGATGTGCACAAGTCATGCAGTGATTCACTCACAGCTCACAGAGAAACCCAATGAGCCAGCAGAAGAAGTAGGCCCTGCTTATAATAGTACTAAAGAGGAAAATGTTAGCAGAGCTTAGTTTGAGGTATAAGATGCAACACAGAAAAAAATGTTAAATACCTTCATGACTTACAGACACTAACAGCTTTCATGGGAAAAGCTCCATGGAGAGAATTTTAAAAGGCAGCTTATGGGCTGGGCGCAGTGACTCACACCTGTAATCCCACCACTTTGGAAGGCCAAGGCGGGTGGATCACTTGAGGCCAGGAGTTCAAGACCAGCCCGGCCAACATGGTGAAACCCCATCTCTACCTAAATACAAAAATTAGCTGGGCATGGTGGTGGGCGCCTGTACTCCCAGTGACTCGGGAGACTGACGCAAGGGAATCACTTGAACCCAGGAGGTGGAGGTTGCAGTGAGCCGAGATCGTGCCACTGCACTGCAGCCTGGGCGACAAAGTAAGACTCTGCCTCACCAAAAAAAAAAAAAAAAAAAAAACGGCTGCTATGAATGAATGTGATAAGTGACCTTCATTAGACACTGGCCCAGGCCAACTGTGACTGTGAAGCACTCGGAAATGTGGAAATGTATTGAGCATTCCACAAAGGGTCATCAGCAAAAGAGGTGGTGGGTGGAGAAGCCTGGCATTGTTGAGAAGGGAGACAGGCTGTGGTCACGCCCCTCTGACTCAACTTCCACTGTTGCCCACAATGGCTCTCAGGGAGGAACAAGAGCATCTGCACATTTGCATTGGCTACAACAAGGTCCAAGACAGGAGGAAGTTTACAGACCTCCCAGTTCAAGCCCCTCATTTTTCAAAGGAGAGCCCAGAATATGTGATGTCACACAGCTGTTTAGTGGCCCCCACAGAGCCAGGAAGTCAGAGCCCCTGACCCCTAGTCTGGAGCTATTTCAGCTCAACCATGCAGTGTCCACCCCCCGGAGTAACTCATTAACACAGTCACTGGACAATTGGACAGTCTCCCTGCCAGCAATACATGACAAGAGCAGCTGCTAGGGCACCAAAGACAAGATGGAAACTCCACTGTGCACAGGATTGCTACCTCCTGCCTGCGGCTCCCATCCTGAAGCCTCACGCGGATCCAACTGACAGGCCCGTGGTTAGCTCCAGCAACTGCAAAGGAGGCGGCTGCCCAAAGTCATACTCTAGCAGGTGGTAGCTCCAAGTCAGGGAGAGAGCCCTCAAGACCAGACCAACCTAGTACCTAACTACTAACTAACCTGTGAGTCTGGATACAGATAATTACAAAGGAGAAAATAATCACAGCAGTTACTGCTTTAGCATTTATTCTGTATCAGATAATGTATATAAGGTGTTCTGAATATAGTACATCATTAGTAAAGTCTCAAAATATATAGCATATATAGTACATATATATTATATAGTATATAGATATAGTACATCATTTAAGTCTCCAAATAACCCTACAGGCCTAACCCAGAGCTTTCATTCTAATTTTTTTTTTTTTTTTTTTTTCTGGAGATGGAGTTTTCCTCTTACCACCCAGGCTGGAGTGCAACAGTGCAATCTCAGCTCACTGCAATCTCTGCCTCCCGGGTTCAAATGATTCTCCTGCCTCAGTCTCCCGAGTAGCTTAGATTACAGGTGCCCGCCACCATGCCCGGCTAATTTTTGTATTTTTAGTAGAGACAGGGTTTCCATGTTGGCCAGGCTGGTCTCGAACTCCTGACCTCAGGTGATCCACCCGCTTTGGCCTCCCAAAGTGCTGGGATTACAGGCGTGAGCCACCGCGCCCAGCCTCATTCTAAACTTTGATTAAACACCACTTGCTGGTGCTGCAAACTCCTGACAAAGAAGTATTAGTCAAGGAAGCACGGCCTTAGCTCTCCACACAAATCAAGGACACAGTGGCCACTGTCACACAGGTCGGAACAGGCAGGGAGGTTTGCAGGGTATAAGATTTGCAGAGACCACCAAGGAGGAGCAGAGGAGAAGCGGGGGGGAGAAGGCCCACTGCTGTAGGAGCTGGGCTCATCCACAACCAGAGTCCGGAAAATGAGGTCCTGAGAAGCTGATCCTGAAAACCTTCACGCCTGCCTGAGCTTAGCCTCCTACCCCCACCACACATTCTCACCTGCTCTGAGGAACAACTTGAACCCCATTCACAGGGGAGCCAGGAGAAGGAACGAGATGCAGAGAGGCACGGGACAGGCAAAATTTCCCCACCTAGAGGCACGGGCATCCGACTGCCTTCCCCACTCCCCTTTCTAAATGCCTTTAGTACTTAAAATCCAAAAGGACTCTGGGGTTTACTTGGGAATGGTTGGGCTCAGTATGCATATACCCCCCAGCACTTGGCCAAAGCAATGATGGAGCAAAAGAAGCTTCCGGAACCCCCTGGACACCTGGGCGTGGATTGGGAGGAAGGAGTGCCCCACTTTCTTCTAGAGAAAGTTGGAAAGATACCAGCCCGGGGCAAAGCAGGTGCTGTGTGAGATGAGCAGTGACCCTGGAGGCACGGGGCGGCAGAACCCGCAGGAGAGGGAAGCCCCAGCCAAATGACAGGTGGGCCAGCTTCTACCCCTCGTGCTTCATGCTTCGTGCTTCGCTGGAGGAATCTCACCCCCACAGGGCCCGGGGCAAGGCCCCTGCTGGATGGGGGCAACTACTTGGTAGGAAGTCTCTGTCCTTTTCACTTGATGCTGTTTTGTCCTTGCCCCTTCACAGTGAATGTCACAGGCACTGCTGGAAAGAACCCCTCCCCCGGCTAGAAGCTTATGAAGAAAAGCATCAGAGGCCTTTCCAACCCAACCAAGGAAGATCAAAAACCTTTGAAAACATGGTCAATAACCCCCGGGGGGTCTCAGTGAGGGAGGGATGGGCAGGACAAACATCAAAATGGACAAGAGACAAGGATGTCTGCTCTCAGCTTTATTAAAGCCGTGGTTTTCTGCCTAGATTCTGAGGAATCCCAGGCACCCGGCAGTTCATGGACTGTCTGAGTCCTTCCAGCCTGCAAGCTGCCCATCCTCAACTCCCCCTTCAACTCCTGAATGATGCTTCGTTGAAGAGGACCAGAGATAGAATCTGGCCATTCTGATAGCACCGTTTTACCCCTGAGGATGTCTGGCGTATATTTTAATCCAAATTATCCCAGAACAAAGTTTCATTTGAAAACATTTTCTGGGGAGAATTCCATTAAGCCCATTTAGTTCCTTGATTTTTTTCACACCCAAGTGCTTCTAATTTTTCAGCTTTATTTAGTCAAAATTATTCTCCTGAAGATTGGTTCCTTTCTATTTCAAATAAACAGATTTGATTGAATAAACAGTTTCATCCACATCAAATTTTACTAAATGTAGCTTGTGGCATGGAGTTTTTTATTGTTTCTATCAAAATTTTGCTGAATCAGTTTCTTAAAGATCTAAACATTTAGCTGGGTGTGGTGGCTCATGCCTGTAATCCCAGCACTCTGGGAGGCTGAGGCGGGCAGATCACCTGAGGTCGGGAGTTCAAGACCAGCTTGGCCAACATGGCGAAACCCCATCTCTACTAAAAATAGAAAAAATTAGCTGGGCCTGGTGGCAGGTGCCTATAATCCCAGCTGCTCAGAGGGCTGAGGCAGGAGAATCGTTTGAACCTGGGAGGTGAGGTTGCAGTGAGCCGAGATCGCACCACTGCACTCCAGCCTACGCGACGAGAGCAAAACTCTGTCTTAGGGGAAAAAAAAAAAAAAAAAATCTAAAAATTTGTCAAACATAGGGGACATCATTTTTTCTCAGTCCCAAAAGTTACCATGTACATTCTGAGTCACTATTAGTTTAATAGTGTTATTTCTCCCAACAATGTATATTACAAAGAAAACAAGAAATCCATGGTATGCATCTACTCTTACAGAAATGAGAAAATCGTGGGCAGTCTTAAGAGAGATAGCACCTGCAGCCGTACCATCGACAGACTACAGAGTCCTTTAATATGTCAGAGCAGCAAGAGAGCTTTGCAGGGTTAGAAACATCGAGGTCAAACGGTTTTGTTCTGGCCTGAGCTTAAAGGTGAACTTTAAAAATGTAAAAGCTTCTACTTGCTTCAAAATACAGCTAGTAGTAACAAGAGAGAGCTGGGGGTGGGGGTAAAGATGAAATAGGATTGCCCCAAGGTTGGTAATTGTAGAAGCTGGATGATGAACATCAGAGGTTCCATTACTTTGTTCTCTATTTTGCATATATTTGAAAGTTTTGACCCCAGCTTCCGGCAGAACAATCCCTACTGCCAACAGTCATCCAGACTAACCAGGGGTGAGTCTGACACAAGCGTTTCAGTTGGGGGCATCAGGGAAGGTTCTTCAAGCACTGAGCCCACCTCTGCTTATCTTCAGTACTAGACACCAGCCTGCAGTTCACATCCAGACACAGCGTGTTCATACACACCACCCAAAGGGCTTCCCATTGCACTCATGTAGCACGATTCCTCTGCCTTAAGCTGGCACTATTTGTTACCCTACAGAATCTCCCTAATTCATGTAAAAGCTGGCAGGAGGAGGGTCTCAGGCCTTCTGTTTTCACAGGGCACTACTTAGCCTGAGTCAGTGTGCCTAGGCTAGTCAGTCAGCTGATGTCTATCACCCGTCCCCACACTTCCACCCTTTCACAATTAACAAGCAGCTTACAGGGCCTGCCAGCTACATGCAGCAGGCCTCCAGGAACCACACATCCCAAATCAAATCCTTCCTGTTGCTGCAGCAACACCACAGATGCCAGGCTCTTCCTGCCCACCCTAGCCAGAAGGGTGCGCCCACATTCCTCCTCATCCTCCTCCCGCTTTCACCTTCTTCACGCTGTAGCAGTGTGCCACCACTGGCTAGAGAACCGACTGGCCAGGTGTGAGGTAGGGGCCTGAGCCGGGGGTAGACAGCAGTACCCCCGGAAAAAAGGAGAAAAAGGAAAAAAACCCACAACAGCACCCCAGGGTACCACCACCAAACCTAGACTCCTAACCCACAGAACCAAATAACAGGGTCTTTGTGCTCAGGGAGATGGAGACAATCTAGACCAATTGTTTTATTTTCTAGGAGAAAATGTAAGAGTCTAACAAATAAATTGGCCTGCTCAAAGCATCGAGCCTGGATATTCTACCAACCCCAATCCAAGCTGCCCTCCCTGCCAGCCAGCCACACAGCCATCCCCAACATCACATTCTCACACTCTCTCTGTCCCCAAAACACACACGCAACATGCCCCGCCTCTTAATTCTTCAAATGCGTGCAAACTCAGAGAGCTCCTTCGTTGCGGTGGGTTTCCCTGAGGTCAGCAGGGCTATATCTTCCTCCCTGCATGTCCACTGACAATTATCTTCCATCTCTGCCTTTGTCTCCCACCTATACTGTCATTCCCACGAAACACTAGCATATCTTAGACACACACACCAATCAGGGAAGCTATTTCATCTTCCACGGGGCGCACAATGCAGACCCGGGCCACGAACATGGTCATTGCCTGACATCGTGAGGGAGTGGAGAGCCCTGCTTTACGCCGCAGGGCAGCAGAGAACTGGAATACAGAACGTGGGGAAAGTCCATGTGCTCTGTAATTATGCCTCATGACATTCCTTTGCAGTTAATGAGTAGCTGCTGGTTTCCAATCACAAGGGTGGAGCATAGGAGTAGAGAGGTGGGTGTATAAAGAACTGGAATGCCAGAAGAGGAAAGAGCATCTCCCTCCCGTAAGCTATAGCTATAGTTAATTTTTGTATTTTTAGTAGAAACTGGGTTTCACCATGTTGGCCAGGCTGGTCAAGAGTGAAACACGGTCCCCCAAAAACAAAACACACACTTTGACACTGTGCACAAAACTGGCATTGATTTGACCACGACAACTGGACCAGTGACAACGGGGCCACTATGAGGCCGTGGTCTGTGTCAAGAGAACCAGGAAGAACAGAGTATATCCCTGGCACCAACAATAACCATTGTCTCGGGTCTACAACCTTGAACAAGGACCTGAAGGCATCAGATTCCCTTGGCAGAGCTCTGATCCCCCGACTCCTACCTCTCTCCATCCTCTCCGGTGAAAGAACCAGGTGGTCAGTTGCTCCCTCCCTCAGTCCTGCCTCTACAGGTACACGCTTCTCTGCCTGGGGGTTGCTAGCAGAACACCAGCTCTTCCAGTGACTGCTCCCCAGAGACGGTTCCACCTGCACCTTGTGGACAAACAAGGCCCCTGTAGCTCTCTAATCTTCACACACCGTAATGGCAACAAAAGAAACATTTTGGGCAGGGCGCAGCAGCTCACGCCTGTAATCCCAGCCCCTTGGGAGGCTGAGGCGGGTGGACTACCTGAGATCAGGAGGTTGAGATCAGCCTGGCCAACATGGTGAAACCCTGTTTCTACTAAAAATACAAAAATTAGCCGGGTGTGGCGGTACGCCCCTGTAATCCCAGCTATTCGGGAGGTTGAGGCTGGAGAATCACTTGAACTCGGGAGCCAGAGGTTGCAGTGAGCCAAGATTGTGCCATTGCACTCCAGCCTGAGGTGACAAGAGCGAAACACGGTCCCCTCCCCCCAAAAAAAAACACATTTTGATGCCTTGCACAACGCTGGCATTGATTTGACCAGGACAGTTGGGCCACTATGAGGCCATATTCTGTGTCGAGAGAACCAGGAAGAACAGAATGCATCCCTGGTACCAACAATAACCCCTGTCTTGGGTCTACAACCTTGAACAAGTCACTAAACTTTTCAGATTGGAACGCCAAGGCCTCTGCTAACTCCAAGGAAGCCTCAGTTACAGTACTGAAAATACATAACTAAAGCAGGGACCCACGAGGAAAGTTCTGTAATGCAGTATCTGGCTTCAACAACATATGCAAATTGTGAGCCAGCAGGTTAGTTAACCACAAGCTATTTTGCTTTTGCTATCTTATTTATCGCTGTGCAAGTCTACAAATTTTCCATAATAAAAAAGTTTACAAAATTGCTTCTCAATACATTTCTTAATCAGCTGTTGCTTTGTTATTTATCTACCACACAGTTCTTTCTTTAAACTCGAAATTATGTCACCAGGTTAAGCAAGAGCATAATTTGAGGGAAAGGGGGAGGTCCGCACTATTTATCAAGACAAAAAATAACCACGGTTTCTAGTCAAATGTTTTAAACCAATCACAACAAAACTTTTTTTAAACAACTAGGGAAATCTGAAAAAGGCCTGGATACTAGATGATATTTAAAAACTAATTTTGTTAGGTGTAAAAACGTGACGTTTCAAAGGTTCTTATCTGTTGGAGATAAATATCTAAATATTTAGGCATGCAGTGATAAATCTATGAACAGCTTTAAAAGAATCAAGGAAAAAACTAGAGGGGGAGGGTGGACGAAACCTGACTGGCAAGAGGCTAACAATTGTTGAAGCTGGTGATGGGCACGTGTGGTCCACTGATTATTCTACTTTTGCAGAAATTCCATAATAAAAAGTTGTAAAGAAATATTTTTTGAAGGCGTTGGTTCATCAGTTATCACTTTTGCTCTTTACCTTCCACATAATCACAAAACTCAAGAAAATGCTTACTAAAAGAATAGGGAAAACCCAAAATGTTTGTCAATGGTTGTCCTCATTAAAGGCAACATTTCAAATAAACAAGCAAACAAATAGAACTGAAACAAGACTGGGTGCGGTGACTCACGCCTGTCATCTCAGCACTTTGGGAGGCCGAGGTGGGTGGATCACATGAGGCCAGAAGTTCGAGACCAGTCCAGCCCCGTCTGGCAAAACCCCGTCTCTACTAAAAAATACAAAAATTAGCTGCGTGTGGTCCAAGCTACTCAGGTGACTGAGGCACGATAATCCCTTGAACCCAGGAGAGGGAGACTGCAGTAAGCTGAAACTGCACCACTGCACTCCAGCCTGAGCAACAGAGCAAGACCCTGTCCCCAAAAAAGAAAAAGAAGTATCTAAGATTGGCAATGAGAGAAGGTAAAGAGTCAAAATGTCACCCAACAAGAGACAGGTTTACAAGATTGAGCTGCTCATGGTCCCTCAAAGCCCACATTACCCACATGTAATCTTTTAAGATGTAAAGGAAACGGAGGGGCCCAGCAATATCCCCAGTGGCCTGCTAGTGGCCACACCACTCCAGTTATCCAAAAATTCTCATCTCTAATCTCAGTCTCTTCTGCAATGATTTAAAGCTCTCAACTCTTTGTCCCCGGCAGAGACAGAAAAACAACAAAACATGCCCACTTACAATTACAAAGCTCTACAACAGGAGAGAGCACTTTCAAGGAGAGCTGACACCAAACTGCAGGCACCTGGATAAGCCCTGTCCCTCCCCACACTCCACCTCTACTGCCCTGATAGAGGGAGGATAAAGGAGCCAGGACAGGGGTGTTTATGAAATTCCTACTAGAGGCCAGGTGTGAACCCACGGAGTCTAGCCCATAGCCCTGCTGGAAGTATTGTCAGACCCATTTACACCCAGAGAAACTGGTGAAGGCACTGGTCCAAGGTCATAAGGCTAGAAAGGAAGGAGACTAGGACTCATACCCAGGTCTCCCACTCTGACCACCTGGAGAGAAGCAGCACCAATGCGGGGCCC
Source organism: Trachypithecus francoisi (assembly GCF_009764315.1). Classification (NCBI taxonomy): domain Eukaryota; kingdom Metazoa; phylum Chordata; class Mammalia; order Primates; family Cercopithecidae; genus Trachypithecus; species Trachypithecus francoisi. Next base: position 164,087,271 of record NW_022681453.1, read on the forward strand.
CATATTATCTCCCCTCTCCGGTGGTGTATTATCTATTAAGCTTGACGTTTCAGTGAACCAGCTGCTCCTTTGGCTGTGCTTAAGTAAGCTTCCCTGAAGCTGACAAGACTGACTCTGTAGACTGTAGATCCTGATAAGAAGCCACAGTTTGATAAACTCTCTCCATGCCACCATCTGCATACCCACTTTGCCAAGCCCTCTCTCCAAAGGGCATCCAAAGGCCTCACCATCCCTGTTTAACCCCTTCTTACCCCCTAGTTCTGGAAGCCCCTGCAGATGTATCCAGCGTGAGTTCTTACCTGGATTATTTGCAAAGCTTTCTCGCCACCTGTGCACTTGGCAGGAAGCGCCACATGTCAAACTTTCATAAGCTACTCCTGGGCTCTGCTCATCTCTATTTGCAGACTGCTTTCCAACACACTTGAAATAAATGGGTTCAAAGTCATGAACATTCCTCGTGCCTCAGACAAAAATACTCAAAATAAATGATGGAGGGGAGTTTTCTGTCAATGGCCCCTTCCCTGCCAGCTAGGATCTACAAAAGGAGCCTCTTAATTGGAGAGCTTCTCCATAGTGGCCAGGATCGGTCTTTTGCCAGCCAGTACCTCACACAACCACTTGGCCTCAGTCCCAAGGGATGCCATTTAACAGAAGCAGAGGACACACCCACTCTAGACAAAGTGACTTCAGTTAAGACCAACTCACTCTGCAACTCAGAAGCCTAGAGCTTTCTACTCTTTGCCTATAAGCCTGGAAGAGACCCATAAAAGGTATGTGAATGGAGAGGAGAGAAGGACAACTCAAACTCAGGGACACCAGCACACACTGGCCGACCGAAAGCCTGGTGAGTCCCCAGACCCAGGACCTTTGGAGTTAAGATGCTGCAGCAAAAAATCTGGTAACCCACAGCACCCTCCTTTATGCATAGTACATAGAATTTCTATGATCTCGTCACAGCAGCATCGCCCCTTGGGTCCTGGAAAGTCCTATGAGAGCCAAAACTGTGTTACTGAATTTAATTCTCATATTCTAGCATAGTGGCTGGTACACTGCAAATGTTTAAGAAATATTTGTATAATTAAGGTACCTGGCTGTGGTAGAAATGATAATCCACAAACAACTCCCTTATGATCAATCGTTGTTAATGCATTTGTGACTTTTTTTCTCCTGTGACTCCTGCAATTAGACAAATGTCTGTCTGGACATGTTTATCCTTGAAAATGGCCATTTAGGGTGACGTAAAAACTCACCTGAATAATCAAACTGTATACAGTAAGTCATGTCATATGAACGCCATTCTCTCAAGATCTAACTGATTCCCCCTCTTTGCTCAACCTCACCCCTTCCAAGCTGGGTGATACATAACCCAGATCCCAAAGGGGCTTCACAAAATTAAGCCTGGGAAAAAATTTACCCTCTCTGACTTCATAGGACCAAGTTTCTGTACTTCTTTTGTCAGTTTGCCATGTTATAAAATAGTATATGTAAAAAAATACTTTGAAACCTGCCCAACACTATGAACATATCAGGAACATATCTCATGAATTATTTTACTATTCACTTGGTCTTCTCAACAAGACCGCAAACTCTTTGAAGGCACCGTGAATCCCCACCACCAGTATGGTGGAGAAGTCGCACTTAGAAACAGGTGCTCTGCCAAGCCCTCCAGTAGCCAGGAACATTGGCTCTCCTCTTTCCACCTCAGCATTTCAGACTTCCCTGGGTCATTCAGTACTGTTTGTTGCCTGGTACACTTAAGCACAGCCAAAGGAGCAACTGGTTCACTGAAACGTCAAACCCCTACCTCCAATCTAACTTTGCTTCTGGATCAGCATAACTTGGCTTAATTTTAACTATCGCCTGCAAGATGTGCAAAGGAATTCAAGGTCAGAGGGGACATAGGTGAAAATGAGGGCCTAATATAAACATGAGTTAGCACAACATACCTTTCTGGTAAGCATATGAAAATCTGAGGGATCTATTATCATGCAAGTGCAAAGACACTCAGCATATGGCCGCAGCCAGGGAGCCCTGGCCAGAGTAGGCTGTCAGAAACAGCATCAGAGCACGAGGGCATACACAGCCAGGGGCCCCCCACTGGCTGCCAGAGGCAAGACCACTTCAGGCCACCCAGGGGTCTGTGGAAGGATGGGAATGGCCTAGTGATGGGGCCAAGATAGCAGCTCCGCCCCCACCTGGGGAGGCAGAATTGGCACAATCTGGTGTGGCAGGGGCTCTCCATGTGAGCCCAGGTTCCTGGCAGATCTCCTTTCCACCTGGTATTGCCAAGCAAAGCAGGTCTGAGGAATTCAAGGGCCTTCTCCCAGCTCTAAATGGCTGGGAATAAACTGCAACCAATGGAACTGAGAATGAAAAAGGATCAGATACCCACACAGAGGAATCCAGATGTCTCAGGGCTGAATGACTGACTACACCTTAAGTCTTTGTAATTCTGTCAATTCTAAACATTCCTTTTTTATTTGTTTTGTTTTTGAGACAAGGCCTCACTCTGTCACCCAGGCTGGAGTGCCAAGGCACAATCACGGCACAGTGTAGCTTCAACCTCCCAGGCTCCGGAGATCCTACCACCTTAGCCTCCCAGGTAGCTGGGACTACAGGAGCACACCACCATGTCCAGTTAATTTTTTGTATAGATGGGGTTTTGCCACATTGCCCAGGCTGGTCTTGAACTCCTAGGCTCAGCTTCCCAAAGTGCTGAGATCACAGGCATGAGCTACCGTGCCGGGCCTCAAGCATTCCTCTTTACAGCAAGTCCTCATTTTTCACCTTTACTTTGCACCACGCAACATGAAGATGCGGAAAGGATAAGATGCAATTTCTGCTCTCAAGGAGCTCACAGTTCCAGGGCAGGCTTCTTAACCCATGGTTTAAAGGTTAGGAACACAGATCAAGACTCAGGCTTCTAGACTCATTAGCTGTGTGACCCTGAGCACTTTCTTACTTCTCTGTGCCTCAGTTTCCTCACCTGTAAAACACAGATAATAACAGAACCTAGCTCATGGGGTTGCTGCGAGGAATAAGTGAGTTAATACACATAAAGTGCTGAGAAAAGGCACGCAGTAAGCAGTACAGAGTGTCAACTGTCATATAAGAAAGCATTACATAGCATGAGCTTGTGCGTATTAACCCACATGACATGCATGATATTTAAAGGGATGCGATATATACCATGAAGTTATAATTTACGCACCCATGCACGTGTCTGTTTGCAGAGGATGACATCCGTAACGTTCAAGCTCTCCAAGAAGCAGAGCTGACGAAAAGCTGAGGGAGCGGGGCTACTGGAAGGGTTCATAAAAGTTACATTGACTTGTGCCTTCATTTTAATCCAGCAAAGGGTAAAAGCTAAGCGGTGCTGTCCAACAGAACTTTCTGCAGTAACGGAAATGTTCTCTATCTGCACTGTCCCAAAATAGTAGCCAGCCTCCACGTGTGGCTACTGAGCACTTGAAATGTGGCCTGACAGGGTGAATCAATGAATTTTTGGCTTAACTTTAGTTAACTTACATTTAAGCAGCTATGGGTGGCTAATGGCTATTATTTTGAACATCACAGAGCTCGTCAGTCTAGGAAGAAATAAGTCACAGGCAAAGACTAGACTATGCAAGATGCAAAACATTCCCTGATGTAATCAGAAATCATGAGTAGAACACCACAATGTACCCTGCAATTGTGAGTAGTGACGTGCACATACACGGAACCACAGCACCGAGAAGTCCAGATGCCGAAAGACAAGAGGGGCCAGGCCAGGCTGTGAAAAGCTTTGTGCGCTGTGGTCAGATTTGGGCTTGACACTGGAGACAGAAGAAATGTTCTGTACTAGGCAGGGTTCTCCAAAGAAACAGAACTGATAGGATGTTTATATAAACATTTATTATAAGGAATTGGCTCATGCAATTATGGAGGCTGGCAAGTTCCAAATCTGCAGAGTTCAAAATCTCCAAGTAGGCTGGAGACCCAGGAAAGAACTTCTATTGCAGTTCAAGACCAAAGATCGTCTGCTGCAGAATTCCCTCTTGCTAATGGGAGGGTCCTTCTTCTGCTCTATTCAGACCTTTAACTGATTGGATGAGGACCACCCACATTGGGGAGGGCAATGGGCTTTACTGAAAAAGTCCACTGATTTAAATGTTTATGTCATCCAAAAACACCCTCACAGTAGCAATCAGAATTGCATTTGACCACATATCTGGACACTGTAGCCCAGTCAAGTTGACACATAAAATTAACCATCACATGTACTAAAGTTTTTGAGCAGGACTATCAGCAGAACTGACTTTGGTAAGATAATTCAGCTGCGAGGCAGTGGGGAGGAATGGAGGTTCCAGGAGGCAGGAAGACCAGTTGAAAGACTATTTCAGGCCGGGGGCAGTGGCTAACGCCTGTAATCCCAACACTTTGGGAGGCTGAAGGGAGTGGATCGCTTCAGATCAGGAGTTCGAGACCAGCCTGTGGAACATGTTGAAAACCTGTCTCTACTAAAGATACAAAATTAGCCAGACTTGGTAGTATACACCTGTAAGGTGAGGTGGGAGGACCGTTTGAGTCTGGAAGGCAGAGGTTGCAGTGAGCCGGGATTGCACCACTGCACTCCAGCCTGGGTGACAGAGTGAGAGAGTGAGAGACCCTGTCTCAAAAAAAAAAAAAAAAATAGACCATTTCAATGCTCTGGGCAAGACATGAGGGATTGCACCAAAAAAGTGACAATGAGAAATGACTCATTTAGCATTTGTTAAAGTATGAATGAATGGATTCTGTGACTTTACAAAACACACACTTTATGAGAAGCTAGCATTTCCTCACAAATCTCCAACATAATGTAGAATGGGTAAGGAGGTTTTCCACACAACATAAAGGGAGGGAAGTGATGTAGCAGAGAGATACAGGTAGTTACTATAGATACGGAGATATAGGTAGATACAGAGATACAGGTAGTTACTGTATTCCCATGCTCAAGAGAGTCTTATGCCTGCTCTGTGGGTACCATATGCCCACCTTTTACTCCTTCTAACTCACAGCCTTTCTAGAAGATAAACTATAGTACCAACGTGGCCGTCTGTTAGCTGCTCCCAATATCCATTCCCCGCTTCGTCCTTAAAACAACCTTGCCTGGCTAGCTAAAAGACTCCAAGTCAAGCCTCCCTTGCAGCTACCTGTGACTACCTGACCAAGTTCTAGCAATGAATGGAAAATGTGTTGTCTGGGACTCCCAAGTAGACTCTTTAAAATAGAAGGGACATATATCCCTTCCTCATTTCCTCCTTCTGTCCTGAAATGCAGATGTGATGGCTGCAGTTCCTGGAGCCATCTTCAACGACGAGGTGACGTGGAAGATTAGACTCAAATACCAGGATGTGAGCAGCAAACAGAACGCTAGGTTTCAGATGACCATGAAATCACAGCACTAATTTCAGACTGCCTAATTTAGGTCTTCGGTTAGTTGAGAGATGGAATCCTTGTGTGTTTAGGCCACATTTTTGAGTTCTGTTGCTTACAATCAAACATAATTCCTAATTGATAGATGATACAGCTATTATTTTGTGCACAAAAAAATGCAGATTTCAAAATTTCAGGCCACATACCTTCGTCCATATATTTTCCTATGGCCTTGGGTGTTGATACGTGGCTAGGCAGAAGAGGAGTCCACATAAACTAATACAGCACCTTACACCTCATGATTTCCTTCCAACAGCTGCTCTCAATAAAGAGCCCGCCGCAGATACTTTCTACCACCTTGGGTGAGTGCCCAGGTCAGTGTGAAAACAGACACCCCCTCTTCTCTATATAAAGAGAACCTTCACTAAGCTGACCTTACCCTGAGATCAAGAGACTTAAACTCAAAGAATGCGAAAACCTCAAAAGACTTTGACGTGCCACTGCTTTTAGAAATAACGCAAAGCACTTTTTCTGGGGTGTGGTGCTTTGACAAAGGGTTGGGGCACACACTTGGGGCTTACAGTGAATTGATGAGCAGAGGGCATCGTTTTGCTACTTCCATTTAAACCACTTCCTCAGGCCGGGCACGATGGCTCACACCTGTAATCCCAGCACTTTGGGATGCCAAGGCGGGCAGATCACTTGAGGTCAGGAGCTTGAGACCAGCCTGGCCAACATGACAAAACCCGGTCTCTACTAAAAATACAAAAATTAGGCTGGGCGCAGTGGCTCACGTCTGTAATCCCAGCACTTTGAGAGGCCAAGGCGGGCAGATCACGAGGTCAGGAGATGGAGACCATCCTGGCTAACACGGTGAAACCCCATCTCTACTAAAAATACAAAAAATTAGCCGGGCGTGGTGGCTCACATCTGTAATCCCAACTATTCGGGAGGCTGAGGCAGGAGAATTGCTTAAACCCGGGAGGCAGAGGTTGCAGTGAGCCGAGATTGCGCCACTGCAATCCAGCCTGGGCGACAGAGCAAGGCTCCGTCTCAAAAAAAAAAAAAAGAAAAGAAATATTAGCCAGGTATGGTGGCACACACCCATAATCCCAGCTACTTGGGAGGCTGAGGCAGGAGAATCACTTGAACCTGGGAGGTGGAGCTTGCAGTGAACCAAGATCATGTGTTCACTGTGGCTTAAACTCCACAAGGTCATCCCACTGTGTAGAAATGAAAACTCTACCTACAGCCTGCACTTCCAAGCATTTCCCACTTGGTGTAAAGGGTGGTGCTCTGTCTCTCACATGTGGAGAGGTTCCTGCAGCATGACGAACCCCGAGTTGGGAATATGCAGTCCCACCAGGTTGGAAGCAGGGTATTCTAAGCTATGGGAATATTTGTAAGTCAGAACCACTTGAAGGCCCAGAGACCATAAATCTCTAAGTCTTATCAGTCATTTACTTCTCAGCATGAATAATTTCACCGCACTCCAGCCTGGGTGACAGAGCGAGACTCCGTCTCAAAAAGAAAAGTAAAAATAAACCACTTCCCCAAAATGAAACCTACAAAGTAAGGCTTCCTAACCAGAGCCCATCACTGCCTTAACCGAAGCAAACAGGTGCTCCATCTGTACGAGAAGGTAAACTGCCCCATGCCCATGAAAGTTTTAAATGGAAGAAACTAATAAATATCAAACTAATAAAGGCCATCAAGAATGGAGAAGGGGAAAGAACTGGTGGGAGGCAGAAATAGGAGGTGGCTGGAGGAGACAGGGGAAGACATAGCTGAGGAACCCACATTCTAGAAGATTCTTCAGAAGAGACCCAGTCGATGTGGCCTCCCAAGAAGCCCTTCAGAATTCTACCGGGAGCTGACTAGCTCTCAGCAAAACCAAGCTAGCGAGGGTTGGTGGGGGACAGAAAAAAATCCTAGACCCAGCTCCTTATCTTAGAAACTCAATTTTGTCCCAGAACCACCAGGCTTGAGAGTAGCTAGAACAGCAGCGTGAGCATTTGCATGTTTTTAATATCACTCAACTTTCCTGGCTGTGTTCACTTATGCCCACTCAAGGCTACAGGCTAAGGAATGACAAAGTGGGAGCCAGGGTCCCTCCACAGCTCCACATGCTATGGATTCAGGAACCCCAAGACAGGGCAGCTGACCCCAAAACTACTTTCTCCCTCTGGCTGATCAACACTACAAATTCCCTTTTGGTAGGGCTGCCAGATTTAGCAAATAAAAGTACAGGCCTTCCAGTTAAATCTAAATTTCAGGTAAACAGTTTTTTTAGCTTATGTACCAAATATGGCATAGAACAAATTTATACTTTAAAAAATAATCTGAAATTTAACTGAAATTCCTGTGTTCTATCTGCCAATCTTACTTCTGGCTTAAACTCCACAAGGTCATCCCACTGTGTAGAAATGAAAACTCCACCTACAGCCTGCACCTCCAAGCATTTCCCACTTGGTGTAAAGGGTGGTGCTCTGTCTCTCACATGTGGAGAGGTTCCTGCAGCATGACGAACCCCGAGTTGGGAATATGCAGTCCCACCAGGTTGGAAGCAGGGTATTCTAAGCTATGGGAATATTTGTAAGTCAGAACCACTTGAAGGCCCAGAGACCATAAATCTCTAAGTCTTATCAGTCATTTACTTCTCAGCATGAACAATTTCATCAGATTCTTCAGGGTAGATTTTCATAGAAGTCACAACTGGGAGGGCTGGGGAAGAAGAGGAAAAGAAAGGAAGGAAAGCAGGGGCATCCTCTGAGTCAGGAAAGGAACAGAAGGTGCACCAAGAGTGCACAGCCATCTGGCCAGGGGCCCAAACCTCGTTGCCTAGCAACATAAAAAGGCCAGCCTGTGTCGATGAAACTCGTAGCAGAAATACAACCTATGGTCTGATTTCCTTTAACTGAAAAATTAATCACTCTACCACTCTTGCCAGGGAATGCCTGTGGTTTACAGAGGGGAAGGGGCTAACCACGTCCATGCAATCATTTTACTGAAAGCAGGGTACAGTTGAGAAGAAAGAAGGAAACATCTGAAGAGCATCGTGGTTTCAGGGAACCAAACTCCACACCCTGTTTCCCCTCTAACCACTATGCTGCGGTGACAAACCACACCTGTTCACTTCAGAGAGAACACTGCCTGCCCGGCAGCACCAACTGGGGCTCAGCCATGCCTCTGTGAATAGCAAAGGAGACAAGAAAAAGGGAGTTGCCCATGACAAACCTCCCAAATGACAAGGTGATAGAGAGCAGCTCCTCCAGCCCAATGCTTCCTGGCTAAGACCTGCCTGCAAACAGTCCCCCATGCGGGCTTCCTACCACCTGCCAGACAGAATGGGGTGGAATGCAAATGGCCCATGGCACCACCAGAAAAGAAACCCTAGGCCAGGCGTGGTGGCTCACACCTGTAATCCCAGCACTTTGGGAGGCCGAGGCGGGCAGATCACCTGAGTTCGAGAGTTTGAGACCAGCTTGACCAACGTAGAGAAACCCTGTCTCTACTAAAAATACAAAATTAGCTGGGCGTGGTGGCGCATGCCTCTAATTCTAGCTACTCAGGAGGCTGAGGCAGGAGAATTGCTTGAACCCAGGAGGCAGAGGCTGCGGTGAGCCAAGATCGTGCCATCGCACTCCAGCCTGCGCAACAACAGCGAAACTCTGTCTCAAAAAAAAAAAAAAAAAGGAAAAAAAGAAAAGAAACAAAAAGAAAAACTCAAGGTCAGCAACACTGTCCCTGCTCCAGCCCCAGACACCTGAGGCAGAGCCAGCCAAGCAGGAGGTGCAACCCTTCTGGCAAAAGCCCAAAAATCTACTTCTCTGTGTCAGAAGCCTTTGACCTGGGTCAAAAGCTGCCGCTCATCTCCCTCCTGACCCTGTCCTAATTCAAGATTCCAAGCTTCCAAAGTGCAGCTGCTTCTTTCCCAGAATCTTCAGCCAAGACTGTCAGGCAGGATACAGTCTTTCAAGCAAGAGAGAGTTAAGAGTCCATGCTCCGTTCTTGCCATAAATCTCCAGGAACTCTGCTTTGAGACAGATGCCCCGTCATTCTACTATGTGCCCTTACTTTGGGCAGCAGGAATGACGCAGTTCCCAGGAACTGGCCTGTGGCCACCCAGGGGGAATGTGACCAGGGCCACAGGGATGAACGTCACTGAGCCAGACCTCCTCACCCAAAGTCCCGTGGCAAGAACTGCCCCCAGGCAGGCAAGTGGCTCTGTAGAAATGAAAGTGACTGGGAAGAAGGAAGCCATGACAAAGCCATGCTGAAGTCATAGCAGGAACAGGGCCACATGAGGGTAAAGTTCCCAAGGATTCCAGATTCTTGGAACAAGAGCTTCTCAGTTACCCCAGCCCAGAAGAGGCAGGGGCGCGCAGGGAAATAACTGCATGAATGAGCTCAAAAACTGCCTTTAGTCCTAAAAGCCTCTCTTTCCAAGGCTCTGGCTTCTTTACCCACGTTCATATCCCCACTGACCCCTTCCCTCAGATCTCTGCTCTTCTGTCTTTACCAGCCGCCTCCCTCTTGTGCTTTGGAGTGTGCAGTGTGTCCTTCCCCTCAAGCCTTCCTAATGGGCAGCATATCCCCCGCCAGTACACACACACAGTGACACACTCCCTGGCTTCTTCCCTTTGCCATCTACATCAGAGCCACATGGTTCAGCGCACTAACAAATAAGCCTCTCCATGTGGCTCTTGGCAAATACGGTCAGTCAGTCCTCATTGTTCACAGCTTCATATTTTTGAATTTACCTACTTACTAAGCTTTATTTGTAACCCCAAAATCAACACTCGCAGTGCTCTTGGGGCCATCCATCCACAAGCATAGAGTGTGAAAAAATGAGCCGCCTGATACATACGTTTCTAGCTGACATCCAACAAGAAGCTACTCTGCCTTCTTGTTCTGGCTCTCATACTGAAAACAAGTGTCCTTTCCTCGGTCCTTTTAGTGCTATGTTTTTGACATTTTTGTGCTTTTTGTTGATGATTTTTCTCTATAAACTGGCCTCCAAGTATAGCAATTAAGTGCTTTCTAGTGCTCCTAAGTACAAGAAGGCTGTGATGTGCCTTATGGAGAAAATACTTGCATTAGACGAGCTTCGTTCAGGCAGAAGTTATACCACTGTTGGCTGTGAGTTCAGTGTTAATGAGTCAACAAAACGACACATGCAGAAAAAGGAAGAGGAAATTTGCCAATCTGAACATGAGTTCACTCTAGTTAAGTGCTAAAGTAACATCCGTTGTGCATGATGAAGCTATGGAAAAGATGAAAGTGCGGCTGGATTTGTGGATTCCATCTGGCACTAAGCCTGCGAGGTCACACCAGATTAAAAAAGCAGAGTGGACAGCATTATCATGAGGCTAAGAGCCAAAGAAGTTTACAGTCACATCACCCAGAGTCAGGAGAACATCCAACCCTTTGCAGCTAGTGTTTTATTATGAAGACATATTGCATATAATTGATTATAAGAAACATACTAAATAAGGGGTCTTTAAACAGAAACACACATATAACAAAGTTATGTATTGATTGGCTGACAAAAATATTGTGACCAGAGGCTCTCAGGAACCTACCCCTCTATTTCCCCTAGGAGCAAAACCTTGGTACCTGCCAATTCAGTGTCTGTGGCAACTTTATAGAATATGACTGCCACAGATAATGAGAATTGATTGTATTTACCTCTGCCATAGCACCACCTTCATGTAGATAGGGTTCGTGGAGGACACAGACCAACTGTATACTCCACAATGGCCAGTGCAGACAAAGGGGAGATGCTTTTCTTTGCCAATCCCCTGGCCTGCTATAATCCTCCCACAGTCTCACTCCATATCGCAAATGGAGAAGTCATATATATATATATATATATATATATATATATATATATATATGGGTGTGTGTATACACACACACACACACACACACACCCCTATCCAGGTCAGTAACAAAGATTCTACTTTTGTTCAAAACAGCCCATCCCACACCCTTTTATAAGACTGCCATGAGGGGAATGTCAGCTCCATAAGGACAGGATCTTTGTTCTATGCTTGGTAAGTCAACAAGTGGCTACAACAACACCTGGCATACAGTAGGGGCTCAGTCAATAGCTACTGAAGAAAAGAAAATAATAAATTTTTTAAAATCCCCACACAGACACATGAAGTAATAACCTACATTTGACATATCCTTGAGTTTATATCCCACCTTTGCAGAACATCAGCCTCTCCAGGCTCTCATCTTTTTTTTTTTTTTTTTTTTTTTTTTTTCTGAGACAGGGTCTCACCCTTTCACCCAGACTGGAGCGCAGTGGTGCAATCACAGCTCCATGCAGCCTTGACTTCTCAGGCTCACGCAATCCCTCTGCCTCAGCCTCCTAAGTAGCTAGGACCACAAGCAAGCACCACCATGTCTGCCTTTTTTTTTTTTTTTTTTTTTTTAAAGAAATGGTGTCTCACAGGTTGCCCAGGGTGCTATTGAACTCCTGGGCTCAAGCAATCCTCCCACCTCAATCTCCCAAAGTGCCAGGATTACAGGCATGAGCCACCACTCCTGGCCATGGAAGGTTTTCTACAAACAAAATCAATGCCTAGAATTTCCCAATAAAGGACCACTATAATACTCTGTTCTTCTAGGATTAACATAATAGTTCAGAAGATTAATTGATACACTTGACCCATTTCATTTCATTCGAAACACGATTCTCCATCCATTCAAGGCCCATGCCACACTATCCCTTTGAGCATAGAGTACTTTTGATCAGTCAAAAGGTAAGTCAGCTACTCCCTCCCTCATCAGTTTTGATCCTCCAGCACATTCTGTCCTCACAAATTAACTCACTATGCACTCAATCTACCTGGGCTCACTCTTATACACCTGGCACAATCTCTCTATCTTCCATAGCCCCTTCCCAACCAGGAGAGGCTTGTTTCCTCTTCTACCAACAGGTTCTTTGTGGTGGTGATCTTTTTTTTATTATGAGGCAGCAGATTCACCAGATACTCAACATTTGGTAGAAAAATACATCTGGGATAATCTTACATTTGTTGGATCCAAATGCTTTACATGTACTAATTCAATCGCTGTAGTTAACTGCAAAAGTAGCTAGAATACTTTGCAGGTAGAGTTTATCTTTACCAACTCTTGAATTTGGACTGGCCCCATGACTGACTTTAGCCCGTAAGATGTTAATAAACATGAAACAAGCAGAGGCTTGAAAAGGGCTCACCCTTTTTGTTCCTGGAATCTCAACACTGTATGAAAATGACCAGGCTAGCCTGGTGGATGAAAGATACATGTGGCCCAGTCACCCCTGCTACCCTAGCTGACCACCAACCAACTGCTTGATAAATAAGGCCAAGATCAGCCAGCCCCCTGCTAAACCACCAACTGATTGTAAATGTGAGAGATCAGCTCTAAGCCCAAGATCAGAAAAACTGACCAACAAAACCATAAGCTAAATAAATGTCTTAAGCATTAAGTTTTAGGGTGGTTTGTTTCATAGCAAAAGCTAATTGATACACAACTTTTCTTTCTTTTTAAGAAACAGGGTCTCACTCTATCCTCCAGGATGGAATGCAGTGGCACAATCATAGCTTACTGCACTCTGGAACTCCTGGGCTCAAGCAATTCTCCTGCCTCTGCCTCCTGAGTAGCCAGGAATACAGGCATGCACCACCATGCCTGGCTACTTTTTGTAGAGATGGGGGTCTCACTACATTGCCTAGGCTGGCCTCGAACTCTTGGCTTCAAGCATTCCTCCCATCTTGGCCTCCCAAAGTGCTGGGATTACAGGCCTGAGATCCCTCAACCAGCCAACTCCATTTTATGGATAAAAAAAATTGAGGCACAGAGATTAGGTAACCTGCCAAAGGCCCCACAGCCTTTAAGAGGTGAGCCTACAAGTCACTCTACAAGTTTCAAATGTTTTTCCACTCCTTTAGAAAAGGACATCTCCTTTTCTAAAGGAGGTTATATGTAAGACATGGCCTTATATGGCTCCATAGACACAAAACAGGCACCTTTCAGCACTAAATAACCCCCACTATTTTGCATTTATGCTGCCCATCAAGTTTGCAAAGTGCTCTGCTCTCTTCTGACACATTCCAACCATTCAAAAATAACAAGGGTTGCCCAACGTCCGTGGATGAATGGATAAATAAAAGGTGGTATATACATTCAGTGAAGGGAAATTCTGACACATGCTGTAACATGGATGAATGTTGAGGACATTATGCTAAGTGAAATAAGCCAGTAACAAAATGACAAATACTGTATGATTCCTCAATACTTACATGAGGTACCTAGGGTAGTAAAATTCATAGAACTAGAAAACAGAAGTGGTGGTTGCCTGAGCTTGGGAGAGGCGGGGAATGGAGAGTTAGTGTTGAATGGGGACGGAGTTTCCGTCTGGGAAGATGCAAGGGTTCTAGAGGTGGATGGTGGTGAGCGCTGCACAGCAAGTGAATGTGCATCCACAATGTGAATGTCTTAATGCCATTCTTAAGAACGGTTAAAATGGGGGAGAGGCAAAAAAGAAAAAAAAGAATAGTAAAAATGGTATATTTTGTGTTGTATGTACCTTACCACAATTTTCTTAAAGAGGAGAAAATAAGGGCTGGGACTGACAGTGATAAAAGGACAGGTCCAAAGCCACTGTTAGACCAGTCAGCACCCAGGGAGCCAGGTAAGCAAGATACACCCTGCTTTTCAGCGTCACTGAGTCACACGGGCTCTGCCCTCATCAGACTGCTCCCCCATCACATGCTGAAGGCCAGATGGGCTGGCAGATATGTCAAAGCAGATATGCCAAAGCTTAAAAACAAGCTTGGGCTCAAGGACAAAAACTCTCAAATCAAAGCCAGTGCCCTGCCCCCAACCTGGCATAGAAAACACACATCATGTTCTACCTCTGCTTGGCAGAATTTGGACTTGGTTTTCAAGATCACAGAACTGGATCTGACTCATTGGCTGGAAAATGAGCTCATATCAGGAAAAGTAAAATTGATGCAAATTTTTAATGAACCGGTACAATGTCTACCAGCCCAACAATTAGTTGTTGTTTTTTTTTAAATCAGGGTCTTGCTCTGTCACCCAGGCTGGAGTACAAGAGGCATCATGGCTCACTGCAGTCTTGAACTTCTGTGCTCAAGCAATCCTCCTGCTTCAGCCTCCTGGGGGCTGGGACCACAGGCACATATCATTATATCCAGCTAATTTTATAGTTTGTTTTTTTTTATTTCATATAGAGACAAGATCTCACTATGTTTCCCAGGCTGAAATTACCAATCTTTGTAAACTCTTCACAGAAAATCAAGTGTAGGAGGTTTTTCCCTTTCAAGTACCCTCAATTGAGATGCTGAATAGATAGACATGGATATTCCAGACATATAAAACCACCACTACACTATCTTATTTTTCTCCAAATAGCATATTTTTATTTCAAAATATTCACAAAGTTAAGAAAAAGTACAGTACAAATAACTTTTTGCATTCAACCGTTTGAGTGAGGACCTGATGCTCCATCACCCCCCAAATACTTTTTGTAGTTGCTATTTCCTACAAATAAGGACCGTCTCTCACATAATAATAATGTAACCATCAAAAGTAGAAAACGCATTGATACATGACCACCATGTAATTATCATGATTTCTTTTTTTAAAAAAATGGGATATAAATAGTAAGAGAAGGTACTGGGACTTATTTTCTTCTTTTTGTCTATTTTCTACATTTTCTACAATAAAGTCTACTTTTTTAATGAAGCCAAAACCCAAGCTCATGCTGGGATTCCGCTGTCAAACACGCTCTCTCACTTAAATCCTAAGGCCAACCTCATGAGATAGCCAGGGCTGTTCCCTTGACTGCCAGCATTTCATGAACGAGGACGCAGGGACCCTGAGGATGCAGAGCCTCCTGAGTCGAACTAGAAAGAACTGCTATCTGAAGGAGTTTCTCAGGCACCATTCCCTGCTGTACATAGCCAGAGAGGTTTGTAAATATAAAAAGGAAGGGGGTGGGGACAAGAACAGGAAGAAAACAGGAAGCCCCACTTGGCAGCAGCGGGAGGTGGACATCGCCCCCCTCACCATCAGGAAGGTGAGAGGAACATTCGCACACAAACAAGCTCATCCATCTGGCCTGAGCAGCCCATCCTCCACAGAGATGAAATGTGACATCCGTGCCCTGCCTCAGCCTTTGAACATCCTTCCAGTTCCTTTGCTATTGACCAACAAGGTCCCTTGGGGTTGAGGGGTAGGAGTTAGGTTAGGAATCTAACCTTTTCTACCCTGCTTCTTCCTGCCCACCTGCAAGAAGGAAGGAGATTACGGGGAGGGCTTGCAGGCATAAAGCCAGGCAGGACGCTCTCAACATTCATCTTCATCTTCGGCTCTACCCATTAAGAGTGACTCACTCATCCCCAGGACCTGGGCATCATCTGATTCGACCAGATGACTCAGTGCCTTGCCCAAGGGACTCAGTAATTGTCCTATTGTCCTCACTGGCCAAGAGAAGGGATGAAGAGATGGAGAGGAGCCACCATCCACTGCTTCCCAACAGACTAGGAGCCTCCCAGCCAGCTCCCTCCTACCTCTTTTGCCATCAAAGAAGATTTGGGGTGCAGAAGAACAGGGAGTGGTGTGAAATCCGCTTCAGGATGTGTCACAGCCAGCTGGGGACCCACCTGCTAAATGGGATTTGAATGAACCCAACCCAGACAAGGCTGGATTTGCCAGTCATGCCACTCTCCATCTGCTTACCTAGCTACCGGGTGGGAAAGAGGCTGTAAGTAAAGGAGCAACGGAGAGGAAAAGCTCATGACTTCAAGGGAGGGCGGGGGAGGAACCTCTGGTCTGTGGGCGGCTCCCCAACATCATTCACTAGTTTGTTCATTTATTGATTTATACGGCATTTGTGCACCTTCTGTATACTGGCATTGCAGACCTGGTAAGGAGCCAAACGAATGAAACTCTGCCCTTGTGGAGCTTTACTTACTGTAAACAAGTACATTATAACAGGTCAGATGGGGAGAAGTCCCACAGGGAAAAAGGGAAGCAAGCCATGGGGGCTGGGGCTGGCAGGGATGGTGGGCTGGGAATTACCATTTTAAATGTTAGCCTGAGAAGGCCTCATGGATAAAGGGACATTTGAGCAGAAACCTGAAGGAGATGAGGAATCAGGCTATGAAAATACCAGGGTTAGGACACCACCAAACAGAGGAACAGGCAAGTCCAAAGACCTGAGGCGGGAGCACGTTTCACATCAGCACAGCCAAGGCAGCGACCTGAATCAGAGGACCAGCCTCGAGAAACCCCGACACAAAGCCCCCTAGAGCCATCTCTGTCCCTAAACCTGAACTCGGGGACCAGGCAAGGGAAACTTAAGGTAGAGAAACCGCTTCCGCGACTCCAACGGGATGCTTTAACAGACCATCCTTCAATCATTCTGCAGCATGGGCACGTGGCCTGCTTTTAATAGACACACGTGGGCTAAATGGCATCACAGAAGCATAAATCCCCATGTTAAAGACTTTCAGGACAGGAGGTTTTCTGAATTCCTCGATATTTATCCAATGTTTAAATTAAATCCTTAGAAGCTTTTCCTCAAACCTAACCTGAACCCTCCAAACTTCTGTTTCAGGTCAAGAATGATACAACCTCGGCCTACAGTGGGTAGGACACATCCTCAACTTGGGGGGGCATCTCAAAGATTGATGCAACATGGACACTTTGGAGGGGGAATGCCTCAGGGTGCTGGAATCTGTGGGAATTGGAAAGTCCTTTTTGGAGAAGGGTTTCTTCTCCCGAGAACGCTAGAAGCCTGGGCAGGGCCCAGCTGGAAGTGGAGAAAGGGAGTGGCTGCTGCTCAAGGCTTGTACAGACCAACGAGCCATCAGAACTTTGAAGTGTACAGTCCAGTGCACCAGGCCAGGGAAGGAAGAAGGGTTTCGGGCAGCCACTCTGTCTAGGAATAAAGGCAACATATCTGGCAAGGTCCAACCAGAAACTTCAGCTCAGGGTTCAGAGCACAAAACCCAAACACACAGATAGGATGTTGGTAGAACTCCCAAAACAACAAGGGGCTCCCTTGAAGAGAAATTTGAGAGATGCATAGAGACAGGGAAAAGAAGAGGAATGGTTAAGTCCTGGCCTCATTCTCTACGGGTCTATCTTAATATATTCCTAGATTTCTGGGACTTAATTTCCAAAGCGTCCATCCTACTGATATCTCCCCTACAGTACACAACATGCTGTGCACATACACAGTAGGTGCTCAGAAACTTTGCGTTGCTGTTGTTAATTTTTTCGTTTTTTTTTTTTTTTTTTTTTTTTCTTCTGAGACATACTTGTGCTCTGTCACCCAGGCTGGAGTGCAGTGGCACAATCTCAGCTCACTGCAACCTCCACCTCCTAGGTTCAAGCGATTCTCATGCCTCTGCCTCCCGAGTAGCTGGGATTATAGGCGCCCACCACCACACCCAGCTAATTGTTGTATGTTTAGAAGAGAGGGGTTTCAACATGTTGGCCAGGCTGATCCCGAACTCCTGACCTCCAGTGATCTGCCCACCAAGTGATCAGCTTCCTGGAGTGCTGGGATTATGGGTGTGAGCCACCATGCCCAGCCTCACTAAGCATCTTCTTACAACTGGACACTTTTGAAGGCAGCATCTTCTATCGTGTCATAAACACACCACAGGGACAGCACTGGGTCATTCGCTAGCGAACTACAATTTGGACGAACTGCTTAGATCTTCTTGGGAAATCTGAACTCTCATCTCAAGAGGCATCACAGGGTTGGTGATTCACATTAGCTCTCTAATTGGGAAACCCAAGCGGGCTGAGGAAGGTGAATACAGCCCCCAGCCCAGGGCCTGCCACACAGCAGGTACCAGTAACTATTGGGGGCGCTTTACCTTCCCTGTTCACAGGGCGTGGCTATCAGAGGCTGCAGGTGACACAAGTGGCACATCATGTCACACAGCAGCCAAAGGGAGACCAACTCCTAAACCAGAACCCATTTCCAAGCAGCCCCCAGCAATCGCCTGATCACAGCTCCCCTCCGCCACTCCCCTTCCAGTCTGTTTCACTGCTTCTTATTTGGGCTTTCAGGACAAAGAACCAAAGTTTCAGCAGGACAATGGCCACGGAAGTCAGAATTCACTAAGGAGTGTATAAGAACTCACCTACCAAATCTTAAAAAGGAAAAAAAAAAAGAGAGAGAGAGAGAAAGAACCAATGTTTCAAGAGAAGCAGAAGGCTAAACACTCCCAAGAGTGAGGCGAACGTGAGGGAGGAAGCGCATCTTCCTACTGCTGACTGACAGGTTGTCATTAGGAGCGGAGGAGGAACACATTCTGGACATGTCCCCGTAAGCACATCCAGCCCCAACTCAGGGAGCACCCACTTGCAGGGTCATCCAAATGCCAGCACTCACACCCTATTAATAGTGTCGAGCACTGAAATGAAGCAGATTGCGGTGGGGTGGGTCACTGCAGATAAGACATATAGGACTCAAGCTCCTGGCCTTCAGCAGGAGATACAGAGTCAAAGTCACCCTCAAAACTGAGGGGTAGGGAGGCTTGAGGTAGTGGAGACATCTACAGGGCTATCTTACCTGCCTCGCCACCCTCCGTGCCTCCCAGTAGGGCTTGGAGTCTTCCACAGCTTTGCCAATTTTCTTCACCAGTTCATCCAGTTTCACCGTTGCTTCAACCAGAACAGAGCGGAACTTCTGACGAGCATCCTGCAGCCAGGGGAAACCGAGGAAACACAGTTCAGGCTTAAGAAGGGATCTGCAAACACCTACTGGACCTAGACAAAAACACCAACAAAGGACTTTACCCAACATATAGACCTCTAAAGTAGCACCTGTATAAGACAGTGTCTAGAGCAGCACTGCTCAAAAGAGCTTCCTGCCATGGCGGAAACGTCCTGTGCTCTGCACTGTGCAGTGCGGCGGCCACCAGCCACGTGTGGCTACTGAGCACTTGGAACTGGCTGGTGCGACTGAGGAAAGGAGTTTTTAGTTTAGTTAGTTTTAATCAGGCTGGGCGTGTTAGTTCAAGCCTGTAATCCCAGCACTTTGGGAGGCCTAGGCAGGCGGATCACTTGAGGTCAGGAGTTGGATACCAGCCTGGCCAACATGGCAAAACCCCATCTCCACTAAAAATACAAAAATTAGCCAGGCGTGGTGTCAGGCACTGTAGTCCCAACCACTCAGGAGGCTGGGGCACAAGAATCTCTTGAACCCAGGAGACAGAGCTTGTGGTGAGCCGAGATCATGCCCCTGTACTGTAGCCTGGGTGACAAAGCACAACTCTGTCTCAAAATAAAAAAGTTTAGTGAGTAACAATGCAAAGTTTCTGAGCACCTACTGTGTATGTGCACAGCATGTTGTGCACTGTGGGGAGATATCGGTAGGATGGATCCTTTGGAAATTAAGCCTGTCTCTGCTAAAAATAAAAAAACTAGTCGGGCACGGTGGGCGGCACCTGTAATCTCAGCTACTCAGGAGGCTGAGGCAGGACAATCATTTAATCAGGAGGCAGAGCTTGCAGTGAGCCGAGATCGTGCCACTGCACTCCAGCCTGGGTGACAGAGTGAGACACTGTCTCAAAAAAATAATAATACTTCATTCATTATATTTAAAATTTTTTAATTAACATGGCTAGCAACTACCATATTGGATAGCATGGTATAGATTAAAAAGCTTTGTCCAGGACCTCTGGACAGCATGTTGTCAAAGCTCAGGATTTTAATCAGAGACATGGATTCAACACTGACTAAACATCTTTCTGGGGAAGAATGTCCACCCGCCTCTGGCAGCTTCAGTCCAAATGATGCTGTCAATGTTAAACACTGAGTGCAAACTTATTTATTTATTTACCACATGCCAGACCTGGTCCTGGGCCTTAGGCATGGCCCTGTCTCCAGGGCACTTACAGCCTCGTGGGTGAGGTAGGTATTACAGTCCATTCCAGAAAAGTCAGTGACAAGGTAGGAATGGTCCAGGCGCCATGGAACTCAGTAGGGAAAAATGGCACCAGACCATGTATCAGAGGGAGAGTCACAGGAAACTTCCAGAGGAGTACTATCTAAACAAAAGTCCAAAGCAAGAATATGAATTCGGGCCGGGCGTGGTGGCTCAAGCCTGTAATCCCAGCACTTTGGGAGGCCGAGACGGGCGGATCACGAGGTCAGGCGATCGAGACCATCCTGGCTAACACGGTGAAACCCCGTCTCTACTAAAAATACAAAAACTAGCTGGGCGAGGTGGCGGGCGCCTGTAGTCCCAGCTACTCGGGAGGCTGAGGCAGGAGAATGGCGTAAACCCGGGAGGCGGAGCTTGCAGTGAGCTGAGATCTGGCCACTGCACTCCAGTCCGGGCGATAGAGCGAGACTCCGCCTCAAAAAAAAAAAAAAAAAAAGAATATGAATTCGGGGGAGGGAAGAAAAATACTGAGTTCCAAGCAGGCAGCAGAGCCTGTGTCCAGATAAGAGGGGAATGGGAACAGCATGGTGTTTGCAAGAAACTGAAGGAGGCTGGAGGTCTGGAACGTGGAGAATGGCAAGAGATAAGGGGTGGCCGTCCATCCTGGCGACAGCAACTAGTAACTTGGACCTTGACAGGAGTTAGGAAGGCAAAGGAGGACTGTGTAAGGCTTAATCATGTTGTAAAAGTCAAGAAACCAGATACAAGAAGTATGAGAGAAAAAAAAAAGTTAAATAAGTTAGTCCCAGGTCTGGGAAGACCTATTAGGAGGGATCAGGTCAGTGACTCAAACCCTACATCCCCTCTACTTCTCCCTCAGGCATCTGCCTGACAAAGCCACACCTAGGGGAGGGAGGGACACATGCATAAGTTTTTAAAAAAAAGGGAAATGGAGGCCAGGCACGGTGGATCACGCCTGTAATCCCAGTACTTTGGGAGGCCAAGGCGGCTGGATCACCTGAGGTCAAGAGTTCGAGACCAGCCTGACCAACACGGAGAAACCCCGTTTCTACTAAAAATACAAAATTAGCCGGGCATGGTGGCACATGCCTGTAATCCTCAGCCTCAGGAGGCTGAGGCAGGAGAATCGCTTGAACCTGGGAGGCAGAGGTTGCAGTGAGCCAAGATCGCTCCATTGCACTCCATCCTGGACAACAAGAGCTAAACTCTGTCTCAAAAAAAAAAGGAAAATGGCCAGGCACAGTGGCTCACACCTGTCTTCCCAACACTTTGGGAGGCCCAGGTGGGAGGATCGCTTGAGACCAGGAGTTCAAGACCAGGCTGGAGGATCTAGTAAGACCCTGTCTCTATAAAACACAAAACTAGCGGCCAGGCGCGGTGGCTCACGCCTGTAATCCCAGCACTTTGGGAGGCCGACGTGGGCAGTTCACGAGGTCAGGAGATGGAGACCATCCTGGCTAACAAGGTGAAACCCCGTCTCCACTAAAAATACAAAAAAATTAGCCAGGTGTGGTGACAGATTCCTGTCGTTCCAGCTCCTTGGGAGGCTGAGGCAGGAGAATGGCATGAACCCAGGAGGCAGAGCTTGCAGTGAGCCGAGATGGCGCCACTGCACTCCAGCCTGGGCAACAGAGTGAGACTCCGTCTCAAAAAAAAAAAAAAACCTAGCTGGGCATGGTGGCCTGTGCCTACAGCCAGGGCGGGAAGATCGCTTAAGCCTAGAAGGTTGAGGCCACAGTGAGCCGAGATCACACCACTGCATTCCAGCCTGGACGACAGACCCCGTCTCAAAACAAAACAAGAAGAGAAGAGAAGAAAAAAGAAAAGAAAAGAAAAGGGGAAGTGGATATTCCAAAGGAACAACACATGATCACGAGCTATGGGGCTGGAGACTCAACACCCACCTGCTGGTAAAACACGTGTTCTATTGGCTAGAGGGGTCTGCCTCATAAGTAACTATCGGAAAAATGTTATTTTATTTTTTTTGAGACAGAGTCTCGCTCTGTCACGCAGGCTGGAATGCAGTGGTGTGATCTCGGCTCACTGTAACCTCTGCCTCCCAGGTACAAGCAATTCTTGTGCCTCAGCCTCCCAAGTAGCTGGAACTACAGGTGTGTGCCACAACACCCAGCTAATTTTTTTTTTTTTTCCGTATTTTTAGTAGAGATGAGGTGTCACATGTTGTCCAGGTTGGTCTCAAACTCCTGGCCTCAAGTCATTTACCTGCCTAGGCCTCCCAAGGTGCTGGGATTACAGGCGTGAGCCACTGCACCTAGCCAAAATTTTATTTCTAAACATGCAATTGCAGCGGTCTCATGAGGGTAGAGGAGGCTCTGATCAGTTCTAATGCATCCCATCATCCCAAGCTGCGGGCTTGCTAGATGGGTTTGAAAATGCCGCCGGCATTCCAAAATATGAGGGTAAAAGCTCTACCTCCCATGGGAGCGCCTCAGTCCACATCCAACACAGGCTTTGCCCCCTTTCCCCTGGTTCTGTGCCATCATCATCATCCTGATTTCCTCTGCCTTCTCCCTTATCAGACCGGGCTTAGGGTCATCCGCTGCAGCTTCTACAGGCAGAAAACAAGACTAGACTTGTTCCTCCAGGGGAAGTGCCCAGGGAATAGAGAAGCCCCACAGAGCTTCTACAGGACTTGGTTTCCAGCAAGTGGGAAGCAGCATGCTGTCAAAGCCCAGGATTTTAATCAGAAACAGAGATTTGATGCTGACTAAAGTTCCTTCTGCAAGGCCCTAAAAGCAGGGCCTTCTCTATGAACCATTTGTATTACTTATGGAATTGTTACTTTCCATCCCATAGGGAGGGCTCTTAGAAGGAATCAAGGAGAATACAAATGTAAAACACTTAGCAATTTCTGGGCACACAGTCAGTGCTCAATAAATGTATACAATTTTTCCTCCTGGTATAAAAAGAGACCCCAAGACCCTATTAAAAACTACCCAGGGAGTTTCCCGGAGACAAGGGCACGGCAGACATAATAACCTGTTACACTGTGCAGGCAGCCGCTTTGCAAGATGCACTCGCATGCATGACCACATCCTCACGGTCACCTCCCTGGTGGTGGGCAGTGCCAGTGCTATCCACATTCACACCACTAAGAAAACTGAGGGCCAGATTGGTCAGCGTGTGGCCTGCGGCAGGTCACATCATCCCCCACGCCTACGCTGTTAAATGAGAACTGGGCCCCAAAGCAGTGGCCTATGGGCCAATAAGCTTAGTGCATTTGGCTGGTATGCTGTGCAGTAAATGTCAGGGAAAATTCACATTTAAAAAAAAAAAAAGTGAATTCTCAAATTTTTAGTTTAAAGAAAGAAAAATAGCTAGGAGTAAAGCAGAAGGTGCCCCCTTAGGCAGGGGTTACCCTCCTCTCCAGTCCCTACCACTCTGGTGCCTGAATCACTCATTCAGGTTCCCTGCCCAGTGGCTAAAGACATCTGATCTGCCAAGAGCTCTTCAGGGCACTGGTGAATACAACCCACCAACACTGCCTTTGTGGAGAAAGAAGGATGGATACAGGGCACAGACTGACTGACTGCTATGTGGCAGGCACTGCTGTCAGTGCTTTAACCCCACCAATTTGTGCAATCGCTAACAATCCTAACAGGTAGGTGCCATTGTTGTTATTCACATTTTACAAACGAGGAAATAAAGGCAAGGAGAGGGTAACTTGCCCAAGGTCACAGAGCTGGGAAATGGCAGAGCAACAATTAAAGTCAAGCAGTGCTAAGACTACTTACACACACTGAGCAACAGACACACGGCTGAGAAGGCCACCCAACCCAAGTCAGACATGAAGAAAGGGGATTCCACCAGACAGAGAACGGGGTCATTCGACCCTCCAGCATGGACAGGCTGGCCTGGTGGGGGCTGCAGCCAGGAAGCCTCCTGGGCCATATAAAGGCATCTGAACTTCATCCCATGAGCAATGGGAGACCATGGCACGGTGTGGGAAAGGGGAGATTATTTCTTGTTTCTTTCTTTGCAGAAGATTTTCTGGTGCTAGTTCATCACTGAAATCCCGTCTCCCTCTGCTATTCTCTATTTGCCATTTCTCTTCCTTTGGCCATCAATCGTATCTCAAAATTGAACCTTTTAACCTGGTTCTGTGTGGTGGGTTTTCTTCCCACAGGGTTACTTAAGTCTCAAGTAATTTATTTCCAATGCACCCTTTGTCAGAAATAATTAAAGAACACATTCTATCACAAGAAGGAAACATAATCATAGTTTACTAGATGGCTCAACTGTGAACAGCACTTACCTCGCTGCAATAAGGTAATCAAATACGGACCACAATGGATTCTGTTGAGAGGACAGGAGATGGGAAAGGTACGAGACAGAGGGTGAAAAGAGACAAAACCTCATCTTCCACAGCAGGATGTCAACAGATAGTCACCCAAACGAAAAAGATCAAGAAGTAGTCACACAGTACATACTACTTGGTCATAGAAGTAAATACCTCCATCAGCTAAAATATATTAAACTAATACAGCTAACTGTTTAGGGGAGAAAAACAGGGGTAAGATGGGCGAATGGGATAGTATAGGGCTTTTTGTTTGCTTTGTGTTTTTGTTTTTTGGGGGTTTTTTGGGTTTTCATTTTCACTTGATCTTACCCGAAAGACCGAGAAGCGATGGGGTTTTTGTTTTCTTAAGAGACAGAGTCCTGCTATGAGGCCCAGGCTATTCACAGGCATGATCATATCACACTGTGGCTTCAAACTCCTGGGCTCAAGGGATCCTCCTGCCCCTCCCAAGTAGTTGGAACTACAAGTGCAGAACACCCTGCCTGGTTTTTTGTTTTCAACTGTAAAATACCATAGATTTTTCTAAGCAGGGGCATGACCTGATCAAATTTAGGTTTTACAAAATTGTCACCTGGGTGCAGAGTATGTTAAAAGACCCCTCGGGTGATTCTGATGGGCAGGTTCAGGGCCCGCCAGTCTGACCAATGCCCTTTTTGTGACTATCTGTGTTAAGTGTGTGACCATCAAAGGGTATTAAATCCAGAAGACTCGATTTGACATCAGCGTTTCCTTCTATAAATGAGGTTGTGCTGCCAGGAATTATGCATGACTGGCTGACCTCCAACCACCAACAAGCCTATTCATCAAAGATGCATTGAAAGTAAACACAAAGCCAGTCCCCGCCCCCGCCCCCCATCCCCGTAAGAAAAAGCCCACCCAGGCCGGGCGCGGTGGCTCAAGCCTGTAATCCCAGCACTTTGGGAGGCCGAGACGGGTGGATCACGAGGTCAGGCGATCGAGACCATCCTGGCTAACACGGTGAAACCCCGTCTCTACTAAAAAATATAAAAAATTAGCCGGGCGAGGTGGCGGGCACCTGTAGTCCCAGCTACTTGGGAGGCTGAGGCAGGAGAATGGCGTGAACCCGGGAGGCGGAGCTTGCAGTGAGCTGAGATCCGGCCACAGCACTCCAGCCTGGGCGACAGAGGGAGACTCCGTCTCAAAAAAAAAAGAAAAAGCCCACCCAGCTGTTACCATTCCACTGAGGGTCACAGCCACTTGGGTAACAATTCCCAAAAGTACTGAGGTACAAAAATCTTTCCTATCCCCAGCATTACAGCCCTAATATTCCTTGGTCCTCACCCCCACCTCTCAGTCCCTAGTGATGTGACAGGGCCTGGCCACAGTCATACTCCTAGCCACAGTCATACTCCTAGCCACAGTGATTGTTCTATGAGCAGGGGCGATAGACGTGACCCATCACAACCAATGAGACTTCATTTTGGGACCTTTCTGAAACTGTCAGAGGAACTTTCTTCCACTGAGATGTTTAAGAGGATGGAATGAAAGCCTACAGCAGACAGCAGCCATCTTGACACCATGAGGGGAGAGCCTGACAGAGAAGAAAGAAGGGAAGGAGACCCCTAGGAGGTCCCAGTGGCACTTTGAGCCTCTGGACCCAGCAACGCCTTACAATCTACCCCTATACTCCTCTTCCCTGAGCCAAGACAGGCCCCCTTCCACTATCATTCTATTTTGTTCAAGCTAGCTAAAATTGTATTGCTGTCACTTGTAGTTGAATTAAGCTTTAAACATGTGATTGAAAGATACACCTTACGGAAGCCATATTAGCATAGGAAAGCAAGAGCCAACCAACCCACATGCTTTTTTTTTTTTTTTTTTTTGAGACGGAGTCTCGCTCTGTCGCCCAGACTGGAGTGCAGTGGCCACCTCCAGGGTTTACGCCATTCTCCTGCCTCAGCCTCCCGAGTAGCGGGGACTACAGGCGCCCGCCACCTCACCGGCTAGTTTTTTGTATTTTTTAATAGAGACGGGGTTTCACCATGTTAGCCAGGATGGTCTCAATCTCCTGACCTCGTGATCCGGCCGTCTCGGCCTCCCCAAATGCTGGGATTACAGGCTTGAGCCACCGCGCCCGGCCCCAACCCACATTCTGTAGCATGGCAAAGCACTGTAATTAAATACAGTTCGCTGGAGGGCTTCTGCCCCTGACAGTAAAGCCATGTGTATAAGGAGCAGAGTCTGTGGAATTTAGTTCAACCTAGCTTTTATAAAGCATTTCTTTAGATACATCTTAAAGCTACCTTGCCACAGTTGAACTTGGGCTTTTTGTCTTGTGTCTTACAGAAAAGACTTGACCGTGATTCTTTGTCTCCTGCAATTACAAGCAAATGTGTTTTCCCAGATCAAAGTGGGGGTGGCTTCGGGAATGTCCAGAGAGGAGAGTAAGCTGACTGCTTTCCCTGCAGGAAATGAGCCATGGAGAGGAGTGGCTCAAAAGTACAAGCTTATCTGAGAGAGCGAGCAGATCTTCCACCAGTCAAGAAAAAGAATCCATTTACCATCCCAGGGCTGTTTACCAGGGGAGTTTTTAGATCAGCACTTGAAAGAGTTCTCAAACAGTTCCCTCTGCTTGGAGGAGGCCTCAGCTCTTCAAATCTGAAAATTGTGTTTCATCCATTAGGTGACTCAGACTGAAGGTAATTTATTCAAGCAAAGAATTGCTGGAGGTGGCAGAGTCTCCCTGTTTGACTGTGTCAGTGTGTCAGACACACAGCCCTGTGTCAGATAAGAGCTCAAGCTAAACCACACCAGCCAGCACCAGTACACACTGGAAGCAGCATGCAGGTTGAACATGCAGCACACAGGATAAGTCCCTGTTTTCTGGCCAATCGCTCACCTGCTCACCTCAATTACCTTGCCTGGAAACTGAGAATCGTGGCTTTTCCTCTTTACAGGTGTCCCCAGAATTAAGTGAGATAAAGATGGGATGGTGGTATTTAAAAAATAACTGTCCTACATGTTAGAGACAACACCATACTTCAAAAGATCCTTACTAATGCCATTTACAAGTATACCACTTTCAGTTGGCAGAAAGAGGTTTCACAGGCATTATTTGAGACACACAACAACCCTGTAAAACAGCCTCAGCCAGAATTTCCATCCCGAGTTTACAGACAAGAAAACTGGAGGCCAGGTGCGGTGGCTCACTCCTGTAATCCCAGCACTTTGGGAGGCTGCAGGCACATCACCTAAGGTCAGGAGTTCGAGACCAGCCTGGCCAACATGGCAAAACCCCATCTCTACTAAAAACACAAAAATTAGTCGGGCATGGTGGGTGCTTGTAATCCCAGCTACTCGGGAGGCTGAGGCAAGAGAATTGCATGAACCCAGGAGGTGGAGTTTGCAGTGAGCTGAGATCACGCCACTGCACCCCAGCCTGGTGACAGATACTCTGTCTCAAAAAAAAAGAAAAACAAAAGAAAACTGGAGCCCTGGAGTTCCAGGTGACCTAATCTCTTTGCATAAGGTCACAGGACTAGTAAGTGTCAAGTGTTAGATGAAAGCAGACATCTTCAGTATTTTTTGTTCTTTGTTTTTTGAGACAGGATCCCTCTCTGTTACCCAAGCTGGATGCAGTGTCGCAATCACGGCTCACTGCAGTCTCCACCTCCTGGGCTCAAGCAATGCCCCTACCTCAGCCTCCCAAGTCGCTGGGACTACAGGCACGTACGACCACACCCGGCTAATTTTTAAATTTTTTGTAGAGATGAGGTCTTACTGTGTTGCCCAGGCTGGTCTCAAACTCCTGGGCTCAAGCAATTCTCCTGCCTCGGCCTCCCAAACTGTTGTGATGACAGGCGTGAGCCACTGCGACCGGCCATCTTCAGTCTTCTAGTCCAGTGTGCCAGTCACTTCACCAGTGGTTCTCAGAGGGTGGTCTGGGGAAACCACTGGTGGGGGTGGGGGTGGGGCACCTGGAAACCTTTTCAAGGAGTCTGCAAGATGGAAGCCATTTTCATTAATAAAGACTTGCCATTTTCACTGTCATTCTGAGTGTTCAGTAGAGTTTTCCAGAAGCCACCTGACAGTGACACGGCAAGAAATGACATGAAATGCAGAAGGAGGTGAGAGAATCAGCTTTTCTATTAAAGCCAGACATTAAAGAGACTTGCGAAAGTACGTAAAACAATTACTCTTTCGTTGAATTTTTTGTTTGGAAAAATTGTCCTTTTTTATAAAATATATTATTTTTGTTAACATGTAATAGGCTGATTGTCATTTTAATGAATATAGACCTTTGAAATAAATGTCTTTTGATTTCTATATGGCGAATATTAATACTATCCACAAAAATGAAGCTCTCTGGGGTACTCAGTGATTACCAAGAACGTGAAGGGGGACCTGTAGCCAAGAAGTTTCCAGTGTGCTGCATGTACCTGCCCTCGGGCCTGCTCTACATAGACCCCTCTTGAACCAAAGACAAGAGTGTACTTTCAGTAAGAATGAAGCAGTTGTTCCTTCTCAGATCTTGTTTAAATGCTTCTGATTTTGTCAGGGAGAAAGACTCCATTTGGTACCACAATGTCTTCAGCACCTGAATACATTTGCTAATCTCTTTCTTAAAGAAAAGGGGGCCGGGCGCGGTGGCTCAAGCCTGTAATCCCAGCACTTTGGGAGGCCGAGACGGGCGGATCACGAGGTCAGGAGATCAAGACCATCCTGGCTAGCATGGTGAAACCCCGTCTCTACTAAAAACACAAAAAACTAGCCGGGCGAGGTGGCGGGCGCCTGTAGTCCCAGCTACTCGGGAGGCTGAGGCAGGAGAATGGCGTGAACCCGGGAGGCGGAGCTTGCAGTGAGCCGAGATTGTGCCACTGCACTCCAGTCTGGGCGACAGAGCGAGACTCCGCCTCAAAAAAAAAAAAAAAAAAAAAGAAAAGGGAAGCTAATCCAGGCTCAGAGCCTTCCATAAAGGGGGGAATCTGCTAGAATTTGATAAGGAGAACTGTAAATCCACCGGAAACAACATGACATTACTCTGAAAGTCATAAGCTGTACCCTGACAAGGTGGGCACTCCCTATGTATATATTATTCTTTAAAAAAACACCTGCTTAAAAAATGTATTTTCCTTTGATGGTTTTCCATGTATAGTAAGGATATTTCCTTTTCAAACTGAAGTAAGGCTGGGCGCAGTGGCTCATGCCTGTAATCCCAGCACTTTGGGAGGCCAAGGTGGGTGGATCACCTGAGGTCAGGAGTTTAAGACCAGGCTGGCCAACATGGTGAAACCCCATCTCTACTAAAAATACAAAAAAAAAAAAAAAATACAAAAAAAAATAGCCAGGCGTAGTGGCAGGCACCTATAATCCCAGCTACTCATGAGGCTGAAGCAGGAGAATCGTTTGAATCTGGGAGGCAGAGGCTGCAGTAAGCCGAGATCATGCCATTGCACTCCAGCCTGGGCAACAAGAGCGAAACTCCGTCTCAAAAAAAAAAAACCTAAAGTAAAAACACGAACCAATTTAAAAGACAATATGGAATAAATAGCACACGCAGTCCTAGAATATGGCAAAAATGATGGCAGCAGCAGTAGAATAACTGGAATTAGGGAAATCCAGCCCTAGAACGATGGGAAAGTCTCCATTAGCAGGAACATACTAGAATTCTATGATAAAAGGCACTATGAAGACATCCTGACTTACTGGCCAGTAGTAAAGGTACCTGAAATGTTCCATTCACTATCACTTTTAACGGCAAAATCACAATTACTTTTGCACCAACCTTATACAAATCATGCTTTCTTTTCACCCATCCAATCTATTCTCTAAGAGCACTTGTGGCAGCTACTAGAACACACAAAGAAACCACTTTAAATAGCGCTTGGGTGAAAAGGGAGCAAGTGCTCTCCAGCACTGGCTGATGGAACTTCTGTGATGATGACATGTGCTACATCTGTGCCATCCAACACAGAAGCCACAGCCACTTGTGGCCAAGCAAACACTCGAAATGTGGCTGGCGCAACTAAGTGTTGTATTTTATTTAACTTCAAGGGGCCAGGCGCGGTGGCTTACACCTGTAATCCCAGCACTTTGGGAGGCCACAGTGGGAGGATCTCCTGAGTTTAGGAGTTTGAGATCAGGCTGGGCAACATAACGAAACCCCATCTCAACTAAAAATGCATAAATTAACCTGGTGTGGCAGTGCATGCCTAGAGTCCCAACTACACAGGAGGCTGAGGCAGGGGGACTGCTTGACCCCAGATGGTCAAGGCTGCAGTGAGCCAGGATCGTGCCACTGTACTCCAGCCTGGGTGACAGAGCAAGACTCTATCTCAAAAAATAAGAACTTAATTAACTTAGTGATTTTTTTTTAAATTATTTTCTGGGATGGAGTCTCACTCTGTCACCAGGGCTGGAGTGCAGTGGCGCGATCTCGGCTCACTGCAACCTCCGCCTTCCAGGTTCAATAGACTTAATGATAATTTAAATAGCACAGCACAGGCCTAGCCCTAGACCATTCTCTGCTTTGAGAGATCCTGCCATGCTTTTGGGGGGCCTCAGGATGCCTTCCCTCCTGCCTCTGTCTGGTTTTTCTTCTTAGCCCCAGCTCCCGCTGTGAGGGGCTTTCATAGCCCTGAGGGCCAGAGCAAGTTGATTCTACCTTAAGAATTCTGTAGCAGAGACAGAAGCACAAAGACTACACCAGGGCAGAGTGGGGGCCCAAGGGAGCCAAACCAGAAAGGCCGAGGCAGGAGGGTACAGGAGCCGGGAAGAAGCAGAGGTAGAGAGCAGGGGTACGGATGAAGACCACCGGGGAGCTGGAGCCAGCCACAACACTCCTGCTCACAGCACGGGCCCAATTCCACAGCAGTCGGTGTCATCCAACTAGAAGACCCAGGTGAAACAGCCCCAAGGTGACAAATACAAATGGAATAGGAAGAACACACCAGGATTTTCTTTTTTTTTTTTTTTTTTTTTTTTTTTTTTTTTTTTTTGAGACGGAGTCTCGCTCTGTCGCCCAGGCTGGAGTGCTGTGGCCGGATCTCAGCTCACTGCAAGCTCCGCCTCCCGGGTTTACGCCATTCTCTCGCCTCAGCCTCCCGAGTAGCTGGGACTACAGGCGCCCACCATCTCGCCCGGCTAATTTTTTGTATATTTTAGTAGAGACGGGGTTTCACCGTGTTAGCCAGGATGGTCTCGATCTCCTGACCTCGTGATCCGCCCGTCTCGGCCTCCCAAAGTGCTGGGATTACAGGCTTGAGCCACCGCGCCCGGCCATACACCAGGATTTTCAAGTTGGGGAGAACTTCAAGATCACTGCTGGAAACCAGGGACCTAATTCCCCTTCCCCTGGGTCCTTTTCTTTTCCCATCTCAGGCTCTGATCGACTTCAGGAGTAGGGGCCCCTTCGCGTGTCGGCCAGACCTGCCACTTCTTCTGTGAGGGCTTGCCACTGTGTTTCCAGTTCCACACTCCCTCTCTCAGGAATCAGAACAGAGGAAACCAGAAGAGGGAGAGACAGACAAAAACAGAGGTGAGAGACAGAGAAAAGCAAATGTGGAGAGAACCATGAGGTGGCACAGGAGGGGCGGTGAGAGGTGACCTGGGCTCCTGATTCCAATCCTGTGACAACACAGTCATATGATGTATCAATCAAACAGGACACTTTTGAGAATAAGGAGAGGCACTATTAATAACTGTACTGGGACCACAGGCATCCACCAAGACTGCCAGGGCCAGCTGAGACATGTGGTTTCCCTATGCATCAGAGCCAGTGACACTTCCCCTCCCTTGAGTTCCATGAGACTCCTACAACCTTTCAGAAAATCCTCCCTTTAATGTAAGCTATTTGAGTGGGTTGTGGAACAAAACGCAGGATAGCCTAACCCCAGCTTGGGCATCACCCAGCTCCAGACCCTCTGGGCAAGCCCTGTGCATTCAACAACTTTGACAAGGCCAGATCCTATTTCTTCACTCCAACCCTTTCCAAGGCATCACACTGCCTGTCCTTATCTGAACCACCAAGAGGTTCCTTTCACTAAGAGGACAGAGGCGAACAAAATATAGGGGTCATCATGGTTTTCTCCTTCCAGTTTCCCTCCTCTGAGGTTAACAAGGGTCTTGGACCCTTTTAAGGCCTAAGTAGAACCAATTCCCTCCTAGACAGAAAGGGTCTGGTTTAGAGCCCTGATCTAACTATAAAGTGTTTCTAAACAAGCAGGTGAGCACCCAGTTCCACCTCCCAGAACATCGCAGGCCTCCTTTCAATCCTTGGCCTGTGTTGTGATTCCATAACCAAAGGGAAGTGCTGCCATTTGGAGGCTGAGTTAAGGCAAATGGCTCTTTAACTTTTTAGTTTAAAATAATTTCAAACTTGGAAAAAATGAGGGTAAGATGCAGATGCCATGCCCCTTTACCCTGGAATATTTTGGGTGCATATTTCCTAAAGATGAGGCCATCCACTTATATAACCAGAGTATAATAATCAAAATCAGAAAATTAACATTGGTACAATGCTATTAATCTGGTCTACAACTTTCTCCAAATTGCATCAACTGTCCCACCAATGTCTTTTATAATAAAGGGCAAAAATTGTTTTCCTGGTCCAAGATCCAATCTAAGAGTCACACATGGCATTTTGTTATCTAACATTCTTTCATCTGGAACAGTTCTTCAGTCTTTGTCTTTCATAGCCTCGATTTTTAAATAATATGAGCCAGATATTTTGTAGAACGTCATTTGGAAAAGACTCCCTTTTTTTTTTTTTTGAGACAGAGTCTCACTTTGTCACCCAGGCTGGAGTACAGTGGTGCGATCTCGGCTCACTACAACCTCCGCCTCCCAGGTTCAAGTGGTTCTCCTGTCTCAGCCTCCTGAGTAGCTATGATTACAGGCACCACGACCGGCTAATTTTGTATTTTTAGTAGAGATGGGATTGGTTTGAGACCAAGATGGTCAGGCTGGTCGCAAACTCCTGACCTCACGATCTGCCGGCCTCAGCCTCCCAAAGTGCTGGGATTACAGGTGTGAACCACCATGCCCGGCCAAGACTTGCTTTCAATTCATCTTTTTTGTTGATGTTACTTAGGCACCAGAATGGAATTGAACCAATTACCAAAAAATGTTTAAAATAGCCCAAGGTAGATCCTTTTGGAGTTCGTAAGTGTGCTGATTGGGTGTTCACGGTGCACGTGTCAGATATGCCATCCTTGAATTTTGTTATGATGTGAGCACATTACTCATCTGATATGAAATGGAAAAAAAAAAATAGCCCAAGGTACAAATCTCCACGAACAAAGGAAAAAACTCATGAGCCCTTTAAACGTGCAAGCAAGCACAGGGGTCAGTACTACAAGGCCCGGGAGGATGGACCAAAGCTACATGACAACCCTGCATGCACGTAAGCAAGGAAGCTCTCATGCACACAGCTAGAAAGACTGGTGGAACCCCAGTAATTTTTCATTTATGGCCAAACACATGTTCTTAAATCCACAGTATTCTTTGAGTAAGAGGATGCAGAAATGCTGAAACAGCAGTTTCACCAAATTCAACTACAAAAGCACTATTTCCATGTTGACGCCAGGAGGCTTCACATATTTCCTCAACTGCAAGACCCACAATGTTCTTCAAAAATTCACAATCATTACATTTCAGACAGAGTACACCATTGATGTGCATGTTTATTGGGGCTGATGTTTCAACCACCACCCAAGCTGTTATGAAATACAAGGTCCACTTTATAATTAGCACAAGTCTTAGAATCAGGGCGATATGGTGAGTTCATGGCCCAGCCTCGGAGAGCTCTGGAGATCAGTTAGTGTAGCCTGCACAGGAATCACACATCCACCCACCACAGCATTCCAGGCAAGCTGGCTGGCTGACATCTGCTGGCTTTTAGATAACCTCCTCCTGCCTTCAGCTAATCAAAATGTTAAGAAAGGAGAGCACAGGATGCAAAAGAGCCAAAGTCAAAGTCGACGGCTGTAACTTTAGAGACACAGGAGAAACGACCAGAAGGAACAGCTAAAAACATCATTTCATCAGAATAGAACTAGGGGTGCGGGGGAGTGAGGGAGAGGACTTTCATTTTGCATTATAACTTATCAGGGACTCTTTTAAAAAAACTACGTCCAAGTATTGTTTCAACAAAAATGAAATTTTAAGTCTATGACAGCATAGATTGACTACAGAGCTTTTGCATTTCCTCAACTGTCAAGACCGAAGGTGGTTCATAATTTATTCAACATGTGGCTAGATCAGAATGGAGATCCCAAACAGTATCGGGGCTGGAAAAAAGTTTGCCCATCTTTTAGTTTAGATGCTCCCATTTCACTGATGAAGTGACTGAAATCTCAGGAGATAAAGATCCTCTCCCAAGGATCTATACCTGATTAATATCAAGGCGAAGATTGAAAACCTGGTCCCCTAAGTCCTAGACTCTAGCATTCTTTCATCTATGCAGCCTCAGTGGGGATCTCAGAATATGCATCCGCTATGCCTCCAAACACAAACTACTTAAGGGCATGGGCTTCAGCCTCAGATTCCTGGATTCATTATACATCCTGGCTCCACCACTCCTTGGCTGTGTGACCTGGGAGAATTGACTTATTCACTCAGTGCCTCCCTTTCTCATCAACATTCTGAAGGACTGTTGTGAGAATGAATAGGATAAAATATAGAAGCCACTTAGCACAAAATTTAGCATATAATAACCTTTCACAAAATAGTGGTTGTTTTTACTTAGGTGCCATTATTTAATAAATGGCTAAGGGGCTGGAGGAAAGGACCAACATTTGTTGGACATATATGCCCGGTACCATGCCGGACGCTTTACAAACATCACCATATTTAACCCTTAACAGCCCTGGTAAGATCCGTATTGGCCTTCACATTTTGGAAAGAAATTAAACTCAGATAAGCTAATATAACTTACCAAGACTGTACAGCACATTAAGAGGCAGAGAATTCAAATCCAGC
This sequence comes from Trachypithecus francoisi, assembly GCF_009764315.1. NCBI lineage: Eukaryota > Metazoa > Chordata > Mammalia > Primates > Cercopithecidae > Trachypithecus > Trachypithecus francoisi. The sequence continues at coordinate 164,122,886 of NW_022681453.1, forward strand.
TCTGAGCTCTAAAGCCTACACTTTCCACCATCATATGCTATGGAGCTATGTAGTTTAGTTTCTATCAGCTCCAAGAAAAAAGTTTTCTTATGCATTTTTTTTTTTAAGACAGAGTCTCACTTTGTCACCCAGGCTAGAGTGCAGTGGCGTGACCTTGGCTCACTACAACCTCTGCCTCCCAGGTTCAAATGATTCTTGTGCCTCAGCCTCCCAGGTAGCTGGAATTACAGGCATGCACTACAATACCCGGCTGCTACTTTTTCTTTTTTGTATTTTAGTAGAGATAGGGTTTCATCATGTTGGCCAAGCTAGTCCTGAACTCCTGGCCTCAAGAGATCTGCTGGCCCTGCCCTGGCCTCCCAAAGTACTGGGATTACAGGAGTGAGCCACTGCACCCAGCCTCCTATGCTTTTTTTGACCCTAAGATTCACAACATTGAAGTGTGGTTTTAACAAGTTACAAGTGGGGAAGTAGATGTAATTTCTATCAAATAAGTGCAATACCAGGACTCTTTCCCCAGAGAAGACCCAGCAACACCAGTGGCAGGGAAAGAAAATAGCATATCTATCTGGAATTGCCCAAGGGGCTTTAGAACCCTACCACCCTGAATTATAAAGCATCTGTCTAATTATTGTAGTACCTCTGGCTCTAGGCTCCACTAATTTTTTCTAATAGGCATTGAAGCCATGCCATAATTTTTTTCTCAGGCAAAATTTTTAAGAAATGGGCAAAGTGGTAAAGAATTTCCTATGGCAAGACCCACAGCATTACTAAAAACTGTCCCTCTTGCCTCTATTGTTGCTGGCTTATTTGAGGTCACCGGGAATACTAACCAAATTCCTTGCTTTCCTGGCTGCTTAATCATTAAAGCACCTCAAGAAGACAATGAAACGTGGTTGAAAGTTTATGAAGTCTCCTCACAGAAAGAAAGGGAGGAAAGGAAGAAAGTATATGTCCTACGGGCCTCAAAATAAGCCACTGTCTCTACATCACCATGAGGGTGGCAGTTTTCAAATATGGCCTACAATTCTTTAACACTGCCCCAGGATCAAGAAGAATTAGAATCCAGGTGGGCTCATGACTGCTTGGACCACCAGATTATAATAGAAGAGCTACTGTGGAGGTTCCAAGGCTCAGTCAGAAAAAGCCATGAAGCTCCCACCTGGTCATCTTAGGACACTCACTCTGGAAGGAGCCAGAAACCAAAAGGAAGCGAAAGTACCACACGAGAAAGGTCACACGTAGGCACGCTGGTTGCAACTCCAGCTGAGCTCTCAGCAGAAGCTTTCAGAGCCAGCATCCTCTGTCAAACAAAAGCGTAGGCCATCTCAGACATCCAACCAAGCTCTCAAATGACTACAACCCAGGCTGACATCTGACTGCACAAAACTCCTCAAGCAAGGACCGCCCAGCTGAGCCCTCTCAAAACCCTCTCCAAATTCCTGACCCACAGATCACAGGCAAAATAAAACAGTTGTTTTAAGCTATTAAGGCTTGGGATCATTAGGGAGAAACAGTAACCAGAACAATGAAGAAGCAGCACATCCCGTTTCTTCTTCCAATAAAGCCAAAAATCAAGAGAACATTAAATCTGTGGGCTTCAAATCTAGCAAAACGAAGCTGAATCCTTTCGCATGCTGGAAACAAAAGGGTGTGGTGAATGAAGACAACCAAACCCCATTCATCATGTTTTGGTTGGGTTTAATGCCAAACAATAAAAGATTTATATTAAGAGGGCTGAGCTGCAGTTATAATAAACAGCGGATATTCCTCTCATTGTCTCCCTGATAGCAGTTTCTTTCTGTCAGAACAAACACTAACATCTCTTAGATAATCCAGCAAAACACAGCAAAGGAAAAAAAAAATCAGGCAAGAATAGAACAAAATTTTTTCCATCTTCCTTTAAGGAAATGAAAGGGGCTGACTTGCCAAGCTCTCCAAGAGCTGCTTTGCAAATTCTGTGATACTCTTGGTTAAAATGCACTACAAAAAAGCAGTATAGTCTTTAATGCTGGAAACATCTACGTGGCAATCGGCAGACAAAGTAACTCTCAAAGAAAAAGGCTGGGCAAAGATACCTGGGCTGCCTGCCAAAGGATGAGGTTCAATAGATGTTTAATTCATCCAGCCAACACACACACACACACACACACACACACACACACACCCCACTATGTTAAAGTCCCTACAACAAATGCTGACAACGAAAAATAACAGCACAAAATTAAAAGGCTACAGTCCACAGGGACCAGATCGCTGTCAACTTGGGGATTTGAAGATTCTCATTAACCACAGGGATAGCAATGAATCCATTAACCCCATAGCCTGTCTTCTTTTGAGATGACACTCAGAGTCAGAGGGAAGGCACCTTGAATACAGCTAGGGATACAGTCACATGATTTGTAGGAAAGTCGGCAGGTACTGCAATAGCAAGCACTTATGACCCTGCCATGGGTTTCAGCTGAGGGGCCAGGAGAGTTTGTGTATTATCTTGTTGATCTTTGCAGGTTAAAAGGAAAACATGCCTAGTTTTTTTAAGGCAATACAGTCTATGTCAATATTAGATAGCTATTTCTATGTTCTAGCCAATGGCCAGAACATGTTTTGGCCACTAACAGCATTTTGCTAATGTGGATCCATGAATGAAGTTGTGCAAGAGAACCTATATGTGCCCACATTTATCCATTTAGAAATGATGCTAACGGTCAAATACATAGAGTAACTAAGTTCAAATATCTAAATATTCTTAATATTTGTAATGTTTTCCATTATATCTTGATTTATTGTGTTTTCTAAATAAGCACATATACGAGGGTTTCTTGGCTGTAGAAGACCCTAAAGTGCCTTTAAAGCACTTTTCATCCTTCCATAAATTACAACTACAGTAGCTGAACAATGCACTAATTCATCAAGCAAACGCACAACATCGGGGTTTATCTACAATTAAGGCAGGAACAACCAATCTGAACTTTTTCCCATCAGCCTTCATAGTTCCTAAAATTCCTTCCAGAGAAATTCATTTCTTTGGCTTATAAAGACATTTTTTTTTTTTTCAACAGGCTTCATTCCCCACCCCCATCCCATGAAAATTATAACATATGGTCATTGTAAATATTTCACAAAACACCAAGAAATGAAAACTAAAAACCACCAGCATCCTCAGAAGCTAGCAACAACAACTGGTAACATCTGAGGGTACATATTTCTAGAGCCAGGCTTCTCAAACAATGTGGTGATGGATTTTCCCTCATCCAATCCACCGTAAATCAATACTTCTGTAGAATAAAAACAAACTAGGAAAGCAAAATGCCACCTGGATGTCACAACATCAAATTGCCAAAAAAAAAAAATTCTAAAGTCTTACTCTCAATTTCTGCATTTATTTCACCATAATTGGTAACAAGCAGTTCACATTCTTTGACCTACACAAGAATAACTATGTTAGGGCCGGGCATGGTGGCTCACGCCTGTAATCCCAGCACTTTGGGAGGCCAAGGCAGGCGGATCATTTGAGGTCAGGAGTTCAAGACCAGCTTGACCTACATAGTGAAACCCCATCTCTACTAAAACACAAAACTTAGCTGGGCATGGTGGTGGGCACCTGTAATCCAGCTACTTGGGAGGCTGAGGCAGGAGAATCACTTGAACCTGGGAGACAGAGGTTGCAATGAGCCAAGATCACACCACTACACTCCAGCCTGGGCAACAAAGTGAGACTACATTTCAAAAAAAAAAAAAAAGAATATGTTAGGCCTGTCTTCTCATATGCATACATTCTTTTACTATATATATGGTTTTATATATGCTCTATATAATTTTATATATATTTTATGTATAGTTTTTTTTTCCCCACTAAGTAGACCATGGCCATTTGTCCATATTCACACATCATCTTTTTTTTTAAAGTGAAAGGCCACTCTTAAAATGCTAACGCCCCCAAGCAAGGCAGAATCTTTGTTCATGAGCCAACATGTGCATAAGTGGACAGGTTCTGGGGAGGGAAAGGAGAACACAAGGTTGCAATTTACCAGTGTCACAACTGTCCTCACGGTCAGTCTGTCCAAGAACACACCGGGAGGCCGGGCGCGGTGGCTCATGCCTGTAATCCCAACACTTTGGGAAGCCGAGGCAGGGGGACTGCTTGAGCCCAGGGGTTCGAGACTAGCCTGGGCAACATAGAGAGACCCCATCTCTACAAAAACAAAAATTAGCCAGGCGTGGTGGCGCGCTCCTGTAGTCCCAGCTACTTAGAAGACTGAGGTGGGAGGATAACTTGAGCCCAGGAGTTCAAGGCTCCAGTGAGCTATGATTGTGCCACTGCACCCCAGCCTGGGCAAGAGAGACCAACACTGTCTCAGGAAAAAACAAAAACAAAGCAGAAGGCTGGGCGTGGTAGCTCATGCCTGTAATTCCAGCACTTTGGGAGACTGCAGTGGGTGAATCATTTGAGGTCAGGGGTTGACCAGCCTGGCCAAAATGGCAGAACCCCATCCCTACCAAAAACACAAAAATTAGCCAGGTGTGGTGGCACATGCCTGTAATCCCAGCTACTCAGGAGGCTAAGGCATGAAAATCGCTTGAACCTAGGAGGCAGTGGTGGTAGTGAGCTGAGACCAAACCATTGCACTCCAGTTTTTGAGACCCTGTCTCAAAAAATTAATTAATTATTAATTAATTAATTAAAGCAGGGCTCACTCAGGGAAACTAACTGTCACATCATAGCAGACAGGCCACAGCGCAATGCCCTGCTGATCCAGTGACTACAAAGTCCATCTCACTGTAATCCTGGCCTATACGAGCCCTCCCTCTGGCCCCTTTCCCAGTGCCAATCTGACAAAGAAAGGTCATGGCAGGACCTGGGGAAAGAGAACAGAGCTACCGCCAGGCCCCATGGCCAGTTTGGCCCCAGTGGACATCTCATTGGAACCTTCTCTGTTTGCAGCACCCAGCAGGTCTCAGCCAAGCACACAGGTGGCCCTCTTCTCCACTCAGGCTGGGCAGCTCTCAAACAGCATCCCTTACCATCCTCCAGGCCACCCAGGGATGTAGGCAAGAATCACAGCCCCCAGATTCAAAGAAGAGAAGACTGTGGCTTCCATGTGCCAAGTATCCCTAGAAGTTAGTAGACCTCTGATTTCAACCTGTATCACCTGATGTCAAGACAGCTGTCTTCCCTCCACCTGCCCTTCCCCATGGCTTTGGGCTTTGGTTATTTCACAGCAAAAACTGAGACACAATCCCATTTTAAAGAAGAAACTGAGGCACAGAGATTACATAATCTGCCAGAGGTCCCACAGGTATGACAAGGGGAGCTGGGGTTCAGCGCCAGGCAGTCTGGCTCCAGAGGCCAAGCTTTGCCAGCTGTCCTATAGCTAGGCCACTCCACAAGTTTCAAATGTTTCCCCCACTCACCTCCTCCCCAAAGGGAAATAAGCAGTATGGGAGGATCACTGAAGCCCAAGACGTTAAGTACCACCATTCTGATGGCCAAACTTCAAGTCAGAGCCGTGGGGGCCGCGCAGCAGCCCTGGCTCAGGCTACCCTGAAGAGATGCAAAGACCACACATGCTTTTTCTTCACAATCAGTCAATCACCAAAGGTCCTGTTAACACTCCACCTCTCCCCACCCCAGCCTTCCTCAACCTGCAGACGATGTCTGTACCATCAGCTCTCTTCCTCCTCCACTTTAAGGCTGCTTTGGATGTTATCTTCAGACTATTTGGGGTCTGCAGACCTCAACTCTGATGCCCCCTATTTCAACAAAGCTTTGGCCTCCCAAAGGGCCCTGAGTGACTCTCCCAGAATCCCCCTCCCCCAACTACAATTGCTCGCTTGGATCCAGGAGATGACAAGCTCCATGAGGCAGGGACGTGCCTGATTATTTATTTGTTGACCACCCTGGTCCCCAGCGCCCCACACAGTATTTGCTGCAGGAAGGCCTCCAGGCCAATGTTTACTTCAACCAGATCTCACCTGTGTACAAGAAAGTCTGGGCTGCAGGGGCTCTGCCAGCCCAGACCGGGCAGCCTGCCACCAGGCCCGGAATCTGGTGCAGCTTCAAGAAACAGTTACTCCTCCCTCCCCCGGTCTGTCTATTGCTTCAAACATTCCCTAGCAGTTTCTTCAAAGCAAAACTTAGTCTTGCAGGACCTAGTCCCTAGTGCATTCCACCCACACATGTTTTAATGGAGAAAGTGCTGGGACGTATCACTGTCCTTTGACTTTTTCTCCTGATCTGTGCTAATAATTCATGAGAGAGGGGCCAGGTGGCTTCCAGTTCACTCCCACCTCCAAGTTTCTAAGCTCAAAACAGAGTTTTTGGTTCTACCATTGCTTCTTGGGTCCAAAAAAAAAAAAAAGTTTTAGGTTTTGTTTTTAAGAGAAAGCATTTGCTGGTTTTTGGAGGGAGGAAAGGCAGAGACAATGAGTGCTGGCTTAAGCGTGTTTGAGGAACACAGATACTCAGAAACAAATATTTTTCAAACCACCCTGCCAGTATAAGCAGAAACTATTCCCACCTGACCTGAGCAACGAGGAAAAGAAAGGACCCCTTCACAGTCCTGGAACAGCCCACTTTCAGAGCAAGCACGGGAAATGATGAAAACACTACATGTTGTGCTTAAAACCACATATATATGGGCATGAAATATTACGAATCTTTATTCTGATTAGACTTAGAAATTCTCAGTGTGGCATCTGTTCTAACAAACATTTGAAAAGAGACCTATATACTAGGCATTTTAAAATTACATCAGCATATTGAGTTTTATTACCTCACCTGGCAGGGCTGTCACGCACCTGAATGACCCATTTATCTCTGACTCATCACCTCCTCTTCCATCCATTACTCACCCCAGCCTGGCACAAGGCCCCCTTGCTGGTCCTCAGCTAGGCCAGGCCCACTCCCATCTTAGCACAGATGCGCCTTCCAGCTGGAATGTTCTTCCCCCACATGGCCTGAGGCTTGCTCACTCTCTCCAGATAATACTGCATTCCTCTCCCTCCCCTTGCCTCCAAACACCCACCAGCTGAGTCCCCTTCCAGCTCTTTGCCTCCTTCGCATACATCAGATAACCTACTGTGCTACTTTAACTCTTTACTGCGTTTTCCACCCCCTCTGCAATGTAAGCCTCCTCGGAAGAGCAGGGACTTCTTTACTGCGTTTCCCACCCCTCTGCAATGTAAGCCTCCTCGGAAGAGCAGGGACTTCTGTCCATTCTCTTCATTGCTCTGTCCCCATCACCGAAAACTGCCCCCATCACATGGTAGGTGCTCAATAAATACTTAGTGAATTAAAAGGCTGGTCAGGTGTAGTGGCTCACGCCTGTAATCCCAGCATTTTGGAAGGCCAAGGGAGGCAGATTGCTTTCAGCTCAGGAGTTTGAAACCTGCCTGGCCAACGCTGCAAAACCCGTCTCTACTAAAAATACAAAAATGAGCCAGGCGTGGTGGTGTGTGCCTTTGGTCCCAGCTACTTGGGAGGCTGAAGCTAGAGAATCGCTTGAACCCGGGAGGCAGAGTCTGCAGTGAGCCGAGGCTGTGCCACTGCACTCCAGCCTGAGTGACAGAACGAGACCCTGTCTCATTAATAAATAAATAAAGCTGATGGATCACTGGATCTGTGGGAAAATGTTTATCTTCCTAACTTAAAACATCAGGCTTATATCCAAGGCCTCTCTGGTTAAAAGGTTCCTCCTTTAACAGCTTAAAAAGGTTGGCTTTCGCTGATATAAATCAGAGTGCAAAGGAGACTCAACACTGTTCAAAATAAGGTCAGAGGCAAACCCACGTTGCAGGAAGAGACAGACATCCAAGTGACACGGCAGACGGCTGCCAGAGGCCCTTTCACAATCTGGAATTTAAACGGCCAAGACAAGAAATGGGATGTTAAATGTGGACCTCAGGAGCAACACCTTGGTCTACAGCTACCCACGGACAACTGCAGCACAGTGTGTGAGCACATTCGCACCTACCACAAGCCTGGTCACCAATTCAGCTTCATCAGACAAAAATTATGAGAGGTGCTGAATGCCCCAGATCGCAATCAAAAGGCAAAGAGAAAGGAAATGGGGACAGCAAAATACCTTCCCCTGGGGTCCCTGAAAGTAGACTATTTCATTATTTGCCAATTCCATACTTGTGAATTCATCTACTCACTAAAATTTATACATAACCCCAAAATCAATGCACGCAGCCCTTTCAGGTTCACTCACCAACACACGCAGGAGCGACACTCCACCTCCTCCTTTCAATGCCCAGCCTGTAAACAAGTGTCCTTTTCATGGTCTACTTAGTGCCATGTCTTTCACGCTTTTGTGCTTTCTTTGGTGATTTTGCTGTTAAAAATGGCCCATAAGGGAAGTGCTGAAGTGCTGTCTAGTGAGCATTCCTGAGCATAAGCAGGCTGTGATATGGCTTACAGGGAAAATACATGTTAGGTAAGCGGCCCTGAGTTCAATGCTAATGAATCAATAGTACATAATAAATAAAGTGTCTTTTAATGGAAACTGAAAAGATTAATAGTGATCAGTTGATGAAAATGATGTGACCACAGGCTTGCTCCGAGCCCTGCATTTTCCCTACAACAGTGGTTCCGTATTCACTATTTCAGTGTTCACAACTTTAGGGAATACAAGTACTGCAAAAACAAGACTGGGCACGGTGTCTCACACCTGTAATCCCAGCACTTTGGGAGGCTGAGACGGGTGGGGCGGGGCAGCAGGCAGGGGGTGGGGGGCGGTGATGACGACACAAGGTCAGGAGTTCAAGATCAGCCAGTTCAAGACCAGCCTGGCCAACATGGTGAAACCCTGTCTCTACTAAAAATACCAACATTAGCTGGGCATTGTGGCGGGCGCCTGTAATCCCAGCTACTACTCCGGAGGCTGAGGCAGGCGAATCGCTTGAACCCGGGAGGCAGAGGTTGCAGTGAGCCGAGATCGCGCCACTGCACTCCAGCCTGGGTGACAGAGTGAGACTCCGTCGCAGGAAAAAAACAAAAGACTCGACTGTATATTAACATGGCTCATTTTCCTGCCCCCTATCCTTGGGCATACTCCCCTTGACCACCCCACTGGCTCACTCCACCTGTTCCTCTGCAGGCTCTCCTGCAGGCATCTGCTCAGATGTCCTCCTGCAGCGCCCCTCCAGTGTCTGTCACATTTCTTACTGTAGCTATTACCACCAGTAATTATTACCCCCTCTCTGCTCCTCACCCCAACCAAAAACATAAGCTCCTGGAGGGCAAGGTCTTTGTCTCGTTCACCCACATAAATGCAGTGGTCAACAGTATCTGACAAGCAGCTGGTGCCCCGCGTGAAGGGTGAAATCCCACCTGGCTCCTTTGTGACAGAAAACACCTATTAAACCTGTGCCTCCCAGTGCCACATGTAGCTACTAACACTTGAAACATGTCTAGTCTCAAGTGAAATGTGCCCTAAGTGTAAAATATGCCAAAGATCTTAAAGACTTAGTATAAAAATATATGTAAAATATCAGTAATTTTTTAATAGCAAGTCCATGTTGAAATTGTACTGTCTTGGATATTCCGGGTTAAACAAACTATTTAAATTCATTTCAGCTGTTTATTTTTCATGTTTAATGTGTCTACTAGGGAGTTTTTCATTGCTTATGTAGCCCGTATTATACTTCTATGAGTCAGTCTTGGTTATAACACCGTGAAAAGGCCAGCCAGCAACCCAGCCCAGGCCTGGCCACCCCCCCCCACACCCTCCAGTTGGCCTCTCACACGGCTCCAAATGCTCTCCAGAGTCAGGCAGGAAACACCTGTCCGGTGGCTTCCTGTGACACACAAATACCTAAGTGTATTCAGAAATGGGATTCAAAAGTCAGGGCTAAAAAGAATTGAACAGATTAACCAATCTCACCCCAAGAAGGTAAGCACCCTAGGGGCTGAGATGTGGGCCATCTTGTTCATTACCCAGAACAGTGGCCAGCACATAGTAGGTGAGCAATTAGAATCAATCAATGCCTTGGTGGGGGGGAGGGAGGGGCTTGGGGGAGCATCGGAAGAAGAATATTTCCAGGATGGGTATGGCAACTCATGCCTGTGATCCCAGCACTTTGGGAGGTCAAGGTGGGAGGATCACTTTGAGGCCTGGAGTTCAAGAACAGCCCGGTCAACAGAGCAAGATCTCATCTTTACAAAAAAGTTTAAAAATATGAAAAATTAGCCGGGTATGGTGGCATGCACCTGTAGTCTCAGCTACTGGAGAGGATGATGCAGGAGGATTGCCTGAACCCAGGAATTTGAGGTTGCAGTGAGCTGTGACTGCACCACTGCACTGGGATAACAGAATGCAGGAACTGGAGGAGATCTGGAAAATGCCTGGGACTATAAGATGGGAGCCCTGCCTCTGAGGCATCATCATAAAATGCTAAGCCTCTGAGTCCTTATCTGGAAAGCAGATAGCCCCTATTCTCCTAGTTCTCCAGGCCAGAACATTCTATGATGATAGTAGTTTAATACAGTGGCAACTAGACTGTTTAATATAGTGGCAACTGGGCTCTTGAAACGTGACTATTGTGACTGAGGAACAGAATTTTGTCTTACTTTATTTTAATTAAACTCATTAGCCAGGCATGGTGGTACACACCTGTTATCCCAACTACTCAGGAAGCTGAGGAATGAGAATCACTTGAGCCCAGGAGGTGGAGGTTGCAGAGAGCAGACATTGCACCACTGCACCCCAACCTGGGCGACAGAGTAAGACACTGTGTCAAAAAAAAAAAAATTAAATTCAAATAGCCATACATTGCACATGGCTACCATATGGGACAGCATAGCTCTAGGCTGGTGTGACAGGATGGAATGAGATAAAACGTGTAAAAAACACTCTGTAAATGCTAAAGCCCTATAGGAATGGTAAGGGTGTTGTTGTTTAATGCATTAGAAATCTGAGATCCTAAGAGGTTTCGGTTACCCCACATCACAGACAGACTCAATTCATAAGTGAAAGAAATGTAAATAAACATAGATTTTACTTTACTTAGGGAGAAGGACAGCCCGTGTTCTTGTACACCTACGATGGAAATGGAGGTGGTTAGCGATAACCCTTCACACAGCTCAGAGCAACAGGCTTTTTAATCCACATTGCTACATCCAGATTTGGTAACTCCAGGGCCTACGCATGCAGCAGAAATCAAGGCTGCCTGTGAATCCTGGCAGATTATATTCCTATCTCGCACACCCTCACTCTTAGGGACCGTGTGCTGCTTGTCCCTTCCACTGACTTTTGCTGTTTCTCCTGCTACAGAAACAGACTTTGCCAACAGCTCCCTGCACTGGGAAACTGCGCTGAGAGTCCCTTCCGGGCTCTGACAGTCAATTCACAGTCTCCTGAATTGAATTTGAATACAGTGGTTGTTCAAATTTGCTGATGGGTGGTAAAAGCAACCACTACTGGAAAGGGGTGGAAACGAATCAGAGGCTGTGATGAATGCTAACTTGTTTACACTCCGGTTGGAAAATGCACAGGAAACCTAAATCAAGTTTTAGTCTCCCAAGATTTTTCCCAGTAGGAAAGGCCTTTCCAGTCTAAACAGCTTTTTGTTACCATTATAATTATATTCTATGCACAAGCAGACAATAAAGAAATGAGCAGGAAAGCAGAAGGCGGCGGTGAGTTATTAGGACAGGAAAGTCAAAAAATGGTCAAAGTCAGAGGAAACAACACAATGCTTTCCAGCACAAATGTCAGGAACCGCCCTGAACATGTAAGAGATTTTGTGAGCTCATTCATTCTTCTCCATTAAAGAGCTCAGCTAATTTTCCCCTCTAACCTTTCAGTCACATGAAAACTTGGGGCTTAAGCGTTGTGTAACGCTCTGCACAGACTTGATTTAGGCCCCATGGAGCTTCCATAATGAAAAACAACATGTGAAATTGGATCCACATGCGTTCCGCCCACAGGTTGAGCTCAGTGGTGTATTTTATTCTGTCAGGGAGCTGTTGCTCAACTCCCAAGGAGGGGGGTCCAGCAATAACTCTCCAGCTATGAAGACAAAATTAACCAGCCTTGTGCTGGTGTGAGTGACATCACTCCACCAAGAACAGGAATTCAGCTCTCTGTACCTCGAGTTCAGTCTCCCGTCTGTTGATATCATCCGTGGACTGATTTAACTTCTCCAGTTCTCCCTGGTGAAGAAAAGAGGGAGAAAAAAAGACTTATGGGATCCGTCTTTTGTTTCCAGTATAACTCAGTCCATAACCTGAAAAATTACCCCAGCCCAGTTTGCAGGAAAAGGGAAGAATCGGTATTAATTCTTAAGGCAAACAGTTGAGGCTTGGCTAGAAATGCAAATGAATGTCGGCATTTCTGAAACCATTTTCTTAAGGGTGTCCTTTTTGACAATGTCTTCAGAGACATTTGGAATTTGTCAGAGGTCAAATATTCCAGGTATGTGCCTTCAGGTAAATCCCACCTGTTACAAATGGTTTAATGGCCTCATCAAAACAGCACTATCTGCCTTGAGCAAGAACTTTGCTTAGAAAACAATAAAAGACAATAAGCAAGGCCAGGCCAAAAATATAAACCCAGTGAAATCATCAAGGGCAGAATTCTGGTATTAACTTACCAGAATTATTTTTCTGTAAAGGGTGAAAATCTTTTCACACTGCCAATTATTCAACCTACTTAGCTGGATGTTTTAAACTAGCTTTAATCCCATTCATTTCAATAAACATTTACAAACTGACATTTTGTGAAAAGCATCCAACATGAACTTAACTCATCTTTACTATGCAAACAAAGGATCTTGCTAACATAATCCCATACCAATAACACACGATTTATTCCAAACCAATTATTTTAATTAATAGCATTCCTAATGCAAGTTTTTTTTTCCACCTGATCTTTATCTTGCTAACCTGACAAAACAATTCATTTAAACCCCAACCACTGAGTTAAGTGAGCTTTTAAATTGATCTGTGCACTAAAAAACCAATTAGGGATCCAGAAACTACAGAGCATGCTTAAAAGCCATTTTTTAAAAATGATTTACTGAAAAGGTAGAATAAAACGGGTCTTAGAAAGGGATTTGCTCTGCTTTTTGCTTCGGGGTGAAGAGGTTAAACTGTCACTCCTAGATCTCGGCTTGGAAATTGTTTTTTAATCATCTCTCTTGGAAATGGAGGCACAGTCAGCCAGCCCAATCCCCTCGCCGCCTCCACGCGTCAGCTTTGCGCATCAGTTGTCCCTGATTTCTGTTCATGCCCAGCCTCACAACAAGGAAAAGCAGGGTTTTAAGCAATTTCAGGCCAGGCAGACCGTTGAGCCGGTGGTGACAATAAGACGCTCAGTTCTCTAACAATGAATCAGAGAAGGAAAACGGCTCAGGCCGGGCACCTTGGCAGGTGAGGACTCTGCACCCGGGGCACCAGTGGCAGCCCGCGCTGCAGGGGCGGGCAACGCCCACCCGCCTACGGTGCCCGGTGCCCACGCGGGCGACCCCTCCTCGCAGAGCCTGGAAGCCATGCCTTGCCCGCGGTGCCGTGGCGGCCGGGCGGGGGGTACCCCCGAGGATACCATGGCGCCCCCGCCCCCTTTTTCCCTTTGTTGCACATCCGCCCGAACCACCAGGCACGCTGCGGCGACCCCGATCCTGCTAGGGGCCTGCGGGGGGCTCCCCGCAATAGAGTCAGGCCGCATCCACGCGGGCACTGTAGGCTCCTCATTGTGGAGACGAGGAAACAGAGCATACAGATCGTCTCCTGCCACCGTATGTGGCCGCCAGTCCCCGGACCACAGTCACTGGGGGCTGCGAAGTGGATGTACGCGTAGACGCAGACCTCCGCTGCAGCCCCCGCGAAGCCCGGATGCGGGTGACCCCGCGCGCCCTACCTGGATTCGGGGGTCCACCTCTTCTTCCTCCTCCAGCCCCTGCTCCATCCCCTCTTCCTCCTCCTCCTCCTCGTCCCGTGCAGGCGGCAGGAGCTCGGCTGGCTCCTCCGAGCGGCTCCGCTTCGGTGCCGCGTCCATGCGGGCAGTCGCCACGCGCGCCGCGCGGTGGGCTCGGGAGTGCCCTGGGGGTCGCGGCCGCCACAGGCTGGGCTGGAGCCGCCTCGCCACAGCCGGGCACGGTCGGGTAGCCGACGGGGCCGACACCCGGGAGGCACAGCTCGCCGATGCGGATCCCCCTGGCCGCGGCGGAGCAGAGGAAATGGGCGCGGCTGCCCCCTTTCTGCCGCGGCAGTCAGCGCAGCGCCCGCTCCGCCCCGGTCCCGCCCCGGCTGCGCGCTCCTCGGCCAGTCCCAGCTACCCAGGTCTCCGTCACAAAACCCCAGCTCCCTCCACATCTCCAAGGTGGCAAAATAGGAGAGCCCCCACCCCCTTGTAACTTAGCAGCCCGGATATATCTCAACTGCGTAAGGCAAGCCTCCCGCTTTCGGAAGTCCCCTTCTCCCGCCCTCCTCCGAAGCGCGTTGTGTGTGATAGGAGGCGTGGGGTGATTTCCCGCTGAAGTCGCCTTCCGAAGCCTGCGTTTAGTGACCCTGGACCTCAGGACCAAGACTTGCCGAAACCCTGTACCCAAAGCACATTCCTCCCCTTGAGCGAACCTTGGGAATGGCGCCTACTCAAAGATTTGCCCAGAAAAGCAAACTAAAATGTGCGCTTATATAGACACAGGAGTGCAGAGAGGAGAGCCAGCGGCAGCTCGGTGCACGGATGCATTGCCGAAGGCTGCGGCCTCTCTGGGCGAGCCCCGTACCAAACACAGAGGTGCGGCGGTCCTACCTGAATAGCCAGGAAGCATGGAGAATGCATTGAGCTGGGATGCCTGTGGGCGGACACAGCCTTTTTAAGGAGGTGGCAAGTGTAACCCCCGTTGATGGGCACACTCTGGCCAAGAATTTATGAATTAGTGAGACTTCCTGCCCACCATCAACAAGTAGGGAGACAGTTGGCCTGGCAGACACAGCATCCGAAAAGGCCAAACTGAAGAGGCATGTGTGCGCTTTTATGAAATGTCAGGGCCACTGTGATGTCAGGGGAACCCAAAGGATGACGTTGGCAAAGCAGGTGAGCACATAGCTGCTCACATCTCCTTCCTTTGAGAAATGCAGAACGTGCACATGTTCTACACGGAGGCCTGTAGCCCATCTGCTCTGAGTTTGGTGGACAAATTCGCTTGAGAATGGAGCTTCTTTCTGAGAACCTATCATCAAAACCACCTTACAAAACCTGTGTCTGGCACTACATGGTAGCTCATATCTGTAATCCCAGCTCTTTGAGATGCCAGGACACAAGGATCACTTGAGGCCAGGAGTTCAAGACCAGCCTGGGCAATACAGCCAGACCCCTTCTCAAATAAATAAATAGTCCTGCTTCTGGTGGTTTTATCAGAAACTAGGCTAGAGGGTTACTCCTAGGGAAAGGCACCACCCCATACACGCTGGCACTATAGTCCACTGTCAAAGGAAAATTGTCCTATTTCCTGGAGGTAGTGCCATGGTTTGTTTCTAAAAAGGTCAGACCTGTTCATTGCTCTTTAAATCAAGGATAAGTCAGCAATTCTGTAAGAGGTGTTTCAAAGCTCCTTGCTAAAGACATAGTTGCTTTTGGTTTTCCAATGATAGATGAAGCCAGGGACAAGATAGCATAGGGGTCACTTTGGAACACAGGAGCCACCAATCTTCCCTGGTGGCTTGGATTTGAGCCTCCAACTTTGCAGGTACATCCTAGCTCTGAGTAAACTGAGACA
Organism: Trachypithecus francoisi; assembly: GCF_009764315.1. Taxonomy (NCBI): domain Eukaryota; kingdom Metazoa; phylum Chordata; class Mammalia; order Primates; family Cercopithecidae; genus Trachypithecus; species Trachypithecus francoisi. The sequence continues at coordinate 164,138,609 of NW_022681453.1, forward strand.
CAGAGTTTGAAATAAACAGAGGCCTCTGGGGTCAGCCCTGACTACGATAAATGCTTCTCAGCTAGCAGAACCCCATCCTCTCCATTGCAAATGACAAACTCCAAATTACATTCCTGCTTCAGCTTAGGTCAAGAGCAAAATGTATCTGTGAGACATAGGCCAACTGCTCAAGAACATCAGTTCAGACTTTTGTTGTCTTATTTTTTGGAGATCTGGACCAGCTATAGTGTTAATCCCAATAGTGTTTCTAAAGTTAAAATAAGAAAAATAAATAAACCATAGGCAGTACTATATACAGTCAATCCTCCACAGCCTCTCAGGTTCCACATGTGTAAATTCAACTAACCACAGATAGAAAATATTTGGGGGAAAAAAAACACAACAATTAAAAAAATACATATTTAAGGCCGGGCGCGGTGGCTCAAGCCTGTAATCCCAGCACTTTGGGAGGCTGAGACGGGCGGATCACGAGGTCAGGAGTTCGAGACTATCCTGGCTAACACGGTGAAACCCCGTCTCTACTAAAAAATACAAAAAGCTAGCCAGGCGAGGTGGCTGGCGCCTGTGGTCCCAGCTACTCGGGAGGCTGAGGCGGGAGAATGGCATAAGCCCGGGAGGCGGAGCTTGCAGTGAGCTGAGATCCGGCCACTGCAGTCCAGCTGGGCGACAGAGCGAGACTCCGTCTCAAAAAAAAAAAAAAAAAAAAAAAAAAAAAAAAAATACATATTAAAAATACATGGCCAGGAGTGGTGGCTTACACCTGTAATCCTAGCATTTTGGGAGGCTGAGGCAGGAGGATCACTTGAGGCCAGGAGTTCCAGACCAGCCTGGGCAACAAAGCAAGACTGGCTCTCTCTCTAGAAAAAAAAAAAAAAAATACCGTATATGAGAACTATGTACATATTTGCATTGTATTAGGTATTGCAGGTAAGAAATGTAGAGATGATTTAAAGTATACAGGAGGGGCTGCTCATGGTGGTTCATGCCTGTAATCTCAACACTTTGGGAAGCCGAGGCAGGTGGGCTGCTTGAGCTCAGGAGTTCAAGACCAGCCTGGACAACATGGTAAAACACCATCTCTACAAAAAATACAAAAAATTAGCCAAGTGTGGTGGCTCATGCCTGTAGTTGCAGCTGTTTGGGAGGCTGAGATGGGAAGATTGCTTAAGCCCAGGAGGCGGAGGTTGCGGTGAGCCGAGATTGCACCACTGCCCTCCAGCTTAGGTGACAGCAAGACCTGTCTGAAAATAAATAAATATATAAATAATAAAGTATACAGGAGGGGCCAGACATCGTGGCTCATGCCTGTAATCTCAGTCCTTTGGGAGGCCGAGGCAGGAGGGAGGATCACTAGAGGCCAGGCGTTTGAGACCAGCCTGGGCAACAAAGCAAGACCTAATCTCTAGGCCAGGTGTAGTGACTCACGTCTGTAATCCTAGCACTTTGGGAGTCCGAGGCAAGAGTTTGAGACCAGCCAGGGCAACATGGTGAAACCCCGTCCCTACTAAAAATACAAAATTTAGCCGGGCATGGTGGCACACGCCTGTAATCCCAGCTACTCGGGAGGCTGAGGCAGAAGAATCGCTTGAAGCTGGGAGGCAGAGGTTGCAGTGAACCGAGATGGTGCCACTGCACTCCAGCCTGGATGACAGAGTGAGACTTTCTCTCAAAAAAAAAAAGAAAAGGAAAGGAAAAAAAAATCTCATCTCTAATAAAAATTGTTTTAAATTAGCAAGGCGTGGTAGCACATGCCTGTAGTTCCAGCTACTCTAGAAGCTGAGGTAGATCACTTGAGCCCGGGAAGTCAAAGCTGCAGTGACCCCTGATCATGCCACTGCACTCCAGCCTGGGTGACAGAGGGAGATCCTATCTCAAAAACAAACAAACATGTTTTTAATAAAAAATTAAATAAAGTATACAGGAGGTTGTATGTAGGTTACAGGTAAACACTGCCATTTTCTGCAGGGGATGTAAGCATCTCAGATTTTAGCATTACAGGGGTCCAGAAACCAATCCCCCAGGGAAATCAAGGGACAACTGTATATATTCCCTATTGGCACATATGTAGTGCACATAAATGCATAGCAAAAGGCCTGGAAGGATTTATACCCAGTAAAGAATCTCTGGGAAAAAGGGAGCAGGGAGTGGCCTAGGACTGGCTGGGATGGGGGCAGGGGATCAAAGGAAACTTAGTTTCTCAGTAATGTTTTTATTTTTCTTTTTCTTTTTTTTTTTTTTTTTTTTTTTTTTTGTTGAGACGGAGTCTTGCTCTGTCGCCCAGGCTGGAGTGCAGTGGCCGGATCTCAGCTCACTGCAAGCTCCGCCTCCCGGTTTACGCCATTCTCCTGCCTCAGCCTCCCGAGTAGCTGGGACTACAGGCGCCCGCCACCTCGCCCGGCTAGTTTTTTGTATTTTTAGTAGAGACGGGGTTTCACTGTGTTCGCCAGGATGGTCTCGATCTCCTGACCTTGTGATCCGCCCGTCTCGGCCTCCCAAAGTGCTGGGATTACAGGCTTGAGCCACCGCGCCCGGCCTGTTTTTATTTTTCACAAAAGAATATGTTTATTATTGTTTTGTGGAATTTAAAGATAAATTTAAAATAATGCATACTGGTCAGGTGTGGTGGCTCATGCCTGTAATCCCAGCTACTCTGGAGGTTGAGGCAGGAGAATCACCTGAACCCAGGAGGTAGAGGTTGTAATGAGCCGAGATCGCACCATTGCACTCCAGCGTGGGTGAGAAGAGTGAAACTCCATCTCAAAAAAAAAGAGAAAGAAATGAGAAAGCCTACCACATATACATTTGGGGGAAGAACACTCCAGATACTGAAGCAGCATGTGCAAAGGTCCTGAGGTGGGAATATGTCTTGGGTATTGCAAAAAAAGCAAGGAGATCCATGTGGGTAGGACGGACACAGCCAGGGAGACAGGGAGGGAGATGAAATCAGAGGCAAGCATGTGGGTAGACCATGGAGATGCTTTAGGTCATGGTAAGGAATTTGGATTTTGTTCGAGTGAGTGCTCATATAATAACTCTGGCTAGTGTATGAGAAATTGACTCAGTGGACACTGAGGAGCTAGGGTCAGAAGAGACAAAGGAGATCCATTAGCCTGATGATCAGCCTCTTCTGATTGCTTCTGTTTTTTCAGCAAAATAATGAGCCACATCATCAGCTGAGAATGAGGGGATGGAGGGCAGAGGGCACTGGAGGTTGGAGGAGAGAGGCTTTGTGAAAGAGCTGGCCAGGAAAGTTGGTGACTGAGTTGACCATGGGAATATATTATAATTGCAAGGCTGTGCTGAGGACCCACCTGTGGTTTGAGAGTCCCAATGAACCTAGTCAGCAAGGACGAGTGGATTTTCCTACAGTACAGTCTCCAAATCATTTCCATCTTTCTAACCCTTGATTCAGGGCTTCATCATGGCTCCCTAGACTCTTTTACAGTCCCTCACCCTCTTATGTCCACACTTCCCATTTGATCTATCTTAGATTCCATTGTCCATCATTAAAATCACCACACCTGCAGCCAGCCACAACTCCCTCATGCTTCTCCACGGCCACAGTAAGCACTTGGTATAATCCCAACCCTGGTTCAATCCCACGGTCTTACTACTTTGTACCTGTACTCAGTAGCTAAGATAAAGTGCTGGGATTACAGGCGTGAGCCACCATGCTCAGCCAAAGAGTTGGGGTTTTTTTAGTTTAGTTTGTTTTTTTGGGGGGACAGAGTCTCACTATGTCACCTAGGCTGGAGTGCAGTGGCATGATCTCAGCTCACTGCAACCTCCGCCTCCTGGGTTCAAGCCATTCTCCTGCCTCAGCCTCCTGTGTAGCTGGGATTACAGGCGCCTGCCACCACACCCAGCTAATTTCTATATTTATATTTTAGAGATGAAGTTTCACCACGTTGGCCAGGCTGATCTTGAACTCCTGATCCACCTGCCTCGGTCTCCCAAAGTGCTGGGATTACAGGCGTGAGCCACCGCACCTGGCCAAGAGTTTTTATTGAATGTTTTTAAAGTGAAGTTTGCAAGTGAAAATGGTCAGCAACATTAATTCATTTGTATTTTTGTTTTGTTTTTTGTTTTTAGATCTAGATCTGCAGAAAGCAACATTAATTCAGTATACTTTTCAGCCCCTACTATATGCATGCACTATTTCCAGGGCCAGTTTGAGGGTCCCAAACATGTAGATGACAAATTCCTAGTCCTTTACTTGGGGAGACAGGCCCTCATGAAACCTGGGCCCCAGGCCAGGTGAGTGTCTCACACCTGTAATCCCAGCACTTTGAGAGGCCAAGGGAGGAGGATCGCTTGAGGCCAGAAATTCAAGACTAGCCTGGGCAACATAGTAAGAGTCTCCCCACATCTCTACCAAAACATTTTTAAAAATTAGCAGAGTGTGGTGGTGCGTGCCTATAGTCCTAACTACCCAGGAAGGTGAGGAAGGAGGATCACTTGAGATCAGGAGCTCGAGGCAGAAGTGAGCTAAGAAAGTGCCATGGCACTGTAGCCTGGGTGACAGAGTGAAACCCTATCTCAAAAAAAAAAAAAAAAAAGGTGCCCCAAAGCAGCAGCCACATGAATCCCTCATTGTGAAGTTAAGACTCTTTCTGTCAAACTTCAATGCCATTTAAATTGATTCCCTGCAACGCCATTTTTTATTTTTTTTATTTTTTGTAATGCTTTGTGAGCTAGGTGTGCTGGCTCACATCTGCAATCTCAGCACTTTGGGAGGCCAAAGTGGGAGGATCACTTGAAGCTGGAGTTCAACACCAGCCTAGACAACATAGCAAGACCCCATCTCTACAAAAAAAATACAAAAACTAGTTAGGTGTGGTGGTGTGCACCTGTAGTCCTAACTACTCCAGAGCCTGAGATGGGAGGATTGCTTGCACCCAGGAGGTTGAGGCTGAAGTGAATCAAGACTGCACTACTTCATTCCAGCCTAGACAACAGATAGGGAACCCTGTTTCTAAATAAATAAAGTAAAGTAAAGTAAAAATGCTTTGTAACTACCTGTTAACTCCTAGAACAGAAACTGCTGTCTGGACTAAGAATGAATCTGCATTCACATCACACTCTGGTGTCAATGTCAGAAGAAACTGACAACCAGCATCCCCTCTTTCTCCACCGGTGATATTTACATAGCACCTTAGGTCAGAGGTAGCAAACTGGAAGCGACTGATGGGATCAGGCCTGGGGTTGTGCTGCCTGGCTGACATAGCCTTTATAAATTTGAGCCAGCAGTTAAAACTAACACGAAGGAGACTTGTAGCAGCGTGGGGTGGGGAGGGACTCATGCATGGGCGCGCAGCTACCACACCCCACCCCCATCCCCTGCACTAGCAAGGTCCCCCAGAAAAAAAAAAAAAAACTAAACATGAAAACAGTGATCTAACATGAAAATGCAGACATCTCTGATTGGCAAGAGTGTGGAGGAGATGGGAAGAATGGCTGGCTGGCCCCTTTAGAATGGCATGTAGTCTCAAATTAACCTCAGAATCCTATTGGCAGACCACTTACACACGGCAGGCCACACACAGGTAAATGTCTGACCTCTCCCCAGAGCCCCCCATGGTACGGTGTTGCAGGAAAGCTGGCTCCGTAGGTCTTCCTGCCGACTCTCTCTTCTCTTCCCAGCGACCCCTAAGGATCATGGCACACAGCAAGGTGGAAGAGAATTTTAAGGTAGACCATAAACCCTTCAACAATATTTTTTGACCCCAAATGATTGGTTCTAAGAATTCAAAGGTCTATAGAAGCCAGTTCTTTGAAAGGAATCAGAGCCTTCACAATAAAGAGGCATCTGTTTAATTCAGTGATTCAGTGACATCAGTGTGTTGCCAAATTGTCTTCCAATGTGGCCACTCCCCTCTAATGAGAACCTTTATTTGTGTCTAAATTGAATTAAACTTGTCTCTTGACTCGGATGAATTACAGGCCACAGCACACAGAGAACCGAGGAAAGAGATTTTCAGTGTCTATCTGTAATCTTAGAGGACCTACAGATATTTAGGATGGTGCTGGAATCCTGGAGATGGAAAGTGTTCCATTAAAAAGAGAGCCCGGGTGTAGTGGCTCACACCTGTAATCCCAGCACTTTGGGAGGCTGAGGCAGGTGGATCACCTGAGGTCAGGAGTTTGAGACCAGCCTGACCAATATGGTAAAACCATCTCTACTAAAAATACAAAAATTAGCCAGGTGCCGTGGCATGCAACTGTAGTCCCAGCTACTAGGGAGGCTGAGACAAGAGAATTGCTTGAACCTAGGAGGCGGAGGTTGCAATGAGCCAAGATGGCGCCACTGCACTCCAGCCTGGGCAGCAGAGCAAGATTCCATCTCAAACATAAATAAATAAATAAATAATAAAAAGAAGAAAGAGTGCTTGTTTCAGCAGCATGTATACTAAAATTGGAATTATGCTGAGAAGACTAGCATGGCCCCTGCACAATCATGACACGCAAATTTGGGAAGTGTTCCATTAAAAATTAAAAAAAAAAAAAAGAAGAAAAAAGATCCTGTTGAAGTGATGGCCCTTGCTAAAAAAAAGGGGGGGAAATAGAAGAAAGAAAGTTCTATACTCTGCAAACCAATGAGCATAACATTTTGCAGACACTATTCTAGAATGGATTTTAAGGAGGAGAGGGTACTTCTGTGTCCCAAGAAGAAAAATGACTCATCACCATGACCCAGCTTGGGTTAACCAAGAACAAATCATGTCAGCACAGCCCTCACTTCCTTATTCCATGGTTTATTAGTCTAAGAAATCTAAGGAAGGAAAGAAGCAAGATAGACCAAGATAAATGGTCCAGGAAAAGGCCACTTAAATAAATTCACTTATAAAGGAAGCCAAAATTCCATATTAAATGGTGAAAAAAGGTATTTATCAGGACTTTACTCTGGAAGATAAAACTTAAAATAATGTTAAGAAATTTTTCTTGTATTTTAAAAATATAAGAAATATTTATTTATTTGACAAGTATTTATTGGCCATGTATTATGTGACAGCCTCTGGCAAGTAAAAATATGACAGTAAACAAAGGAGACAAAGCCTCTGCTCTAGTGGAGCTTATAGTCCAAGGGAAGACAGACAAATGGTTAAATACATAAAAAAGCAACATAGGCCAGCATGGTGGCTCACACCCTGTAATCTCAACACTTTGGGATCACCTGAGGTCAGGAGTTTGAGACCAACCTGGCCAAAATGGTGAAACCCCGTCTCTACTAAAAATACAAAAATTAGCCAGGCATGGTGGCGGGCACCTGTAATCCCAGCAACTCAGGAGGCTGAAGTGGAAGAATCACTTGAACCCACTTCAAGTGGGTAGGCAGAGGTTGCAGTAAGCCAAGATCGTGCCACTGCACTCCAGCCTGGGTGACAGGAGAGAAACCCTGTCTCAAAAAATAAAAACAAATAGGCCGGGTGCAGTGGCTCAAGCCTGTAACCCTAGCACTTTGGGAGGCTGAGGCGGGCAGATCACCTGAGGTTGGGAGTTCAAAACCAGCCTGGCCAACATGGAGAAACCTCGTCTCTACTAAAAATACAAAATTAGCCAGGTGTGGTGGCGCATGTCTGTAATCCCAGCTACGCAGGAGGCTGAGGCAGGAGAATCACTGGAACCCACGAGGCAGAGGTTGCGATGAGCCGAGATCACGCCACTGCACTCCCGCCTGGACAACAAGAGCGAAACTCGGCCTCAAAAAATAATAAATAAATAAATAAACAAACAATAAAATAAAACCTATTATAAAAAGGCTACTATAAAAGCACTTTTATAAACCTAAACTCTTCTCTGCAGCCTTCCAGGCCCCACCTCATCTGACTTGTGCCCACACCTCACACTTCTTCTCACCACCTCTCCTCCTGGCTCACTCTGACCACCACATGGGCTGTCAGCTGGCTCTGTGCTCAGAGTTTCTGCTGTCTGCATCGCTCTCTCCTCCAGGGCACAGCTGCCTGACTCCTCATCATCCACATCTCAGCCCAGATGTCACATCCATAGCGAGACCTTCTCCAACTCCCATCTGGAGCAGTTTCTCCTCCAGCCCTCTCTATATAGTTTGGCTGTATCCCCACCCAAATCTCATCTTGAATTGTGTCATGGGAGGGACCTGGTGGTAAGTGATTGGATCATGGGGGCAGTTTCCTCCATCCTGTTCTCATGATAATGAATGAGCTCTCACAAGATCTGATAGTTTTATAAGTGCCTGGCATTTCTCCTGCTTGCACTCACTCTGTCCTGCCACCCTGTGAAGAAGGTGCCTGCTTCTCCTTTGCCTTCCAGCATGACTGTAAGTCTCCCCAGGCAATGCAGAACTGTCAGTCAATTCAACCTCTGTCCTTTAATTACCCAGGTTGAGGTATTTCTTCCTAACAGTGTGAGAATGGATTAAAATACCTCTCTATCTCATTACCCTGTTTTGTTTTCTTCATAGCAATTATCTTTATCACTAGCTAGTCTATTTTGGTTTTTAATTTTTATTTTTTATTTTTTAAAAATAGAGATGGGGTCTTACTATGTTGCCCAGACTGATCTTGAACTCCTGGGCTCAAGTGATCCGCCCGCCTTGGCCTCCCAACGTGCTGGGATTATAGGCATGAGTCACCACATCCAGCCTTTATAATAGGTTTTATAATAACTTTTTACAGTTATTATAAAAGCGATGGGAAGCACTGAAGGGATTGAATTCAAAGAATGACACAGTTGATGTATTTGCTTCAGTGATCACTGGGGCTGCTGTGTGGACATGAAATGGCCATGAAGGCAAGAGCAGGAGCAAGGATACAGGTCAGGAGGCTGTCCCAGGGGCCCTAGTGAGAGATGTGGCTGCCTGGGCTTGGGGTCTGATGGTAGTGGGGAGATGGACTGGAGTTGATTTAGGTTATATTTGGAAATTAGCCCCAACAAAACTTGCAATTCCATCTGATGTGAGGGCAGGGGAGGGCAGAGGCAGAGACATCAAGAATAACTCAAGATTTTGGCTTGAGCAAGCAGCTGACTGAAGCTGCCATTTACAGAATGAGGCAGGGGAGACTTAAAAAACAGTTTTGCAATCAAGAAGCCTGTTTTCAGGCACCCAAGTCTGAAGGCTTTTAAACACTCAAGTAGAGATGTCAAGTAGACAGTAGGATAGATGTCTGAAGCTCAGGGGACAGGCCAAGACTGCAGATATAAATTTAGGAGTCAACTGCATGTAGATGATATTTAAAGCCAAGGGACTGAATGAGATGAAGGGACTGAAATCACTTAGAAGAGGGGAGATGTGGAGGAAAAGAGGACCAGGACACAGCTCTGGGGCATCCCAACATTTAGAGATTGAGTCTTGGAGGGGAAGCCAGGCAAGAGGACTCCAGCCAGCTGATACTTAAAATAACAATAATCACAAAAATGAATCAATCAGCTGTTTAGGAATTTTTGCATATGTTTTTCTGGTAAAATTATATGCTCATATAATAAAAAATTGGTCAATTCAGATTTGACTTTCACAGCACAATCATGAACAGTATAATTTTGGCAAAAATAGCTGAGGTCTTTGTAAATTTTCCCAGGTGTCTCTCTTACCTCTTTGATATTCAAATCATTCTCATTTGAAGTATCTTTTTGGTCCTTATCCTCAAAGATTTTTCTCTCATCTAATGCTGCTGTTCCCTCATATGTCAATGGCTTAGCAAATGATTAGGGCAGTTCCCCAAAATTGCTTTCCTAATTTTTTAAAAATCTTGCTTATTTTGCAAGACTGACAGTTTCACTTTGCCATCAATATTTATGTAATTTATGTTGCATTGTGCTGTTGTAACCTGACAACTATAGAGAAAATAATGAACAAAGACTGTGACACAATGGGCAGTGGTGGAAGCTTGGTTTTGAAAGGAATGGATGTATAGTCAGTTTATGAGTGATTAATTTTGTATCATAATGATGTTAGTTGTCTATGGTGGAGATAACTAGCTGTCCACCAAATCCATTCTCCCCTTCTTTACACAACAAAGTCAACAGCATTTCCCTACCTACCATTTGGCTAGGTGTGGCTTTGTGACAAAGTGAACAGCAGTGACATGCCACCTTCATGCCTGTCTGACAAAAATCACTCACATGTGCTCCTTTGTGTGTTTTCCTCTTCTTTGACTGGATGCAGATGACAGTGGGGCCCTGGAGGGTGACAGATTTACAAGATGGAGACAACCTAGATCCCTGAGTGACTGCATGGAGGATAGCACCCCCATCAACTTGAGCACCCTGATTTCTTGTTACCTGTGCTAGAAATAACATTCCATCATGTAGAATCATTAAACATCTGAGTCTATTTGCTACGGTAGCTCGGTCTGTCCTAAATGACACACTGCTCTACTTAACTTCAGAAACGGGATAATGAATACTCAATCATGAGGAGCCCCTTATAGATTTCAGCAAGATATTGATTACTTCATGTAGACTACACTATTACTTTGTGTAGATAAGGCTGAGAAACAAGGATGTTGCTGATCCAGGTCAGAGAAGTAGTACTGATGAACAACCAAACCTAAAGGTTAGTGAATCACTGTCCAACCATATACATTCCTTTGGGCTTAATTATCAGTTCTGTCCTTTTCAACATTTGTAGTAGTGACTTGGATGAATATAAAGACTGCTCACTTCCCAAGCTTGCAAAATCCACCCTGGATTGGACAATCATGATCCACAAATATCTTGGCATTTTATTTGCATTGTGTTGTTGTATCCTAACAACTTTGGAGAGAATAATGAATAAAAACTTTGACCCAGTGGGCAAAAAGGGGAAAAGTGGTGCACTAAACTGAATATGGTAAAAATCACTGGAGTTAACTGTACAGTCCTGAGCTTAGTTTGGAATAAACTAGAACAAGATAGAGAAGACATGGCTTAAAGCAGCACATTTTTTAAAAGTTAGACATCTTAGAATGCATTTCTACAAGCACTGTGCCTATAATAAAAAGGTGATAATATCATGCTTTTCTGCCTGGGTGGGGGGACCTCCCTCTTGGCATTTTTGTTGTCAAATGCTACACAATACAGGAAATGTGCTCAGAGGAGAGTGCTCAGAACTGAGAAGCATTAGGAAGATGTATTTGTGGTGTGTGTATGTGTGTTTTAATAGAGACAGGGTCTTACTCTGTTGCTCAGGCTGGAGTCCAGTGGTGTGATCACAGTTCACTGTAAACTCTAATTCTTGAACTCAAGTGATCCTCCTGACTCAGTCTCCTGAGTAGGCAGGACTACAGGAATGCGCCACCAATTATTTTTGTAGGGACAAGGGTCTTACTATGTTGCCTAGACTGGTCTTGAACTCTTGACTTCAAATAATGCTCCTGTTTCAGCCTCCAAAAGCATTGGGCTTACAGGCGTGAGCCACTGCACCTGGAAAATTTTTTTAAAACATTCTGTTGGATAAATCTGTTCAATTATTAATTGGGCTGCCTCAATAGCAGTGAATGCCCCATCTCTGGAAATGTCTGAATAAATTTGCAGATAAAATGACTGTTATTCAGTCTTTTTTTTTTTTTTGAGACAGAGTCTCGCTCTGTTGCCTGGGCTGGAGTGCAGTGGCTGGATGTCAGCTCACTGCAAGCTCCGCCTCCCAGGTTTATGCCATTCTCCTGCCTCAGCCTCTCAAGTAGCTGGGACTACAGGCACCCACCACCTCACCCAGCTAGATTTTTGTATTTTTTAGTAGAGACAGGGTTTCACTGTGTTAGCCAGAATGATTTCGATCTCCTGACCTCGTGATCCGCCCGTCTCAGCCTCCCAAAGTGCTGGGATTACAGGCTTGAGCTACCGCGCCTGGCCATCAGTCATTTTAATCTACAAGAATGGCAATTTCATATGGTTCAACCTAATATTTGGTGGAAAGGGTAGAGGATGAGTCAAGTAATTGATATTTTAAGAGCAAGTGACAGAAGCACATCTCAAACTGACTTCACCAAAGGAAATGAGAGGTAATAGTAGAGTGGAAAGCATACTGGCTCATGTAACTGAAAAGCCCAAGTAAATTTAGCTTCAGGTATGGTTACATCCAGCATTCTCTCTGTCTCTGCCCTGTCCTCCTCTGTGTTGCCTCCCTTCCCAGACACACCTGCCCCTTGTGCTAAGTAGCTGGGCACTAGCAGCTCCAGGCTTATGTTAAAGCAGTTTAACAACCCCAGCTAAGAGTCTCTCCTCACCAATAACTCCTAGGACTAACTCTTATTGAACTGATTTGGCTCATACACTCTTCCCTGAATCAATAACTAAGCCCTCAGTTATTGACTCAGGGGCAGGGAGTAAAGTTACTCATTGGCTTGGCCTCAATTGCAAGTTGCCCTGGAGTCCAGAGGAGGGTGGGGTGAGAAAAGCGGGTGTTCAGCCACATGAGCTGAAAGTAAAGAAAGGGTGACTTTCCAATGGAAAACTGAGGTGCTACAGGTTGACCTGAAAATGAAATGGTGTGTTGGTTCTGAGTCTATTTGAAAAATATATAAGGAATAGAAAGATGACGTGAACCAACCAAGTGAATCATCAGGGGAAAATGTGTTCTAAGCAGAGAGAGCAGCTGCTGCTCATGCAGGAATGAGCTAGGTAGGTTTGAGGAACAGAAACCAGGTCAGTGTTCCATTATCTGTTGCTGCAAAACAAAACATCAAAACTTTATGGCTAAAAGTAATAACTGTTTTATCTCTTCAATTCTGTAAGATGACTAGACTCAGCTAGAAAGTTCTGTTGCATGTGATGCTAGCTGGCTGCCGTCACGTGGAAGGTTGACTAGGCTGGAACATCCAAGATGGCTTAGTCACATGGCTGGCAGTCAATGCTGCTGGCTGGGGGCTCATTTGAGGTTATGGCCCAGGGCTCCTCAGTTCTCCTCCATGTGTCTTATCTGTGAGGCTTTTGGTTTCTTACAACATGGTAGCTGGATTCCAAGAGAGACAGCAGAAGCTGCTAATCTTAAAGCCTCAGCTCAGAAGTCCCAGAACATTAATTTAATCACACACAATCAGGGAGCCAGCATATTCAAAGGACGTGACCTTAGCATATAGGAAGGGAAGAAACTGGTGGCCACCATCTTGGCTTCCAGTCTTGGGGAGTAGGGCTGGGCCATAGTGAAGGGCAAAGTGGTGTGCAATGGAATTGGAAAGATAGGAAGGGGCTGGATCAGGGATATGGCAACCATAATCCACAGGCCAAACCCAGCCCATTGATTGTTTTTGTAAACAAACTTTTGTTGGAACATAGCCACATTCATTTGTTTACCATATCGTCTATGGTAGAGTCTAACAGCAGAATCGAGCAGTTGCAACAGAGACCATACAGGCTCCCAAAACCTGAAATATGTTCCATCTGGTCCTTTACAGAAAAACCTACTGATGCCTGGGCTAAGTCATGGAGTGCCTTGTAAGTATTGTTGAGGAATTTGAATTTCATTCTAAGTGTGATGGGAAGCCACCAGAGGGTTTTAAAGCAGTGAGCCACAATATCCCACCTACATATTTAAAAATTTCTCTCTGGGAATGGATTATTGGAGGAAAAACATGAAAGCAGGGAAACCAGTTAGCAGACTATGACAATAATCCAGATGAGAGATGATAGAGTCAAAAACACAAGTGTGTGGATTTTGCATATGTATTCAGGAGAAGCAGCCTGCAGGACTTATTAAGCCATTGGCTATGGGGATGAGAAAAGGAGAGGAAGAAAGGATGACCTACATTTTTGGCTTGAGCAACTGGGTAAAGGGTGGTATTATTACCAAGTAGAGGAAGATCAGGGGAGGAGCTTATTGGGAGAAAAAGCACCAAGAGTTTTTTTTTTTTTTTTTTTGAAGACAGAGTCTCACTCTGTCATCCAGGCTGGAGTGCAGTGGTGCGATCTCGGCTCATTGCAGCCTCCGTCTCCCGGGTTCAAGCAATTCTCATGCCACAGCCTCCTGAGTAGCTGGAATTACAGGTATGCGCCACCACACCCAGTTAATTTTTGTATTTTTAGTGGAGACCAGGTTTCACCATGTTGGCCAGACTGGTCTCAAACTCCTGGCCTCAAGTGATCCCCCAAACTCTGCCTGCCAAAGTGCTGCGATTACAGGTGTGAGCTATCACTCCCAGTCAAGAGTTCTTTTTTGAACATACTAACTTTGAGGTTTTTGTCAGATATCCAAGACACCTGACAAAAACCTCAACGTTAATATGTTCAAAAGCAGCTGAACACTTGAGACTGGAGATCAAGGCATAAGTTTGAGAATCATCAGTAAACAGATAGTATTTAAAGCCGGAGGCCTGGAAGGAATATTTCCAGAGGAAAAAATGGAGACAGCCTAGGGCCTGGGAAAATCAGAAGCCAACAGCAGCAGAAAGTCAGTAAAAGAGAAGCAGTAGGAGTGGAGAAGAGAAAACCAGGAGACTGTGGTTTCATGAAAGTCCTGGAAAAAACATTTCAAGCTGGAGGGAGTGGTCCACTGTGTCTAATGCTACTGGGTAGTGGAAGAACGGGTGGACAGAGAAGTGACCACAAAGCTCTGTGACATGGGCCTTCTGAAACCTTGACCACAGCGATTTCAGCGGACGGGACCACACCCTGATTGACGGAGTTTGAGAAAACCATGAAATGTGGACAAATGGAGACAGCAAATATAGAGAGATCTATTTTGAGAAGTTTCGCTATCAAATGAACAGGTCAGAGTCACAGATGTTCACTGCAGGCTCATGAAAGTCTCTTTCACTACTAAAGAGCATTGACTCTGTGGAGCACCTACTATGTGCCAGCACATTGCTTGTCCAGGATCCCAAGAAGGAATTTCTTTCTCATGGCTTATTGGGAAATTGGATGAAACACAACAAAAATACATATCTATAGCTTCAAAAAAAAAAAAAGGAGAAGAAAATTTCAGCCCTTGAGAGGCAAGTGAAGATTTTCAAACAGGTTTCTCCACATTGTAAGGCGACCTGCAAACCCATAAAACCAGCAGTTTCTTTTCTGCTGGGTATGAACTCAAGCTCTTCCTTCCACACTTTCTCAAGGAAACTTGTTCACGCAAACTTCTGAAATTTGCTATCAAATATAAATGTGCAATCCGATGAATAAGCAGATTTTTATAATCAGAACAAAATGCATCTTGTAGAAGGATACAAAGTATTATTTTTGCTTTAATATCTTGTTATTTGTTTCTGGAAAACATTTAGTTTCTCATGATAAACTTCCAGGACAAAACCACACACTCATGCACATAGAGTGAGTACAGACTGTAAGAAAGACATGGAGACAATTTCGTATCTAATTTCACTTCCTGGTCCTCTTCAGGGAGATTCATGTGATCTGAATCTGAATCTCCACCTGATCATCTTCAGGTGGAGATTATCACACTTTGGGAGGCCGAGGCAGGCAGATCGGTTGAGCCCAGGAGTTTGACACCAGCCTGGGCAACATGGCAAAACCCTGTCTCTACAAAAAATACAAAAATTAGCTGGGTATGGTGGTGCATGCCTGTGGTCCCAGCTACTTGGGAGGCTGTGGTGGGAGGATCACCTAATCCCGGGAGGTCAAGGCTGCAGGGAGCTGAGATCATGCCACTGCACTCCAGCCTGGGCATCAGAGTGAGACCCTGTCTCAAAAAATTAAAATGAAAAAAGAAATCACCTGACCCCAAAGTCTGAGCTCTGAACCATTTGCTATATTATTTGATAGAGGTGCAAGCTGACTCATTAGGTGGCCTGTCTTCCTGGGTCTATAAAACATGTAATCAGCAAAGACATGGAATCCGCCTAAATGCCCATCAACAGTAGAGTGGATAAAAAAAAGTCCAGGTTCAGCAGCTCACACCTGTAACCCCAACAATTTGGGAGGACGAGGCGGGTGGATCACCTGAAGTCAGGAGTTCAAGACCAGCCTGGCCAACATAGTGAAACCCTGTGTCTACTAAAAACACAAAAATTAGCCAGGCATGGTGGCAGAAACCTGTAATCCCAGCTACTTGGGAGGCTGAGGCATAAGAATCACTTGAACTCAGAAGGCAGAGGTTGCAGTGAGCCAAGATCACACCATTGCACTCCAGCCTGGGTGACAGAGTGAGACTCTGTCTCCAAAAAAATAAAAGAAAAGAAAATGTGGTACATCTATGCCATGGAATTCTATGCAGCCATGAAAAAGAATGAAATCATGTCCTTTGCAGCAACATGGATGGAGCTGGAGGCCATTATCCTAAGTGAACTAACACAGGGACAGAAAACCAAATATCACATGTTCTCACTTATATGTGGGAGCTAAACACTGAGTACACATGAACACAAAACAGGCAACAACAGAGACCAGGGCCTACTTGAGGGTGGAAGTTGGGAGGAAGGTGAGAACTGAAAAACTACCTATCAGGTGCTGTATTTCCTACCTCATAAAATAATCTGCACCATACCCCTGTGACAGGAAATTTACATATATAACAAACCTGCACACACACCCCTGAATGTAAAATAAAAGTTTTTCTTTTTTAATTTTTTTAAAGTTTTTCAGAGAAGTAAAGAAACAGAAGAATGACTACTCCATAGAGCAGCCAAAGTTTTTTTTAAAAAAAGGCATATATGGAATCATAAAAGGAGCCATAGTTCTGTCCTTGCCCATGAACTTGTTTGGAATCACAGCTGATATAACTTAGATATTTGTCCCTGCACAAATCTCATGTTGAATTATAATACCCAATGCTAGAGATCGGGCCTATTGGGAGGTGTGTGGACCATAGGGCAGATGCTTCATGGCTTGGTGCTGTCTTCATGATAGTGACTTCTCACAAGACCTAGTCATTAAAAGTGCATGGCACCTCCCCCACACATACTTTCTCTCTCTTGCTCCTGCTTTCACTATGTGACATGCCTGCTCTCTCTTTGCCTTCCACCATCATTGGAAGCTCCATGAGGCCTCCCCAGAAGCAGATGCTTCCTGTTCTACGCTTCCTGTAGAACCTGCAGAACCATGAGCCAATTCAACCTCTTCTTTTTTTAAATAAATTACCCATTCTCAGGTATTTCTTCATAGCAATGAAAGAATGGCCTAATACAGAAAATTGGTACTGAAGAGTGGGTCATTGCTATACAGATACCTGAAAATGTGGAAGAGACTTTGGAACTGGCTAACAGGCAGAGGTTGGAAGAGTTTGAAGCACTCAGAAGAAAACAGAAAAATGAGGGAAATTTTGGAATTTCTTAGAGACTGGTTAAATAGTTGTAACCAAAATGCCAATAGGGATATGGACAGTGGAGACCAGGCTGACAAGGTCTCAGATGGAAATGAGGAACTTATTGGGAACTGGAACAAAGGTCACACGTGTTATGCTTTAGCAATGAGCGTGGCTGCAGTCTATTCATGTCCTAGGGATCTGTCGAAGTTTGAACTAAAGAGTGATGACCGAAGCTGGGCACAGTGGCTTATGCCTGTAATCCCATCACTTTGGGAGGCTGAGGCAGGCAAATCACAAAGTCAGGAGTTCAAGACCAGCCTGGCCAACATGGTGAAACCCTGTCTCTACTAAAAATACAAAAAATTAGTGGGGCATAGTGGCGGGCACCTGTAGTCCCAGCTACTCAGGAGGCTGAGGCAGGAGAATTGCTTGAACCCGGGAGGTGGAGGTTGCAGTGAGCCAAGATTGCACCACTGTACTCCAGCCTGGGCAACAGAGTGAGACTCTGTCTCAAAAAAACAAAAAAAAACAAAACAAAAGAACAATCTTGGCTGGGTGTAGCCATTTATGTCTGTAATCCCAGCAGTTTGGGAGGCTAAGGTAGGAGAAGCACTTGAGTTCAGGAGTTCAAGACCAGCCTGGGCAATATAGCGAGACCTCATCTCTTGCTAAAAATTAAAAAAAAAGAAAAAATAGCCAGGCATGGTGGCACATACCTGTAGTCCCAGCTACTTGGGAGGCTGAAGTGGGAGGCTCACTTGAGCCTGGGAGATCAAGGCTGAAGTGAGCTATGATCATGCCACTGCACTCTAGCCTGGGTGACAGAACAAAATCTTGTTTCTAAAAAAAGAAAGAATAATCTTGCTGTCTGAGGAATCCTATAGTAGGCAGTGTAATTTTAAGCAAGTACCCTCAAGGATCACAGACTTTAGTTATTTTGTTATTTATTTATTTATTATTAAGAAAGGATCTTGCTCTGTCACCCAGGCTGGACTGCAGTGGTGTGATCATAGCTCACTGCAGCTTTGAACTTATGGGATCAAGCAATCCTTCCACCTCACCCTCTTAAGTAGTTGGAATTACACGCACACACAACCATGTCCAGCCATTTAAAAAATGTTTATAGAGACAGGATTTCACTATGTTACCCAGGCTGATCTCAAACCCCTGGCTTCAAGCAATCCTTCTGCCTTGGCCTCTCAAACTATAGGATTACCAGGTGTGAATCACCACACCCAGCTGAGAGTCACAGGCTTCAGAAGGTCATCTGTTGGCCTAGTAAAGTGTCTCCCATAAATGGCACCACAAGGCCTTCCTGCTAAGCAACCCCAACCTCTCCTCTGCCCAGTCCCAAACCTTGCAGCAGTCATCCAGACTTGCATTGGTTGCCCCATAAGTCCTTCCCAATGAGCCATTTCCGATTAGGAAGAACTTCTACTCTCATCTTCTCTATCTTTGAAGACACTGGGAACTGCTCTACTGTGGAAATAACTGCAGTCCCGATTTGAACCAATTTGCAGCTTGGCTTTGAATGTTTTCAAAACCTCAGCTTAGACGAGAGGAAAAAATTCTGTCTCCAAGCCTTGCCCACCTCAACTTCCTTAAAGACTCGGACGAAGAGTGACAACAGGCCTAGGAATGAACATCTTTTTGGTGTGACTTTAGCTGGTGAAATTCACTGTACATAGAAACGCAAGAGCTGGAAGAGGAGGAACTCCAGTGGACAGGCTCTTTCCATTGGCCCTGAAGGTGCACAGGCTGGCTTTGAGCATCCCATCTTCTTGATGTGAAGAAACTGCAGCAGAAGTTCTCTCAGGTCACGGGGCTGTTTCCATTTTAAAATGTTTGGGGTTTTTTGCGTTGGGTAAAGAAGATAGCTTTAAATTCCTATTTGTGAATAGCAGCAGATGCTGTTTGGAGTGTATTCCACTTCCCCTCAGCCTGACTAGGGTTTCAGCTGCAGCCAGAGTGGACATTCTCCACGCACACTAGCAGCTCCCACCTCAGGCAGCTGTGGAGTCCCTCAACTTTTCCACCTCGGGTTCTGTTGGAAGCTTCGGTAGTTCACTTAGTCCATACACAGAGAAGCCCTAAGTGCCCGGGCGTGTCAACACTTCCAATCACTGGAGGAATAAGAAACCAGTGGGGGAAGGCCCCAGCCTCTGGCCCTTCAGAGGCACAATTCTGAGGTGTATTCTCTGCAGAACGTCTCCAGCAACAGTGAGCCCTGGCTGCCCGCAACAGGAACCAGTGGAATCCTACATCCTTACCTGGCCTATTTCTCCTCTTACTCTCCCTACTCCTTCACTCCTACTTCCTAGGGTCCCCTTTCAAAAAGCTATCTATACCCAAGACCCAGATCTTTCTCTGAGATTTCGTCTTTGGGATAACCTAAGCTAAGATATGCATCAATGCACATGTTAGCAGGTGAGTTTTTAACTTTTTTTCCTCTTTTTTTTTTTCTTTTTTTAATCATGGGAGACTCACTGGAATCTTTGTTTCTGAATAAAAAAGGAAGTGTTTGGATTTTTTTTTAACATTCAGAAATAAAGTTGCTCCTGGAGAAGGGAAGCTGTCACTATTAAGAAGAGCTGTCCTCGTGCGGAAGAAGTGGGAATTCAGTTCTGACTACTGGTAACAAAGTTAAGCCTTCAGGCTGACTGTTATCTAGGCCAGGGCCTGGGCGGGAGAGGAGCGGCCTGGCTGATTGTGGTGTGGAGGTATTTCTTCTTCCCAGTCCTAGCACTGGGAGCTGGAGGTGGAATGTGTGATGGGAAAAGGCTGTGAGTTGAAACTGAGACAAATGTTCAAAACAGATCATAGAGACCTGGGAAACCTGAACCAAAGTTACAGAGTAAGAAAACAAAGCAGACAAGACAGGCTTATGAAGTGGGAGGTGGTCTGGATTAATTTCAGGAACCAAGGGTGAAGGCCAAGGGAAGGCCTTCTCCCCCTTCCTGACATTTGTGCGAGGGTCCTGCCATGGAACAATTCCCCTAATAATCCCAGTAGACCTAATAACAACACTTCCCCCAACTGTGGATCTATTTGTATGACAGGGGGAAAACAAGGAAATGAAGAGGAGGAGAGGAGGAGACAGGGAAACAAGCATTTGCGCCCAGTAGGAACACGTGCATTCCAAGGGCATAATTTTAACCCAGGGAAAGGAAGAATAAAACAAAGGCTCACTGTTACCAAAGGGGATTTCCAAGAACAACCAACAATAACTGAAAAATGAAACAATCAATCACCTGCCTTTCTTCCTGCTGATTTTTTTTTTTTTTTTTTAAGACAAGGTTTTGCTCTTGTTGCTCAGGCTGGAGTGCAATGGCGCGATCTCAGCTCACTGCAAACTCTGCCTCCCAGGTTCAAGTGATTCTCCTGCCTCAGCCTCCCGAGTAGCTGGGATTACAGGCATGCACCACCACGCCCGGCTAATTTTGTATTTTTAATAGAGACAGGATTTCTTTTTTTTTTTTTTTTTTTTTTTTGAGACGGAGTCTCGCTCTGTCGCCCAGGCTGGAGTGCAGTGGCCGGATCTCAGCTCACTGCAAGCTCCGCCTCCCAGGTTTACGCCATTCTCCTGCCTCAGCCTCCCGAGTAGCTGGGACTACAGGCGCCCGCCACCTCGCCCGGCTAGTTTTTTGTATTCTTTTTTTTAGTAGAGACGGGGTTTCACCATGTTAGCCAGGATGGTCTTGATCTCCTGACCTCGTGATCCGCCCGTCTCGGCCTCCCAAAGTGCTGGGATTACAGGCTTGAGCCACCGCGCCCGGCCTAGAGACAGGATTTCTCCATGTCGGTCAGGCTGGTCTCAAACTCCCAACCTCAGGTGATCTGCCCACCTCGGCCTCCCAAAGTGCTGGGATTACAGGCGTGAGCCCCTGCGCCCAGCCTCCTGCTGATTTTATGAGGCTGTTTTTCACTATTTTACTTAGATTTGTGGGTCTACAGAGGAGGTATAGTTATCGTGTTTCTGGGGAAGTAATATTTTTCCAGATCCTACAGCCAAAGACCAATTTTTATAATAAACTTTACTTTATGGAGCAGTTTTAGGTTCACAGCAAAATTGAGTGGAAAGCATAGAGGATTCCAAGTATAGAGGCTTAGGGTATAGAGACACACCCCTGTCCCCAAACACGGACAGCCTCCACCCCATCAACATCCTGCAGCACACTGGTGCCTTTGCTACAATCCATGCACCTACACTGACACATCTCTATCACCCAAAGTCCATAGTACCTTAGGGGTCACTCCTGGTGCTGTATGTTCTGTGGGTTTTGACAAATGACTAATGTTACATATCCACCATTATAGTGTCATACAGAATAGTTTCACCACTTTAAAAATCCTCTGTGCTCCCGCAGAACAATTTTAATTCCACAAGAAAGCTGGGTGGTCAGCTACAAGTGCAATTGTCAAAATCTGATGGTAAATATTTTGTAGACTATATCAGACTCTCCTGGAATTGATAGCAGATTGGATCCCACCAATACAGCTATAAAATAAGAATCCTGACTGGGGCTGGGTGTGGTAGCTCATGCAGGCAATTCTAACATTTTTGGGAGGCTGAGGTGGGAGGATCGCTTGAGCCCAGGAGTTCAAGACTAGCCTGGGCAACATACAGAGACCCCATCTTTACAAAAAATACAAAAATTAGCCACGTGTTGTGGTGTGTGTCTGTAGTCCCAGCTACTTGAGAGGCCAAGGCAAAAGGATCGTGTGAGCCCGGGAGTTGGAGGTTTCAGGGAGCTATGATCACACACACCTGTACTTCAGCCTGGGTAACAGAGTAAGACCCTGTCTCAACATGAAAATAATTTTTTTTTTTTTTTTTGAGACGGAGTCTTGCTCTGTCGCCCAGGCTGGAGTGCAGTGGCGCGATGTCGGCTCACTGCAAGCTCCGCCTCCCGGGTTTACACCATTCTCCTGCCTCAGCCTCCCAAGTAGCTGGGACTACAGCTGCCTGCCACCTTGCCCGGCTAGTTTTTCTTATTTTTTAGTAGAGACGGGGTAAAAATAATTTTTAAGAAAGAATCCTGACTGTACTTCAAATGGTCGCATTATCCAAAAGTGGACAACCTCTATCCCACTCCCAAGCAAACCAAATTAAAAAAGCCCACCAAAGACCCCAAGATTCTCCCAAACTGTAGGTCTTTATCTGTGACATTCTAATTTCTATCATCTAATACTAGTAGCTTTAGTTCAATAATTATAATAATCAGATCAGGCTGGGCGTGCTGGCTCACGCCTGTAATCCCAGCACTTTGGGAGGCCAAGGAGGGCAAATCAACTGAGGTCAGGAGTTCAAGCCTGGACAACATGGTGAAACCCCACATCTACAAAAATACAAAAATTAGCCGGGAATGATGCTGGTGACTGTAATCTCAGCTACTCAGGAGGCTGAGGTGGGAGAATCACTTGAACCCAGGAGGCGGAGGTTGTAGTGAGCTGAGATCACACCACTGCACTCCAGCCTGGCCAACAGAGTAAGACTCCGTCTCAAATAATAATAATAATAATAATCAGGTCAATTCCTGTAGACTATCACAGGTATTCTTGTGTAAGGATGGGATGCAGTTTCCTGAGAAAGGACATAACCTTTCATCTTAGTTAAAATCCTTTCTTCATAATTCTGAGTCTCAAAATGCTTTTCTGCAATGTTAATTTCCAACACCTGCTTTAGGAGCAGACCATAGCAATTCAACTCCCAAGACCTGAAAATGAAACTCACTGAGTACATTAAAAAAATTCTCAGGATCGGCCAGGTGCGGTGGCTCAAGCCTGTAATCCCAGCACTTTGGGAGGCCGAGACGGGTGGATCACGAGGTCATGAGATCGAGACCATCCTGGCTAACACGGTGAAACCCCGTCTCTACTAAAAAATACAAAAAACTAGCCGGGCGAGGTGGCAGGCGCCTGTAGTCCCAGCTACTCGGGAGGCTGAGGCAGGAGAATGACGTGAACCCGTGAGGCGGAGCTTGCAGTGAGCTGAGATCCGGCCACTGCATTCCAGCCCGGGCGACAGAGCGAGACTCGGTCTCAAAAAAAAAAAAAAAAAAAAAAAAAATCTCAGGATCATGTGAAAAAATAATTTTTTTCTTCAGACACAGTCTCATGCTATCACTCTATCATCCAAACTGGAGTGCGGCGACACAATCATGGCTCACTGCAGCCTCAGCCTCCCAGGCTCAGGTAATCCTCCTGCCACAGCCTCCCAAGTAGCTGAGACTTACAGGCATGTCCCACCACACCAAGCTAATTTTTTAAAAAATGTTATAGAGATGAAGTTTCACCATGTTGCCCAGGCTGGTCTTGAACTCCTGGGCTCAAGTGATCCATCTGCCTCCCAAAGTGCTGTGATTACAGGCATGAGCCACCACGCCCAGCCATGAAAAATTAATTCTTAAAAAAGCTGAGGATCAGCATTGAGTGTGCATTTACAGAAAATAATTCAACAGACACTTTTTTTCTTTTCTTTTTTCTTTTTTTCTTTTGGGAGTCTCACTCTCTCACCCAGGCTGGAGTGCAGTGGCGCTATGTCAGCTCACCGCACCCTCCAAGTTCAAGTGATTCTCCTGCCTCAGCCTCTCGAGTAACTGGGACTGCAGGCACCTGCCACCACGCTCAGCTAATTTTTGTATTTTTTGGTAGAGACAGGGTTTCACCACATTGGCCAGGCGGGTCTCAGAATTCCTGGCCTCAAGTGATCTTCAAGCCTCAGCCTCCCAAAGTGCTGGGATTACAGGCACATGCCACCACACCTGCCTAATTTTTGTATTTTTAGTAGAGATGGCGTTTCACCACATTGACCAGGCTGGTCTCAAACTCCTCACCTCAAGTGATCCACCTGCCTCAGCCTCCCAAAGTGCCGAGATTACAGGCGCGAGCCACATACCCAGTCTACAACTTTTGGCTGGGCACAGTGGCCACCTGTAATATGAGCACTTCGGGAGGCTGAGCCGGAAGGATCACTTGATCCTGGGAGGTCAACACTGCAATGAGCCGTGATGGTGCAAACTGCACTTCAGCCTGGGCAACAGAGCAAGACCCTGTCTCTGAAAAATAAAAATAAATAAAAAATTTAGGGGCATGATGGCATGCACCTGTAGTACCAGTTACTTAGAAGGCTAAAGTGGGAAGACCCCTCGAGCCGAGGAGTTTGAGGTTATGGTAAGCTATGATCACACTACTGCACTCCAGCCTGGGCAATAGAGCAAGACCTAATCTTTGGAAAGAAAAAGGTATATCTGTGGCTCCTACTGTATTTCTGTTGTACAGTGCTGCTGATATTTGTCTATATAGTAAGTACTCAGGGAGACAATTTGTTGAAAGAAACATCAGGGGGCCATTTTATTTTTTTGAGACTGAGTCTTACTCTGTCATCCAAGTTGGGGTGCAGTGGCGTGATCTTGGCTCAATGTAACCTCCATCTCCCAGGTTCAAGTGATTCTCCTGCCTCAGCCTCCTGAGTAGCTGGCATTACAGGTGCCCGCCACCACACCCAGGTAATTTTTGTATTTTTAGTAGAGACGGGGTTTCACCATGTTGGCCAGGCTGGTCTCGAACTCTTGACCTCAGGTGATCAGCCTGCTGTGGCCTCCCAAAGTGCTGGGATTACAGGCATGAGCCACTGTGCCCAGCCCTTTTCTTTTCTTTTTTAACATGGAGTCTCACTCTGTCACCAGGCTGGAGTGCAATGGTGTGATCTTGGGTCACTGCAACCTCTGCCTCCTTGGTTTAAGCAATTCTCATGCCTCAGCCTCCCGAGCAGCTGGGGTTACAGGTACACACCACTATGCCCGGCTAATTTTTGTATTTTTTGTAGAGACAGGGTTTCGCCATGTTGACCAGGTTGGTCTTGAACTCCTGATCTCAAGTGATCCGCCTGCCTCAGCCTCCCAAAGTGCTGGGATTACAAGTGTCAGCCACCACACCCAGCCTCAGTCTCTCTTTTAAACAGATTTATTGCATAATGTATATATCATAAAATCCAGTTTGGTGAGTTTTACTAAATTTATTGTCGTGCAACCATCACCACATTTCAGTTTAAGACAATTTCATTACCCTAAAAACTTTCCTGGTGCCATTTGTGTTCTATCCCTGTTCTCAGCCACCACTAGGTAACTCCTGATCTGCTTTCTGTATCTATAGTTTTGTCTTTTCTCGAAATTTCATATAAATTAGATCATACAATATGTGGTCTTTAGTGGCTTCTTTCACTTTAGCATATTGTTTTTGAGGTTCGTTCTTACGCACTGTGCTTTCTTGGCAGTCCCAATTTTTCAGCCTACTTTTAAAGGAAACAAAAATGAGTGGTAGAAAATTTTGGGAAATTCCTTAGTAACTTGATCTGAGCCTAGAAAAGTTGCCAAGGTTAATGAAAAACACACCGAAAGCTCCATGTCACACTGGGATTGATTTTAAGGATACTGCTCATCTCTCTTTCCTCGTTGTTTTTAAAAGAAAATTGACTGTGTTGGCAAAAGTACTCATTTCCTCATTTTACCTTCCTGGTCTTGTCTATAAACTTACATAATTTATACATGATGTACTCACAGTGTAGATACAAATGTAGCATTCTGTACTTCACTTTCTTTACCATAAAATGTTTTTTAAAATAATGATCATAAACTTGCTGACCAGCATGCACACTCTTACCTGGAAAACGGAACAGAGGTAACTGCTTTTTATGGAATTTAACACCAAGACAGTCATTCATTTATTAACAAAGTGCAAGCTCTTATGGCTCTACTTTATATTGAACTCTAACCAGATGAATCTAACATCCCACAGTACTAAGATTTTGCATTGCAAGTCATGCTATTTGTTTAAATAATAGGAAAAAAAAAAAAAAGACACTCTAGGAAGCCAATTTTCCTTGCTAATGAGCAGATACTAAATAATGAGTATCTTCTGACTACCTTCCTCAAACCACTGAAAAGTTTACCCATTAATAATGTGATTTGAAGAGTGGGTGGCTGGAGTTTCTCATCAGCACACCCTTAAAGATTCAACCACACATAAATCGCTAAAGGAATCACCCGATGAAAGTCAGATTGTGATTAATAGGGATGGGGAGGAAGGAGAATTTGAAAGACCCAGGCTGGGGTCAAACCTCTTTCAGTTACATTTTTAATCAAATTAAGTCAAAACTAATGTTTCATGTCTCTTTTGCTTATTATTGACAGCTGTGTTTAGCTCAGCCAGCGCCACTGAAGCAAACTGTGTCAGTGTGCTGTCAGCTGCGGCTTTGGAAAACAATTGCTGTCCCCACTGGCTTTTTCCCTCACGTGCCTGTGTCTCAACGCCTCAGGGCTCCTCTGCCACAGTGTGCTGAGCCCACACACAGGACTAGCCAGAACTACTGGGAGGTAACATCCCAGGACAGCCTCAACAGATGAGAGCTAGGAGCTGGTGAGTCCATCCGCCAGCCTCCTTACCACTGCACAGTCTCTCTGAGGGGCCTTAGCAGGACTGTGGCCCAGTTGTCCTCTGAGGTATCCTGCTCATCAATGTGCCCTATGTGGCTTTTCTCTCTTCCCTATCTTACTTCCTTACTCTGCCTCCTGGAATTACTTCTTAAATCGATGATTTGCCCAAAATCCTTTGCCTCAGGGTCCACTTTCAGGCTAACCCTACTAAGACATCTACAAAATTTTATATAGGAAGAGACTTTAAAGGGATCCTTTGACTTTTTTTTTTTTTTCAAACAGCATCTCGCTCTGTCACCCAGGCTGGAGTGCAGTGGCACAATCTTGGCTCACTGTAACCTCTGCCTCCCAGGTTCAAGCAATTCTCCTGCCTCAGCCTCCCAAGTAGCTGAAATTCCAGGTGCCTGCCACCACACCCGACTAACTTTTGTATTTTTAGTACAGACAGGGTTTCACCATGTTGGCCAGGTTGGTCTCGAACTCCTGACCTCAGGTGATCCGCCCACCTTGGCCTCCCAAAGTGAGCCACTGTGCCCAGCCTCCTATTGCTACTTTTTAACAGAAATCTCTGCATCTGACTTAGACCCAGAGAAAAAAAACCACAATGATGAGAGTCATACACAAGGGGCTATGCTCTCTAGCAGGTTCGCCCGAGGTTGTCTGCCTCCCGCCTCATGCTATTAACATTCCGTAAACACGCCATGGCAGAGAGCAGGTCATTGCTGAAGGTTTACATGCGGTAACTGATTTCATTCTCACAACAACCCCGTGAGATGAGTGCTGTTAGTGTCCTCAATTTTATAGAGGAGAAAGCGAGTGGTTAAACTAATTTGACCAAGGTCACAGGGCTAGAAAGGTGGTGTTTAAGAACATCCCAGTGCTTTCTTCCCTTTCTAATCCAAGGGCTAGAGTGTTGGAATCATGATTCCAGCCCAGGCAGCCTGGTTCCAGATTCCAGGACACAGCCCTGAGTATGTGAGAGGTATTTGAGAGCTGTCTACTTGATTTGGGGGTTACCATGTGTAGAGAAAGGAAAGAAGATGGTCTATGCAATAACTTCAAACGCTTGAAGGCTTTCAGCAATGAACCTCCCTGGTGATTGGGTGAAGAATTCTATAATGAGTGGATTCTTTCCCAGAATAGTACTTTTTTTGCTTGTTTGTTTGAGACAACTTCTTGGCTCTGTCACCCAGGCTGGAGTGCAGTGGTACAAATACAGCTCAGTGCAGCCTCCACCTCCTAGGCTCAAACAGTCCTCCCACCGCAGACTCCTGAGTAGCTGGGATCACAGGCACGCACAACCACAACCAGCTAATTTTTTCATTATTATTATTTTTAGTAGAGACAAGGTCTTGCTGTGTTGCCCAGGCTAGTCTCAAACTCCTGGGCTCAGGAGTCCTCCTGCCTTGGCCCCTTAAAGTGTTGGGATTACAGGCAAGAACCACCATGCCCAGCCAGAATAGTATTTTTAAGTGCATAAAAGAAAATGCATAGAATTACAAAGGAAACCGATTATATTGAAATGCACTTATCAAAATGTTCCCCCAAATTGTGACACAGGAATACAGTCCTCCTTTGGTATACACAGGGCACTGGTTCCAGGACCCCTGAGAATACCTACATCTGAGCACACTCAAGCTCTGTAGTCAGACCTGCAGAACCTGTGTATAAAAACCCCTCCATTTACAGGGGTTTGCATCTCGTGAACATTGTATTTTCCATCCACAATGGATTGTAAAAACTCCATGGGTAAGTAGACCTGTGCAATTCAGCGCTGTTATCCAAGGATCCAACTGTATATACATCCATTCTATGGGAGCGATTATACATGAGAATGGGCTCCATAAAAGTGTCAATTCTCTGTCATTAGACACTGACAGGACATAGGCTGAGTTGACCAAATGGCTGGCTGGATGCTTTCAAGATAGACATCAGAGACAACCTCCATCTTCATTAACTTTGTTCTTTTTTTTTTCTTTCTTTCGAGACAGAGTCTTGCTGTTGGGAAAAGCTGAGTGTTGGGAGAAGCTGAGGCAGGGCTTGCACATCTGACAAAATGTAAAAGAGTCTTGGAACACGTGCGGGGTCCAGGGTCTAAACCCCCTTGTGACCTTTGGAACACCAAGCTCTGTGCTAAAGGGTGGAAGGCTACCTTGGCACACAATAATCTAAGTCCAGGGCATAAAATATCTTGTGGATAGATTCCAGGGCTCGTGGCTCTGGAATGGGTCCAGACTTGCTGACTCCTTGCTCCTTGCTCTCCCAGGATCTATTGTATCTTGAGTTAAAAGAACCTGCTCTCCATCATCTCAAGCAGCAGAGCAAATGCTAAACCATCACAGCTGTAAATCATGTGCTTAATGCAATGCACCCTTTTGACCTCCACATTCTCACTACCTGTTTCTTTGTTGGATTACCAATAGCGTGGGCCCCCAGAGCTCGGGGCCTTCGCAGCCTCCACAATTGTGATGGCCTCCTGGTCCCACTTCTCTGTCTCAAACTATCTTTTCTCAATCCTTTGACTCTGCTGGACTTCGTCCCCCGCAGGACCTGGTGTTGGGTCTGATCACCCTAACACTTTCTTTGTTGCCCAGACTGGAGTGCAGTGGTGCCATCTTGGCTCACTGCAACCTCCGCCTCCCAAATTCAAGTGAATCTCTTGCCTCAGCCTCCCAAGTAGCTGGGATAACAGGCACCTGCCAAAACACATGGCTAATTTTTGCATTTCTAGTAGAGACGGGGTTTTGCCATGTTGGCCAGGCTGGTCTCGAACTCCTGATCTTAAGTGATCCACCTCAGCCTCCCAAAGTGCTGGGATTACAGGCGTGAGCCACTGCGCTCAGCCTCACCTTCATTAACTTTCTAAAACAGCTTTGTATTTCTCACCAATTCTAAGTCTGTCTGTGCCTGCCAGTTATTGTCCCTGATAGGAAGTGTAGGGTGTCCAAGATGACATTGAAGGCCCACGTGACTTGAACCCAATAATTTACCTTACTGTTGTGCCGAACTCCTATCCACTCCAATGGGGATAGCCCCAGGCTCAAGGGACCGAAGAGACCTGGAACCAGCAAATGAGACATGGGGCTTTCCTGGAGCCATACTTACAGGGAAGAGAGCCCAGTGGTAGCTGGCTGGACAGGAGAATCATCAATCACTTATGGAAAGCACATGGCTAATATATCATTTTCACTTAGCACCCTCCCTCAACAACCTCCACCTGGCAACCTTCACGTATTCCCAAAACAAAGGGCTTTGAGCCCTGTATGTCCCAGATCTATGGGATGGGCCGGGGCTCAGATGTTCCTTAGAGACAAGGAATGAATCTCTGGGTTGGCCACCCCTGGATTCCTTGGCTTGGAACTCCAAACTGCATTCAGGTGCATCTGCTATACAGGGTCATTCTCAGGGTTTGCTGATGTTATTGCCATCAGGTGAGTTTACCATGCACTTACTAACCTCTGAGCAGTGCCTCCCATGTTCCCTACATTCCAGTCACAGCAAAAGTCCTGCTTCCCTGCATGTACCATGCACTTTGCATTTCAGCGGCTCACTGCCCCTTCTGCCTGCAGTGAGTGAGGCCTTCATGGCAGAGTCCTTCCCTCGGCTGCAATGGTTTTCAAAGTTCCCCGAGAGCCCCTCTCCCAGACAGAATTAATCACTCCTCCTCTGAGCTCCCATAACTCTTCCCACATGCCTCTACTCTAGTGTACACATTCTGGTATCATTATTGTGAACATATATTAGGGCCTACAACATGAGCAATATTTTATTCATCTGAAATAGGATAGGGCAGAATACCTAGCCCAGGACTTGGCTGGGCGAGGTGGCTCACGCCTGTAATCCCAATACTGTGAGGCCAAGGCGGGCGAATCACTTGAGCTCAGGAGTTTGAGACCAGTCTGGGCAACATGGTGAAACCGCATCTCTACCAAAAATACAAAAATTATCTGGGTGTGGTGGCATGTGTCTGTGGTCCCAGCTACTCAGGAGGCTGAAGTGAGAGGATCACTTGAGCCTGAAAAGCAGCGGTTGCAGTGAGCTGAGATTGCACCACTGCACTCCAGCCTAGACAACAGAGAAAGATTCTCAAAAAAAAAAAAAAAAAAAACTAGCCCTTGATT
Source organism: Trachypithecus francoisi (assembly GCF_009764315.1). Classification (NCBI taxonomy): domain Eukaryota; kingdom Metazoa; phylum Chordata; class Mammalia; order Primates; family Cercopithecidae; genus Trachypithecus; species Trachypithecus francoisi. The sequence continues at coordinate 164,169,313 of NW_022681453.1, forward strand.
GGCATGTGGGAGTGACTAGTTCATTTGACGCAAGTATGAGATTAGCTGCATGGAGTGTCTCAATAGTTATCCCAGGTCTTTGGGAGTCTGGTAACAGTCTTCACCAAAATGCAAGACTTGTGTTTATTTTAAAATGTCATGTATAACTGGCTGTCTCTTTCATAATACATTAATGTTATTGAAATGTTATTGTTATTGGCTTTGCCCAAATTTTTAAGTAAAATGGATATGCCTTAATAACCTATCTTCTTTTTTCTGTGGCTTCTTATGCCCTCTGGCCTGCCAATAATCCTGTGGGTACAGGTACCCAGGCTGAGATGCAGGGAACTAGAAGGTTCTTCTTCCTGATCCTGGAACTAAGAGCATCATTTGGTTGGCTTTAACTAAAAGTCCCAGGAGAAACCTCCTGATTACTTGAGCCCAGGAGTTCAAGATCAGCCTGGGCAACCAAAAAAAATTATTTTTTATAAAATTAAAAAAAAAAATAGAGATGGCATCTCACTATATTGACCAGACTGGTCTCAAACTCCTGGCCTCAAGCAATCCACCCATCTTGGCCTCTCAAAGTGCTGGGATTACAGGCATGAGCCACTGCATCCAGCCCATAAAATAATTTTTCTAAAAAATTATTCAGGCATAATGGCACATGCCTATAGTCCCAGCTACTCAGAAGGATGAGGCGGGAGGATGGCTTGAGTCCAGGAGGTTGAGGCTGTAGTATGCTATGATCCCAACACTGCACTCCAGCTTGGGCGTCAGAGTGAGACCCTGTCTCAAACAGACAACAAATTTTTTTAAAAATCAACAAATGTAAAATTTGAAGGAAAAAAAAAAGAATCCTCCTACCTCCCCCAGGCAGCTGGATGCTAAATACAAAGCCTCTGGCAGGGCTCTGCCTCCCAATAAAGAGTTCAGATGCACAAGGATTCCAACGCCTATCCATTTTTTTCCCCCTCAGACACACTTTATCATCATGTAAAGCCTATTTTCTAATCTTTCTCCAAATTCTTCTGGGGATGACTCATTCTATGAAGTGAGCTTGTTGGGGGTTTTCCATCATGTCCCTTTGTGTTTATTATTTTCATAATTTTTTCATTGTTGAGACTTTATCTTCCCTGATATGTGCTTTTCTTCTTGTCCTTACAGGACAGACCTCTCTCTTCTTTGCCCAAAGAGGGACTGAGCAAGTGTCCAAGCTCTTCCCTTCTGTTTGTTTTTGTCTTTTTCCTTTTTGTGGAGAACAGGGTCTTACTGCAACCTTCACCTCCCGGGGCTTAACTGATCCTCCCACCTCCGCCTCCCAAGTAGCTGGGACTACAGGCACGCGCCTCCATGCCCAGCCAATTTTTGTATTTTTTGTAGAGACAGCATTTTGCCATGTTGCCCAGGCTGGTCTCAAACTCCTGGGCTCAAGCAAACCTCCTGCCTCTGCCTCCCTAAGTGTTGGGATTACAGGCATGAGCCACTGCACCCTGCCTTCTCTTCTGTTTGAGTTTGATCTACCTCTGTAGATTTAAATTATGGTGCTGGGCAAAGAGCATGGGTTTTTGAGTCAAGCAGGCTGCCTTCAGTCCTAGTTCTGTTACTGACTAGATAATACTAGGCAAACAGCGTAACCTCTCCCAGTCTTAATATACTCATCGATGAAAATCAGAACCATCATCACCACTTCCCAGGCTGCCGGGAAAACTGAAGGAGGTAAGGTAGGTAGAAGCATCTTAATTAGTATCTGACGGAGTAAATACTCAATCAATGTAAAATTTTGCTTCCTTTCTTCTAAGAGAAAAGAAGTAGAGTTCTGTGGTCTACAAACTAAGGGTGGCGTTGGTGCCCACTAAACAGCCATTCATGAGGAAATCTGCAGATGGCCACTCCCCATTGGAGGGTATGATCTTGACTTTTGCCTCAGTATCTCCAGCTCCTACCCATCATGGGATGTGGCACAAAGTGGGAATTCAACAATTGTCTATTGGATGGATAAATGGATCCATGAGTGAGTGAAAACACTTGTCTAGACTAGTAAAGGATTTGAGATAAGTTATGTGAAGGGAATCAAATAGGTTGTAGTATGTGAAACTTACCTCCAAGAATCTATCTGATCCTCAATGCCTCTGATACTGTATAATAACAAGTTGGTAATGAAAGTCTACAATACTGGGGGAGGGAGTCATGAACAAGAGCAGCATTGCCCTTAAGAAATTCAAACATCCTGTAATGCAAGAGCAGGTGGGCTGAGCAGATCACTTGCTTGTAGGAGTTCATTGTTAGGGCAATCAGGAGTTAGCAAGGAAGGCATGAGAGGGGTTGCCCTGTAATTACTATTGTTTCAGCACAAATGTTTTTTTCTGGTAAGTAATTGTTATGTATCTGGGTTGCAGCAATAGGTTCTGAATGTGGAGATGTCTTTGAGGAATGACTTCGATTAAGCACAGCCTGGCATCACCAGATGGTTTTCTGTGGTCCATTGTCTCTGGCCTCAGCAGAACCTCCCAGCCAGACCCCTGCTTCCACAGTTGTCCCATCACAGTCCAGTTCAGAAGCAATGAAAATTGACATTGGATATCTAAACAAAGAGGGAACTTACCAGAAAGATATTAGAGGCTCAGCATTCTAGAAGGAGAAACTGGCATGATTAAGCCAACGAGGTAAGGAAATGCAGGGCAGAGTGGGTGAACCACGGGGGATCTAAAGGCATGCCAAGAACATTTGCAGGAATAGGAAACCCACCCCTGTATTTCCCAGGCACACTAGGTGGGCCCCTGCCTTCTCTCTTCTGTTCCTTTCAGAGTTGAGAAAGGGCAACCTTGTCTGAAGCAGTGTATCCATGGATTAAGGAAGTAGCACCGTTTCCTCTGCCAGCTCTGCCTGCTGAAAGATGAGGAGGTGACAATAACATCTTCATCATCTACCTACAAAGGACATGATCAAGTCTAGGCCTTGCCTGGAATACTAGGGGATAAGACTAGGTTAGATTTGACTTGGCAGTAAAGCAGGTGTCACAAACTCACATGCCATGGGGACCAGCGAGTCAAGGAATAGGTGCAGCCAGCTGGGTGAGAGACGATATAGCATGATGATGTCTGTGCCAAAGTGGAGATCAAATCTACAGAAGGCCTCAAATCCTAAACATTTGTGATATGATAATGTGGTTTTACTTCCTTCTTTTTTTTTTTTTTTTTGAGACAAGGTCTGGCTCTGTCACCCAGCCTGGAGTGCAATGCCACAATCACAGCTCACTGCAGCCTCCTGAGCTCAAGTATCCCTCTGCCACAGCCTCCTGAGAAGCTGGGACTACAGGCATGCACTATTACACCTGGCTAATTTATTTTATTTTATTTTTTGTGGAGGTGAGGTCTCTCTTGCCTAGGCTAGTGTCAACCTCCTGGGCTCAAGTGATCCTCCCACTTAGCCTCCCAAAGTGTTGGGATCACAGGCGTGACCCACCATGACTGGCCTGGTTTTACTCTTTAATGTATTAACAGAATGGATTCATCGGTGGATTTCCTAATTTTGGATCAGCCTCCAGCGCTGTGCTGTAGCTGTCTCTTACCAGGTGACAGTCAATTATTACATTTTCAGGAATTTTTTTAAAGTTGTTGAGGTCATGCTGGTAGCTTAAAATTGGCTGTGATGGGAGTATTGACACCATGGGAATTGGCAAATGCTATAAATTGGGGTTGTTTTCTTCTTTCTCAGATAGCTAGTTGTGAATCCAGCATGCTACTGCTTGTATTCCTGGAATAAACTGTGCTTGATCTTGTTGTATTATTTTTGTCATTACTGTATTTTACAGTAATGTGTGACTGTAATTACTATGTTACATTCTTTGTCAGCTTTATTTCTTAAAGCCTTTCATATTTTTGTATGGTCCAGTTTAAATCTCTGATTCTTAATTACCTAGGGAGTATTGTAAAATGCAGATGCTAGGCCATGCACCTGAGCGATAATCAGAATCTCTGAGGGTGAAACCCAAACACTAGTACTTTTTAAAAACTCCATAGATTATTCCAATGTACAGCCAAGGTTGAGAACTAGTGGCCTAGTCCAGTGCTTGTCAAACATTAATGTGCACACAGATCATCTAGGGATCCTGTTAATATACAGAGTCTTATTTAGTAGGTCTGGGGCAAGCCTGAGATTCTGCATTTCCAACAAGCTCCCAGTGATACCACTGCTGCTGGTCCATGGATCACAGTTTGAGTAGCAAGGATTTGACTTAACATTGTAATTATCCGTGCTTTAAAGGTTACATAAAATTCAGCTATTCAGCCATTTCATCCTGATACTTTCTTCAATATCCAATCTTTTTACCTTTCTATCTCTTCTGTAGAACTTAGTCCATTTAAATTTTCCACTTTTTCCTCTGTCAGTTTTGGTATTGTATGTTTTGCGAGACATCTGTTTCTCTTGGTTTTCAAATATGCTGTCAGAGTGACATTGAATAACCTCTTACTATTCTTCTAAATTGTCTCACATCTGCAATTATTAAGCATTCAAATTCAAAGCTTAAAAAATATTTGTCAAGTGCAGTGGCTCACATCTGTAATCCCAATACTTTGGGAGGCTGAGGCAGGCAGATTGCTTGACCCCAGGAGTTGGAGACCATCCTGGACAATATTGCAAAACCTCATTTCTACAAAAAAAAAAAAAAAAAAATACAAAACATTAGCCAGGTGCAGTGGCACCTGCTTGCCAGTAGTCCCAGTCACTTGGGAGGCTGAGATGGGAGGATTGCTTGAGCCCAGAAGTAAGTTGCAGTGAGCCAATATCACACCACTGCACTCCACCCTGAGTGACAGTGAGACTCTGTCTCAAAAAAAAAAAAGAGAGAAAAGAAAAAGGAAAGAAAGAAAGAAATTGGCTGGGTACGGTGGCTCATGCCTGTAATCCCAGCACTTTGGGAGGCCAAGGTGGGCGGATCACCTGAGGTCGGGAGTTCGAGACCAACCTGACCAACATGGAGAAACCCCGTCTCTACTAAAAATACAAAATTAGCTGGGTGTGGTGGCGCATGCCTGTCATCCCAGCTACTCAGGAGGCTGAGGCAGGAGAATCACTTGAACTCGGGAGATGGAGTTGCGGTGAACTGAAATCCAGACGCCAGCCTGGACAACAAGAGCGAAACTCCCTCTCAAAAAAAAAAAAAAAAGAAAAGAAAAAGAAATTAAGTCAACCAAACCAAACATCTGTGGGCCGACTGTCCTTTAAGCTTCCAGTTTGAGGCCTTGCCGAAGACCCCTGTTTGCTAGGACTGCCATAACAAAATGCCACAGGCTGAGTAGGCTTAAACAATAGACATTTATTTTCTACTGGTTCAAGGTTCCAGCAGTGTTCAGTTTCTGGTGAAGGCTCACTTCCTGGCTTGCAGATGGCCACCTTCTCACTATTTCCTCACATGGTATTTCTTCTGAATGCGCACACAAGGAGAGAAAGATCTCGTGTCTCTTCCACTTTTTGTTTTTGTTTGAGATGGAGTCTCACTCTGTTGCCCAGGCTGGAGTGCAGTGGTGCAATCTCGGCTCACTACAACCTCCGCCTCCCAGGTTCAAGTGATTCTCTTGCCTCAGCCTCCCAAGTAGATGGGACTACAGGTGCCCACCACCATGCCCACCACCATGACCACCTAATTTTTATATTTTTAGTAGAGACAGGGTTTTGCCATATCAGCCAGGCTGGTCTCAAACTCCTGACTTCAAGTGATCTGCTTGCCTTGGCCTCCCAAAGTGCTGGGATTACAGGCATGAGCCACTGTGCCTGGCCTCTTCCACTTTTTATAAGGACACTACTAGTATCAGATCAGGGTCCATCCTTGTGACCTCACTGCATTTAACCTTAATCACCTCTTTCAAAACCTTATTTCCAGATACAGCCACACTGGGGGTTAGGGCTTCATCAGGTGAGTTTGGCGGGGAGGTGGGGTATGGAGGGGTGACAAACATTCAGTCAATGAGCTTCAATTACTCCAATTATTTCACCTATTTTGAGTTGTTGCTGACTCCAGAAGATTCTGTTAAAATATGTCACTAAAGAGCTAATCCAAGAATAGTTTCAGAGCTGGACTATGCTTAACAACTATGTAATTCAATCACAGTATTTTACACACGGAGAAACTGAGGCCCAGAGAGGCACATCATTCACCTATGCAGAGTGGAGAGGTTAAGATTAGAACCAGGGCATCAGGGCATCCAATCAGGGATAGAAGGCATGTCACCCCTTTCTTACTACCACACCCCCTGCACTTCAGTAATTCAAGCACAGTCACTGGATGTGAACGATGTGCAGACGTGGTGCTTACCTGGCACTCAAGGTCTTCTACATTCAGACCATTTTTGTGATGTTCACAGCTTTTCTCCATGACCCTGGGGGAAAGCGATGCTATTAAAAAACCAATGATTGTAGGAAGCTTCTGGAACCCCCACTGGGCTGGAGGGACAAAAAGGAGAGAATAGTTTTTACCCAGAGTGCATGAGCTTACAACAAATGCATCTGTAGTGTTGCTGATGCTGTCACTCCCACGACAATCACTGCCTTTCCCATTGGGCAGGCAGCCAAGAGTTCACCTGTTCGTGCTATTGAAACAGCCACCAGAGCCACTGGGGCCCTTACTCACCCAGAGCCACCCCTGCTGCCCTCACCCCAGTACCCTACTCTTGCAGGGCCCACAATTGCCTACAAACCTACTGATAAATGTCATATACAGAAAAAAAATGGCCTCTCCCTCCCACCTTCCAACCAACTTCACGTAAGTGCCTTCCACTAGCAGAACCTACCTCGCAAGGAACCCAGCTGACAAGGAAGTTTGGGAAAGGCAGTTTCCCTAAGATACAGGAGAGAATGTGGGCTGGGTGTGATGACTCACGTCTGTAATCTCAGCACTTTGGGAGGCCAAGGTGGGAGGATCGCCTTGAGCCTAGGAGTTTGAGACCAGCCTGGCCAACATAGTGAGACCCCATCTCCAAAAAAATAAGAGAATGTGGAAAGGCAGGACTAGCCATAGACAATACTGGGTATAGTTAGCAGGAGGAAGTGAACAGGCAAGAATGTGGTACCTGAAGGTCAAGTTTTAGAATTCAGACATGTCCCACCAAGAATAATTAGCAGTGCTGGGGGTGTCACAAATTCCATCTGGAAGAGCCCTTTTCTCTAGTCTTCCCAACAAAACTAGCCCAGAGGAGAATCTCCTCTCCTGCCTCAGAGGAACAGCTGAACGAAGCTGAGCACCCGCTCCGGGAGGTCAGAAAGTCTTCTCTTCAGGCAGAGAAGCCTAGACACCAGAGGCTCCCATTCCACTCTCAGGTCAGGAGCTATATTAGTCAGCTGGAACTGCCATGACAAAATGCCATGGTCTAGGTGACTTTAACAAGAGAAATTTGTTTTCTCACACTTCCGGAGGCTGAAAATCCAAGATGAAGGCAGGTTTGGCTTCTCCTGAGGCCCCCTCCGTGACCTGCACACAGTCTCCTTCCAGCTGTGTCCTCGTTCAGCCTTTTCCCTGTGCATGTGCATCCCAGGTGCATCTTCCTCTTTTATAAGAATGCCAGCCTGGAGGATTAGGACTCCATCATCTCCAAATAGAGTCATGGGGGATAGGAGGTTAGGGCTTCAATTTATGAACAAGGGATACAATTTAGTCCATAGCAGGAGCTGAGTTGATATCTCCAACTCTGAGAGTAAACAGAGACCTGACTTTTTTTTTTTTTTTTTTTGAGAGTCTTGCTCTGTTGCCCAGGCTGGAGTGCAGTGGCACTATCTCAGCTCACTGCAACCTCCACCTCCTGGGTTCAAGCGATTCTCGTGCCTCAGCCTCCCGAGTAGCTAGGACCAAAGGCATGCGCCACTACACCTGGCTAATTTTTATATTTTCAGTAGAGACATTCTCACCATATTGGCCAGGCTGATCTCGAACTCCTGATGTCAAGGGATCTGCCTGCCTTGGCCTCCCAAAGTACCGAGATTACAGGTGTGGGCCACGGTGCCTGGTCCAGAGATCTGACATTTTTAAGCCCTGGTCAGGAATATGCTGAGTCACCCCTGACTCCCACCTCTAGTTATAACTTACATTGGTTTGTTCTTCCATTTACTTATACCACAAATATTTATTGAGTTCCAATTATGTGCCCAGCACTGTACTAGTACTGGGGACATGGGTGTTGACACTGGGCAGGTGACAACAGTGCAATATGACAGAGGCATGCTCACAGTGCTTAGGGTCAGGCTGTTGGGATGCCCTGCAAGCAAAGACGCCAGGCAAGGCTTTCTAGAGGACTAGAGGACGTGAGACAGGAATCCAGTTCTGAAATATGAGGCAGAATTATCCGGTTGAGGAGGGGATTTGTTTAATCAGTGGGCCTCCAGAGAGGTCCCTATTTGCCTAGACTTGTACAGGAGAGGAAGGTAGAGTTTATGTAAAACTTTTCTACTCCAGGTGTGGCCCACAGATCAGGAGTACTGGAATCAGCTGGGTGCTTCTTAGATAGACTCACTGACTCTCAGAGTCCATCCCAGACTTACTGAATCAAAACTACAGTGTAACAAGCTCCCCAGGGCGCAGGTGAACATTAAAATTTGGGAAACACTGATGCGGTGCAATCCCATTGCTTCATAGATGGACAAACCAAGGCCCATAGAGAGCAAGTGATTCTTTTAAGATAATACAGATAACACAGCATTGACATTAAAATAAGAAAAGTCTTAAACCTAAATTCAACACTCCTCTCCAGTCCGATGGATTGATACATTTGCCAGTCCACCTATAACTTTCACATCACATTATGATGCCAGATCTTTGTACCCAACAAGCCCTTTGGCTATGTCTAGAGGACTCGTTATTAGCTCTTACTGATCAGGTGAGAACATGGGGGCCCCAGTAACTGACCTCTGTTGACACTGTTGTCTCTGATTTGGGAGCGTTTGGGCTGCTTTGTGAGGGTCTTTTATATTCTTCATTTATTTACTTATATGGCAGGCATTGCTAATTGTTTGGGTCAGGGAATATCAAGCCTTGAGCCTGGTTTAAGGTGCTTTGAGATTATTATACCCCTAGACGCCTTAAAGAAGCAAATGTAAAGACTTTCTGAAGGAAAGTGCCTTCAACATAGGCCTCAAATAATTTCTACACATAGTTTTTCAAATGCAGTGTCTAGGCTTGGTGCGGTGGCTCATGCCTATAATCCCAGCACTTTGGGAGGCTGGCGGGGGGGTGGGGGGTGGATAACCTGAGGTCAGGAGTTCGAGAGCAGCCTGGCCAATATGGCAAAACCCCGTCTCTACTAAAAATACAAAAAATTAGCCAGGTGCGGTGGTGGGCATCTGTAGTTCCAGCTACTTGGGAGGCTGAGGTAGGAGAATATCTTGAACCCAGGAGGCAGAGGTTGCAGTGAGCCGAGATCAAGCCATTGCACCCTAGTCTGGGCAACAGAAGGAGATTCCCAAACAAAACAAAACAAAACAAAAAACCCCAAAGCAGTGTCCAACACACAGTCGTAGATAACTCATAAAGTACCAGACTGGCAATTGGCAGGGAAAAAAGACAAATAATAGAAAGAGATCCACAAAGAGTTCAAATATTGAATTATCAGATGTAGACTTTTTAAACAAATAGGCTGAATTTATTTTTATTTCATTTTATTTTTATTTATAGATTACAGTTAACCTTGTGGAGCAGAGATAACTCATAGGCAGTGCACCCAGAGTTAGCCTGAATTTTTTTTAAGGCAAACTTGTGGATATATTCAATGAATTGGAAACTATGAAAAGCAGTGTAGTCTATTTTTTTTTATTTATTTATTTATTTATTTATTTTTTTTTTGAGGCGGAGTCTCGCTCTGTCGCCGGGACTGGAGTGCAGTGGCCAGATCTCAGCTCACTGCAAGCTCCGCCTCCCGGGTTATGCCATTCTCCTGCCTCAGCCTCCCGAGTAGCTGGGACTACAGGCGCCCGCCACCTCGCCCGGCTAGTTTTTTGTATTTTTAGTAGAGACGGGGTTTCACCGTGTTAGCCAGGATGGTCTCGATCTCCTGACCTTGTGATCCGCCCGTCTCGGCCTCCCAAAGTGCTGGATTACAGGCTTGAGCCACCGCGCCCGGCCTTATTTATTTTTTTCTGGGACAGAGTCTCACTCTGTCACTCTGGCTGGAGTGCAGTAGCATGATCTCGGCTCACTGCAGCTTCCGCCTCCAGGGTTCAAGTGATTCTCCTGCCTCAACCTCCTGAGTATCTGGGATTACAGGCATGTGCCACCACACCCAGCTAATTTTTGTATTTGTAGTAGAGATGGGGTTTCACCATGTTGGTCAGTCTGATCCCGAACTCCTGACCAATCTGCCTGCCTTGGCCTCCCAAAGTGCTGGGATTACAGGCGCAAGCCACCATGCCTGGCCTACGTAGTCTATTTTTTAAAATAATCAAATAGAACTTCTAGGGCAAAATGCAATAACAAACATACATACATGTGTACATACATATATAAATGCTTACATGCTAACTTCAGCAGATAGGTTTAACGACAAAAAATACAAAACTGAAGAGGGAAGTAGAGAATTGGGAAACAGGACAGAAGAACGTAATTCTGCTGCAGGACAGTGAGCCCCAAAATTGGGGCTTAGCTCTGAAGGGTTCTCAGCTTCACCCAGGAAAGAATTTAAGGACAAGCCTGTGGTGTTAAACAGCAATCTTTTTTTTTTTTTTTTTTTTTGAGACAGAGTCTTGCTCTGTCACCCAGGCTGGAGTGCAGTGGCCGGATCTCAGCTCACTGCAAGCTCCGCCTCCCGGGTTTCCGCCATTCTCCTGCCTCAGCCTCCCAAGTAGCTGGGACTACAGGCGCCCGCCACCTCGCCCGCTAGTTTTTTGTATTTTTTAGTAGAGACGGGGTTTCACCGTGTTAGCCAGGATAGTCTCGATCTCCTGACCTCGTGATTCGCCCGTCTCGGCCTCCCAAAGTGCTGGGATTACAGGCTTGAGCCACCGCGCCCGACCAAACGGCAATCTTATATGAATAGCACCTCTCCTTGCAGAGCAGGGGTAACTTGTAGGCAATGAGCCCAGAGTTTGCAATGTGTGGGCTGTTGACAACTCTATCTACTTGTACCCACTTTCAATTACTTGCAAATTAAGGGGCAAGCTAATGTAAATTGAGAGCCAATTATTTAGAAGGATCTAGGAAGTTACTGCTCCTTTCCAAGGCAATGACCCAGAAAATTCGTTGTCATGGAAAGAGGCAGTAACTTCCGGGTCGTTGCCATGGCATTTGTAAACTGTCATGGCGTTGGTGGGCGTGTCCAATGCTAATGAGCAATGAGGGCGGCTAGGGATTGCTTTTGTCGCCACCTGCTGGTTTCCGCCAGTTTCTTCATTTCATCCTGTGTGGACGGTCTTCTTTGGTCAGCAGAGTTGTGACTAGAAGACAAGTCCTGCTGGTCTCCTACCTCCTTTCCAAGAGACAAAAAGATGGGATGTGCAGAGGAATAGAAAAAAGACTCAGAAAACATATTTTAAACATCTAATGAACATTTTGTCAGACACCTAGAAGGAGGAGTGAGAGAATGGGCAGTGACAACATTGAAGATGGAGTGGCTGGAAAGAGGACCTTTACAGCACCACCCATGAGCCCATGAGCACGGGGCTGCTGTAAAGAGATAGGGTGGTCCGCCATGTTCCTGCGGCCCAGTGGGTTCCTTTTTGGAATCAGAGAATCAAAATAAAAGGGCCGAATTCCACCTCCAGTCTCATTCTTGGCTTCACTGTTTCCCCTCCAGATGTCTTTTTATGTCTTTTTCATCTATTTCCAGTAGGTCCTTATTCTGTGGGAAAAAATAAAAAATCCGGTGTTTATTTTGGATTTCACAGACACAGACAAAAACACATAACTCAGTGCTCAAGAAAGAGTTTTGTGTTTCCTGGCACTGTGGATGTTAGAGGCACCTGGGACAGGGAGCAGATCCCTCTGGAGTCTGAGTGGCAGGTCTGCTGCCTGCAATTGTGTGGTTTGTGCACTGTACGAAGGTGCCTGCTAAGAGAACAGGGTCCTGAATTCCAGCCGTGGCTCCGCTTGATGAGCTGTGTGCTCTAGCTAGGGCCTAACAGAAGGCTGCCTGCTACCAAAGGTGTTTCACCAAGCTATGAGGCCTGCATTTGCCCAGAGCAGGCCCCTTTTCTGTTTTGCACAAAAGCACTCATTGATTAATGGTGTTCCACCCAACTGTTCACTGGAGAAGTGTCTGAGACAAATCCATTCTCAGGTACTTTGCAAAGGTCAACCAATGGTGTGTGTGGGTGGTACAGCATGGTTGTAGGGTGGCCAATTGTGGGAACCCCACACTAAGGGGCTTCCTGCCATGTGTGGCTGCCATGCTAAAGTCAAGACAGTGTCAGCAAACCCAGATGGTTGGTCATCTTACTCTTGGAGCTCCCTCAAGTTTGGGCAGGTTTTGACTGTCACTACAGAAACAACTGAATTCTTGGTGTTGCCCTTTCCCTTCCCCTATTGCTCCCTTGCCTTGTGCTGACACTTACGTTTGTAGGGCACAGACCATGTTGCAGCAGGAGGAATTCTCCCTGACCTTCTGGTTGTTGTACAGAAAAGTACTAATATTTTATGTCCAGGTGTGGCTGCTCATGCTTATAATCACAGCACTTTGAGAGGCTGAGGCAGGTAGCTCACTTGAAGCCAAGAGTTCTTTTTTTTTTTTTGAGACAGTGTCATTCTGTCGCCCAGTGGAGTACAGTGACACAATCTTGACTCACTGTAACTTCGGCTCACTGCAACCTCCACCTCCTGGTTCAAGCGATTCTCCTGCCTCAGCCTCCCAAGTAGCTGGGACTACAGGGATGCGCCACCATGCCTGGCTAATTTTTTTTATTTTTAGTAGAGACAGGGTTTTGACATGTTGGTCTGGAACTCCTGACCTCAGGTGATCCACCTGCCTCAGCCTCCCAAAGTGCTGGGATTACAGGTGGAAGCCACCGCGCCCGGCAAAGCCAGGAGTTTTTTTTTTTTTTTTTTTTAACTCAGAAGTATGTGAAGAGAGAAGCCAGAAGTTCAAGACCAGTCTGGGCAACATAATGAGACCCCATCTTACAAAAAACAGTAAAAATTAGCTGACGTGTGCCTGTAGCCCTAGCTACTCAGGAGACTGAGGTGGGACAATTTCTTGAGTCCAGGAGTCAAGGCTTCAGTGCGAAATGATTGCACCACTGAAATCCAGCCTGAGTGCCAGAGCAAGACCCTGTCTCTCTAACAACAACAAAAACCTAAATGAAAATATTTGAGGCCAGGCGTGGTGGCTCACGCATGTAATCCCAACACTTTGGGAGGCTGAGGGGGAGTGGATCACCTGAGATCAGGAGTTCAGGACCTTGTCAAAATGGTGAGATCCCCATCTCTACTAAAAATACAAAAATTAGCTGGGCATGGTGATGCGTGCCTATAGTCCCAGCTACTCAGGAGGCGGAGGCAGGAGAATCGCTTGAACCCGGGGTAGGGGGCGGAGGTTGCAATAAGCCAGGATCACACCACCGCATTCCAGCCTGGGGGACAGAGTGAGACTCCGTCTTGGGGAAAAAAAAAAAGAAAAGAAAAGAAATAAAAAGAAAATATTTTATGGTACTAAATTTCTTGCCAGTGTATTTTTCTGTACATATTTTTATATAGTTCAGAACAGATTGTATAATTTTATATCTAGCTTTTTTAACTTAACATTATAATGTGAACATTCTATTAAAATGTTGAAAGCATTTTTTTTCCAAGACACAATGTTCATTGACTACATTCTGTTCCATCATATGGCTATATCTTAGCTTGACCATTCCTGTACCAGTCATCAAAACTGGGGTCAACAAACTTCCTTAAAGGTCCACATAGCCAGGCGCGGTGGCTCACACCTGTAATCCCAGCACTTTGGGAGGCCAAGGCAGGAGGATCACTTGAGTCCAGGAGTTTGAGACTGACCTGGGCAACATAGCAAGACCCCGTTTCTCAAAAAAAAAAAAAAAAAAAAGAAGAGTACAGATAGTAAATATTTTAGGCTTTATTGGCCATATAGTCTCTGCCCTTGTAGTATGAAAGGAGCCATAAGCTATAAACAATACATATACGGGTGTGCTGTATTTAACACAACTTTACCAAAATAAAAGGAGGACTGCATGATTCTGTGGGTCGTGTAACCGAGTCCAAAGTGTGTACCACTCACTGCATGACATCTAATAAGTCAAGAGACAAGGGGTTGAGGCAAGGAAAATGACTTTTATTCAGAGAGGCAGCAAACCAAGAAAATGGAAGAGTAGTGTCCTAAAGAACCATTTTAAGTCAATACAAATTTCAGGCTCCTTTTATGTGAGGGGAAGAGGGAAGGAATTGAGGTCAAGAAGTGGCCAATGATCACAGACATCTGGGTAGCAGCAAGGGTCCAAGAAGGTGGTGAAACCTTGTCCTTGGTCGGGTCACAATGCTCTTATAAATCTTTAACATAACATTATTACTTGCATACATCCTCCTTATCTCCTGAGGGGTTAGTTTTGGGGGAGGTACTATTACCGTCCTTACTTTAAACTATAAACTAAATTCCTCCTATAGTTAGCTTGGCCTATGTGCAGAGATAAGCAAAAGCAGTTAACCTAAAAGATACAGGTTATCACTGCAGGGGGGTTAGGAGCAAAATGGAGTTAGTCATGCTAGGCCTCCTTGTCACTGTTATAGCCATAGCTTGCTGATCTCTGGTTTAGACTATTTCTAATGTTTGGTACTATAAATAATGCAGCTAATGAACATCTTGAACATGTCAGATTATCTCTTAGGAAACAATCCTACAAATTGAGTTACTACAACAAAAAAAAACTATGGCTATTTTTAAGGTCCTTGATCCATAATATGGGATACAAATTGAAGTAGCTCTCTGAACAACCACCTAACCTTAACTCAGCATCATTCTTGGACCCTGCCTATGTCCCTGGGAATCCCTGGAACTAACATTTCTTTGGCTCTGTTTTTTTTTTTTTAAAGAGTTGGGGTCTCACTCTGCTGCCCAGGCAGGAGAATAGTGGCACAATCATGGCTCACTGCAACCTTGAACTCCTGATCTCAAATTATACTCCCTCTCACCCTCCCAAAGGGCTGAGATTATAGGCATGAGCATCTGTGCCCGGCCACTTTTCATTAGTGCTAAGCACACATCACCAAGTTCAGTTTTCCTGAGTTGCCTCCATTTCTCCAGATCATTCAGCCCCTTTACAATGGACAATTATGCTAATCTATTTCTGCTTCAATAATCTATCAATATCTATGTGCTACCTTTTCCTTCCCAGCCCAATTGTTTAAAGATGACAGGCTAGGCTAGGCACCATGGCTCATGCCTGTAATCCCAGCACTTTGGGAGGCAGAGGCAGGAGGATCTTGAGCCCAGGAGTTTGAGACCAGCCTGGGCAATATAAGGAGACTCTGTCTTTACAAAAATAAAATTAGCCACACATGGTGGCACACACCTGCAGTCCCAGCTACTTGGAGGCTAAGGTAGGAGGATTCCTTGGGCCTGAGAGGCAGAGGTTGCAATGCGTCATGATCAGGCCACTGCACTCCAGCCTGGCAACAGAGGGACACCTGTCTTCAAACGGAAAAAAAAAAAGACAGACTAAGCACGTGTACCTATTTAGGCTCCTTCTGGAAACCCCACGAAAATGACAGCAAAAGGATTTTTTATCACATAAACCCCATACAATTGATTAAATTTGAGGGAACATTACAAATAAGGAAATTCTATCATTTGCAACAACATGGAAGAACCTGGAAGATACTATGCTAAGTGAAATAAGCCAGATTCAGAAAGACAAATATCACATGATTTCACTTATATGTGGAATTTTAAAAAGTTGAGCTCATAGAAGCAGAAAGTAGAATAGTGGTTACCAGAGGCTGTGGGAGGAGGGGAGTAGGGGACATGTTGACCAAAGGGCACACATTTCAGTTAGCCAGGAGGAGTAAGTTTTTGAGATCTATTGTACATGGTGACCATAGTCAATAATAATGTATATTTTGAAGGACACCTGGAATTTTACCCCCAAATATGGCTCCCTGGTATAATGAGTATTTTGAACTAAACGTCCTTAGCGATCAACAGATGCTAGAAGAAACCTTTTCTCTACGTACATAAAGACCTGAGGGATCCAACAAGGAAAACAATTACTAAGTTTTTATGCCATTTCTCCTATTAATCTGCATTTTGTGAGTGATTTTTTTAGTGATTCTTCAGAGAACAAAGGGGACATATTTTCCTGGCTCCTACAGTTTCAAAATTGTAAAAATAATAACAATAATAATTTTTTAAATTAAACATTTATTTTTACTTTTATTTTTTTTCATCAGAGACAGGGTCTTGCTATGTTGCCCAGGCTGGTGTCTGGAACCCCTGAATTCCTGGGCTCAAGTAATCTTCCTGCCTTGGCCTCTCAAAGTGTTGGAATTACAGGTGTGAGCCACCATGCTTGGCCAAGAATAGATTTTAAATGTTCTCAATACAAAGAAAAAGAAGTACGTGAGGAGAGGATATGTTAATTATCTTCATATAATCATTCCACAATGTATACATCTATTAATATCAAAACATCATATTTATCCCATAAATATATATAATTATTATTTGTCAATTAAAAATACAATTTTTCATTTAAAAAATTGAAGGGCTGGAAAACAGGATAAATAACAACTGACTTAGCAGGCTTGTGAAGCTGAGTCTTAAGCCAGCAGGGGTGAAAGTTAAGAAGGAACTCAACCTGCATTGAGACTCCCATAGAGTTTTGTGACCAGGCTTTGGTAGTACCAGCTACATCTAGTGTAAATGGGGGTGCATATATGACTGAATACAGGAGATTAGTTGGAAGTCAGTAAGAAGTAGTTAGAACCCTAAATCTCTCCTGCAAGTCCACACAGCCAGACTGTACATCCCCCACCCCAGAATAAGATTGTAAGTTGAAAACAAAAGGTCTCTGGATAAAGGGATACCAGGCAAAATTGGGGTTGATGTACTATACTGAAAATAATACCATACTGGAAGATTATTTTCTGTGGTTCATATAATACAAAAGCCCAGCCAAATAACCTACGAAGAAGCCCACGTTCCAGATTATTGTTTAAGACCTGAAAAAGAAACAAAACAGAGATAAAAGAAAACAAAGTAAAAATAAATAAATAAAATGAAGCCCATATTGACAACTCCACCTCATGTGCTCAGAGCTTCCAAGCAGCCTTTTAGCTCCACATTAAAAAAAAAGTATGAACGGAAAACCAAGGGTCACCACACATCTGAGAAAAGCCCCTAATAAAGATAGAGATCAAAACAGGAAAGAAAAAAATAGAGGAAATGAGACTACGCAGAGAGAAATTAAATATTAATGGACAAGAAGTTGGGCGCAGTTGCTCACACCTGTAATTTCAGCACTTTGGGGGGGCCAAGGCAGGAGGATCGCTGTAGGCCAGGAGTTCAGGACCAGCCTGGGCAACATAGCGAGACCACCTGTCTATAAGAAAAAAAAAATTAGTGGGTGTGATGGCACACACCTGTAGTCTCAGCTACTCGGGAGACTGAGGTAGGAGGACCACTTGAACCCAGGAGTTCCAGGCTGAGATGAGCTATGATCATGCCACTGCACTCCAGCCCAGGCAAAGACACTTCAACTCTAGAAGAATGAATATGATTTTGTTGAATAGGGTTGAGTTTTTGAAGGCCACAGACCACTATGATATAAAAGATTCTCTTGTCAATCCCAAAAGAACCAATTTTTGCCCCCTTGGGGGACAACTGCTGCCCCTCTTAGAGACCCCTTCTCTACTGAAGTGCATGCTTTAGAGCAACAAGACATTGCATCTATGAAATAATAGGTTACTATTTTTAAAATGAACACTGAAGTGAGAAAGAGAAGTAGCTCAGAGAAGTCTGAAAAATGTGTGGTATGCAAAATTTATCAAGCCCAGAGAGACAGAATCTTCAGAGAATGAATCTTCAGTCACACCCACCCCTCCCCAAAGAGCCATGCCTAGGAACAATTGTTTAAAGGCATTTTGTTCTTTCTTTCCTTCCATGTAGTTTCCAGACTGGCTGATAAATTACCTAAAATACTATCACAAGTTGCACAATATGACCCTCACCCATTATCTTCATGTTCCTGGAATTTGTGATACAAGGAACAATATATGCCAATTAGTAGTTTATGTTCAATTTAGGAACTGCCCCTTCTTTTTTCCTTTAAAAACCCACTTGTTGGCCAGGCGTGGTGGCTCACACCTGTAATCTCAGTGCTTTAGGAGGCTGAGGTGGGCAGATCATCTGAGGTCAGGAGTTCGAGACAAGCCTGACCAACATGGGGAAACCCTGTCTCTATTAAAATATAAAACATAGCTGGGCGTGGTGGTGCACGCCTGTAATTCCAGCTACTAGGGAGGCTGAGGCAGGAGAATTGCTTGAACTTGGGAGGCAGAAGTTGCAATGAACCAAGATTGCACTACTGCATTCCAGCCTGGGTGACAGAACAAGATTCCATCTAAAACCAAACCAAAACAAAACAACCCCACTTGTTGATTGCTTGAAGCCAAGAGTTCAAGAGCAGCCTGGTCAACATAACAAGACCCTGTCTCCAAATAAAACAAAAACAAAAACAAAATCCACTTGTAAGTGCTGCTAATCACAGCATATAGTCAGGACAACTTAACTTGAATCTGTGTCTCCAGGGCTGTAGTCCTCAAATTTGGCCCAAATAAACTCTCTGCTTATATTAATTTTGCCTCAGTTTATTCCTATAGGTGAACCAATAAAAAAGAGCTCTTAGAATTGTAGTGTTACCAGAAAGGGGTCCCAATCCAGACCCCAAGAGAGGGTTCTTGGACCTTGCACGAGAAAGAATTTGGGGCAAGTCCGTAAAGTGAAAGCAAGTTTATTAGAGAAGAAAAGAAACGAAAGAATGGCTCCTCCATAGGCAGAGCCGAGGCATGGGCTGCTCTATGAGTATAGTTATGGTTATTTCTTGCTTATATGCTACATATGGGGTGGATTATTCATGAGTTTTCTGGGAAAAGGGTGGCCAATTTCCAGAACTGAGGGTTCCTCCCCTAAAGACTATGTAGGTTAACTTCCAGGCATTGCCATGGCATTTATAAGTTGTCATGGCGCTGGTGGGGTGTCTTTTAGTATGCTAATACATGATAACTAGTATATAATTGTTACCAGCAGCAAATCCATATGGGGCTGCAGCAACTAGATACTTGCTTCCTCGGAGGACAGAATTCAGCCAAGGGGCAGAAGTAGGTTTAAGGCAGAGGGAGAGACTGAGACAACTTTTAGAGCATGAATGAGAGTTTATTAAAAAGTTTTAGAGCAGGAATGAGAGGAAGCAAAGTGCACTTTGAAGAGGGCTAAGCAGGTGACTTGAGAGATCCAAGTGCCCTGTTCAGCCCTTGACTTGAGGTTTTATAAATGGGCATGGTTCCAGGGTTTCCACTTCTCTTCCCTTAATTCTCCCATTAGGGTGTGCTGTCTGTATGTGCAGCGTGTTTACTGAAGTTGTACGCATGCTCAGTGGAGGCAGTTTTCCCTTACCAGTCAAGTGTTCCCAGAGGAAGGTCATATACCCTTAAACTCTGCTGTTTTGCCTCTTAGTGAACATGCCTTAGCCCACTTGTCCAGCTCCAAAGATCTTACCAGGAAGCTGCTGATTACCAGTTTTAGGTGTTTCCTTTTCCTTTTTTCTTTGAGATGGAGTCTCACTCTTGTTACCCAGGCTGGAGTGCAATGGTGCAATCTCAGTTCACTGAAACCTCTGCCTCCCAGGTTCAAGCGATTCTCCAGCCTTGCCTCCTGAGTAGCTGGGATTACAGGCATGCACCACTACACCTGGCTAATTTTGTATTTTCAGTAGAGATGGGGGGGGGGCAGGTCTCACCATGTTGCCCAGGCTGGTCTTGAACTCCTGACCTCAGGTGATCCACCTGCCTCAGTCTCCCAAAGTGCTAGGATTACAGGCATGAGCCATGGTGCCCAGCTAGTTTCAGGTGTTTTCTATCTATTGGGAGATTGTCTTTCCCTAGCACTGGCTGCAACCAATTATTATTTTAGAGAGAGAGTTTAACAACTGCCTGACCATCATCGATGGTCACCTGACATTCCTGGAGAGGGGGCCCTCCCCTGCCCTGCTCATGTCTGCCTAACTGCTGACTCTAACATAATGAACAGTGAGGATGACCAGAGATCACTTTCATTACCATCTTGGATTTGGCAGGTTTTGGCCAGCTTCTTTACTGCATCCTGTTTTCTCAGTAAGGTCTTTGTGACTTGTATCTTGTGCCAACCTCCTATCTTATCCTGTGACTAAGAATGTCTAACTTCCTAGGAATGCAGCCCAGTAGGTCTCAGCTTTATTTTACCCAGCGCCTATTCAAGATGGAGTCACTTTGGTTCAAATGCCTCTGACAGTAGGGGCCAAGAGAAAAACTTCCCCTTTGTCCTCTGAAGGTTTACTGAAAAATCAACTCACAAAATGCAGATTAGTAGGAAAAAGGTATAAAAACTCATTAATGTGTACACAGGGGAGAATCAGAGTGATCACTCAATATCCCAGTGGGGCCCAGATACTTACATAGCCTTATTTGAGAAAGAAGTGAGTAGAAGGGGAATATAGGTAATTATGTTGAGGTACAATAAATGATTACTAGGCAGAATGAATGGATCGGGAACAGAGATTAGCTTGTAAATGGTTCTCTTTGAAAAAAAGATTTTATTTTATTTTATTTTATTTTGAGACAGGATCTTGCTCTGTCCCAAAGGCTGGAGTGCAATGGTGTGGTCACAGCTCACTGCGGCCTTGACCTACTGGGCTCATGTGATCCTCCTGTAACCACCCAATGGGTTCACCTTGCCTGCTGCCTAGACAGTATGACTCCTAAACCATAATTTCTAATCTTGTGGCTAGTTTCTCAGTCCTACAAAGGCAGTCTAGTCCCCAGGCAAGAAGGGGGTTTGTTTTGGGAAAGGGCTGTTGTCATCTTTGTTTTAAACTATAAACTAAGTTTTAAATTATAAACTACTTTTCTCCCAAAGTTAGTTCAGCCTAAGCCCAGGAATGAACAAAGACAGCTTGGAGGTTAGAAGGAAGATAGAGTTGGTTAGGTCAGATCTCCTTCACTGTCTCAGTTATAATTTTGCAATGGCAGTTTCACTCCTGCCTCAGCCTCCTAAGTAGCTGTGACTATAGGCACATGCCACCATGCTCAGCTAATTGTTTTTTTTTAGAGAGATGGGGTCTCACTGTGTTGCCCAGGCTTGTCTCAAACTCTTGGGCTCAAACAATCCTCCCTGCTCAGCCTCCCAACGGGTTGGGATTACATGCATGAGGCACCACACCTGGCCTTTTTTTTTTTTCTAAGTTTTTTGTTATAGGTTGTGCTACATTTCCCAGGCTGGTCTTGAACTCCTGCCCTCAAGCAATTGTCCAACTTTGGCTCCCCAAAGTGCTCTTTGGAAATTGAGCCTGAGAGAAGAATATTATCTTGTGAATAAGTCTGTTCAGGTGTGGTTAATTTCTTGCTCTTCTTTTCTGCAATAGATGAGAAAGCAAGAAGTGGAAGGAAAAACGATTGTTTTCCTTGGTGGGTCCTTTAGGTCTTTATGTAGATAGAGAAAAAGTCTCTTCTAGCATCTATTGATCTTTTAGGATCTTTAATTCAAAATACTCATTATACCAGGGAGCCATATATTGGGGTGAGGTTGCCTTGCCTGTACTCCAGAATTTATTTTTTAATTAATTAATTAATTTTTTTTTTTTTGAGACAGAGTTTCGCTCTTATTGCCGAGGCTGGAGTGCAATGGCACAATCTCAGCTCACCACAACCTCCACCTCCTGGGTTCAAGCGATTCTCCTGACTCAGCCTCCTGAGTAGCTGGGATTACAGGCATGCGCCACCACGCCCAGCTAATTTTGTATTTTTAGTAGAGACGGGGTTTCTCCATGTTGGTCAGGCTGGTCTCAAACTCCTGACCTCAGTGGTCCACGTGCCTCAGCCTCCCAAAGTGCTGGGATTACAGGTATAAACCACCACACCCGGCCTTTTTTTTTTTTTAAGAGAAAGAATTTTACTCTGTCACCCAGGCTAGACAGCAGTGGAATTATCATAGCTCACTGCATCCTTGAACTCTTGGGCTCAAGGGATCCTCCCGACTCAGCCTCTTGAGTAGCTGGGACTACAGGTATACATCACTATGCCTGGCTAATTTTATTTTACTTTTTTTTTTGGTAGCTATGGGGTCTCACTATGTTGCCAAGGCTGCTCTTGATCTCTTGGCCTCAAGTGATCTTCCCGCCTTGACCTCCCAAAGCGCTCGGATTACAGATGTGAGCCACTGTGCCTGGCCTCCTTCAGAATTTAAAAATACGAAAGCAGAAGTTAGGAACTCAATGAAAAGACTGTAAGTTGGACTGAGTGCTGTGGCTCCTGCCTGTAATCCCAGCACTTTGGGAGGCAGAGGCAGGCAGATTACTTGAGGTCAGGAGTTTGAGACCAGTCTGGCCAACATGGTGAAATCCTGTCTCTACTAAAAACACAAAAATTAGGTAGGTATGGTGGCGTGCACCTGTAATCCTAGCTACTCGGAAGGCTGAGGCAGGAAAATCGCTTGAACCCAGGAGGTGGAGGTTGCAGTGAGCAGAGATCACACCACTGCACTACAGCCTGGGTGACAGAGTGAGAATCCATCTCAAGGAAAAAAAAAAAAAAAAGATTGTAAGTTAAATCTCCTAGAAAGCAAAACACCTGAGAGATAGTGAAAAAAGAAGAGTGCAGATTGTAAATTTATAGCATCAGTTCAGTAGGTTCAACATTTTAATAACGAGGCTGGGGGGCACAGTGGGTCACGCCTGTAATCCCAGCACTTCAGGAGGCTGAGATGGGTGGATCACTTGAGGCCAGGTGTTTAAGACTAGCCTGGCCAATATGATGAAACCCCATCTCTACTAAAAATACAAAAATTAGCTGGGCGTGCTGGTACGCACCTGTAGTCCCAGCTACTTGGGAGGCTGAGGCAGGAGAATCACTTGAACCTGGGAAGCCGAACTTGCAGTGAGCCAAGATCGTGCCACTGCACTCCAGCCTGGGTGACAGAGCAAGACTCTGTCTCAAAAAAAATAATAATAATAATGAAACCACCTTTGCAAAAATTGTAACAGAAAATTATGAGACAGGATCATTGCCTTGAGCCCCTTGCAGTACTTGCTATTGGGGTGTGGCTTGTTTACTTGGCCACCTCACGCTCAAACCCCTTGTGAGTGAGCGAGTGCAGGAACTGGAAAAAACGAACGCTGGAACTAGCCAGTTGCTCCTCTCTGGCAGGAGCAGGCTCGGTGTGGGCCCCATAACAGCGTCCAAGCATGTTACAACCATGCTCAGTGGAGGGTCAGGGTGGCAGCCCCTGCCCTCTCAACACCCAGGTTATTGTCCAGCATCCAGGAAGAATCAAGTCACATGAACAGACTGAAAGGTAGTGTATGCAGAGGATTTTATTGGGCAATGGAAGTGGCTCTCAGCGGGATGGCGAGTTGAAAAGGGGATGATGCGGGAAGAAGGTGATTTTTCCCTGAAGCTGAGCAGTCTGAGGCCAGGCCCCTCTCCAAAGCCGCATCATCTGAAGTTAGCCAAATCTACCCATAGTCTCCAACATTCAGTTGCTTCTCTGCTCACTGCTCAGCCACTTGTATCCTTGACAATCAGCTGTTTGTATCCCTGATGCTCAGCTGCTGTGTTACTCTGCCAGCTGAAATCTTCTTATGAGCACAGGATGGAGAAATGCCAGGGCAAAAAGGCAACATGTGGGTGGAAAAATGCGGCTCCTGTTTTCACTTACAGCTGAGGTTCCAGGATTAAGGGTGGGGTTTAGCCAGGAGCCCAGCCCTTCTGTATCAATGGCAGTGGGGTAGATGTGATCTAGCCAATCTCCATCTTGCTTTTAGCCTTCAAGCTGCCAAACTAACTTTAGGAGACATTTAGTCTATAGTTTAAATTATAATAGCCCCTCCCCCAAACTCAACCACCTTTGTAAAGCTAATTAGAGACCACTAGGCTAGAGGGCAGGGAGGAGCCTGAATTCTGCTAAGGTGTAGACATAAACGACTGCCAGCCATAATTCTGGAGGTCACAAGATACGCAACTTCCCCAATTACTCCTTCAGATAACATCACTACTGTTTCAGAACCTAAGATTGACCTTTCGGGATACTGTCTCAGGTTTCTTGCATGTCCGACACCCATGCTTTACCTGGACCTACTGATCAACAGCTCCTGTGGCCCCACCCAGGAGTGATTCAGCATGCAAGAAGATCGTTTCCCACATCCCTGTGATTGCACCCCAACCAAGCACCCATTGTCTAGCCACCCCCACCCTTTCCCCCAAACGACCTTTGAAAAACTCCTAACCTATAAGCCTTCAATGAGACTAATTTGCATGATAACTCCATCTCCCACATGGCATGGCATCAATTGAACTCTCCACTGCAATGCTGAGATTTTTGTGTGTGTGTATGACACAGAGTCTTGCTCTGCTGACCAGACTGGAGTGCAGTGGAGTGATCTTGGCTCACTGCAATCTCCACCTCCTGGGTTCAAGTGATTCTCCTGCCTCAGCCTCCCAAGTATCTGGGATTACAGGCGTGCACCACCACACTGGGCTAATTTTTTTATATTTAGTAGAGACAGGGTTTTACCATGTTAGCCAGGCTGGCCTTGATCTCGTGACCTCAAGTGATCTGCCTGCCTCAGACTCCCAAAGTGCTGGGATTACAGGCATGAGCCACTGCACCTGGTCCAATGCTGAGAATTCATTTTCTTTGTGCAGTGGGTAGGAAGAACCTGTCAGGCAGTTACAGTAAGAGTTCCAGGCCAGGCACCATGGCTCATACCTGTAATCCCAACACTTTGAAAGGCCAAGGTGGGCTGATCACTTGAGCCCAAGAGTTGCAGACCAGCCTGGGCAACATGGTGAAACCACATCTCTATTAAAAAGTACAAAAAGTTAGCCAGGCATGGTCCCATGTAACTGTAGTCCTAGCTACGCAGGAGACTGAGGTGGGAGGATCATCTGAGCCTGGGAAGTTGAGGCTGCAGGGAGCCATGATCATGTCAGAGGTGTTTGAACCACAGTGACTCCATCTTGAATAGGGGCTGGGTAAAATAAGGCTGAGATCTACTGGGCTGCATTCCCAGGAGGTTAGGTATTCTAAGTCAGAGGATGAGATAGGTCAGCACAAGTCACAAAGACCTTGCTGATAAAAGGAAGTGGTAAAGAAGTTGGCCAAAACCCACCAAAACCAAGATGGTGAGGAAAGTGACCTCTGGTGGTCCTACTGCTCATTATACGCTAATATTAGCATGCAAAAAGACATGCCCACCAGTGCCATGACAGTTTACAAATGCCATGGCAATGTCAGGAGGTTACCCTATATGGTCTAAAAGGAGGAGGAACCCTCAGTTCCAGGAATTGCCCACCCTTTCCTCCCCCCTCCCCGCATCCCAAAAGAACTCATGCATAATCCACCCCTTGTTTAGCATATACTCAAGAAATAACCATAAAAATAGCCAACTAGCAGCCCTCGGGGCCACTATGCCTACAGAGTAGCCATTCTTTTATTCCTTTACTTTCCTAGCTTGCTTTCAGGTTACTCAAATTCTTTCTTTACCCAATTCTTTCTTACTCGAAGTCCAAGAACCCTCTCTTGGGGTCTGCACTGGGACCTCTTTCCGGTAACAATCGTGCCACTGCACTCCAGCCTGGGTGACGGGAGTGACACGGTGTCTCAGAAGAAAAAAAAAGAGAGTTCCAGGAGAAACCATCTGTGTGTGTGTGTGTGTGTGTGTGTGTGTGTGTGTGTGTTGGAGGTTGGGGCAGAGGGTGGTCGGGGGGGTAGTCCTGGAAGTGTTAGGTGTTAGGAAATCATTAAATAAATAATTCAAATAAGTAAATTTCCCCAAACTAAAAAATAAACATTTCCAAAATCATAGCAGCCATGGAGAGTCCAGCCCCTGAACAGGTGAAAATATCCCCATCCAAGGTACCTCACCATGACATTCAGGAACCAGGGGACTGGAATGTTGGCTCAGAACACCACCCCAAAATATGACTGTGGAAGATGAAAATGAATGCCACCTCAAAATATACTTTGGCATATTTTGGGATGGCTATTCCAAGAAACTGAAGACACAGGAATAGCTCTGAAAAGATCTCCTTTTGTGAAAGAAATTTACAAAAGAATTTTGTAAAAGGAAATCTACATTAGCAAACAGCTGATGCAAGTGGAGGCTTTCTCTGAGGCCTAGAGATGGATGGAGCTAGGAAAAATCATATCACAGGAAGAAGAGATTGTGGGTCGACACGTCCCAGAAAGAGATTACCACAGGCAGCCATCCTTCTGAAGGGAGCTACCTGAGAGATTGTATCTGCATAAGGCAACCTTTGTGGGCTGTGCATTTCCTCCCCTCTCCCTTCTAGAACTGGTGCTGTGACCTCCTCTTTTCACACCCCACCAAGTGCAGCACCAGGTGTACCCTCTCCACACCTTCTCTGCACCCCTGCCAAGCCGCAGGTCCCCTATTCCTTTCCGTGGCCTCAAGATGGTACGCACACTGGCTCTTCTGGGAGTTTCATATTTTGTGAGGCCTCCATGCATATCTGCACATAATACATTTGTATGTCTTTCCTCTTGTTCATCTGTCTACTGTCAAGTTTATTCCAGAGACTCAAATTATAGAACCTTTAGAGGGTGAACGAAAAGTTCCCCTTTTCCCTACAGAAAAAAGAAAATATCCTAAAAGAACCCATTCTCTTATTTCTGAGAGGTATCATTTAGCTCATGATAGGTAAGAATCTTACAGATTGAAATAGCATTTCTAGTAGAATTGTCACAAGGATTTTAAGAAGTTCAGAAAGAAGTTCTAAGGTTGCTAGACTACTTTTTTTTGGTAATGTAAAATAAAGAGTCATTACAGAAAACATGAATTTCAGAAAAGTATAAAGAAGAAAAAGTAACAGCTATAATTGAACAAACCTGAAATAAATACTGTAACTGTTTTGGATTGCTTCCTTCTTGTGCATGAAGTTTTTTTTCCCCATATAGCATCTCCCTATCTTTTAATAATATTTATCATTAAACATAACTGAAACTATACTTGTGAACAGTTTTGGAGTGCTGGAGTGCAGTGGCTGGATATCAGCTCACTGAAGCCTCAACCTACCCAGGCTCAGGTGATCCTCCCACCTCAGCTTCCCAAGTAGCTGGGACTACAGTCACGCACCACCACACCCAGATCCGTTTTGTATTTTCTTTTCTTTCTGAGATGGAGTCTCACTCTGTCGCCCAGGCTGGAGTGCAGTGGTGCAATCTTGGCTCACTGCAAGCTCCACCTCCCAGGTTCATGCCATTCTCCTGCCTCAGCCTCCTGAGTAGCTGGGACTACAGGCGTCTGCCACAACGCCCGGCTAATTTTTTATATTTTTAGTAGAGACGGGGTTTCACCATGTTGGCCAGGATGGTCTCAATCTTCTGACCTCGTGATCCACCCACCTCAGCCTCCCAAAATGCTGGGATTACAGGCGTGAGCCACAGCACCCGACCCAGTTTTGTATTTTCTATAGAAATGGGGTTTCACCATATTGTCCAGGTTGGTCTCGAATTCCTGGGTTCAGCTGATCCACCAATCTCAGCCTCCCAAAGAGATGGGAATACAGGCATGAGCCGTTGTGTCTGGCCCAGTTTTATAATGTTATGTACAAAGCCTCAAAGGTGAAGGATGCAGTGAGCTATGTTCATGCCAAAAAAAAAGAAAAGAAAAGAAAAGAAAAAAAAGAAAAGAAAAGAAAAGAAAAGAAAGAAAGAAAAAGAAAAGAAAAGAAAAGAAAAGAAAGAAAGAAAGAAAAGAAAAGAAAAGAAAAGAAACGAAACAGGTCACAAAGACCCTGCTAATAAGACTGGTTGCGGTAAAGAAGCCAGCCAAAACCCACCAAAAACCAAGATGACGATGAAAGTGATCTCTGGTCATCCTCACTGCTAAAAATACACTAATTATAATGTATTAGCATGGCAAAACACACGCCCACCAGTGCCATGACGGTTTACAAATGTCTGGAAGTTACCCTATATGGTCTAAAGCGGGGAGAAACCCTTAGTTCTGGAGATTGCCCACCCCTTTTCCAGAACGTTCAGGAATAATCTACCCCTTATTTAGCATATGATCAAGAAATAACTATAAGTATACTCAGTTGGGCAGCCCATGCCACTACCGTGCCTATGGAGTAGCCATTCTTTTGTTTCTTTCTCTAATAAATTTGCTTTCACTTTATAAACTTGCCCCGAATTCTTTCTTGTGCAAGGTCCAAGAAACCTCTCTTGGGGTCTGGATTGGGACCCCTTTCCAGTAACACAATGGGTTCATTTTGCTTGCTGCCCAGATAGAGCCAATCTGTCAAGACAGAGAAACTGCAATGCGGAGAGACTTTCATTCACGGCTGAACGAAAGACTGGAGTTTTATCACTCAAAACAGTCTCTCCGAAAATTCAGAAACTAGGGTTTTTCAAGGATAGTTTCGTGGGCAGCAGGACTAGGGAATGGGGAGTGCCCATTGGTTGGGTCAGAGATGAGATCTTATGGAGTTGAAGCTATCCTCTTGGGCTGAAGTGATTCCTGGGTGGGGACCACAGGAACAGCTGGCAGGTCTGAGTGGCAGTCATCAGAAATGCAAAAACCTGGCCGGGCATGATGGCTTACACCAGTAATCCCAGCACTTTGGGAGGCTGAGGCAGGCAGATCACCTGAGGTCAGGAGTTTGAGATTGGTCTGGCCAACATGGTGAAACCCCATTTCTACTAAAAATACAAAAATTAGCCAGGTGTGGTGGTGCATGCCTGTACCAGCTACTCGGGAGTGTGAGGTGGGAGAATAGCTTGAACCGAGGAGGCGGAGGTTGCAGTGAGCCGAGATGGTGCCATTGCACTCCAGCCTGGGCGACAGAGTGAGATTCCATCTCAAAAAAAAAAAAAAAAAAAAAGCAAAAACCTGAGAAGACTCCTTAAAAGGCCAATCTCAGGTTCTACAATAATGATGTTACTGTCGGAGTAATTGGAGAATTGCAAATCTTGTGGCTAATTTGTTCGTCCTAAAAAGACACTCTGGTCACCAGGCAAGAAGGGGATTTATTTCAGGAAAGAGCTGTTACCATCTTCATTTCATAGTTAAACTATAAACTAAGTTCCTCCCAAAGTTAGTTCAGCCAACACCCAGGAATGAACAAGGGCAGCTTGGAGGTTAGAAGCAAGATATAGTCCGTTAGGTCAGATTTATTTCACTGTTCTAATTTTCTCACTGTTATATTTTGCAAAGGTGGTTTCAGGACTTCAGGAACATGCCACCATGACTGGCTTTTAAAATTTTTTTGTAGGGGTCTCATTATGTATCCTATGCTGGTTTCCCAACTCGTGGTCTCAAGTGATCTTGTCTTCAGCCTCCCAAAGTGCTGGGATTATAGGTATGAGCCACCGTGCCAGGCCTCCTTCAATTTATAATTATTTCTAATTAGGATTGACCATTTTGCCCATTTTGTCAGCAGTTTCTTTCTTTCAGGAGTTGTCTCATTTTGCCAGTCCTAATATTTTTCTTACAGATGTAGACATGTTTGGCAACATGTTCCAAGGAGCTACGTGTCATGTTCTCTTCTCCATGGCCATGCCCCAGACCAGAGAATATAACGCCTCCACTGTGAAAATGTGGAAATACTCTTTCCAAATGACAGTGACAGTATGGCACTCATATTTTCCACAGCGTTTCTTCCTCTTTTTTCTTCTGCTGGTTTTCTGAGTGTTTGTATTTGTCTTCCTAGTTTATCTTACTCTGGCTGAGTGAACATAGGACTGGAGCTGTTTTCCTACCTTCCAGCATAGGCGCATGTTACTGGGAAGGGGTCCCAATTCAGACCCCAAGAGAGGGTTCTTGGATCTAGCATAATAAATAATTCAGAGTCCATCAAGTGAAAGCAAGTTTACTAGGAAAGTAAAAGAATAAAGAATGGTTACTCCACAGACAGAGCAGCCCGAATGGCTGCTGGTTCCCCATTTTTATGGTTATTTCTTGATTATATGCTAAACAAGGGGTGGATTATTCATGCCTCCCCTTTTTAGATCATAAAGGGCAACGTCCTGACATTGCCATGGCATTTGTAAACTGTGATGGGGCTAGTGGGACTGTAGCAGTGAGGATGACCAGAGGACACCCTCGTTGCCATCTTGGTTTTGCTGGGATTTGGTTGGCTTCTTTATTACAACCTGCTTTATAAGCATGGTCTTTATGACCTATATCTTATGCTGACCTCCTATCTCATCCTGTGACTAAGAATGCCTTAACCTGCTGGGAAAGCGGCCGAGCAGGTCTCAGCCTCATTCTACTCAGCCCCTATTCAAAATGGAGTTGCTCTGGTTCAAATGCCTCTGATACCCACACTATCCCCTCACCCCTACCCTGTACTCCAGCCATAGTGACCGCACAGTGCCCTGCACCCAGTTGGTACCCATTGAACACAATTTAATGAAATGCCACATATTTGAGAAGGACAGGAAGGAAAAGTGAAAAACTTCCAATTTATTTTACTTATTTGAGACGGAGTTTTGCTCATCACCTAGGCTGGAGTACAGTGATGCGATCTCGGCTCACTGCAACCTCCGCCTCCCAAGTTCAAGTAATTCACCTGTCTCAGATTACAGACGCGCACCATCATGCCCAGCTAATTTATTATATTTATTTTATTTTTTTAAGTAGAGACAGGGCTTCACCATGTTGGCCAGGCTGGTCTTGAACTCCTGACTTCAGGTAATCCACCTGCCTCGGCCTCCCAGAGTGCTGGGATTACAGGCATAAGCCACCTTGCCCTGCCCTTATTTTTAAATATTTATTTATTTATTTATTTATTTATTTTAAAGACAGGGTTCTGCTATGTTCTCAGGCTGGAGTGCAGTGGCTGGTTTATTGGTGAGATCACAGTACACTATAGTCTTGAACATCTGGCCTCAAGTGATTCTCCTGCCTCAGCCTCCCAAGTAGCTGGGACTACAGGCATGTGCTACTGTGCCCTACTGATTTTCTTTTTAACAGAACATTTGGTTTCAACAG
The DNA here is from genome assembly GCF_009764315.1 of Trachypithecus francoisi. NCBI lineage: Eukaryota > Metazoa > Chordata > Mammalia > Primates > Cercopithecidae > Trachypithecus > Trachypithecus francoisi. The sequence continues at coordinate 164,200,480 of NW_022681453.1, forward strand.
CAGAACTTACTTAAATTTGTGAGAAATGTCTGCTCCCCAGTAGAGAACACGGCCCTGCAAAACACTCTTGGTTTACTCATTTCACAATTTTCCCTTCCTCGGTTGACAACTGTGAAATAGGGAAGAAAATGCTATCAAAGATAGCTATAAATAATATCTGCGTGAGGCAGACAATTATCTGTACTGCAGTCCCTTTTCTCTGCTTTGGCCTTAATTCCAAACAACATTAAAAAGCAAATCCACAAAACCATTTGGGGATAGGAAAGTATAAAGGGGTATTTATTCATAGGAAAAAAAAATTAGGACCCTTGATTGGTGTCCAGCCCATATTTATGCTCCCCAGTGTCCCAGGGGCCTTGCAGACACCTTCGGAGCCCATCACACACATTACCTTAAAATGCTTCCCAGATTTAACTGAAAGCAAACACCTTCAGTAGGCAAAGTAGACTGAACGTTGGGTAAAAGCACCCTTGCTTTCTCATCTCCAGTGAGGCCAAAATTGATCTTATGAGCTCATGAGTTGATCTAGAAAACACATTTGTAATAAATATTTTCTATGCTCTTCAATGACAATTAAAAAATGGACACTATATAACTAAGATGGGATTGATCTTATGAGCTTATAAATTGATCTAGAAAACACATTTGTAATAAATATTTTCCATGCTCTTCAATAACAATAAAAAATGAACAGTATGTAACTAATTAAGACGGGAGTAGAAGGCCAATAAAAACATCTAGTGTCTAGCACCACCTTGTGGTACAACATTCAAATCCTGAGCCCTTGCAAGGACCCCAAGGTTAAACCTTCTTGAAACAGAGTTGGTTCGTGAGCTGCTCTACCATTTCGATGTAACAATATACTTTCTGGAGAAATACGAAATAATAGAAATAATTAGCACTTGATTGGTACTTTATTGTAAACCAAGCGCTCCCATCTGAATGATCTCACTTAATCCTGGCAGTAGCCCTGCCAGGTACTAGGTACTAAGATCTCAGTCTTAGACATGTGAAGTCTGAAGTTCAAAGAAGTTGGTAGTTTGCACTGGGCAAGTCCTGCACTTGAACCCATTTATTCATATTCCCATTATTCATATTCCAAATCCTGTCATAAGATTGTATTAGCACTACTGTATGGAGTGTGTATATATATACACACACACATAATCACTATATGTATTAATATATGTGAAAAGGTCAAAAGAAACATATAGTACTATATAGAATATTTTAATATAATATAGTATTTATACTATTTTTTATAGTACTGTTAGCCAGTACTCATTACGTTTCTGGGGCTGTTTTCCGGCTGTGAAGACAAGGCAATATTGGTTGACTCTTTGTAGTCTATATGATTCCACAGAGCTTGCTACTAAACCAACCATGGTCTTGCTTTCCTGGTCCCTAAGTACCCAAACTGTGGGAGAACCTGATCCTCTGTTGTCTTAATTTAGGGTGCACCGATGGAAATGTGGCCGGGGGAAAGAACACAAGGACCTAGAGGCAGTGAGACTGAAGCCATTTTTCTGTTTGGCCTTTAAAATGCTTATGAACCAATCTACTGACTCATAGTTAAAATACTGATGGACTGCGTCACTTCATTAATTTAATAAGAAGTACATTTTACAATCAATGTATCTTAAAGTTGGCAGCTGCCTGGCTCACTTCCAACCCTCGCCCACCCATGAAAAAATAAATCTTAGTTATATATATATACATATATACGTATATATATACATGGAATTAGATTATGGAATTAGAATTTGGGGTCATAATTACTCCTGTGGGCAGACGCAACTCCAAGTTGCATTTGGAGGAAACTGCCGGCCCCATTCACAAGTATACGCCCTGCCAACCACTGGCAAAGAGGCCTTCATCAACCTGTTTTGCTTTCTCTGAAGTCATTCTCGTCTCTTGGCCAGTCTGCCCAATAGTTACCCTTCTAAGGGACAATAACCTAGACCTCCTGGTTCCTAGATTCACAACAAACCCTCCACTGAGAATACTATTGATGGAACACTGACAGAAGGACCAACAGCCTGTTAGTCTTCTAGGGATTCTAAAACCCACCTAGACCATCTCCTTTCAGTCCTCTTCATCTACTTATTTGACTAGTCCTTTGGGGGTCATATCTATGTTAAGCTATATTATCAGAAACAATGCTTTGATACTTGTTTTTATTACTAGTAATGCTGTTAAGTTTGCTATGTTATAGTGTCCTATTTATGGGAACTAGAGGGAAAGGTTCCTTAGACCTCCAGATTAGGAGTAGCTGCCTCAGGTTATTGTATGGAGTCTGAACTTGATCTTGTTTCCTTCTTTACGCTGACCACTAGGAAGCAAAATCTGTTATTTATTCTTAAGTGTATAAGACCTGTTGTAATGCAGTTTGTGTGGATAAGGTTATTTTCCTGGCCTCAACTTTTTTTTTTCCTTTAGCCCAATTTCCCTACTTAAAATCGTGTAATTTTTGTATTTTTGTAAGTGGTCCTTAAACTCTTTTGGGGAGAATTTTTAAAATAGAAGAAAAACCACTCAAACTACTCTCTGGTGTTAGACTTCAGAATAGAGACTACCTTGCAGGGACAGTGACTAGAATGAGACACAGGGGTGCGGTGGGTTCTGGGGTGCCAGTCATGCTGGACGTGTCATACATCACTATGATGTCAGTGAGCTAAACACTTATGATTTGTGTACTTCCCTGTATGTATGTTAAACTTCTATGTTCAAAAAATGAAGACTGAGGGAAATACTTATGTGTCATATATATGTACTTCCTTTAATCCTCTGAACACTTTTAAGTTAGTAGTTATCCCCATCATAAAAATGAAGAATGCGAGGTTCAAACAGGTTAAGGAATGAGGCCAAAATTCCAAATGACTTCTACTATATAGAATATTTTATATTCTATATAGAATATAAAGCACAGAAGCACAGGCTTATCCTACTATACTACACTGTTCCTTGTTTTTTTTTTTTTTTTTTTTTTTTTTTTTTAGTTGGACACGGGGTCTTGCTCTGCATCCAGGCTGTAGTGCAGTGGCGTGACAATGGCTCACTCCATTGCTGCAGCCTCCAACTCCTGGGCTCATGCACCAGGCATACACCACCACACCCGGCTAATTTTCTTATTTTTGCAGAGATAGGGTCTTGCTACATCACCCAGGCTCTCACTTTTCTACTTTAAGTGGCCTGTCTTTATCCAGCTTAGCCACTAAAATCCAAGAAACATTGATCAGACCTAGTAGAGACACAAGTGAAAGAACTTCCGTGAGGGGCAGTGGGCAGCGTCTGGGGCTGTAGCTGGCTGTGGGATTCATTTGGTGGAGGGGGCTTTGGGAGAGAGCACTGGACTGAAAGTGGGGAGCCTGAGGCTGCTTCTGGACAGGGCTGGACTCTCACTGTGAGAAGGCCCATGAGGACCCCTATAGGTCTACCTTCTTTACAAGTTCCATCAGCCCCTCCCAAGAAGTTGAGGACAGATGGCAAAATCACAACACCTAGCAAGCACAGATTGAGCCCTGCGGCCTGCCCCTCTTCTCTTCAGGAGCCAGGTGGATTTATTCTGATTGTACGGAACCACTATGACCATCATCCAACCCCTTCACACTGGGACCCCTCCTCCAGATGTGGTTGCAGTTGAAGGGCCCAGGCCCGCTGCATGTGCAGCCCAGTCATGTACTCAAGACAGTGTTCTCACAAACAGCTTTCTGCAGAAAGGCGCACAGAAAGGCTTACAGGCTTAACTCTTGGGAGCAGAACAAAATCACCTGGATTTTACTTCATAAAGGAAAAGTCATTAAAAGGCAATGATTGGGAAACAGGTCAGCAGACCAATTTAGGGATTTCCCCATATTCCACAACACTAGCTACGTGATTTTGGACTCATCATTTACCCCTTGCTACTGCTTCTTCATTTCCCAGTAGGGAGTTGGAACGTCCATTCTAAAGCCCCTCTCAACTCTGAAATTCTAACTCTAGACCCCAGCCATCTTCTCAGAGAAACAGCACTGGACAAATGGGGCAGAGGGGAGGACAGGTGATGACCATCCCCTCTCTCCCAGGGCAAACAGTGTGACAAGGAACTGGCCCAGTGATAAGGGGTCTCAACAATCAGGTAGGGAGCCATGGAGGGTTCTTGAGCACAGATAGAGCAAAAGTGGTATTTGTGGAACACTAGTTTTGAAGAAATATGTAAATGAACTAAAGGGGAGATCAATGGGCAAATATGACACCTGGAAAAAGAAAACAGAACAATCCTTTAGGCTAGAAATACATATGAGTGTCTTATTTTAGTCTACTTGGCCTCATTTTTACTCCATGGTTGTCTGACATGTTGCCTGGAGGAACACTTACAGTCACATGAGTAATGACAAGAATCTCTTTACGTGCTACAGGGTCCTTAGGCTTTTCTTTGTGGAATTTTACAGTGAACAATATGGCTAAATTATGTTATTCTATAAAACTTTCACTACTTTTCAGGCCTTGAAGTTTTATTTACATGTCTCACACACACATACACTTTCTATTTTTTAACACAAAAAGTACATAGTAGTCCCCCCCTTTTCTACGGGTGGTATGTTTCAAGACCCCCAGTGGTTGCCTGAAACCAACACAGTACCAAATCCTAAAAAAAAAGAACAATTTTAACAATACACTGTAATAAAAGTTATGTGAATGTGATCTGTCTTTCCAATTTTTTTTTTTTTTTTTTTTTGAGACAGACGTTTGATCTGTCGCCCAGGCTGGAGTGCAGTAGCGTGATCTCAACTTACTGCAACCTCCGCCTTCCAGGCTCAAGCCAACCTCCCACCCCAGCTGGGACTACAGGCACACGCCACCACATCTGGCTAATTTTTGTATTTCTGTAGAGACAGGGTTTCACCATGTTGCCCACACTGGTCTTGAACTCCTGGGCTCAAGGGATCTGCTGGCCTCGGCCACCCAAAATAAAAATATTTCGTTTCTTAAGATATTTTCAAAATATCTTAAGAAAAGTAACTGACTGCAGTTGAAAACAGGTAATTGAAATTGTGGTAAATGAAACCATGGATAAAGAGGTACTACTGTACATGCTCATCAAAAAAAATTAAGGGCCAGGCATGATGGCTCACACTTGTAGTCTTAGCTACTCAGGAGGCTGAGGCAGGAAGATTGCTTGAGCCCAGGAGGGTCGAGGCTACAATCAGCTGTGATCGCACCACTGCACTCCAACCTGCGTAGCACAAGATCCTGCCTCAAAAAATATATAAAGTAAAAAGAGTGATTTTATTTATTTATGAAACATGGTCTCACTCTTGTCGCCCAGGCTAGAGTGCAATGGCATGATCTCGGCTCACTGCAAACCTCCGCCTCTTGGGTTCAAGTGATTCTCCTGCCTCAGCCTCCTGAGTAGCTGGGATTACAGGCACCCGCCCACCATGCCCAGCTAATTTTTTTGTATTTTTAGTAGAGATATATTATATATAATTATATATATAATAATAGTGTTCACTATGTTGGTCAGGCTGGTCCTGAACTCCTGACCTCAGGTGATCCCCCAACCTTGGCCTCCCGAAGTGCTGGGATTACAGGCATGAGCCACCACGCCCAGCCAAAAGAGTGATTTTAAATTATCCTCTTCAAGGGGAGGTATGAATGCCAACCTCATGAAAGGTCAGGACTTATGATCCAGGCCCAGGATCACAGGAGATGGGTTCTTAGGAGGCTTTAGAAATTTGCTCTGAAGGAAAACTCTCGGCACACACAGGCCTTCTTTTTTATTCACCGTCTCTCGAAACACATACTCGTTTACCACTTCTTCATAACCTGTGTCCACAAAGAGCTGAGCCAGGAATTCTGTAAGACAAGCATCAACAATGCTCAAAAGTCTTCATAACATTACATTTGCTTTGCAGTCCTTGAGGAGGAGGGATAGGGGCTGAGGCTATTTTAATATTTTTTAAAATGAAAACCTCAATGCTAAAATTTAAAGGTTTTCATTTGGGAACTAATACACTCCTTCTCCTCTTCTATCCAAACAGAAACTTTCAATTAAACAATTTAATCAGAACAAGGTGAAGGACAACTCGGTGTGTGCATCCCGCCTTATTATGAATTCTCAAATACAAAAGCCCAAGTAAAAAGAAACAATTCCAAATTGACTATATTCCTTTTTAAAAAAATTAAATATATATATATATATATATATCTTATTTATTTATTTATTTTTTTGAGACAGAGTATTGCTCTGTCACCCAGGCTAGAGTAGTGGGACGATCTCAGGTCACTGCAACCTCTGCTTCCTGGGCTTAGAGATTCTCCTGCCTCAGCCTCTTAAGTAGCTGGGACTACAGGCACACACTACCATGCCTGGTTAATTTTTGTGTGTTTTTAGTAGAGACAGGGTTTCACCATGTTGGCTAGGCTGGTCTCAAACCTCTGACCTCAAATTATCCACCCATTTTGGCCTCCCAAAGTGCTGAGATTACAGGCATGAGCCACGGCACCCAGCCAATTATATTCCTTTGTAAAATTCTTCTTATTGTTTCCCATCTGTGAACAAAAACATAAAAATTGGCTGTATTCCTACAAGGTCTGCATGTGTTCAACTTGTTTACATCAAACACCTTATTCATCCTAACACAAAGGAGGAAAATTTGTGATCAGAGTGGAGAAAAACACCCAATGGTGACCTAGCTCCAGGAAAATCTAACCCAAGTAATACATCACTACACATGAAATGAAACAAGTAGAATAAATGGCTAAGCAGCAAAAATAAAGACTCTTACTAGAAGCATTGCTCCAGAGAACGTGGTCTGAAGCACTTTGCAGGTATCACTGCATCTTCTCAATATTTACAATTGGTTTAAATTTTATGAATTAAAACATCTTTTAATTTTTAACCTATTTTGATAATTTTGCAGTTTTTTTGTTTTGTTTTGTTTTGTTTTGTTTTGAGATAGGCTTCTTGTACTGTTGCCCAGGCTGGAGTGCAATGGTATGATCACAGCTCACTGCAGCCTCTATCTTCTGGGGCCAAACGATTCTCTTGCCTCAGCCTCCTAAGCAGCTGGGACCACAAGTGCATGCCACCACTCCTGGCTAATATATTGTTTTTAATTTTTAGTAAAGTTTCACTGTTGCCCAGGCTGGTCTCGAACTCCTAAGCTCAAGTGATCCTTCCGCCTCAGCCTCCCAAATAATTTTGCAGCTTTAATAGTAATCACTCAATTTTAGTTCATTTTGGTATCTAAAAGAATATTTCGTTTCAAGAAGAAAAATGTTTGTTAAAATAGAGGTTAAGGTAATTATCTCCCTATCTAGACAATTAAGTAGACTTTGTTCAAGACACCTAAAAGACTGAAATAGTGTTCCACATTTTCTTATCAAAAATGACTTTTTAAATACCTCTTCTATAGGCTGGGCATGGTGGCTCACGCCTGCAGTCCCAGGATTTTGGGAGGCTGAAGTAGGCAGATCACTTGAGACCAGGAGTCTGAGACCAGCCTGGCCAACATGGCAAAACCCCATCTCTACTAAAAATACAAAAATTAGCTGGGTGTGCTGGCACACACTTGTAATCCTTGCTACTTGGGAGGCTGAGGCATGAGAATCACTTGAGCCTGGGTGGTGGAGGTTACAATACGCCAAGATTACGCCACTGCACTCCAGCCTGGGCGACAGAGTAAAACTCTGTCTCAAAAATAAATAAATAAATAAATAAACACCTCTTTACAACAAATTTGCATATTTATTTAAAAACAGATCCAGGCCAGGCATGATGACTCACACTTGTAATCCCACCACTTTTGGAGGCCGAGACAGACAGATCACTTGAGCTCAGGAGTTTGAGACCAGCATGGGCAACATGGTGAAACCCCAACTCTACCAAAACTACAAAAAATTAGCCAGCCATGGTGGCATGCGTCTATGGTTTCAGCTACTTGGGAGGCTTTGGTGGATCACTTGAGTCTGGAAGGCAGAGGCTGCAGTGAGCCGAGATCATACCACTGCATTCCAGCCTGGGTGACAGAATGAGACTCTGTCTCAAAAACAACAAAAAACCCAAACCCCAAAACAGAGCCAATCATTTCTATAGAAAAAGGTTTCCTGACTTTGTGCCATGGGAAAGTAATCTCAAGGTATTATATTGTCGAATTTGCTTTACTTTTAACTGGACAAGGAGAAGTTTCTGACTTGCCTTCCCTCTTATTCCATCACAATTCCTAGTAGGGCATCCACATGGCATGTCAGAAGCTGTCCATTAACCCAAGCTCACTAGGAGAGTCACTGACACCAGAGAAGGCTTGTGAGCTCTTCAAGGGCAGAGGCCAGGTCTGTGCCTTCCAGGTGCTGGGTAAGTACTGTACAGTAAAGGGCTTGTTTCAGGGTCTCATGCACATGTCGTAAGCCTTCTCCAAGCAGCCTTGCAGTGATAATGCAATCAAATAAGCAGAAACAAAGAATAAAACATTTAAAGACTGGATTCCATTCATCTTACCATCAGTAAAAAAATATGATCTGGTTCCATCTTGTCTAACATAAAAGTTTTCTCCAAGTTTGCTGCCGGCTTTAAACCTAAGCATGGCATGATCATACAGCCCGTAGTCACGAAACAAGACACTTTTGCCTGGTTTTAATACCTATGAAACAAAAGCAGGCTGAATATGACTTTGGAGAACTCCGTCAAAATAAAACCTGATTAAGTTAGGACTTAAAATAAATTTGTGATAATTATTAAGGGGACAGACTGAAATGCCCATAATATGAAACCAAAATGGCCTACTAGTTAAACACATAGTAAGACTGGGCAGGGCTCCATAACACTAAGACTCTTTTTTTTTTTTTTTTTTTTTTTGATATAGAATCTTGCTCTGTCGCCCAGGCTGGAGTGCCGTGGCATAACCTCAGCTCACTGCAACCTCCGCCTCCCATGTTCAAGTGATTCTCGTGTCTCAATCTCCCGAGTAGCTGGGATTACAGGCACCCGCCACCATGCCCGGCTAATTTTTGTATTTTAGTAGAGATGAGATTTCACCATGTTGGCCAGGCTGGTCTCGAACTCCTGACCTCAAGTGAACTGCCCACCTCAGGCTCCCAAAGTGTTGGGATTACAGGCGTGAGCGACCTCGCCCGGCCCTGAAGACACTTCTTAAATACCTCCAAGAGCACCCTGGAATGTCCAATGTCACAGGATTAAAATGTTAGAGACCAATCTGGGCAATATAGTGAGACCCCATCTCTATAAAAAAATTAAAAATTAGCTGGATGTGGTGGTACATCCTGTAGTCCCAATTACTTTAGAGGCTGAGGTGGGAGAATTGCTTGAGCCCAGGAGGTTGAGGCTGTAGTGAGCCACATCCATGCCACTGCACTCCAGCCTGAGTGACACAGCAAGACTCTGTCTCAAAAATAAATAAATAAAGTGTTAGAGACAATAAATGAACGTGTTATCCTCATCGAAGCACTTTCTGGCATTTTATTCACCATTTCCTAGTATTCAAACTGCATTCAACTGCCTCTTAAAAAAAAAAAAAAAAAACAGAATGTTGTTTTGGCTTTTTACTGATTCAGGTTGGTTTTCCTTATTCTGAGTCTCAGCTTTCATTTCACTGTGCCACAATGTACATAGCTCAATCACAGTGCTAATGACCGATCTATGCCTAGCATTTGACAGCTCAACCATACATTTTCTCATTGTTTCATCACCCAGTTGTGGGACAAAGAAATGTGATTATTATTCTCACTTGAGATAAGGAAACCAATACTCAAAAGGGTTAAGTGATCTGCCAATGATCATACATTCGCCTTTTCTTAGAGACAAGGTCTCGCTATTTTGGCCAGGCTGGTTTCGAACTCCTGACTTCAAGTGATTCACCTGCCTTGGCCTCCCAAAGTGTTGGGATTACAGGCATGAGCCACCGCACCTGGCCAAACTGTGTACTCTCGACCACTGAACCATAACCCCTCTCATGTTATGGCAGGACTCCATGGATCCCAGGTAACTGCAAAATCATCTTTGTCTCAGGGCTCGCAAAGCTCTGAAGAGCAGCCATGGCACTGCACAAATCAGAATTTAGGGTGGATGTTTTATGCCAGAGACCCCCTTTCTATACACTGACTACACAGCCCACCTAGTGAGAATGGAGACACTATGTGAATCTAGACAGTACACGAGCCTCATTAGGGAAGGTAAGTAAAAGAATCTGGACTGTCCAACCCTCAAGTTCAGGCCCCAAATTACTAACCTTGTAAATGTTTTCTAAGACAAGGTGCATCTTATCAGGATGAACAGCTGAGAGCACAAATATCAACATAACAACATCCACAGACCCTGGTGGTACATGATCCAGAAGATCATCTTTGGTCAGATCACACTGGAATACCTTGCATCTTTCTGTGTCATATAAAGGATTTTGCTAGAGTGGAAAAAACACATGAATTTTAATGCGACCACTATGCTGATACATTTGGAAAAATACAACATCAAAAGGCAATCCTATTTCCTATACATAGAAATGATCACTTTGTTACCAGATAAACTGATTAATAAATCACTGACATATAACGCATGTAGTATTCACTACTGCTACAAGGGGCAAGACTTTAATAAATCATTTTTAGCTGAGGAGAGAATAAGAGTATTACATATTCAAAACTGAGCATTTTAGAAGCACGTTATGTCCAGAGGGATGATGATTCAAAACTGGCCACTGCTTGTTTCTTTCTTTTTGTTTTTTTAAAGGGACAGGGTTTCACTCTGTCCGCTGGGCTAGAGTGCAGTGGCATGATCATGGCTCACTGCAGCCTTCACTTCTTGAGCCCAAGTCATCCTCCCACTTCAGCCTCCTGAGTAGCTGGAACTACAGGTGCGCACCACTGCATCTGGCTAAATTTTTATTTTTATTTTTGTGAAGATGGGGTCTTGCTATGTTATCCAGGCTAGTCTTGAACTACTGGCCTCAAGTGATCCTCCCACTTCAGACTTCCAAAGTGCTGGGATTACAGGCGCAAGCCACCATGTTCTGCTGGCCTCTGGCTTCCTTAATCCTCCTTTGAATCATCTATTACAAGCGTAAACCCTATGAGAAGCCCTTCTAATTCCCCTTGTTGAGATGCTCCCACAGTTCTTCTGGGGTATAATTTCTCTTTATGCAGCAAGCTAAATAAACTTAACCTTTTTTTGACCACAAATGTGTTCCTGGTACATTTTGGTTGGTAGGCTTCAACATATGTTTAAGAGTATTATGAAGAAAAATATTAAACTTTTCTTTCATGTAAATGAGGACCTGAATAAATAGATATACAAAGTTACTGGATGGGAAAATTACATGCAAAATTAAAAAGATGTCAATTCTATTCATAATTCCATTTGTAAATCCAATGCAATCTCAACTGATTCCCAATAGATTTCTAGAAACTTGACAGGGTGAATCTAATTAATCAGAAAGTAAAAATCTTTAAGAACAGCCAAGTCAACTTTTAAAATGATGAACAATGAAGTAGGTATGGTGGCTCATGCCTGTAATCCCAGCAACTTGGGAGGCTGAAGTGAAAGGATCGCTTGAGTTCAAAGCTGCAGTGAGCTATGATCCGTGCCACTGCACGCCAGCCTGGGCAACAGAGCAAGATCTCATCTTTAAAAAATAGGCCAGGTGCAGTGGCTCACGCTTATAATCCCAGCACTTTGCGAGGCCAAGGTGGGTGGATCATGAGGTCAGGAGTTTGAGACAAGCCTGGCCAATATGGTGAAACTCCGTCTCTACTAAAAAAATTAGCCGGGTGTGGTGACCCATGCCTGTAGTCCCAGCTACTTGGAAGGCTGAGGCAGAAGAATTGTTTGAACCTGGGAGGCGGAGGTTGCAGTGACCCCAGATCATGCCACTGCACTCCAGCCTGGGTAGTCTCAAAATAAATAAATAAATAAATAAATAAATAAATAAATAAAATGGAATGAAGAATAATAAAGAAGATTCACGACTGGACATCAAAATATATTACAAAACATAGTAATAACACAGTTTGAGAATGGAGACAAACATATCACCGAGACAAAAGAGAGTCCCAAAACAGACCTGTGTATACTGTATATATAAACATGAATCTTGTATGTTATATGATAAAAGATAGACAAAGGTGACAATTAGATAAAAAGGTAGACAATAAAGATGACAATTATGAATAAAGAAAAATTAATTTCTCATTCAATTTACTGTGTTCAGAAGAACTGGCTACCTATTTGAACTAAAGGACAAACGACTACCCTTGAGACACAGGCACACAGTACCAGTTCAAATTTGGAGAAGCAGAACATTAGAGAACAAGCTCCTCTCCCACACCCCACCACCAAGTCTCCAAGAATAACAGTAAACTGCAGCTGGGGCTCCGAGCCGTAACAGACAGTTTCTTTGGGAAACAGTACAAAGGGAAGACCCAAATCCAAGAGAGGAGACAAAAACAAGTTGCTAGAGGAGTTGCTAGAAGTCTCTGGTGCCCACAGCAACAACAAACCTCACAGACAGCAAGAGACTTCAAACAACAGCCCAATTCCTGACTAGACTGTTACAAATCCCGATCGTTCCGTATCTACTGGCCCTTATGTCTAGCTTTAACCAAAAAGTAGAAAACATCCCAGAACGCAAGAGAAAACAGTGTGTGAAGAGAATAAGCCGTCACCAGAGCCAGACTCAAATATGACAGGTGTTGGATCCAAAAGCTTGGGTATTTAAAATAATTATGATTAAAATGTTAAAGGTTCTAATGGAAAAGATAGACAACATGCAAAATCAGACACATACTTTCAGGGATGGAAATTATAAAAAGACTCAAAGAGAGATGCTAAAAACCAGAAACATGGTAACAGAAATGAACACTTTCAATAGGTTCCTCAACAAAACACGTACTACCTAGGAAAGAGTCAGTGAACCTGATGATAGGATACTAGAAATCACATAAACTGAAAATGCAAAAAGGAAAGAAGTAGCGGAAAAAACCCTAAAACAACAGCATATAAGGGCTGTGGGGCAATAGAAAATGTTACACACGTAACTGGAATCCCAGAGGGAGAACAGAGAACAGGAGCTAAAGAAAGAATTCGAATAAATAATGACCCTAATTTTTCCAGATTAAAAAACATAACCAAAATTATAAAATAACTATATAACCAAAAATTATTAAGAGCAATATATAGGTGATTACATCTAAATCCTACGAATAGCTGGGCGCGGTGGCTCATACCTGCAATCCCAGCACTTTGGGAGGCTGAGGCAGGAGGATTGCTTGAGCCCAGGAGTTTGAAAGCAGCCTGGGCTAATGAGACCTCATCTCTAAGAAAAATAAAGTAAATCCTAGGAGTAAAGGACTCCTAAACAAGGCATAAAATAGAACTTCAAAAGGAAAAGATTAGTATTTTGCCATGATAATTTAAATCCTGTGTAGCCTGGGCAACATAGCAGACCCTCATCTCTAGAAAAATTTTTTAAAAATTAGCCAGGCATGGTGGTGCAAGCCTGTGGTCCCAGCTCAGGAGGCTGAGGATCACCAGAGTCCACAAGGTCGAGGTTGCAGTGAGCTGCGTTTGTACCACTATACTCCATGCTAGGTGACAGAGTGAGACCTTGTCAAAAAAAAAAAAAAAATCCTTGTGTAAAAAAAGAGATACCGTAAAGTGATGCTGAATACACTGGAAGAACTGTTTGCAACACATATACCAAAATATCTAGAATGTATCCTGAAAATAAGAAAGAAAATGACAAACCAATAGAAAAACAGACAGAGGTTATGAATAGACAACTCCTACTATAAGCTCCATGTGGGTGGGAATTTTTGTCTGTTCACTGTTTAACTCCAGTGCTTAGAACAGTGATTGGCACACATTAAGCTCTCAGTAAACAAATGTGGACTAAAGGAACCACAGCTAACTAATGCTATCAACCTTCCACAAGGCCTTCAACCTCTGGTAATAAGAAAAAAATAAATTAAAATATGGAGACATTATTTTTTGCCCAAAAGATTGGTAAATATAAAAAAGACGGATATCAAGTGTTGAGGCAATAAAAAAAAAGGTACCTTTATATTATTGGTGAAATTATAAATTAGTATGATCTTTTTGGAAGGAAACTTGGCATTGTCTATTAAAATATAAATGTACATGCTCTTCTTCCAAGGAATTCTACTTCTTCCATTATTCTTTATAGACAAATGCATACATACATTTTGGGAACACATGTATGATGCTGATCATATTAACCCTATTGTAAGAGCAAAAAATTAGAAACAATCCAAATAAATATCAATAGGGTAACTGTTTTTTTTGTTTGTTTTTTTGTGATGGAGTCTTGCTCTGTCGCCCAGGCTGGAGTGCAGTGGCACGATCTCGGCTCACTGCAAGCTCTGCCTCCCAGGTTCATGCCACTCTCCTGCCTCAGTTCTCCTGAGTAGCTGGGACTACAGGCGCCCGCCACCACGCCTGGCTAATTTTTGTATTTTTAGTAGAGACGGGGTTTCACTGTTTTAACCAGGATGGTCTCGATCTCCTGACCTCGTGATCTGCCCACCTCGGCCTCTCAAAGTGCTGAGATTACAGGCATGAGCCACTACGCCCGGTCGGGTAACTGTTAAATAAAGTATGGTATATCCATTCTATGGAATACTATAACAGTTAAATAAAATCTACATGTACTAACATGAAAACTCTGCAAAATAAAATAATGTAGAATGAGGAAAACATGTTATAGTAAATATGATACCACCACTATTTTAAAAAATCTGTGTATATAGTGGGCAGACTTAAGTTCTTATTTAAAACGTCTAAACTTTCTAGATGTTTAGAAGTGCACAAAGTATGTTAAAAGCAGGGTAGTAAATAACACATTTTGTATATATCCTTTTATTAAAATTCACTGAAATATTACCTTTTGGAAATGGAATGATCAAACCACTTCTCTAATCAGTACACATCATTACATTTGTACTGGGTCAGGAGAAAAGGAGGAGAATAAAGTGCAAAGGGCCTCATAACAATGTGTTTATAGCGAGGCAAGATTGACCACTGTACCTGATGTCCATGCATTTTACTTTGCTATGTATATAGTGTATATGAAGGATAAATGAGTCCTAATTTACAACATCTAGTTCTAGATGTTAAAGAGGTTGACAATGTATGATCAAAGTAGAGTCAGTAACCTAATACATTGAATACACTTTGTGTTCAAATTCACAGGAAAGACTATTCTTAAAAACACTCAGGGAAGTGAAATTGTTAAAATCCCCTCTAAGCATTACAGATGCTTATACCTATCCACTGAGTTGATAGAGGCAGGAAGGGTTCTATGGCAGAATGTTCCTATTTAGATGGCACTTTCAAATGACAGCTTATTATGTATGTGTACCATTTATTCAATGCTACGGTATATATAGTGGAAAACTTAAGTCCTATTTGAAACATCTAGCCTTTCTAGACATTTAAAAGTACACAACGTATGTGTACTTCTGGCATCGTAGAGGGCTGAAGTAACAAAAGTAGAGGACTAATGTAACATCCTTTAAGCATTTTCTGTTATTTCATAGGATTGGTTGCATTTTGGGAATCGAATTGTTAAAACTGATGTCTTAGAGGGTACGCTGACTGTTCACTGGGTGGTAGTGGGCCGGGGGGAGGAGGAAGTATGCAGAGAGAAGGGTTCTGTGCCCTTGAGTCACATTAGTTCAGGTTGTCTAGCCATTGTTCTATATGTGCATTTCAGTTAATACTGCTGTGTATTAAAGGATAAACAAGTCCCTGATGCTCAAAGTATGCTAAAAGTAGAGGTAGTAAAGTAATCCCTTTTTTAGTTCTTAGGAAGGACTATCTTCTTGGAATGACCTTTGTTAATTGACTTCTTGGAAGTAGACATAGTCCTGTACTTAGTCATTAGAATGGTAGAAGAGGATGAAGAAGAAGGGGTGGAGGGAAGGGCTCCTTGCCAGAATCTCCATATCTAGAAGATGTTTTTAGATGATAACCATAGGTCTATAGGTGCATTTTAAGTAAAGTACCTGTGTTTATTGTGGACAGAGTTCATTATTTTGAAAAACCTAAGCTTCATAGATGTCGTGATGTGACAATATACAATAAAAAGCAGAGCTACGCCATAACTATATACGTCTACTATGCACCCACAAAATTATTTAAAAAATAGGGCTAGTGAATTTGCCAATTTGTAAATATCTTTTTGTTATAATTGATAGAAAAGATGCATGTTGGACATGGAATTGTTAAACCACCTCTGAGCAATGTATATATTGGGACTTGTTCATTAGTTTGGCAGCAGATGAGTAAAAGAAAGTATAAAGAGAGAGATGTATGCAGATGTATTCATATTTACATTTTGACAATAGCCACTAATGTATGTGAGTCTCTTTTGGCTGTACTATGGGAATACATGAAGTAATTCAATGGAAACATACCTTCTTGGTAATATTTTAGTGGCAAAGATTCCATAATAAATTTTCTCAGAAACATTACACTTAGTGTTGCTTTATTATAGAAATACTATAGAGTATGGAAACATTATACTTAGTGTTGCATTATACTCTGTTGCTTTATGTTTCATTTAAAATTGAGCATTAAGGCAATACAGTCCTCTAATGGGAACTCTGCCAAAAATTCTAGCTAGAGGTTTGTTGCCATTTTTGTCTTCCATGAAATTTTTGTCCCAAGACAGGTGGAATTATATTTTCTTCTAATAGATTGAGTTGCTGCAGGGTGTTCTTGGTTATCAAAATACTCATATAGCTTTGGGGTTTTCAATTAGTAAATATCCATAATGTGTGATAAAACATGATACATATTGCATGATCTTAATCCCATAAAATTGGATACTGTATCTATGTACACACAGGACCTAGAAGGACAAGTCAAACTGTAAACTGCTTGTGACTGTGGATGACTGTTCTTTGCTTCCTGTGTTTCTCAGTTTCCGACAGTAAACATACTAACTTATTAAAAATGAAGGTTGTGGGTTTTGTTATTTTGTTTTTTTGAGATAGGGTCCTGCTCTGTCACCCAGGCTAGAGTACAGTGGCATGATCATAGCTCATGCAGCCTCAAATTCCGGGCTCAAGTGATTTTCCTACCTCAGTCTCCCAAACAGCTGGGACTACAGGCACACACCACCACACCTGGCTAATTAAAAAAATTTTTTGGCCGGGTGTGGTGGCTTATGTCTGTAATCCCAACACTTTGGGAGGCCGGTAGATCACCTGAGGTCAGGAGTTCAAAAAGACCAGCCTGTCCAACATAGTGAAACCCCATCTCTACTAAAAACACAAAAAAATTAGCCAGGTGTGGTGGCGAGTACCTGTAATCCCAGCTACTCGGGAGGCTGAGGCAGAAGAACTGCTTGAACCTGGGAGGCCGAGGTTGTAGTGAGCTGAGATCGTGCCACTGCACTCCAACCTGGGCAATAAGAGTGAAACTCCATCTCAAGTTAAAAAGTAAAATAAAATTTTTTTTTTTTTTTGTAGAGACAGAGTCATACTTTGTTGCCTAGGCTGGTAAGGTTACTTTTTTCAAAAGTCTAATGTGGCTGAGTGTGGTGGCTCACGCTTTTGATCCCAGCACTTTGGGAGGCAGAGGTAGGAGTTAATCCCAGCACTCTGGAAGGCAGAGATGGGAGGATCTCTTGAGCCCAGGAGTTTGAGAACAGCCGAGGCAAAGTAGTGAGACCCATCTCTACAAAAAATAAAACAATTAGCTGGGTGTGGTGGTGTGCATCTGTAGTCCCAGCTACTCAGGAGGCTGAGGTGGGAGGATCACCCGAGCCTGAGAAGTCAAGGCTGCAGTGAGCCATGACTGTGTAACTGCACTCCAGCCTGGGTAACAGAGTGAGACCCTATCTCAAAAAATAAATAAAAATAGGCTGGATGCGGTGGCTGATGCCTGTAATCCCAGCACTTTGGGAGGCCAAGGCAGGCAGATCACTTGAGTCCAGAGAGACCAGGCTGGGCAACATGGAGAAAACCTGTCTCTACAAAAAATATAAAAATTAGCCAGGGGTGGTAGTATGTGCCTGTAGTCCCAGCTACTCGAGAGGCGGAGGCAGGAGGATCACTTCAGCCTAGGAGTTTGAGGCTGCAGTGAGCTCTAATATACACCACTGCACTCCAGCCTGGGTGACAAAGCGAGAGCCTGTGTCAATTAAAAAAATAATATTAATTTTTAAAAATTAAAAAAATAAGTTAAAATTTTAAAAAGTCTAACGAATGCTAAAACTGTGAAAGGTTGATGGGGAACGAGATACTTGCAATGTCACCAAAGTGTCCCCCACATATTGGTTAACGGCAAAGGGAATTTTATAATAGAGGAATTAGGCAGTTACTATATTAACCCTATGATCAAAACCAGTAAGATCACCAGATATTATTGCCTCATGACAGGATATAATATGCAAGACACAACATTACCTATTAAAGCATTTTTGCCAAAAATATTTTACCTGATTTAACTTCTAGTTCACAGATAATATAGAACATAGAGGAATAAACTAAACAGTAATGCAAAGAAACAATCAGACCAATTTCAAAACTTACAGAAAATGGGCTTCATCTATCATCAATGCGGAAAGAGGTATGGGGTAGGGCAAGGGTATTTTAGGTTAAGGAGATTTAAAGGACATAAGTGAGCCAGGCGTGGTGCCTCATGCCTGTAATCCCAGCACTTTGGGAAGCCAAGGCAGGTGGATCACTTGAGGCCAGGAGTTTGAGATCAGCCTGGCTAACATGGTGAAATTCCATTTCTAGTAAAAATACAAAAATTAGCCAGGAGTGGTGGTGGGCACCTGTAGTCCCAGCTACTCGGGAGCCTGAGGCAGGAGAATCACTTGAACCCGGGAGGTGGAGGTTGCAGCAAGCTGAGATTGCACCACAGCACTCCAGTCTAGGTAACAGAGCGAGACTCCATCTCAAAAAATAAAATAAAATAAAAAATAAAAGACATAAGTATAAGAGGTAGTGCTTGACTGGATTATAAACAGCTATAGGCAGGGTATAATCCCACATTCTAGGAGGCCGAGGAGGTAGGATTGCTTGAGCCCAGGAGTTTGAGACCAGCCTAGGCAACATAGGGAAACCTCATCTCTACAAAAATTTAAAAACTAGCCAGAGTCATCTGCCATGGCTTGCACCTGTAATCTCAGCACTTTGGAAGGCTGAGGTGGGAGGACTGCTTGAGCCCAGGAGTTCAAGACCAGCCTGGGCAACACAGTGAGACCTTATCTCTAAAATAAATAAATAAATAAAAAACACTAGCTGGGCACGGTGGCACATGCCTGTAGTCCCAGCTACTCAGGAGACTGAGGTGGGAAGACTGCTTGAGCCAGGGAGGTCAGGGCTGCAGTGAGTTGTGATTGTACCACTGCACTCCAGCCTGGGTGACAAAGTGAAACCATGTCTCAAACCAAAACCAGCTATACAAGACACCTGGAAGTCAGGTGCAGTGGCTCATACCTGTAATCCCAGCACTTTGGGAGGCTGAGGCAGGTTGATCACTTGAGCCCAGGAGTTCGAGACCAACCTGGGCAACACAGTGAGACCCCATCTCTACAAAAAACTTAAAAAATTAGGCAGGCATGGTGGCACACGCCTGTAGTCTCTGCTACTTGGGAGGCTGAGGTGTAAGAATCGCTTAAGCCCAGGAGGTTGAGGCTGCATTGAGCCATGTTCATTCCACTGCACTTCAGACTGGGTGACAGAGAAAGACCCTGTCTCTAAAAAAAAGTAAAAAATCAAAAGACACCGGCAACTATTTGGGGAAATCTGAATTTGGAATGGATGTTAATGACACTGGGGGATTATAGTTATTTTATTTATTTTTAAGACAGTCTCGCTCTGTCACCTAGGCTGGAGTGCAGTGCTGCAATCTTTGCTCACTGCAACCTCCACTTCCCTGACTCAAGTGATCTTCTCACCTCAGCCTCCCAATTAGCTGGGATTACAGGCAAGCACCACCATGCCCAGCTAATTTTTGTATTTTTGGTACAGAAAAGGTTTCACCATGTTGCCCAGGCTGGTCCTGAACTACTGGGTGCAAGCTATCCACCAGCCTCAGCTTCCCAAACTGCTGGGATTACAAGTGTGAACCAACATGGCAGGCCAGATTATAGTTATTTTTGTGAAATATGATAAACTTATTGTGGTTGTGTAGAAAAAGGCCTTCTTTTTAGGGGAGATGTATGCAAACATTTAGGAGTGAAATGTCTTGACATTTGTAATATACTTTAAAATAGTAATTGTAAAGCAAAAGATATTAATTATGTATGTTAATTACATGGATATTACGGTCTTTTTTCCTGCTTTTCTTGAATAAAGCTGTGTTTCTACATGCACTGTATATGTATGTAAGCAGGAAAACTACATGTATGGTGACTATAGCTGGTTAGCTCCAGGGAAGACTAGAATTGGGCAAATGGGTAAAAAAGGCAGATCAAACAAGATCGGCAAGAAAACAGAAACACAGCAGAATACGCAGATGGTGCACCAACCTTAACATATTCAACCGCTCTTGGAGAAAAATCACAGGCATAGGCAAAGATATTCGGATCTTCTTCTAAAAGTGGGAATAAACAGTTTCCAACCCCACAGCCAGCTTCAAGCATTGTTAACTTTTGATCTTCAAACTGGGGAAAGATAGCTCAAAGTTATAGTACATTACATTTGCATAATGAAGAAATAAACCAAACTAAAAGGTCCATGATATGAGAGGTCTCTGACCCCATGGAGCAGACGATCAACAAGTGAACTAATAAGCAAAAGATAATACTGGTACTTCATTTGTCATCCAACATTAACAGTTTGGTGTGGTGGAAAAAAACAGCACAATGGCTCTGGAATTAAACTGCCAGCACTCAAATCTCAACTCCCCTGCATTCTATCCTTGGGCAAATCACTTAAACAGCTCTGTGCCTCAATTTTACCTTGGGGACAAATGAGTACAATACTAATACCTACACTTCACAGAGCCGGTATAAAGGCTCTTTATAATGATAGGACATGTAGAAAAGAGCCATGGTAAACAGTTCACTAACATGAACTATTATTATTATTATTTTGAATATGTCACTGAAGTCACTCAGTATGAATTTATATTTTGGTTTTTAAATTTTTAATGTTTAAATTTTTAAAAATTCAGAACATATGGTCTCACTATGCTGCCTAGACGGCTAATTCACGTTGGCTATTTACAGGCACAAGCCGCCTGCCTCAGCCTCTGGATTAGCTGGTGATAGCCACCATACCTGGCTCTTGAATTTAATATATAATGTTTACAACTATCAGATCAGCTTAAAGAAATAGAAAACGTCCACTAAAGTTCTTTTTCCTATATGTTAACCAAACCAGAAACTGCTAAAACTTTGACGTTAAGACCGAACAGTACATTTCTCTCCTAAAATGCAAAGCATTTTGATAGGCTTCTTTAACTCTCTACTTCGCACTCTCCCTAGGAACGCAACACAAGCACACCTCTTCGTATTTTTTTTCCTTTTCTTTTTTTTGAGACAGAGTCTCGCTCTGTGGCCAGGGTGGAGTGCAGTGGCGCGATCTCGGCTCACTGCCATCTCCACCTCCCGGGTTCAAGCAATTCTCCTGCCTCAGCCTCCCAAGTAGCTGGGACGATAGGCGTGCACTACCACACCTATCTAATTTTTGTATTTTTAGTAAAGACAGGGTTTCATCATGTTGGCCAGGATGGTCTCAATCTCTTGACCTCGTGATCCGACTGCCTCGGCCTCCCCAGGTACTGGGATTACAGGCATGAGCCACCGCACCCGGCCCTCTTCACATTTTAAATTAAGAACAGCTCAGATAAGGCGTAATATTAGCTTACCTCTCTACATGATCTTAGCTCCTCAAACTCTCTGGTGGTCCAGTGTCTGTCTTTGAAGAAATTAGTGCTATTTCTTTTGTAAAAAAGATCCCAGTTTTTCTGAGCCTCTTGTTCCAATTTGTGCTGTTTAAAATCAGACACCAAAGTTTGGTCTCTTTTCAGTTTCTCCTCTTCTTCAGAGCTGAGAACCCTTGCCTGCAGCCCTTTCCTTTGCAAAGAAGTCATCTCAGAAACTGAAGGTAACACCTAACACAGCTGAAGATTCTCCATCCCCAAATAATACGAATCCATGCTAATGGATCAGATGCATTTCCTCAGGTGAGTTTCACGCCTCAAACAGCATAGGGGGCTTCGCAGACAAAAGAATGAGATTCTGGTTAGTGGATCTAGAACGGTTCAAGACGCCAGGTTCAATTCACCAAATGTTTATGAGATGCAGACTGTACAAAAAAAAAAATCCTCCCCGCTATATGAGAGGTCACAAAGAAGACAAAGACACAGTCCCTACCTTCAGAGGGCTTAAATTCATTCAGTGGGCAGGACTATCTCATGCACCATACTTTTATTCAAACCAGATGAGTCAACTATTACAATAAATCTATTTAGTTTAGAAAAAAAAAAAAGGACGCTCTCACGGACTGGGAAACCTTGCGAAGAAAATATTACTCAATTTTCGGTCCCCGCGAAAGGGGTGACTTTAAAACCACAACGGACTTAGCTGGAAGCGGGTGGTCAATTGCCAGATACAAGTGAGGTCACCGTTTCCCAAGGGTCGGAGCTCCGTTTTTTCGGGGGAAATGAAGCTAAGCCTGGGTGGGCTCACTTCCTGTTCGCACTCACAAGAGGCTGTCGTAGAACCAGAGGGAACGTCACTTTCCAGGGACTGAAGCCCTCGCACCGCCATCACCGCGCAAAGTGGAGAAAGAGACCTAGTGACGCGTGGCTGAGGTTCCGACGATCTATCTCAGGACACTCAGGATAGACTAGGCCGCATGGGCCCCTGGACCCCGAGGAGGGCGTCCATGATAGCTAGCCGACCGGCGTTAATCTAGTGAGCCACGCTCAGGGATCACCATCATCAGTTCCTAAATTCACCTGTAGGGGTAGGGCCAGGCGCACTCACCCCACAGCCAGCCCCAGATCTCGGAGGCAGAATATGGGAGGAACCGCGAAACAACCCTGAGCCAATTCTGAGGATCACGAATTGGGATTCTCCGGGAGTTCTTTTGCCATGGCACCGCCCCCGCCACTTCCGCTAGGAACCCGGAAGTTCCTACCCGACGCCGGAAGTCCCGCGGCATTGCCTCTTCAGATTCTTCCCTTACCCCGACGCAGAGAACAGGACTTGCTTCTGGACCCGGGTGGGTGCAGACTTTGCTCTCCTTGCCCCCTAGAGCGGTGTCCCGGGAGCACAGTCCTCCCAGACGCCAGCGCCGGAAGCTCCGATCGCGGCTGCGCCAGGAGAGCGCCGATCTGGGTGCGAGGCCGGTGTGGGGCCATGAATGGGACCGCGAACCCGCTGCTGGACCGCGAGGAACATTGCCTGAGACTCGGGGAGAGCTTCGAGAAGCGACCGCGGGCCTCCTTTCACACTATTCGTTGTAAGTCAGCGCTCCCCACGGTTCCCTTCGGCCGCTCCAGCCGCCACATGTCAAGCTTGACTCCTTCCTTTCTTTCCTCCGCCCTTCAGATTCCAGGGAACCCCCTGCCAGCGTCAGTTACTTTCTGTCGAACCCCCAATCCTTTGGGACCTCGAGTTGGCCCTTCTTTTACCCAGATTATTTCTCCCAAATCTTCGTCACTCCCTACTATTCTTCTACTTTATAGTTTCAAACACTAGTTCCAAAGGTCTTTGGCCTCTTTTTGTTTCCATCCCTCCCCTCCCCCCACGTCGCCCCTAAGGCAAACCTCCCTCCCCCAAGGCAAACCTCCCCCCTCTTATCCGGGTCCACTTCTTCCTCGAAACCCCTCCCCTTTCCAATGCTTCCATCAGGGTTCCCCACAGTTAAAAGCAGCTTCTTGTTTGTTACGACCCTCATCCACTCCCTCCGAACCCCTTCTCTTCCATGCTTTCCTCCTCCGACTTGGTTCTGGACTCCCAGATACTGCGCTTTGTCCCCTTTACAGCCAAAGAATTGGCATCCTCTCTGCGCCTCAGAGTTTTCTTCCATCTCCTTTCTGTGCTTCATTTGACTTGGATGTCTTTTGAGGTCACCTATACCATCCGGGCTTTTCCTCCAGACCAAGTTCCTTGTGGGTAAAGAGTCAAATCAGAGTTCGTGAGCCTGGGATAGGTTAAAGATTGGTCTGTGTTTGGAAGCAGAAGAGAGGAGGCGTAAGGAATGTCGAAATAGTCATTATGCCGGACCTTTTTCTACATGATTATAGACTCTGTTGAGAGTGCACTTCCACCCTATGTCCTGGGTGAAGGTTTGGCAGTTAGGAATTGGCTGACAGAGCATCCTCCGTGATTCATGAACTTCTGGTTTCCGTGGCGCTAACGCTGTTGTTAAGACTTGTTTTTGTCAGAGGACCTCATAGATGTGACTCAACACATGTGAAGAGGGCGTCTTAGATAATGAAATCCCACCTTTGTGTAGTCACTTGCCATGCCATTACTATGCTTCCTACTGACAGCAGATCCAGCTCTTTCAGAGAGGAGATTGGGAATGAGATAAGAACGTCATTTCCTGAAGAGTTTACTAAGTTGATGTTCTCTTTTGGTGAACGGCAATGTGGAATTTAAATCATACAGTTCATGTGTGCACCTGCCCTGCAGTTTGAGGCAGATGTGAATGTGAATTAAGATGGCTATTCATGTTGTACTCTAACTGCAGTTTAGAAACACGAGCAGGATAACTTGAGATACAGTTAAGTTGTCTGCTATGAACATCTACAGAAGTGTCTTGGTTAAAGCCGCAGAACTGGCTGAGACTGGTGGCTGACACTATAATCCCAGTACTTTGGGAGGCCGAGGCGGGCAGATAGCTTGAGCCCAGGAGTTTGAGACCAGCCTGGGCAGCGTAGTGACACCCCATCACTATTTTTTTAAAAAAGAAAGAAAAAAAACAGCTATGGAACTTGAGTATGGCAAATCCTAATTTTGACAGTTTCTATGCAGAGTGAAATCAGCTTTTGAGATGCTGTGGCCTTTCATATTTCATAGAGTTTACAGTCACAGGATCTTTTTCATATGCTGTTACTTTTGATCCTCACAACCCTAAAAAAGCAACTTATTATGGATGATGAGATCTTAATTTTCATCTCTCCCTTGGGAGAAGGGAATATCTTTGTTTAATAAAATGGCCTGTAAATTCTTTTTTCCCCCTAGAATAATCCAAAGGGGGTCAGAGGAAAAGTTTGTAGAGGTGTAGATGAAACAGGATTGTCCCTGAGTTGCTAATAATAGAAACTAGATAATGGTACACCAGGGCTCATTGTACGATTTTCTCTACTTTTGTATATCTGAAGTTTTCCATAATGAAACCAGTTTTTAAGAATTCTGAATTATTTTTATTTTTCATTCATCTGAGTAATAACAAATTTAATTCTTAAATGGAGATGTCCAGGAGGCCCTTATTATAAGTAACCTGGTGGGTAAGTGTTTTCTTTCCTTTCCCTTTAGATGATTTTAAACCAGCATCTATAGACACTTCCTGTGAAGGAGAGCTTCAAGTTGGCAAAGGAGATGAAGTCACAATTACACTGCCACATATCCCTGTGAGTTTATTTCATTGTTTTTTTAAATGTAGGATCACAATGAATCTTCATCTTTTATGTTATTGCAATTTAAACTTCCTACTTTTAAAAATGTTTAGATTTCTAAAGTGGCAACATAAGGAAAAAAGGAATTTTGGGGAGTGGGGTGGGGTGGACTTCATGCTAGGCAGGTGCTTGATTTAAAAATAATTCTTGTAATCTTAGCACTTTGGGAGGTGGAAGTGGGTAGACAGCTTGAGTTCAGGAGTTCAAGACCAGCCTGGGCAACATGATGAAACCTCGTCTATACCAAAAATACGAAAGATTAGCTGGGGGTGATGGCGCATGTCTGTAGTCCCAGCTGCTTGGGAAGCTGAGGTGGGAGGATCACTTGAGCTGGGAGGTAGAGGTTGCAGTAAGCCAAGATCACGCCACTGCACTCCAGCCTGGGCGACGGAGTGAGACTCCCTCTCAAAGAAAAAAAAAAGATTGTTCGTCATTTTCCCCAATCTTCCTTTTCCCCTATCTGCCACTAAGTAGACAAGGTTCCTGTCTGGACACCTAGCCCCTCTTTTAGATATAGCTTTTCTCCCAAGCAACTCCAGAGAGAAAAGCCTTAGGTGCCCTGCTGATTATATGGCCACAACAGCTCAGGAGTGTGAGGCAACCAAGCCAGGAGTTAAGGCAGGCAAGAGCCAGAGATTGACACATTCAGCTGATTTAGGGATGAAGAACTAAATTGAAAGCTGGATTAAGAACCCTTGCAGAGAAAGACTTTTGTGAAGCCCTACCCAAGGCAGCACTAATGACAAAGCACCAAAGGGTCACATGATGCTCTTAGCGAACATGTTTTATTGCATGTCACACCCCTGTTCTGGAACATAAGTTCTTGGTAGCTGGTGACAGAATGAAAAGTCTCTGGACAGAGAGATCTGGAAAGCTTTGTGCTGAGGAAAAATTGCCTGTTCAAACTGCTGTTTGATTATTTGTTGCCTTTGGCAAGTTACATCATCTCCCTTTGGACCTTAGTTTCCCATATGTAAAATGAAAGGTTTAGATAAATGGTCCCTAAAGTCCTTTCTAGCTCTATATTTTTACTATATAAATACAGAGTCAAAGAGCCAAGCGGTTTTTTTGATTCTAAGCAAGATATTAAATACTATATTCAACAAATATTAATCGAACACCTCCCACACACTGGCCCATTACTAGGCATGAAGAATACAACCTTGGACAACACAAGCACATTTCTTGCCCCTATGGAGCTTATGGTCTGGAGTTTAAATAAACACAAGAAAATATAGCTGTTATTCTACAAAATCAGGAAGGCTTCCCTAAGGAATTAAGCTGTGAGCAGATCTGGAGGTTTGGTCATTTCAAAAGAGAGGGCAGGAGATAGCCGGCCGGAAGCCTTGTTAAAGCCCGGAGGCAGGAGAGAGCTTGAGGATCATAGAGAAGCCAGTTGCCTTCTGCTCTGAAGCATGTGTGCAGGGGAGTATGCCACAGGGTGAGGTGGAGAGCCAGGGAAGGGCCCGGTAGTGCAAGGCCAAGTGGCTAGTTTAAAGATTTTATCCTTTGACTTGAGAGCAATTGAGGAGTGACATGATTTATTTATTCTGAGCCAACCAGGATAATGATCTTCTCTTGGAAAATGCTCTGTTGGTTGCTTGACATGAGAAGGGGAAACCCTGGTCTCTCTAATGACAAAGAAGTAAAGAGATCACTCACAGTTTTATTATACAGAGTGATAACTCTGCTTAGTATAATGCAAGTAATGGTTAATTTTTCTCTCTCGGAATGTATATAGTAATTTAAAATTTTTGTACTACCTTTTCGATTACTTAGAATGCGTTGCACATTCACAGATGCTTGCTATATTATTTCTTCTTTATTTTTGCCTGAGAAACCAGGAGTTAAAAATAGAAATCAGTTCAACCTATTCTTTTTGAATAGCTCTGATGAAAGATTTCATCAGGTAGAGTCATCTATAAATTCAGTTGATATTCATGACTGGTATGTTTAGTTTGATCATCTTATACTTTTGTGGCAAATAGGGATCCACACCACCCATGACTGTGTTCAAGGGGAACAAACGGCCTTACCAGAAAGACTGTGTGCTTATTATTAATCATGACACTGGTGAATATGTGCTGGAAAAACTCAGTAGCAGCATTCAGGTGAAGAAAACAAGGTATGTGAATAGCCAGATGCAGGTTTATATCATGTTTCCAAACCTCTGTTATCTATTCAGTTTTTATAAGGTTGTGAACATCTGCTTGCTCATAGTGTTCTATCAGTAGTCTTAACTCTACTTGCGTCTTCTCAGACAAATCAGGAAAATATGTCTCCCTCAGATGCAATAAAAAGAAATAATGTTTTTAAGACCTAAAACATGGGAACCATTAGGGAAAGGGATATACTTTATAATTAAGCCAATTTTGTTAATCTCGTGATTGCTACAGTACCACCTAAGGGATAAGATAACTTATAAACTTATAATTATGAAGTAATAATATATACTAAATTGGAGTGAAAACATTAATTTTTTTTACAAGATACATTTGAGATCACTGTAATACCAAAATAAAACTTTGCCTATTTTTAAATATAGTGAACTCTTTAATTCAACAGTTATTACATGTCTAAAATGAAGCCAGTTAAAGAGTTTATTTGAAAATAAAAATTCATTCTATAAATAGAAATAACCTAGTGGTTCTATTTGTTACCATATAATACAGTTTTTTTTGTTGTTGTTGTTGTTTTTGTTAAGAGTCGAGGTCTCTTGCTCTGTCACCCAGGCTGGAGTGCAGTGGCATGATCATAGCTCACTTATAATACAGTAATTATTATTATACAGCAATTAAATTGTAAAGATTGTAACAATCTGATGTTTTTTGTTTATGCTTCATTAAGCCATTTTTTTCATTTACTCATTCCACAGAAAATAAAAATAGGTACCATTTATTGAGGGAGTATCATGTCCCAGGCACTCTGCTAGATGCTTTATATGCATTGTTTTATCTAACAAGAAATTTTTAGAAAGGTGCTATTATTATTATTATTTTGTTTTACTTCTTTTGTTAAAAATACAGAATCCTTCATGAATTTGTGTGTCATCCTTGCGCAGGGGCCCTGCTAATCTTCTCTGAATCGTTCCAATTTTAGTATATGTGCTGCCAAAGCAAGTACGAAAGGTGCTATTATTATCTTTAAAAAAAAAAAAAAGATACGGAGACTGAGGGTTACAAAGCTTGACCTACCCCAGAGAGTATGTTGCAGAATCCCTTGCTCCTGTCCTGCCACTCTATTTATTTGTATTCATTACCTACAGTGAACCAGGTACTACTGTTATTCCTCCAATATTTGATGGTTATGGTATGTTCCCTTACTACTCGGTGTGATACGGGAACTAACAGTATCATATCACCTAGATGATATACAGAATCTCAACACCTATTAGATCTGAATCTGCAGAGATCACCAAGTGATTTGTGCATATACAGAAGTTTTAGAAGAACCAGGCTAGTCCATTTACAAAAGAAGTTGTTAACTGATAGAATATTCTCAGCTTGGGGTGGAATTCTGCTTGTCTGTGAGCAAGAGCTGGCATGTGATGAAATGAACAAGCAGTATATAGATAATGGAAAATTTGCAAGCTGGGCAGTATTTTAAGAGCTGCTTTATTTAGGAGCTCATGCACTCATGATTATAACTACATAATGATGTTTCGGTCAATAGTGACCTCCATATATGACAGTGGTCCCTTAAGATTCTAATGGAGCATGTGTGGAAACCTGATATATGGCACTTGATATTGGCATTGCAGATCAAGTAGGGGAAATGATTGATATTCATTAATGGTGGTGGGACATTTGGGTTTTCATGGGAAAAAATTATATAATACACTATCTAGATTTGTGTAAGTACACTCTGCTGTGCGCAGGATGAAATCACCTCATGATGCAATTCTCAGAACTTACCCTCATTGTTAAGGGATGCTGTGAATGTATTTTCTACTAGTAAAATGGATTCTCACAGTTGCATTGTATCCTACATTTGTTTGCTATACATTTGAGCTCATCGAGGGCAGTAAATATTCTATTCATCTATCCCTGATACATAACATAGTACTGGATTACAGTAGACACTCAAATGTTGAATGAATAGCTCACATGATAAAATTGCAAATATCAATATTTTGAAGTGGCCTGGAAAGAGTATGGGGTTCTACAGAGACTTATGGGTTTTCAGTCACCTGGACAAATTTGAGAACCACTGTTTTTGCCCTTCTAATTTAATGTCTGTATCTCCTTTCAGAGCTGAGGGCAGCAGTAAAATCCAGGCCCGAATGGAACAGCAGCCCACTCGTCCTCCACAGACGTCACAGCCACCACCACCTCCACCACCTATGCCATTCAGAGCTCCAACGAAGCCTCCAGTTGGACCCAAAACTTCTCCCTTGAAAGATAACCCCTCACCTGAACCTCAGTTGGATGACATCAAAAGAGGTAGAGAATGTTTTCTGGATCCATGATAGCAACTTGGAGTAGAGTGTTGATTTTCTTGTGGAGATCGTGTGGCTGCTGTATTGATACAGTGGCTGGGGCATTCAATGCCATCAAAAAAATGTCTGCTGGCCGGGCGCGGTGGCTCAAGCCTGTAATCCCAGCACTTTGGGAGGCCGAGACGGGCGGATCACGAGGTCAGGAGATCGAGACCATCCTGGCGAACACTGTGAAACCCCGTCTCTACTAAAAAATACAAAAAAACTAGCCGGGCGAGGTGGCGGGCGCCTGTAGTCCCAGATACTCGGGAGGCTGAGGCAGGAGAATGGCGTGAACCCGGGAGGCGGAGCTTGCAGTGAGCTGAGATCCGGCCACTGCACTCCAGCCCCGGCGACAGAGTGAGACTCCGTCTCAAAAAAAAAAAAAAAAAAAAAATGTCTGCAGAGCTCACTGTTCAGAGATGGGGGCTTCTACTATTTATCTCATTTGACAAGGGTGAGTCCTGGAATAGTGACTTGAGTTTGTGGCTATCTTGGTAGCATTCTGCTTAGAGGCCTGGGATTTAAACAAGCATGACTTCCATCTAAAGCTCCATATGGCTCCATATGGCATATCCAAGGCTCCAGAGAAAGAAAGGATTCTAAGTGTTGGAGGTGAAAACTAAGCGTAGGTGGCAACATTTCTGAGCTCTACATTAGTATAGAGGCTGGAGGAGCTGACCGTGGTGCTGCACACTTGTAGTTTCAGGTACTGTGAGACAGGAAGATCGCTTGAAATTGGGAGTTCGACGCTACCGTGTGCTATGATCATACCTGTTGGTAGCTACTGAACTCCAGCCTGGGCAATAACATCTCTTTTTTGGGGAAAAAAAACAAGGATTAAAGTGCCGTTTAAAATACCATAAGCAAATGTTCTGTGCTAACACGAAGTGTGTAAATATGAAAGAGGCCATGAGGACCAATAGAAACAGATACTCTCTTAGAAAGCCTTAAAGGTCTGGTTTGGGTCTCTCCACTGCAAACCTGAGACAAAGAAGCTTACCTTGGCTTTCTCCTTCACACGATGAATGCTTTTAGTCCTCCAGACTCTTTAGAAGTTGTGAGGCCAAGTGTCATATTTCATATTTATAAGTTTTATAAAACAACTAAATCCCTAATAATAGTAGGGAAAGGTAAAGAGTTGTCCCTGGGAAGTTTGCCTTTTCTACCCTGTAGAATGGCTGCAGACATCACTCTGCATTGTGCACAGTTGTTTTGTCCCTTGTTTTTTTTTTTTTCCTCATGGATACTGGAATGCTGTTACAGAAGTTTTCACTTAGGTGAATAGGAATCAGAGCATGAGTGGTTACTTGTTGCCAATTATGCTTAAAGGAGCCATAGCCATTTAAGGCCACATGGTGTGTGTGCTTGGACAGGAAAATCTGGCACCTTTTTTGAAATGGTTAACATTGAAATGGTTAGGTAAGGCTTGTTTTTCCTTCCCTAGTTTATATCTGTAAAAAATGCAGTACCTGACAGGCATGGCTGTCAGTCAGCAGATACGTGAAGAGGAAGAATGTTGTTTTACTATTTTTCTTTAGTCACCGTGGTTCTTCCTGCAAGCCTCCATTTATTTATGGGACATAAGAGCTGGAAAGGACCTTAGTCTGGCTTTCATTTTTCCAGAGTGGCTTGGAAAATTCATTGACTTCTACCTGGGTGTCACTGCTGGTTAGAGGTAAATCCGAAACAAGCACTCAGACCTTTCAACTCCTAGTCAAATATTTTTCAACCACTTTACATAATATTTGTCTTATGTGGGAATTACAGTTTTATCCCATAGTTCATAATATTCATAATTTTCCTTTTAGTGGATAAAGGCAAATGGACTTAATTCATTTCTTACATAGAACATTATTCTCAAACAGTCTTGCTTTTTGTTTATTTTGAGTGAATTTAATGTTTCCATTGTGTCTCTGGAAACAGGTTGTGTTTTGGTTTTGGTAATTTTGTTTGTACGTTTTTTAAGGAATTGAGAAGTAGGACTTTGTTTTAAATTATTTCTTACTGCTATTGGTTTTGCTAATTTACTATTTATAGAAGCTCCAATGCACTGCCTTGAAAACGGCTGCTGTGCTGATCCACATCATATCATTTATTCCAGAGCTAAGGGCTGAAGTTGACATTATTGAACAGATGAGCAGCAGCAGTGGGAGCAGCTCTTCAGACTCTGAGAGCTCTTCGGGAAGTGATGACGACAGCTCCAGCAGTGGAGGCGAGGACAATGGCCCAGCCTCTCCTCCGCAACCTTCACACCAGCAGCCCTACAACAGTAGGCCTGCCGTTGCCAACGGAACCAGCCGGCCACAAGGAAGCAACCAGCTCATGAACACCCTCAGTAAGTGTGTGCCCCCTTTTATGGCTGAGAGAGGGCCATAGGTGCAGCTTCTATTTATCCTATGCCAGAACTTACAAACCTAAAGATGTTTAAGGCATAGGAGAGGATCTTGTTAAAAATAATTTGGAGCAGAAAGGTGTGAGTTACTAAACAGTAAAAAAGGGAAATGAGATGAAAAATCTGTTCTTTCTATTTCTATTCCCTACTGGCTCATACCAGTGTGTGTGAATTCTGGAAAACACTAAAACATGAACAGGTAGGCGTTTTTGCTTTTATACCAGGCTTTCGGGGAGCTACCTGCCACCATACTGCTCTCTGCCCGTTGGCTTTTCTTTTTTTTTTGGAGACAGAGTCTCATCTATCGCCCAGACTGGAGTGCAGTGGTGCAATCTCGGCTTACTGCAACCTCCACCTCTCGGGTTCAAGCGATTCTCCTGCTTCAGCCTCCCAAGTAGCTGGGATTACAAGCATGTCCCACCACACCTGGCTAATTTTTGTATTTTTAGTAGAGATGCGGTTTTGCCATGTTGGCCAGGCTGGTCTCCAACTCCTGGCCTCAAATATCTGCCTACCTCAGCCTCCCAAAATGCTGGGATTACAGGTGTAAACCACCATGCCTGGCCTATCTTGAACTTTTATAAAAAAGAATCTGCTGTCCCCAGACAGTGTGGTGGCTTTTTTTTTTTTTTTTTCCTTCAGACAGAGTCTTGCTCTGTTGTCCAGGCTGGAGTGCAGTGGCATGATCTTTTTATTTTTATGTAGAGACAGGGTTTCGCCATGTTGCCCAGGCTGGTCTCAAACTCCTAGACTCAAGCGATCCACCTACCTCGGCTTCCCAAAGTGCCGAGATTATAGGCATGAGGCACCACGCCTGGCCATTTTAAAAATTTTCAGTGGAGACAAGGTCTTACTGTTTTGCCCAGGCTGGTCTTGAACTCCTCCTGAGTACAAGTAATCTCCCCAACTCCCGAAGTGCTGGGATTACAAGCATGAGCCACCATGCCCGGCCTCAGTGGCTTTTAATGCAGTTGATACTAAAGTAAAACAGGAAAACAAGAACAAAACTTTATTTGTTTTGAAGGTGAGCAGAGGGCTAATTTTCTATGCTTTTCTCTCTTTGGAACCCTGATGAATGTTCTCTCTTGGTACACCTTCCTTGGAGGAAGTTGGAAGGTCTAGAGGCAACAGTGGGGAAGTTAACCTAGTTAATCCAACTATTGTGGACCAAGCAGAGATAATCTCAGCCTCAGCACTATGGACAGTTTGGGCCAGATAAGTCTTCTTTGTGGGAGGTTGTCCTGCACATTGTAGGATGTTTAAGAGCATCCCTGACCTCTACCCCCAGATGCCAGTACCAATCTCCTCCCCTCTCCCCAGCCGCATGACAACCAAAAATATCTCAAGACATTGCCATATGTGCCCCATCTTTAACATAGACTGAAGTATATGAAGAAAATCTGGCATTGTAGGTAATTAGAAAAGGGTTGACCTCAGGATCAGAGCCCCCGAAAGGGTTTCATGGACCCTAGAGTCCTCAAAATAGACTTTGAGGAGAACTGGCCTAGAGATTAGCAATTTGGAAATAAAGAAAATCCCTTTTGTTACAAGTGGTATCAACTGGGGTTCTGTTGTATGTATCCCTATTGTATTAGATTGAAATGTTGAGTAGTTATATTCTTCTAAATTCTGCATAGTAAACAAGAATCTGGGCTTTGTAAAGTTCGTTACTTCAGATTTGAAGTTTAAGATAACGTGACTATCCTGGACAGAGGTGTGCCAGAGCAGAAACTGCATTAGCATATTACTGGTGTTAACAGTATTCACCTTTCTTAATGGGAAGCCTACTGGATATTTTCTTAAGTTGCCTTTATAAAGCAACTTAATGTGATCGGTTCTACTGAATGGTGAATCAGTTATTTTAAATATTTTCTTTCTTTTTTTTTTTTTTTTTTTTTGAGATGGAGTCTCGCTCTGTCGCCCAGGCTGGAGTGCAGTTGTGCAATCTCGGCTCACTGTAAGCTCCGCCTCCCGGGTTCAGGTGATTTCTCCTGCCTCAGCCTCCCGAGTGGTTGGGATTATAGGCACGTGCCACCATGCCTGGCTAATTTTGTATTTTTAGTCGAGACAGGGTTTGGCCAGGCTGGTCTCCAACTCCTGGCCTCAAATGATCTGCCCGCCTCGGCCTCCCAAAGTGCTGGGATTACAGGCATGAGCCACTGCACCCAGCCGTATTTTAAATATTTTCTTGCTATTTATTAAACCATTTAAAAGCTATCTAGCTTACTTCTCCTTTCCTCTACCCTAATAAGCAGTATTGTTGTGCATTGCAGATAACCAAAAGCATCGTTTTGTTTCAGTGAGCCAAACTGGTTTTCTTCCCTAAGTTGAACTAACAAGGTTTTACTGTAGTGTGATAGCCAAGGCAACTAACCAAAAAAATTGTGAGGAAATCATTTTAAAATTCTGTACTTTTGTTTGATTCTACAATTTTATTTTATTTTATTTTATTTTTTTAATAGGAAATGACTTGCAGTTGAGTGAGTCTGGCAGTGACAGTGATGACTAGTGCTGGATCTTTCGAAATCTACTTTTTGGTGCACAAACATGCCGCAAGACCGAGCTACTTTGGCGTGGTGTCCATTGCCAAGAGGAAAATGTTATGGATCAGTGACTGTAGTAGGAGTTTGAGGCTCTGGAGCTCTCACATATTCAAGTCTTTAACTTAGTGGTGATGGGTGATTTTCTCGTGTCATTTTTGAACAATCTCATCTTTCAAAGTTTAAGTAGACCTGTAGAAGAGCTAACAGAATTATATTTCTATTTAGTTAACATTGTTAATGAAAAACAGATAAATATGCCCTGGTCTAGGTTACTCAAAGGCCATATCTTCACCAGGCCAGAGATTCAATTTTAAACCTCAGCAGCCATCCGTTTGGCCAAGTGGTTGGTACCAGTGAAATGAAAGTCTTTGAGGGGTAGGAGAGAGAGGGAAAACCTCAAACTACATCATAGAAATGTGTTAAAACCACTTTAAATTGTTGACACAAAGTGGTAAGGAAGTTTTGTCTGACTCAGCCTGACAAGCCTAGATAGAAATGGACCTCAGAATACAGAATGGAGTCCCTGAGTGTCAGCTGGTGAGGACCATGGAGTCCGGTGAGCTCAACCTGTCATTTACAGACTAAGAAAGGGAAGTACACACTCGGCTTGTGGCCAGTCTTCTGCCCCCTCTCCGGGCTTTCCTCATTGTTCTCTCCCTTGAGTCTCATTTGTAGGAATCAAGAGATTCCTATACATGGGACTTTTAGATGTACATTGGCACTTTGATTAGATTTCAAAGGACAAAAGTGTTGGGTGCTTCTAGCTTGAATTCAGTCCCTAAATACATGAGGCTGGGTGAGCAGATGAAACCGGTAGCCACTGTGCTAATGCATGTGACTGCATTCAGTTGGGGCTTTTGGTTCCATGTGGATCCATACTAAGTATTCTTCAGTCAATGGATTTTAGCAGGCGGAGTGGAAGAGAGATGTGAAGAAACCTCTCCGAACAAATGAACCAGCAGTGAGTTTCTAAAAATCAGAATCTAGATAGAAGTTCTGCAATATGAAGTGAGCACATTCTTTGATCGGGCATATCTGTTCATGCTTTTGTACCACTATTTGTACCTGACTTCCCAACCAATTTGTATTTTTTATATACAACTAGAAGAAAGTCACAAGATTGCCTTCTACGGTGTGCCGTTTCCAAATGGATCTGTTGTTGGAGGAAACTGGTCACTAGTCAATGTTCTATATTTGATGAATGTGTGATAAATCATCCTGTAATCAGTATGGAGTAGCCTGATTTTGTAGTTTGGATGAGTATGTCCTGAGAAATTTCCATCCACTTTGGTTCAGCGGACATCAAGATAGTAATAATAATTTTCCTCCACAGGTCCCTCCACTCATATGGCCTCTTCCTCCCCAGCTAGTGGAGGGGAAGCAGTCTGGACTTAGAAAGGAATTAGGTGGTCTGTGGTAGGGGCTTTGGTTACAGTGAAGCCTCATAGAGTCAACTGTTTCATCGTGATAGTGAGCCCAGGGAGCCACTGCCCAGCAGCATGCTCACACCATCTACCCTAGTGTAGGTAACAGGTCTACACTAGGACCCCGTGCTGGGCTCTCAGCCCATCATGAGATTTTGGTGGATTTAAAGGCAGGTAGGAACTTATTTATAGTGGATTGATAATTGCTTTATAATTCCTTGGTAATGACAGCTCAGGGAAGGTTTCGCAAGGTCACGATTAGGAGACTTGAATTGTTACTGGATGTAGGAATTCACTGCTCTTAACTTGCTCAAACTGGGGCAGGTTCTAGGAACTTGAACTAAAAGTATCTATTTAAGCCTCTCTGTCTCTCTCCCCCACCAACTTTTCTCTGAAAGCCTTGATTTCCGTAGACAGAACTGTGGTTTTTGGCATGTTGGGTCAAGACATGTTTCTATAGGAAATGCTTGCATGAGGCGCTGGCTTGGTGAGTCAAGCTTCCTGAGCTTCAGACCCTCTGTCCTGTCATCTGTCCTGCCCAACGCTGTATGGTTTTTCTCTAGCACGGCTTCAGTTTTGTTCTCTGCACAAAGCCTTTGGTGGTTCTGCCCTCTGCCCTCCAGCTTTACCCACCAGAGAAGGAATCTTTTCTTTTTGGAAGTCAAGAATTTGGCTTCACAGATGGCTTCTCACAGATGCACTCCTGCCAGCCAAACCGGACTTGTTCTTCCTGCCTCTGTGCCTTCTCTCATTCTCCTTCTCTCTCCCTCCAAACTCCACTTCTGAGGCTCTGTGGGTGCCATCTTTGTGGACTCTTGTCTTTTTCAGCCCACATGGAGTGCCCTGTGTGTACATACTGACTTTTTTTTTTTTTTTTTTTTGCTTGAACTCTGGTTGGTATGAGCTCCTGAAAAGCAGGGACTGGGCTGGGTGTGGTGACTCATGCCTGTAATCCCAGCACTTTGGGAGGCCGAGGTGGGAAGATTGCTTGAGTCCAGGAGTTTGAGACCAGCCTGGGCAACATTGCGAGACCCTGTTGCTACAAAAAGAAAAAGAAAAAAAAAAAAAAGCAGGGACTGTCATTCTCATCTCTTCCCTGGGGTATCCACAGGAATGGACCTTCAAATGGTTGTAGCCTGGTTGGGGAGAAGGCAGAGAAAACTACCCAGCCAGTAAAGTGCAGTGGATAGACATAGGAAAACATTCCAGGCATTTGGAGACAGCTGAAAGTATCCATGCTGACTTTCATGATTTAGAAATCTTTAACTGAATTGTTAAAATTGCCTTTTCTTTGCGCTGTACAATGTCTACTGTATTGTGGGTCATTTAGATGAGATGAAAGACTTAATTAAATCTGAAGTATCTGAGGCACTTAGTAAGCCTTAGTAAAAGTTGTGATTGAGGAAACTTAATACAAATGAACTAGATGTTTGTAATCATGCCACTCATTAACGATTTTATTGCTGTAGCAGAATCATTTTTTCTGTGTAAGGTGTTAACGTGTGTGTATGTGCTTCGGTTGTAGGAAAACTTGAAAATTCCAAAATCCCTATTTTCCTATTTGAGAAGCTGGTTCAGCAGGGTATGGGTGTGGGGTCTGTGTGGGGGTGTGTGTGTGTGTGTGTGTGTATGAATGATGTATTTATTACATTATTTTCTGAAAGAGAATTAGTGTGTTACGTGGATAATGTTATGTAAGGCCAAAGTAGATGTTTCTATTTGGCAAGGAAGGTAGGATTTCTGAAACTCAGGCCTTAACCAATAGGTTGGAAGACAAGACCAATTAAAGAGTTATGAAATGTGAGTTTTTGTTACTTCTGTTATTTCTGTCTTGGTTTCGTTGTCGCATTCTTTATTTTTAAAATCTTGTGCCTGAAAGTTTTTTTGCTTAATTGTGAAGTAGACATGCATGTTTACATTTATGTAAAATATTTGCTGTGTAAAGTATTTTTTGTTTATTCTCTTAAAAGATCACTATATTTAAATAAAAGTGAAAGTCAGCAATACATTTAATGTCTTGGTGGGTTTCATTTTCTTTTAGAAATCAGTGAGCAATATATGGTTCTTTTAAGAACCTTCTGTGCTTAAGGCTAAATAGCTAACTAAATGGATTCCTTTTTAATTTGGTGTTTATAATCATTAGGAAGTATACCTCAGCTTTTAAAAGGTGTGACATTCAAAACTGGAGGATGAACTTCAGTTTTTAAAAGGTATGAAGTTCACAACTGAATCGCATCTGAGGCCATTTTACTTGGTCTGGCAAGGAAGGCTTAGTTTTGGGTCTAAGAACCATGCAACAGTTACACTGAATCCCTAGACATATCCTATTGTCACTTTAGTTTACCAGATTCCTTCCGCCTGGAATGCCATGCTACACACACCTCTGACTCCCAGTTGACATTTGGCTAGAAGTGATCCTGCCCTCCTGCTTCCATTCTCCACTTCTGCTTCAGCAGTGCTCACATTTACCTGTGGTCTTGGCTCCTCTGCTAAACTGTATAAACTTCTAGGTGGGCAGTGGCCATATCCCTTTTTAATTTGCTGTAGTGTCTCTAGTGGGTGCTGAATACATTTGGATTGAATTAAATTACATGTTAAGTCTAGAAATCCTCTGCTACTTTTTCTGCAATGTGCTTGTTCCCTCAGATGGCAACAGTCGTTAGACTTGAACCTTCTTAGTGGGGAAGTGGTGGTGTCCATCACTGAAGGGAGTTTTATCTTCAGTTAACTATTGCCACCGTAGTGTTCTGTAGCAAACCATCCCAAAACTCAGTGACTAATAAGCATTTATTTTGCTCCCAAGTCTGGGTTGGCTTTAGACTGGCCTTGGCTGGACAGTTCTGGTCTTGATTGGCTCCCTCATACGCCCGGCAGTTGACTGAGGTTCAGCTAATCTAGGATGGCCTTGACAGCACAGTGGGGGCGACAGTTCTGCTCCATGTCATCTCCACCAGCCCAGCCTGGGCATGTTGTCATGGCAAAGGCAGAGAGGTGTAAGAGAGGAAACAAAATGCTTCTGTCACAATTGCTAAGACGCCATTGGCCAAAGCAAGTTAGACAGCTAAGTTCAGAATGAAGGAGTAAGTGGGGAAATCCATTCCCCAAAATTGATGGGAGGAGTTGTAAAAGAGATTGGAAAGGGTGTAGATACAGGGAGGTGGGAAGAACTGCGGCTATTAATGCCATCTATTACATTCACATGCCTGTGACTGCCACGTTTGAGAACACTGGGCCACATGATCTCTAAGTCCCCTCCCAATTCTGGCATTGTCCCTGGCCAGATAAGAAAGTTCCAGTAGAAGTTAAGACATTTCTATTCATGATTCATGCAGAGGGCACCAAAAGCCACCCAATGGCTTCTGTTGATTCGGCCCTCCCTCCTTTATTCACTGCATATAGTTTGCTTCCCTACTGCCATTTCTTACCAAGAGCACTATTCCAGTTATCTGTTGCTAAGTAATGAGCTACTCCCCAGAACTTGGTGGTTTAAAACAATACCATTTTATCTCATGGGATTTGTTGGTTAGGAATTGGGACAGAGCTTGGCTAGGCAGGTGAGCTTCTTGTGGCTTTAACTGAGGTCACTCAGTGGTACTTAGCTGGCAGACAGGCTGGACTGCAGGGTCCAGGCTGGCTTCATTCACATGCCTGGCACCCTGGTGGAGGTGGCTGGAAGCAGGCTCCTGAAAACTCTGGGCCCATGGATTGTAATGTTGAATTGCTCAAATGTAACAATCTCCTTGGTGAATTGCCAAGGTCCTTGACCTGTAAGCTGGTTATTATCACACAAGTGCTGAAGAACTGCTTCACTGAACATTTTAATTGGCTCACTCTACTGTGGGGGAAGGATGGGGCCAAACAACTCCAGTAAAGCGGGCATTGGGGAATAGGTCGGCCCATTAATTGTAATGAGCTTTGGAGATTATTTAGCAATTTGACCCACACATACCCTCCATGCCCCTAACGGAGCGATGGCCTGTGTGTCTGTCCCAGGAGACACTCAGAAATTGCCCCACCCCCTTCCCCAGCACTGGTTCTTAAGTGAAGTGCTGGTGACCAAGCTTCCATCAAAAACCTCACTTTGCTTACAAATCTGTTACTAAAACGGCTTTGCAGTTGGATAGATAAGAGGCCTAGGGTCAAATCCCAACCCTACACTTCCCTGGTCATGGTAGGAGTTCTGGCCCAGAGACAGGCTGGATCCTTCGGGGTCAGCTGAGCAGAGCTTGAGCTTCTGTTACTGGTGAAAGCATCAAAACCAGTCCAGTCCTGAAAGTAAAAAAATCAGTCCAGATAGAGTAAGTCAGCTCTGTGCCCCTACCATGCCTCAGACTGTCATAGCCAACACTCAGAAAGCCAGCTACAACATTAACAGGAGGAGTATCTCTCCCACACTGCTGCAACTGAAAAATGTCATAACCATTCCTTTTTTTTCCCCCTTGAAAGGGAGTCTTGCTCTGTCGCCCAGGCTGGAGTGCAATGCATGAGGCTTACTACAATCTCTGCCTAGCGGGTTCAAATGATTCTCCTGCCTCAGCCTCCTGAGTAGCTGGGATTACGGGTGCCTGCCACCACACCCAGCTAAGCTTTTTGTATCTTTAGTAGATATGAGGTTTCACCATGTTGGCCAGGCTAGTCTCAAACTCCTGACCTCAGGTGATCCACCCACCTTGGCCTCCCAAAGTGCTGGGATTACAGACATGAGCCACTGCGTCTGGCCAACCATTCCTTTTTTTGAGTGACTACTGCTTTCTTTCCAGTGACATCTCTAGCCTCGCTTTGTTACTCCCACCACCTGAAAAAAATCACTGTGAAACTTTGTGAATACCCCTAAATCCCCAAAGAGGTGACTGATTTGGCCTGAGCCACTAAATAATGATAATGACAAATAAAATCCAACACTTCCTAAACAGTTTCTTTTTCTTTTTTTTTTTTTTTTGAGACAGAGTCTCACTCTGTCACCCAGGCTGGAGTGCCGTGGCATGATCTCGGCTCCCTGCAACTTCTGACTCCCGGGTTCAAGCGATTCTCATGCTTCAGCCTCCCTAGTAGCTGGGATTACAGGCGTGCACCACTACACCTGGCTAATTTTTGCATTTTTAGTGGAGTTGGGTGTTTCACCATATTGGCGAGGCTGATCTTGAACTTCTGACCTCAGGTGATCCGCCCACCTTGGCCTCTCAAAGTGTTGGGATTCAGGCATGAGCCACCACACCCGGCCTTAAACCATGTTATCACTACAATTCACCACAACCTTGAAATAAGGTACTACTACTATTCTATTATTCCCCATTTAGAGGTGAGAAAACAGAGACTCAGAGAAGTTAAGTAAATTAAGCGGGTTCATTAAACAGCGAGTTTGTGGCAGAGCCAGGTTTCAAATTCAGACGTGTGAATCCAATCTTCCGCTTTTTTCACAAACTACACCACATCTTTCTTGACCCATGGCACGCTGTGAGAAGTCCGTCTCTGTGAGTGGACCTGTCAAAATCAACCAGGCCTGAAATCCCAGTACTTCGGGAGGTGGAGGTGGGAGGATCGCTTGAGGCCAAGAGTTTGAGACCACCCTGGAAAACGTAGTGAGACTCAATCTCTACCAAAAAAAAAAAAAATTAAAAGACTTGACCAGAAGGCTGGGCACGGTGGCTCATGTATGTCATCCCAGCACTTTGGGAGACCAAGGCAGGTGGATCATTTGAGGTCAGGAGTTCAACACCAGCCTGGCCAACATGACAAAACCCCATCTCTACTAAAAATAAAAAATTAGCCAGACGTGGTGGCATGTACCTATAATTCCAGCTACTCAGGAGGCTGAGGCAGGAGAATCACTTGAACCTGGGAGGCAGAGGTTGCAGTGAGCCAAGATTTTGCCACTGCACTCCAGCCTGGGCAACAGAGTGAGACTCCATCTCAAAGAAAAAAAAATCAACCAGTAGCCTTGTGGGTATTGTGTGAGCAGTCTTCCCAAGTGTTTGCCTCAAGCAACTCAGCACCTATTCCTGCCAAAAGGAGAAGCAAAACCAGACAACCAGTGGAATGGACATTATGTGTGCTCAGCACCCATTCCCCCAATTTGTACTCCCCAATATTTGGTCCAGAAGTCACCCCCATGTAGCCTCTGTGCTTCTGGAGAATCTCCAGGGGATAGGCTAAGCGTAATGTGTCTAACAGTGCTAAGCCAAGCCCACGGCCTGCGTCAGCAACATTCCAGAAGAAGAAGAGCACTGTAGCCAGTTGTTTAGCCGTATGGTAGTGATGGGGAACAGTTCCCAGGTTGGGCATGTGGAAGGTTTTCCGGTACTTTGGATTAAGACAGGATGCAGTGGTCCTAAATTCTTACAACCTTTGTCTCCATGGGTTCAGAAACCCAGCCTTCATTCGTCAGCAAGTGCCATTCTCCTGACCAATAGAAATTGGTTCAGAAACCGGCTATGAGCCTCCTTGGTTTGCTGGGGAGTTCAAGAAAATACGTTCTCTTTCTTTTCTTTTTTTTTGAGAATGGGTCTCACTCGGTAACCCAGGCTGGAGTCCAGTGGCGTGATCATGGCTCACTGTAGC
Organism: Trachypithecus francoisi; assembly: GCF_009764315.1. Taxonomy (NCBI): domain Eukaryota; kingdom Metazoa; phylum Chordata; class Mammalia; order Primates; family Cercopithecidae; genus Trachypithecus; species Trachypithecus francoisi. Next base: position 164,243,486 of record NW_022681453.1, read on the forward strand.
CTCAACCTACTGGGCCCAAGTGATCCTCCTGCCTCAGCCTCCCAAGTAAGTGGGACTGCAGGTGCACGCCACCCCACCCAGCTGATTTTTTTTTTTTTTTTTTTTTTTTGAGACGGAGTCTCGCTCTGTCGCCCAGGCTGGAGTGCAGTGGCCGGATCTCAGCTCACTGCAAGCTCCGCCTCCGGGTTTATGCCATTCTCCTGCCTCAGCCTCCCGAGTAGCTGGGACCATAGGCGCCCGCCACCTCGCCCGGCTAGTTTTTTGTATTTTTTAGTAGAGACGGGGTTTCACCGTGTTAGCCAGGATGGTCTCGATCTCCTGACCTCGTGATCCGCCCGTCTCGGCCTCCCAAAGTGCTGGGATTACAGGCTTGAGCCACCGCGCCCGGCCGCAGCTGATTTTTTATAGAGATACGGTTTCGCCATGTTGCTCAGGCTGATCTCGAACTCCTGGGCTCAAACGATTCACCCACCTTGGCTTCTCAAAGTGCTGGGATTACAGGCAGGAGCCACCATGCCTGGCTGGAAAGGAATTTCTTGAGAGCCACTGGAATACGCATTGTCTCTTCCTCCAGATTTTGCAGGGTGCAGATGTAAGCTTGAAACTGCAGCAGTCAACACCCTAAGGATCCACCCTAAGGATCAAATTAATGGAAAGGTTCAAATAGTTGAGAGGATAGCAGAGGAATAAAATGAGGACCTTGATTGAATCATGCCTGATCTCCACCCCACCACAGTGGACTTCTGGTTATATGAACCAATAAATACCACCTTATGGTATTCAGATTGGATTTTCTGTTCTTGCCAATGAAAGCATATGGACTGGCATAGCCTTCTTTGGTGACCAGCTGCATCTCTGAGCCCCTGTCTTATTCTAAGCCACCCCATGTGACAGCCTCAGGAGCAGCTAAGGGAATCCATTCTGCTCCTAGGGTATGTTCTGTCAAAGCTGAAGGGCAGGCATCACACCCACAATCTGTTAGTGTTGGAAGAAAACTCAGCCCTTATTGAAAATCTTTTTCAGATGAGGAAATTGAGATCATGAGAAGTGATCAACCAGATACCTGTACCCCCTGTTCAGTGTTCTTCCCTCCACATTCATAGTAGCACCTCAACTTCCTCCTGGACCAGCAGATTATCTCAGGACACATTTACTTGGCACAGATGAGCTCTTGGATACCAACTCTGTGGCTCCCTGGGCAGCATACCCACTTCTGAACCAGCTCCCTACCTCACAGTTAGGATTTCAGGGAAGGGCTGGGAGCTGCCCATCTTCCCCAATCTCTCATCTTTCAATTTCAAAATGCCAAAGGGCCAGAATTACTACTATTACACATATTCTTAAAACATGTGACTTTGAATCCTTTCATGTCCTGAGCCTTTCAGAACCATCCCTTGAAATAACTGAAGTCCAGTGGCGTGATCATGGCTCACTGTAGCCTCAACCTACTGGACCCGAGTGATCCTCCTGCCTCAGCCTCCCAAGTAGGTGGGACTGCAGGTGCACGCCACCCTACCCTGCTGATTTTTATAGAGATGGAGTTTTGCCATGTTGCCCAGGCTGATCTCAAACTCCTGGGCTCAAGCGATTCACCCACCTTGGCCTATCAAAGTGCTGGGATTACAGGCATGATCCCTAGGCCCATCTCTAATATTTCAGGGTCCAGGAAAGAGTATATATGGACACTCACATACCAAATGTCTAGGTATTTACATTATAATCAAATAACAGACGATTTTTGTTGTTATGCTTTTTGTTTTTTAGAGGTGGAGTTGGGGGAGGGTCTCACTGTGTTGCCCAGGCTGGCCTTGAATTTCTGGACTCAAGTGATCCTCTCTCCACAGCCTCCCAAGTAGCTGGGCCTACAGGCACATGCCACCTGATATGGTTTGGCTGTGCCCCACCCAAAATCTCATCTTGAACTCCCACATGTTGTGGGAGGGACCCGGGGGGAGGTAAATGAACCATGGGGGCGAGTCTTTCCCGTGCTGTTCTCATGATCGTGAACAAGTCTCATGAGATCTGATGGTTTTAAAAGGAGGAGTTCCCCTGCACAAGCTCTTTCTCATTCTCTCTCTTTGCCTGCTGCCATCCATGTAAGATGCGACTTCTGCCATGACTGTGAGGCTTCTCCAGCCACATAGAACTGTAAGTCCAATTAAACCTCTTTCTTTGGTAAATTGCCCAGTCTCAGGTATGTCAGCATCATGAAAACGGACGAATACAAATTCCTGGACTTAAGTGATGTCTCGCCACAGCTTCCCAAATAGCTGGGACTATAGGCACATACCACCACTCCCAACTAAACGATTCAATATGTTCTGCTTCCCTCAAAAAGGATACTTTTCATAAAGAATGAAAGACCAGGTTTGAATCTGGAATTTTAGATTCCACAAAGTCCTGTGGTAGCAAGAGGAGAGGAGGGTCCATCCCACAGCCAGATCCCCTTCTGTTTTTACCCCTGGCCCATCCCACACTAAGAAGGGCCTCATGTGTTGTCCATGAGGAAACCCCAGCCCGCATTCCAAGCCCCATCTATAATTCCTACAAACAACTTTTTGCTGGTCACCCCCAGGCCTGCATGTGTACAGGTCACACTCAGGAGGACAGACATGGGCAAGAGGGCTGCAGGTCCAGGAAGCAGGCTCAAGACCACTTGGGTGGGGATCTGTGGTTTCCCAGGTGCCTGGAGCATGGTCCAGGAGTGGGGCGTGCAAGCTCCAGCAGGTGTGTCACTTTGGCCACACAGACACCTCGCCCTGTGGAGAGGGTCATGGACAGAGGAGGGCCAGGGTGGGGCCCTCCAGCCTTGGGACCCAGGACAGGGCCTCTCTTGGCTAGGTCCAGGAGTAGTACTAGCCCTCCATTCCATCCTAAACAAGGTCCTAAAACTAGGGGTGAGGACAAGGCTGGCCTAGCAAGACTGGGTTTTGTGACCTCGGGCAAGTCCATGACCTCTCTGGATCTGTTTCCTCCCTTTTGCCTGAGGGAGCTGGAATGCTTCCACATTCCAGAACCCTCCACAGAGTTTGAGAAGCAGATTTGATTTTAGACTCCTTACTCCATCTACAATGCTGAGACACTGCCCCCCATAACCCCCAACGGAAGAGAGAGCCACAGCGGGGAAATGAACTGCCTTTATTTTTTTATTTCCATCCGGAAACCCCAGTGTGATAGTGGAAGCAGCATGAAAACAACATCTCCCCAGGCCTTGCAGTAGAGGCGAAGGGAACAGGGCTGCCCATGTGCCTGCCTCTAAAGATGCCACCCTCAGGTTGATATCACCTGTGGGAGACTGGGTCCACTTACAGACACCAGGTGATGGTCCACCAGGCCCCAAGCTCCAGCCTGCTGAGTCCCCAAGGCTCAGGCTCATCAAATAGCTTTATACAAAAACCCAGGGGTGTCCCTCCAGCTGGTAACAAATGGGCAATTTCTACTTGAGATCTGCTGTGGGGGTGGACCTCATCTTGGAGATATCTTTCCAAAATAAAATTAAGCCCCACTCAGGAAAAATGGTGATGAAAGGCAGCTCACAGACATGCAGGACTAATAATCTTATTGAAAAGGGAGGAGCTCAGGCACACAGGAGGACAAGGCTATGCAATATGCAGACAGGAAAGAAATGCCACGGGACGCTGTCAGGGGTCAGCAGGAGGCAAGGAGGTAGAGCTCCGGCCAGGAACGCTCTGCCTAGAGAGAAGCCCTCTGCAGCTGGCCCTAGATGGGGGACCCAGGGAAGTATCTGCCTAAGGACCAAGGAGACAGCAACAGCCTGCCCAGGTGTGGCCTTGTGCAGGTCACACAGTCCTTGTGAGTCTTCTGGACAGGAAATGGACATGAGGGACATTTTTGAGACAGGGCCAAAGTGCAGAGAGAGCCAAGAGGTCAAGATGGTGCCGGAGATTTTGAACCACAAGAGCCATCCCTTTGGGAAACACTGAGAAGAGGAGCGTCTTCTCTGTCCTCTGCTTGGGGCAAGCCTGGGTCAGGTGGGTTCTCAGTACTTTTTCACAGTTAAGTCTCTTCCTGGGCAGCCACATCCACGTCAGGCTGGGCTGGGGTCCTGTGGCAGGTTCAACGCTGTGAGCCGCCCTGAGAGAATGTGCCCACTTCCCTGCTTTGTGGTTCATAGGCCTAGAGAGACCCGACAGCGAGCTGCCCAGGGTGAGTGAGAGTGCCTGCTCGTTTTGGAGGTCGGGGCGGAGAGGCCTGTACTCCAGATTCCCCAAAGAGATCAAAACGTACTAAAACAGCCTGCAGGTCTATGTGTGTCTAACAGTGCTCAGCCAAGTCCGCGGCCTGGGTCAGCGACATTCCAGAAGAGGAAGAGCATTGTAGCCGGTTGTTTGGCCGGATGGTAGCGATGGGGAACAGGTCTCAGGTTGGGCATGTGGAAGGTTTTCCAGTACCTTGGATTAAGACAGGATGCAGTGGTCCTAAATTCTTCCAGTCAGACTGAGTTAACAGCATGTCTTAGTAGCAGGAATTTGTCCTTGTTTTTGTCACACAAAGGTGGGTGGAGACGGGGCCAGGACATGGCCAGTTTGATGACGGTGGAGACGCTGCTGCCGGTTCTGTGGGGCGCAGCCCACCTTCTCCTCATGGCCCTCAGGTGAAGTAGCGGCAGGGCGTGGAGTCGATGTAGCAGTACTGGGTGCATCGCAGGTCTCCATACGACCTGAAGGAGGCAAAGACACGTTCTACAAGGCCACCTCTTATATGCTGGTGATTCCCAGTCAAACCTCATCAAACAGTGGCCAAGGGTCAGTGGTTCTATAAAAACTTCCCTCGTGCTCATTTGGAGTGAGAGGGCTGGGGCAGTTGAATCATGTCTCTGGGATTTTTGCCTTGAGCTCCAGCTAGGGGCCTGGGTGGAAGGAGGTGGTCGCCCTGCTCTTAGCACAGCATCTATGAGGGAATCACCCCCTTCTCAAGGCCTGAAAGGTTTCCAGTACTGTTGTTACAACGCACCCTACCGACAAAAATGTCCTGTATCTGTGAAGCCACTGGCCAGATGTGACTACTGAGCTCTTGAAATATAGCTACTGTGACTGAATAACTGCATTTTTTTTTTTTTGAGACGGAGTGTTGCTCTGTCCCCCAGGCTGGAGTGCAGTGGTATGATTTCGGCTCACTGAAACCTCCACCTCCCAGGCCTGCCTCAGCTTCCCGAGTACCTGGGATTACAGGCGCGCGCCACCAAGCCCAGCTAATTTTTGTATTTTTAGTAGAGGCGGGATTTCACCATGTTCACCAGGGTGGTGCCGAACTCCCAACCTCAGGTGACCTGCCCACCTCGGCCTCCCAAAGGGCTGGGATTACAGGTGTGAGTCACAGTACCTGGTCTGAGTAACTGCATTTTAAGTTTACTTATAATTACTTTGCATTTGAACAACAGCCTGTGAGTGGGGGCTACCATATTGGACAGTGCAGCTTATACCTCTGTGGGCCCGGATGATTATCCGAGACAGGGTGTTAAACCTCACAGGCACAGTCACAAGCGTCCCTGTGAGGCTTCTGGGGTGTAGCTGTGTAACCACAGTGAGCGTGGGGGAGCCCTGGGCTCTACTCGATCCTGCACTCCATATCTGATCGTCTATACTCATTTGTCTCTGTGGAGCCATGAAGAGCCAACTCTCTGGCAGAGGCCTGTCAGGGGCCTTCTTTCCTTCAGGGAGAGGAGCACTGCACACAGACACATGCATGGAGTGGGGTCCTGGCCAAGCCTAAATAGGCTTGGAGTCGGAGGAGACTACAGGTCTGTAGTTTTCGCAGCCTGGTTGAACATGCTAATATGCGAGTGTTAGGAGACCCCCTTGGAAGAGACAGCAGAGAGCGGGCAATGGAAAGACAGGCGTGGCTCCCCAGCCCTGCCAAGGGCCCAGGTCCGAGTCTGCAAGAGGAAATGTGATGGGAGCAAAAGCTGAAGAGACTGGACTCAAGGACAGAAGAGATCAGAGGCACCAGTAGATCCACTCTGGAACCCAGGGAAGAGCAGGGCATGGCCTGGGCAGGAAGGAACGGCTCCCCATTTTCCTGAGAACTTTGTACAACTCTGGTTCTGTAAGGAGTGGGGAGACATGTACCTTCTGCACCTTGGAAGGAGCCCAGCGGTTACAATCTGGGCATGGAATCAGTACCTCATGGGGCAGTGGCCCTCAGTTGGTTTGGCAGGTGCCAGCGTGGAGCCAGGACACTAGAATACTTGTCCTGAGCAACATAAATAGCCACTGAGGATTCTCAGAAATAACTAGAGGGGTCCTCGGAGGGAGTACTTTCTTGGAGGGGCCACGAGCTTGCAAAATTAGATATAAAGACTGATTTGATCTCACTTGCAGTCACAGGCATGCCTGAGGGTGTTCCAGGGAAGTCAGGTTTAGATAGACACGTCGATTCTTGGAAATGCCCTGAGACGTTTACTCTCCACTGGGCTTCCCACCTCGCCCACAGCCCAGGAGACTAAGCAGGCATTGTGACCACTGGGTTTGGGGGCTGCTCATACATGGCAGCAGCTGAGCACAGAGACCGCAGCTCCCCTCTGGGCCTTGGACAGAGCAGGTGGCTGTGGGTGCTGTGTTTCAGCCTCAGTGGCATGCAGGCAGTGCTGACCAAGAGGGCACGTGGTGGGCAGGGAGCACGTGCTGTGTCATTCGTCACCATACCTCAGTGTCTAGAAGGCACCACAAAGTGGAGAGGCACTCAAAATATTTGTGAAGGAAAGAAGGAAAGCAAAGAGGAGGGAGGGAGAAAGAGGGAGGAGAGAGAGGGAGAGGAGTCATCCCTACCCAGGGAGATAGGTCTCGCACGTCAGGTAGCCAAAGTCAGAGCCGTCGCAGTCCTCCACACCCTCATGCCGGTGACCATCTCCACAGTAGGCACGGTGACAGCCTGAGGGGACATAAGGAGGTGCAGTCCTGAGAAGGAGCAGAAGCAACAGGCTTGCCTCAGCTTGTAAGGACCACGCAGCCCAAGGGATCCACCCTAAGTGCTGCACCCCTTAAGGAACTGACCTCCATTAGGCTTCATACTCCTCCAGGGACTGCCCTCAGGCTCTGGTCCCACACTGATGTGCCATGGGACAAGAAGAAGGAGACCCTGGCTCTGACCCCACCTGACCACTTACTAGCTGAGGGGTGGGGAGACTCCAGGTCATTATCTGCAAAACTGGGACACTGACATGTCCTCCACCTCATAAAGCCACTGTGGGGTCCCGGGCGTGAGGACTGGGAGACTGCTGAGCCCCAATGAGGGTGCGTGGTGGCTCTCATCTATCAACAGAGAGCTTCTGCGTGACACTGGTGAGCCCAGCCTTGTGTCGCCGGGGAGCCACATGATCTTCAGCAAAGACCTCTGCTCTCACACGATGGGAGGGTGTTGGAGTATGGACCCCAGCTTCGTTTTCACAGGGCAGGCAGAGTCCATTAGTTCCTTCCCACTGTGAGAGCTCCTATTTGACACTGTACACCAGAGGCAGAAGGGACTCTGGGAAGGGCCAGCCTTCTAGGGGATGCCATCCCTGGAGCTGTCAGGAGACAGTTCGGCCACACTGAGACAGTCAGCAGCATCTCCCACCACCCACTCTGCCTGTCATCCTTCCCCTGAACTTTTTTTTTTTTTTTTGAGACAGGGTCTCGCTCTGTCTCCCAGCCTGGAGTGCAGTGGTGCAATCGCAGCTCACTGCAGCCTTGAACCCCTGGGATCAAATCATCCGCTCACCTCAACATCCTAAGCAGCTGGGACTACAAGTGCGCACCACCAGGCCTGGCTAATTTTTTTAATTTTTAATTTTTTTGTAGAGATTGGGTCTGGCTCTGTTGTCCAGGCTGGTCTTGAACTCCTGGGCTCAAGTGATCCTCCAACCTCAGCTTCCCAAAGTGTTGAGATTACAGGCATGAGCCACTGTGCCCAGCTTCCCCTGAGCTTCTTGAGAGCAAGGACCACGACTTTGCATCCACACACATACAGCCCTGAGCCCCAGCCTGGCTCTTTAGAGGAGGGGCTTAAACCACAAGCCCTAAATGAATTCAGGGAATGGTGGTTGAACCCTTACTATATCCAGATAATTCCTGCACATGTTAGCTTACAGGATCTCTAGGGACTTGAGCAGCCAGCACATCATACCCATTTTACAGGCAAGGAAAGTGACGCTCAGAGCTGTAAATTGCCCCCCATTACCCCACCCATCATGTGGCCTCTGCCTGGAGCCTGAGGGTGGCTGGTGTTTCTCAGGGCCTGCATTCAACCTCTGTTGACTCTAAAGCTCATGCTTTCCACCACACCTCCCGGTTTTGTTACTTGATTAAAAACAACAACAACAACAAAAGCAAGCCCTCCAGAGCCTGCTGCCCACCAGTTAAGGCAGCAGCCCACAAGGGTGATGGCAGCTCTGGCTGGCCCAGCTTCCCCTGTGGAGGGCTTTGCTACTAGAGCTCTACCTGGTAAATGAGCCCTCATTCAGATTCTTGGCCTCTCCCTTTTGCCTTTCACGCCTCCATGCAAAGTGAGAGCCCATCACTTTTATCTTCTGCACCTGTAACATGGGTTGTGCTAAGATGGAGGACTGGGAGGACCTGGTGGCTACATTTTGAGATAAAGAAGGCCTAACTGGGGGCAGGATCCTTGACATCCACCTCTGGTGAGGTGCTTGGGTGGTGGAAGAGTTAACATTTGGGCTGAAATTGGGGCAGCAGGGGCTGGGGTGGGTGGCACAAGCAGCCTCGGTACACCCTTCTCTGGCTCTAGAAAGGTCCCAAAGCACCGCAGCTGGTGTCCAGGGCTGGCCCCGAGTCCCACCCCCCTGCTGTTCAGGCCTCAGGTCCTCCTGGCCTGGGCCTCACTCACGGATGCAGTCGTCACCCACATCGCTGTTACCATCGTCACACTCCTCCCCGGGCTGCAGGAGCCCATCCCCGCAGGTGCCACGCTGGTCTGCAGTGTAATCCACAGGATAGAAAGGGGTCAGCTGGCCAAAGAAGCACACAGCATTAACTGGAGCATGGCATACCAAGGCAGCCGCAGGCAGGGAGGTCATTTGTGCCGGGTCCAATGGCACTGCTGGGGGCATGCCTTGACTTCCTCCCAGGGGTGGGAAAGGTACTCCTTTCCTGTCGCCCAGAGCTCTGTAGCTGGTTAAATGCTGGGTCAGATCAAGACAGCAACCTGGCACGCAGGGATGTGGAGACCCCCTGGAACCCTGACTCAGAGAGGGGCTTCTATTTGGGGGTCAGGGTGGGGGAATGGAGGGCTGCTCAGAAACCGTTTGAGCGAGGATGCTCAGCCCTCCCATGCAGACAGACTACAGAAAGCCCTCCCCAGGCCCAGTGGGGTGGCCTTCCCTTCCTTTAATGGATGCATCTCTCTCCTGGGCAGGGAGTATGTCCTGAGGTGATGGCCTGGGGGTACCTGGATGGGGAGCCAGCCAAGGCTGTCCTTGAAGTACAGAGATCTCTGGTCTCTGCGGAAGGCAATGGCATTTTGGGTGTTCAGCCTCTCAAGCTCCTCCTGGTTGTTGACCACAAAAATCTGCCAGAGAACACACTGGTGAGGATTCCAGAAAACACTTCTGCAGGGGGCAGGGAAAAAGCTGGAGGAGGAAACAGACTATCCTCGGGCTGCTCAACAGTGGGAAGAGGAGTGTGCACACTACACTCTAGCATTCCTTCTGAAGTGAGAGCAGTGTCTTCATTCCCTCACCTTCTCAATTCAGTTCCTAATGTCTAAGTTTGAAACTAAAATATTCATTCGGACTTAACATTTCTTTTCTTTTTTCTTTTCTTTTGAGACGGAGTCTCGCACTGTTGCCCAGGCTGGAATGAAGTGGCACGATCTTGGCTCACTGCAACCTCTGCCTCCCAGGTTCAAGCAATTCTCCTGCCTCAGCCTCCTGAGTAGGTGCGATTACAGGTGTGTACCACCACGCCTGGCCAATTTTTGTATTTTTAGTACAGATGAGGTTTCGCCATGTTGGCCAGGCTGGTTGCAAGCTCCTGACCTCAAGATGATCCGCCCACCTTGGCCTCCCAAAGTTCTGGGATTACAGGCATGAGCCACCGTTCCAGCCTTGGATTTAACATTTTTAAATATTTAAAATGTTCCCAAGATTTAAATTAAAAGACAATGTCATATAGTCAAATAATTTGACATCTGGAAGTGATTCTTAAAATTATCCTACTCAAAGATGTTCTTTACAGTATTATTTACATTAGTAAAAAGCTTGGGGGTGGCCAATAAGCAATAGGTTGGTTAAACACCAACACTGGTTAAGTAAATTGTAACACAACCACACTGAATGGATGATTATGATGAATTGATGTCCAAGGTTTACTTCAAAATAATCCAACAGAGGACGGGCAGTAGTGAGTGGGCATAAAGAGAAAACAAGGACACAGGCTCGCCATTAATTGATCATTATTAAAGTTGGGTGAAGGGTACATAGGGGTTCATTACACTATTTGCTCTGCTTTTGTATGTATTTGAAATTTTCTCTAATAAAAAATTTTAAATGTTATTTATAGAGTGTGGAAACACGGCAGGATTTCAACTAAGATAACAAAGTACAACTTTTTTTTGTGTGTGTGAGATGGAGTCTCGCTCTGTCACCCAGGCTGGAGTGCAGTGGTGCGATCTCAGCTCACTGCAACCTCTGCCTCCTGGGCTCGAGCGATTCTCTTGCCTCAGCCTCCCAAGTAGCTGAGACAACAGGTGTGCACCACCACACCCTGCTAATTTTTTATATATTTTTAAGTAGAGATAGGGTTTCACCATATTGGCCAGGCTGGTCTCGAATTCCTGACCTTGTTATCTGCCTGCCTTAGCATTGCAAAGTGCTGGGATTATAGGCGTGAGCCACTGTGCCCAGCCAAAAGTACAACATTTGTATGCAATGTAATCTCAACCATATAAAAGTTAGATTTTAATAAGACAAAGAAAATACCCCAAAATGGATTCACAATCAAATGGGCAATTTGGTTTTCCTCTTTTGATTTTCTCATATTTTCCAATTTCCTATCATGAGCATGTACCCGGAGTCACGAAAAAAAGTTTTACTGAAAGGATTTCACAAAGCCCCCTAAGGATCAGGTGAGAGGTCCTCACGGATAACCACCCCAGATTTCTCCCAGAAAGCCTTACCACTGGAACTCGCGGGGAACTGGGCCCATACACGGATTCCCCGTAGGAAGGGTTATTCACATTCATAGTGGGTCCACAAAGACATCTTCCTGGAGGCCCGGGAAATCCTCTTTCCCCTTTGGGTCCCATTATAAGTTGTCCTAGGAAGCAACAGACTGCTGTGTTTAGAGCCAAGGAAGAGAAGACCAAACAACCCAGGGAGATGTGAGTGACCTTTGCAACAGAAAAAAGGTTAAAGTCCACAGCATTTCAGGGAATGCCTGAGGGAGAGGTTCAAAGAGATGCTTTTGATCCAAGACATGGAGGAGATAAGGGAAGAAAAATAGCTGGTAGGAGACAGTTTCCCCCTCCTTCCTGCCTTGAAGACAGGCAAGATGTCTGGTGTTGCAGCAGCCATGTTGCAACCAGGAAGTCACAAGCATGAGAAGATAAGCCAACATGCAGGAAAGGCTCATGGGGCCTGGGGCCCTGACAGTGACAGTCAGAGGCTGAATCAAAGCCAGTTACTGTCTGCCTCTGGATTTCTTTATTGGAGAAAAACAATGCCCTATTCGTTTAGACTATTATTAACAGAGGGCTTCTTGCTGACAAACACATTATTGACTGTTAACTTTTATTATTTTAAAAAACTTTTGTTTTTCTTATATACACAATCTTTTTTTTTTTTTTGAAATGGGGTCTTGCTCTGTTGCCCAGGCTGGAGTGCAGTGGTGCGATCTTGGCTCACCGCAACCTTTGCCTCCCAGGTTCAAGCGAGTCTCCTGCCTCAGCCTCCTGTGTAGCTGGGATTACAGATGTGTGCCACCACACCTGGCTAATTTTTGTATTTTTAGTAGAGACAGGGTTTTGCCATGTTGGCCAGGCTGGTCTCAATCTCCTGACCTCAAGTGATCTGCCCGCCTCAGCCTCCCAAAGTGCTGGGATTATAGACGTGAGCCACCTCGCCCGGCCAATGTAGGATCTTTACAGAGGAATTTCTGGGTGTGGGTTTCTTTCATTTCTTCTGGAAGAAAATAGAACGTTAGTATATGCCCAGTCCATTTACCCTCCCCTGGTGCTGAAGAAGTGAGGACATGTCTTGAAAAGACGTGATCGGAAAGTGTACTCCCTATCTATGCAGAAGAGCTGTGAGGGCAGTACCTTGGTTTTTAAAGGCTCTGATGATGCCCAGACCAATTCTGTCAAGACTTCTGAAAACTAAACTGAACCTAGGCAGCATCCATACTTTTACTTACTTATTTTTTTAAAAAGTTTTTTTTAACCACTTTAGCATAAGGCATCTTTTTTTTTTTTTTTTTTGGAGACGGAGTCTCACTCTGTTGCCCAGGCTGGAGTGCAGTGGTGTAATCTCAGCTCACTGCAACCTCCGCCTCCGACTACAGGTATGTGCCATCACGTTTGGCTAATTTTTGTGTTTTTAGTAGAGACAGGGCTTCACTATGTTGGCCAGGCTGGTCTCGAACTCCTGAACTCAAGTGATCCACCTGCCTCAGCCTCCCAAAGTGCTGGGATTACAGGTGAGAGCCACCGCGACTGGTCAGGCATCCATATTTTTAAAAGCTCTCAAGATGATTCCAGTATGCACCAAGGTTGAGAACTGGGCCATTCCCCTGCCAGATCATCCTCCCTTCATCCTCCATCCCTCCCCAGCTGCCTCTCAACTCCCTTCTGATCTGGGTCCAAACATCACTTCCTGAAGGAAGTCTTTTTGAATCCTCAGACTCTGTCATGTATATCTGGGATATAATTTCATGGTTTCCTATGCCTTTTCTTCACAGCACTTCTCTTTGTTTGTGATTCTATATACTGCAGAATTATTCCATCAAGGTTGATCTCCAGTAGAATGTCGCTCCACAAGGACAGGGCTAGTGCCTGTTTTCATCCACCAGGGCTCACACAAAGTAGGGGCATGGAAAGTGTTTGATGATTGAATGAATGAATGCAGACTAATTGGAGAGAAACAGTCTTCGGAAAAGGGCAAAAGTCACATTCTGGCTGGCAGAAAAGCACCAGAGCAAGAGCCATCCAACAGGAAGTGAGGAAAGAGAAGAAAAGATGGGGACTGAGAAAAGAAATAAGTAAGGATCCCTTCTTCTGGGAAAATAGCAGGGGGTGGGTTTGGAGGGCAGCCAGTCATTGGTGTCAGGTAGTATGACATCTGCGGCAGCCAGGGGCTGGGAACACAGTTCACAGATACAGAAGGGCAGGAAATAAAATGACCCCAGGGGAGAGATCCGGCCAGGACCCCAGGGAAACCACTGCAGCCGGAGAAGGAGACTGAACCTTCCCGAGCGGGTTGACACGTACGCCTACAATCAGAATGCTGACAGCACGAGGGGAAGGGAGCTGTGCCAACATCTTATCCTAAGTTATGCTTGTTTGTTCTAACAAGAAATACAAATATAATTCTGTAGGAAGAGTTCCAGTGTGTGTTCTGATATTTTCAGAAAAGACCAGAGAGACAGGGAGTCCACCAGCCTAGGAATATTCTGGGTAATTAACCACTTAGGGAAACTGAAGTGCAAAAGCTCTGTGACCAAGAATATGAGGGTGGGATTGCAGCAGTTTTTTCCAGAAGGCTCTGTGACCCCAACAACTCCTCCAGAACCGTGGCCTGAGAGACAGTCAGGAGTTTGTCCCATTAGCTGCTGATGAATGGTGAGGCTGAGATTTGAATTCATGTTTGACTTAACACTATGCTGTTCAAAAGACAAACGTCCAAGAATACTGATGCTCTCAGGAAGCCAGCAATTCCCAGGTACCACGTTGATTCACTTATACTCTGTCTGGGTACAGGAAGGACTCGGCCAAATTTGTAATTTGATTATTGCAAATTACATCCTAAAGGCATTTTGCCTTTATTCCCTTCCCACCTCTTAGCCCCTCTTTCCCTCTAACTCAGGTAAGTACAAAGCTTTCACCCTTTCCACCTCTCCCAGCAACATCCAGTCCCACAGAACTGGGCACCAGAAACTGAGGTCACCTCCTGACAGGACGTGGCAGGGAGCCTGCTGCCACCACTGCAGTGTCCCTGCAACTTCCTCCCAGTTGCTGGAGGGTGTCCATTACCCCGCCTGTTTTCTGCCAGGCTACACTGAAGTACACAGCAACCTGAACTTCCCCACCCTGATCTCTGGGAGATCATGTCTCGGCCGGGTTTCATCCCCACCCCCTGCAGCCAGAGGACCCAGCTCTCCATCTTTGCCCAGGCAGCCTCCCACTTCCATTGGCTGCCTCGGTGGGAAAAGATCAGCAGAGGGGAATCTAGGAGAAGGCAGAGAAACCAGCACAACAACCTCTAGAGGTCGCCTGGCTGACACTCACAGGAGTCATGGACCGATTCTGGACCAGGGTGGCCCCCAGTCAGTGCTGTGACCTTGCAGGCATCACTTCTCTTTGAGGTTCAAGATTCTTATCTCTAAGCGGAGTGTAAGACTAGACCAGGGGAGTTTTAACCTGTGGTCTGCAGAGGCCGAGGCTATCTCACGATGGCACTGGGGCAGGGGTTCTGGAACCCGGGGAAACGGGGTGCAAAACCTAGGGTATAGGTATACACAGTTGTTTTCCCGCCTAGGAGTGAGTTTGAGACTTTTATTAGACTGTCAAAGGTAATGTCAGGAGCGAATCTAGGGGGCCTAGTCCAACTCTGGATGATTATCCAGCTGGTCCCAAGCACAGGGATATCTTATTTATTTATTTATTTATTTATTTATTTATGAGACAGAGTCTCACTCTGTTGCCCAGGCTGGACTGCAGTGGCGAGATCTCGGCTCACTGTAACCTCCGCCTCCCAGGTTCAGGCGATTCTCCTGCCTCGGCCTCCTGAGTAGCTGGGATTACAGGTGCCCGCCACTATGCCCGGCTAATTTTTGTATTTTTAGTAGAGATGGGGGTTTCATCATGTTGGCCAGGCTGGTCTTAAACTTCTGACCTCAAGTGATCCGCCCACCTCGGCCTCCCCAAGTGCTGGGATTACAGGTGTGAGCCACTGCACCTGTCCGGATAGCTCTTTTTAACTCCTTCCTCGCCCTCTCTCCCGACCCCTCCAAAATTTTCCAAAGAGCAGGATTATTTACTGCCCCATCTTCTCTTTTCTCTCTTCAGCCCCCTCACTCAGGAAGGCTCCTCAGAAAGGAAGTGACTCAAAGGACGGAATGGGGGGCGGGGGCATCAGTCCAAAGAGATGGCCCCATCCTGCTTGGCTCCTAAGGAGATGGACTGTGAACCCACAGAACCCCTGCCTGGGAGCCCCTGCAGGAAGCAGCCCTATCCACCCACATACCATGTGCCACTGGGGACGTGAAGCTGACTCAGCCGCTGATGCTGCCCTCAAGGATCTAGCGGGGGATGAAACACATCTGCAGAAACGTTACCAATGGAGAGGCCATAACAGAGAGGCAATATGTGACCAGGGCTCAGGGGAGGGTGATCTATCCTGTTAGGGGCCAAGGAAGGCCTTACGGAAAAGAGAACTTCAAAGGAAGAGAGAATTTCGTTGGATGGGCAGGAGGTGAGAGGAGTGCCATGTCAGGCCATGTGGACCCAGAGAGACCATAGGAATAACTCCAGCTCCATAGACGGCATCCTCTGAAGGGTAGAGGGCAGGCTGTGATTGGGCAGAGGCTGGGGTAGTCGAGGGAGAGGGAGGTGGGCATACTGGGTGGAAGAGAGGGAGCTGGAAGGCCAGGGAGAAAAAGTATGACTCTGTGGGGCCTGCTGAGAGGACAGGATTGCAATACACAGAATACTGACAAGACAAGAGAAACAGTGGGCACCGAGGAGCTGCTGACAGCTCCGGCCTAGCCCTTCTCATCCATCCCCCAGCCCCAGGAGGGAACCAGAGTTCAGGTCAGGTGAGGGTGGTCTTTACACAGAGATAAACACAGTGAGACCATTAAGATCCCAGTCCTCGACAGACCTCCCATGCATCCACCCATCACATGCCCCTGGACTACTCCTCAGTATTTTTTTGTTTTGTTTTTGAAACAGAGTCTCGCTCTGTCGCCCAGGCTGGAGTGCGGTGGCGTGATCTCGGCTCACTGCAAGCTCCGCCTCCCGGGTTCACACCATTCTCTTGCTTCAGCCTCCTGAGTAGCTGGGACTACAGGCGCCCGCCACCACACCCAGCTAATTTTTTGTATTTTTAGTAGAGACGCGGTTTCACCATGTTAACCAGGATGGTCTCGATCTCCTGACCTCGTGATCTGCCCACCTCGGCCTCCCAAAGTGCTGGGATCATAGGCGTGAGCCACCATGCCCAGCCTACTCCCCAGTTTTGTGAGCCCCTAGGTACCCCAGGGGCCAAGAGAGTCCCTTCCGAAGGCACAACCCACACCTCAGGCCATGCTCTCAGTCTCTGGGGTTGGTAGCTCATAGTCATGGGACTCCAGGGGGACATCCTACCTTCCAGAACCACAGAGGATGAGGACTAGTTGAAAGAACCCCCATTCAGATCATCCAGCCAATTCCAAAACTGAATTATGGAGTGTGGGCACGTGGCCTGGGTTGCATCTCAGATCTGATTCCCCTAACAACATGGAAACGGGTGTGGCAAACATAAGTTATTACCCATACTAATCAATGTTTGTTCTCCCAGTATGTCCTTCTTCCTCTCCCTATTTCAAGGAGGTAGCAAGAGCTTGTGCTTTCTTGCCCTTGCTAAAAGCAGGTACTATTGGAAACAAACTTTTCTTTCTGCCTTCTGTTCTCTGAAGGACAAAGCTCCTAATTGGGGTGCGGGTATATGAGGAGTACCAGGAAGGAGGGGGTCAGGGATGGAAGAGGAAAGACTTCCCTAGACAGGGACAGGAGAGTATCCTGGGGAAGAGACAGGTCTCAGAAAGGATGGTTGTGGGGTGCTCCTTGGACAGTTGAACTGTGGGGACCAGGACTCCCAGACTTGAAAATGTTCTGATACCCATGTATGGCATGATAACAGCAGCCTCCAAGTATCTGTGGACCACAGGGACTTGGGTGACAAGTCTATTTCTATTTCTACTCTATTTCAGAGGTGAATCGAGGTTAGAGGGACCTTCCCTGACATTTTTCTGCCATAATTCACCAGGATCTTTGCCCAACCCATTAGTGGTTGCTGGAAGAGTAGTGAAAATCCTAATAATGCCTGAATTAAATGTTTTGGCATCCTAGCAGGTTGGACTCTCAGAGCCAGACTGAACTTAGTTTAAAGGATCTAACAAAATATGACATTTCTTGCCCATCCCATGATGTGGCTGCAAGTATATTTCCATAAACACAGGAGGAGGGGGAATACACTATGGAATTATAGATGTCTTCATTTTCTTAAGAAAAAAGTTGGAATACAAATTGTTTGGATTCATTTTGTATAACTGAAGACAAAAAAATGTTGCAGTCAACAAATGATCTTCTTGATACTGTCTTTATACAGTTGATGTGCTGTGAAAGCCCCTACCATGAGCTGACAAGGGAACGAAATAAAGGGCTTAGCTAATAAAATTGAATGAGGTAAAAGAAGGAAGCAGTGACTGGGCATGGTGGCTCACACCTGTAATCCCAGCACTTTGGGAGGCCGAGGTGGGCAGATCACGAGGTCAGGAGTTCGAGACCAGCCTGACCAATATGGTGAAGCCCCATCTCTACTAAAAATACAAGAATGAGCTAGGTGTGGTGGCGGGCACCTGTAATCCCATCTACTCAGGAGGCTGAGGCAGGAGAATCACTTGAACCCGGGAGGCAGAGGTTGCAGTGAGCCAAGATCGCACCACTGCACTCCAGCCTGGGTGACAGAGCAAGGCTCTGTCTCGAAAACAAACAAGGAAGCAGCATATCTATGCCCTTCTCAATAGCAGACTTTTCATTTTTATTTATTTATTTATTATATATTTATTTATTTAGAGTCTCGCTCTGTGGCCCAGGCTGGAGTGAAGTGGCACGATCTTGGCTCACTGCAAGCTCTGCCTCCCAGGTTCACGCCGTTCTCCTGCCTCAGCCTCCCGAGTAGCTGGGACTATAGGCGCCAGCTACCACACCTGGCTAACTTTTTGTATTTTTAGTAGAGACGGGATTTCACCGTGTTAGCCAGGATGGTCTTGATCTCCTGACCTTGTGATCTGCCCACCTCGGCCTCCCAAAGTGCTGGAATTACAGGCGTGAGCCACCGCACCTGGCCAATGTTTTATTTTTCAATTTCATTTTAGTAATTTCTTTCTATATCTTTTTTTTTTTTTGAGACAGAGTTTGAAGATAGCACAATCTCAGCTCACTGCAACCTCCATGTCCAAGGTTCAAGTGATTCTTCTGCCTCAACCTCAGAGTAGCTGGGATTACAGCTGTGTGCCCCCACGCCAGGCTAATTTTTGTATTTTCAGTAGAGAAGGGTTTTTGCCATGGTTGGCCAGGCTGGTCTCAAACTCCTGACTTCAAGTGATCTGCCGGCCTAGGCCTCCCCAAGTGCTGAAATAACAGGTGTGAGCCACCACGCCCCGCCTCTTTCTGTATCTATCGCAAACAAATAAGGACTCTTGTATAACACTGTAAGATAGAAAAACCTGCAATGTCACCTTTACTTCTAGGTTTAAGAGAATTGCTTGGAGCCATGAAAGTTTTATCTAGAAAAAGGTATTAGTTGATGAAATATGTTCCTGTTATTTTTCACTTAAGGTATAAATGACATCATTAATGTGCTTTTTTTCCTTCCTCTATTTGTTCTTCAGAATGCTAAAACAAATTCAGAATGGCATTTATCTCTCTTGCATGAAAGTTGAATGCGCTAAATCGTGGAGAAATGATAAAGATACTAGAGTGCCTCTGGCAGTTTCTAACTTGAAACACAAGGCATCTCTGCTGGCATCTCCTTGTGTTCTCTCAGGGAGGCTGGCCAGTACTGCAACAGTGGATCAAGTGAAGCAGTGTAGCTCTTACCTGCAGATGGGGGGCCTGGGGGCCCTGGGGGGCCTGGACGGCCAGGTTGACCAGAAGGCCCAGGCTTGCCGGGTGGGCCCATAACTCCACTATCCCCTTTCTGTCCCTGACAGAGAGAAAGGCAGAGCCTGTTATGAAAGCACAACATAGCAAGCTTCCTGCCCCATTTACCACTAAATCAGAGATCACCTTGCACTTAAGGAGCACTTAACCAGCGGGGGATGCAGCTCCAGAGGTCTTGACCATCAAGCTCTTAATAAGCTTAGGGCAAGTGACATTTGAGATTGTGATGGTTACAAGTTTGCAGACCTTACTTCTTGCTCTGTCCTACAAATGTGGCACATGGCAGCTGAAAGGAACCAGACAAATCTACTCTAGGCCCCGGGCAGATGAGGAAATGGAGGCCTAGAAATGAGCTATTTTCACTCATTGGCTTCCCATTGCACTCAGGATAAAGACTTAGCTCTTTACCGCAGCCTGTGAAGCCTTGCATGGCCAGGCTTTCCAGCTTCATTCCAGCCTTTTGGCCTTTTTGGTCTTCAAGGGCACCATGTCTATTATCCCCCTTTTCAAGACCCTTCTCTCTGCCTCAAAATCTCCTCCTTCCCCCTAGCCTAGTTAACTGTCACTCACCCTTTGGCTCTCAGCTCAAACGCCCTATGGCAAAGCCTTCCCTGACCTTCCTGGACAGAGTCAGTTCACCCCACCATAAGCTCTCATAACCCAGCCTGTTTCCTTCATGGCATTTATCTCAGATCATAGCATATGGATTATTTGTGTGGTCATTTCATTGATGTCTCCCCATGAGACACGCACACCCTACGGGCTGGAATCTGTCTAGCTCGCCTCCTTTCCCCAGATGAAATGAGGGAGGACAAAGATGCTAGAAACACAAAGGTAGGCATCTTTGCTGATCTGTAAATCCAGAGGTTTCACCTTGACCTCAAGACTCTGGGTAACTCATGTCATTGCTTTGTACCTCAGTTTCGTCATCTTAAAAATGAGACCAGTAAATTTACACCCATATAGGTTTGTTGTGAGAGTAACAAAGATCTCAGAGGTGAAAATGTGGTTTGCACAGAACGAAGAGCTATGTGGGGCAAGCCAATTATCACAGCAACTGGCCTGGTTCCATGTGTTTCACATAGTTAAACAAGTCCTGGTTTATTAAAAAGGGCACACCTGTGGCTACAGCCGTTCCATATGGAGTGTCCTCTTTTCTGCCTATTCTGGGAGCATCAAGAGCAAAGACTGGGCTTTTCGTTCTCCCTCAGGGCTGCCCTTAGGAGTCACCCCGAAACCAAGGCTGGTGCATGCTATTGACTCTTCCCCTGAGCAATTTGCTAATTGTCTGCTCTTGCCTCAGGCCTAATCAGAGCAGTGATTGACACATGACATTTTTGGCCTGGTTCTTCTTACTACACTTGCGCCTTGGCAGGCTTGCCCACCTGATGAAATGTAATATTTCTCAAATCTGGGGAGCAGGCATGCTTGGGACTCCTTTCCAGCCACAACGGTGACAGGTGACCTGCCGCCTTGTCCACATGGCACTGGGAGCCCTCTTGGTAATGTCCAAGGAGTTCTTGAACTCTGAATATGGGATCTGTGAGGTCAGAGTTTATTTCTGATTTCATGTTTATGGAGGGAGTTCTTAAGCCTCAGCCCAAGCTGAAGCATTCCCTGTAGTAACTAAGCTGGGTCCCAGCATGGCAAAGGAAGTCACACCATCTTAATATAGCCACAGTTCAGGCTTGTTTTTCTAACGGCCTTGTCAGCTGGCTCTGAGCACAGGAAGTGCCAAAGTTTGAAGGAGCTGGAAATGCGCCTTCATTCTGACACCAGCAGTAATGGAATATTCCTCTTATCAGCCATCGCTCAGAATGAGCCATATCTCTATCAGCAGGAATCACTGAGTAGAGCTTTCCAGGAAAGGCATTCTTTATTCCTCATTTGCCACAAAGTTGGGTGATCTCTCTCAAGGAAATTGTTTCTCAGTTACTGAAGATTTTTGCTTTTTGTTTTTCATTTTAAACAGACATGGCAGGAGAAGATTTTTTTCTTTTTTTTTTTGAGAGATGGAGTCTTTCTCTGTCACCCAGGCTGGAGTGCAGTGGCGTGATCTTAGCTCACTGTAACATCTGCCTCCTGGGTTCAAGCGACTCCTGCCTCAGCTTCCCAAGTAGCTGGGACTAGACACGTGCACCACCATGCCCAGCTAATTTTTGTATTTTTTAGTAGAGGCGGGGTTTCACTATATGTTGGCCAGGCTGGTCTCAAACTCCTGACCTCAGGTGATCCGCGTGCCTCAGCCTCCCAAAGTGCTGGGATTATAGGCATGAGTCGCCATGCCCAACCGAGAAAATTTTTATAATAAAGTCAGCAGCTGCTTTCCTGGGCTTGCCCGAAGGCAAGTCCTGAAGCATGAAAGTATCTGAGAGAAGTCATGTGGGGAAAGTTGGTCTCAACTCAACTCTCTGGATTCTAACCCTGGCTTTGAAGCTGACTTCGTGGAGGGGTCTTGGGCAAGCAGCTCCACCTCCCTGACCCTCAGCTTCCTTGTGAATAACCTGAGGAGACTGGATTAAGTGGTCTCTGTAATCCTTCGGGCACAGAAATTACTATCTGAGATCCCTTCTGAATTTCTGATTTTTGGCTTTGGATTGACTTAACAATAACTTTCAGAGACTCTCAGCACTACTGGCCAACAAACAAAGAGTATGTAAGACTCTAAGCTGGGAGATTAATTCATGATAAAAACAAGTACCGCAGCAGGCTTCTAAGGCTAACAACTTGCTATCTGCCAACTGGAGCGACACCAACACGGAGGGTTTGCAGCATCCTCGGGTTGTTCACAATGTCTTGTCGAAAGCTTGGACTCACTTCTCTAACTTCTCTGAGCTCCCAGATGTGGTTTTGGTGTAGCTTTTACGATTCCAATGGAATCAGTCTCAGCAGGCTCAATAAATGGCCTTCCTGGCTTTGGTTATTACCGGGAACTAGGAAAAGACAAACACTGCCCAAGACAGAAGGAAGCCAGGAAGCTTCTGGAACCCCAAGCTTAAAATATTATGAATGGAATTCATTGGGACGGGATAAAGTGATACAAGAAAAGATTTCTCCCCCATTTTTTTTCTTTTTTATCTAAGCCTACTGTTAAGAAACTGGTATCTGTGGCATTATTGTGAAACCATGACTCTGCTACCCATGATCAAAGTTTGAAAACTGGACTGGAAGACTGTAACTTTGAAAGTTACTGTGCAGTCTCCATTTTCCAGGTTGGAGCCTGTGTTCTTTCTAAATTGATTGGAAAAAGGCCAGAATTGGCTTCATAGTGTTATTATGGTTCTGAACCCTGGCTGCACATTAAAATCACATGGAGCTTAAAAAAAATAACCAAACCCATGCTGAAAGTTCATTCCAGGTCAATTAGATTATGGTCTTTGGAAAACAAGGCCTAGGCACTGGAGACGAGAAGTGGCAAGCTTGGAACTACAACCATTGCACCTGATGTGAAGGAATCTGTACATCTGTATTTAATCACCGGCCCCACCCCCAGGTGATCTTGATGTAAGATTAAGTTTGTGGGCCACAGATATAGCCTAAGGAAATAAGTAAAAGAATGGAAAAAGCTTCTGTCCAAAGATGTTTACCTCTCAGGATTATATATAAGACAGCCAAGGCTGTCTCTAGAGCAGTCATGTCACATCACATGGCTTAACACAAGAGCTTTCTGACCAGGGGAAGTTCAGAATGAACAATTGCCTTAAGCATGTTAATAAACCCAAGAAAAAAGGTCACTTACAAATTGGAGGCCTGAGTAGGGAAAAACCACCCTATTGTTGAGACCCAGAAGACCTCTTAACAGCAGGAAAATATCTAGGCTCGTCTTTAAAACTTCATTTGTGTCTGGGACACTGAAGCATAAAATAGGTTTTCTGGGTAAATGACCATATCTGCCTTCCATTCCTAGCTGCTTTGATTAAGACAGACTTGTTTTTATGAACCAAATATCTACTCTTGCTTCTGGCCTTGGCACAGTTCTAATGGAGCATCCTATCCCATCCACTTCCAACTATGGCTAGCCTAGAGATGCCAGCAGCTTCTGGAAGTGGTGCTGCTCCTGTCTGCTAGCCCAGAGGACACTGGAGTCTAGGTCTACAGAATATCTCTGATTAAAGCCACCTGCCTGCCACTCCACACACAGCCAGGTCAGGAAGTTCTGACCTCAGGTGGGTGGTAAGCCCTGGGATCCTTACCTGCTTGCCTCGTTTTCCTGGTCTTCCCGTGGGTCCTCGGTGTCCTGCTATCCCAGGTTCACCTTTTGGACCCATTTCACCCTGGAAAGAAGGAAAGAGAAGCAAGAGAGGACTTAGGGCATGTGGAGTGGGCACATCTACACAGGTCTAGCCAGTCATGGGCTACGATGGCAGTCTACTTGATCATTCTGAATCTATGCCAGCTGGGCTGTCCTGGAAGGTTGGGAGAGTGATGAAGTCATGAGAAAGGCAGACATGTCTTTCAAGGAAGAGGAGGGAAGGAAGAAGGCA
The DNA here is from genome assembly GCF_009764315.1 of Trachypithecus francoisi. Taxonomy (NCBI): domain Eukaryota; kingdom Metazoa; phylum Chordata; class Mammalia; order Primates; family Cercopithecidae; genus Trachypithecus; species Trachypithecus francoisi. The sequence continues at coordinate 164,267,065 of NW_022681453.1, forward strand.
ATTCTAAGTGGGTTATCTGTTACCTGAGAGGGACAGGTGTGGAGCAGCACACATTTTGATGGCCAAATAGGAAAGACAAATCATCACCCAGAACAGGCAGTGAGAGGCTGGGGCATCCAGCACAGCATGCCCGTGCTACTTACTACAAGCTGTCTGGGAAAACGCTTTCCGGGAAAATGCTTTCCTTCTAGTTGCAATTTTATGTTGTGTTTTCTTATGTGTTGTTTTTAGCACAAATTCAAATCTGGAAGTTTTTAAATGATTGGACACAGTTTTGCCAACTGTCATCTTTGGGAAGTTTCTACTCATTTAATGACTCTTCCTTAGGATTATGTGCTTGCCCACTCTTAGTAAGCATTGGTTTGAGTTCCAGCTCACTGCCATTTGATTTAGATGAAAGCTCTTTTGTGGGCAGAGATGTTCCAAACATATGTTCAGATATTCAATATAATTATTGAAAAAGGCATGGAGAACAATGGAAACAATATTCCTGTTTGTAAAGCTCTTTGTTGAATCATCAAAACCCAATGTACTCATTGCAGAATTTCATAGTTTAAGGCCAATATTTCACAAAACCCATTTCTCCATCTTAGTTTCTCTCCTTCTTCCCCATTTTCTTCTACATGGATTCCGGCCCCACTTACTGTTTCTTTGGGTCATGAACCCACAGGGCGCTTCATTCCTATCTCCAGTAATCCCTCAACAGCCCAGAATGCACCACCAACAAGAAAAATTTAGCAATAGCAACCATGAGTGTTAGTCAGCAGCCAGTTCCCATGAAGAGCTGCCCAGCCACTCAGAGAGAACAAAAAACACCCAGGCACTTTTTAACGCAGCAGTCGGAGGAGGTATAACACAATGCAAAATTCCCGGGAACACCTGTATATGGAAAGGATCAAGCGTAAAGCTCTGAAATTATCTGTCACCTCAGCCAGTGTGTCCCTACCCAAGCCACCAATGTCTTGTTTCACAAAGAATTGTTCTTAAATCTATGATTTCTTTCCAACCCACGCATCCTTCAACATTCTCTAGGGAATAGGAGAGTGTGAGAGGATAGGATGGATGCTACATGGCCATGGAGATGTTTGCAGTTTTTCCCTGGCTGTTTAGAGAGGCTCAGGGATGTCTTTACAGCTGGACGAAAACAGCAGCACAAGCAGAATTTTTTTTTCAGGGATTGTCAGAAGGAAGTGTGGCCCTTCTCTACATTGGCTGGGAAGCAGTCAGGAATTTCTTGATCTAATTTCTCTCCCAAGACCTAATTGTGGTCATCACATCAGCTCTATCTTAAAACAGCCTGTCATAAAAGGGGAAGACAACTCTTCAGATGGGAAGTCTAGTAAATGGTGCAGAGGACAGAGAAGCTGCCATACTTAATTTTACAGTAATTTATTATTCTTTGACGTTCACTGTTGCCCTGAATGAAAAGCTAATCTAAACATTTTTAAGTAAAACTGCTTTTCCTCTTTTAACATTTCCATTAATTTGCTTATATAATTAATTTTCTTTAAGTTACCTGAAATGGACTCCTTTTTTATTAAGCCTTGTCCCAAGCAAGATATCCATTAAATATTTAACTATTTATTTATTTATTGAGACAGGGTCTGCCTCTGTGGCCCAGGCTGGAGTGCAGTGGTGCAATCATGGCTTACTGCAGCTTTGACTCCTGGGCTCAGGCCATCCTTCCGCCTCAGCTTCCTAAGTATCTGGCACTACAGGTGCACACTACCATGCCCAGCTAATGTTTTGTATATTTTTCTTGATAGAAATGCGATTTCACCATGTTGCCCAGGCTAGTCTCAAACTCCTGGGCTCAAGCCATCTGCCCACCTCGGCCTCCCAAAGTGCTGAGATTACAGGCATGAGGCACCATGCCTGGCCAATATTTAACTATTTAAATACAAAATTTAACTATTAAAAAATGTTAGCAGTCTTCAGTTCAAATACTTTTGTGTCCTTCTGGCAGTATGTGCATTGCCCTTGAAGAAGGACTGCAATAAGGCACAGTGACCTTAAGCTAAAGACACCCGTGCCTTACACTGGGGCCTGTGTGCTGAGAGGGGCTTTGACCCTTGTGGCTTAGATCTGAGTGCCTTGTGAGAAAGGTTTCTGCATTTGAATGGGACCACAGCCCTCTAAGAGGTAGGAAAAGCAAAAAAGCAAAAACAAACAAAAACCCAAAACCCAGATGGGTTGTCCTTTTCTTCCAATTGAGCTAGAGGGAGGCCCCAGACCATCCCGCCACCCTCTCCCCAGGGTGAAAAGCAGCTTTCTTCCCATCCCAAACCAGAAGTTTCCAGGGTTAAACCCACCATCCCTGCCTGATAGACAAGGAGGCAGAGCTCTTTTTGTTGTGCTTGGAGGACCTGATATTTTTACTGAGGTCTATTTTCACTACCTCAAGGTTACTTACTTTCTGCCCCAACATTCCAGGAAATCCTGGGAAACCCTGTGAAAAGAGCAACAAACACTGTGACTGCCTCTGAAATAACACCTGAAACGGCTGTGGACAGGCTTGGTTGGTCATTTTCAAGATAGAGGCCTGTCCATCAGTCCATCATCAGTCCACAGATGGGGGTGGATGGGGGTGCTACTTGCATTGACATTTCTCATTTCTATGGAAAGATTTTCTCCATTACCTTTTCTCCTTTGGGACCCAAGTCACCCTTTTCACCTCTGGATCCCTAGGAAGCAACCACAGGACAAAGTCAATGAGTTAATATCTTGGGAGGGAAATTCAAGCATTTCAAACTGAAAAGCTCCCTAAAGCAAAACCCTCATTTTACAAGTGAAGAAATAGGCTCAGAGATATCAGGAGACTTGTCCAGGGAAGGAATGCTTTGTGATCTACTTTTTGTTGAACCCCGAAGACCTCTTGCATTCATAAAGGAAAACTCACAGAAAATTCTGGGCCCCAAATCCTCTCTCATCCTGTAGGAAATTTGTCCACAGGTTGATGCTGGTTTTGATTTGGTTTTTGGCCAGGTCAGAAGGTTGTGTGGTGGAAGCTTGGCCTAAAGATGTGCATCACCAATTTCCTCCAGCACCCCATGCAAACTGTGCTTGTTGTCCACCTGGCACGACCTTCATTTGCTTATGTGCTCCACATGAAGGGCCTCTGCCTCTATGGGGAGCCCTTCTCTTACCAGCTTGCCCTGTTTCAGGAGGTCCCTCACTTCTCTCTCAGTCCACTGACAAAGGGCGGGGAATAGCTGGGGATGGTGGCTTCAGTTGCAGACTAAAGAGAGACCTAGGCCCATCCTCTGCACGACTCTGATTCCAGAGCCAGTAGTCCAGACCAGGCTCTGGAACACCATCCCAGAAAGGCACTAACCTTTTCCCCTCTGGATCCAGGGTAGCCCTAAAAGAAAGCAGAAGGTACAGTTACAATCAGCCCTGTAGAACTTTTGAGTTTGGTGCAAGAATAGGAGGAATCCCTGACTGTGGTGGTAAGGTGTGTCTCCACATTGCACTGTGAGTTTTAGTGGGGTTATAGCACCAAACACAAAGATGTCCCAGAGGGTTGTGGTTATACCAGGCCTAAAAGGAGCATTGCTCTTATCACCCTGCAAAGGCCTGATCAAAGGTTTCCATCTGCTCTGATGTCCAGAAGCTTGGTTCTTCCTGCCCAAGAGAACAGCAGGAATGGCATTCCTATGTCCCCGCATCCCAGGGCATGATGTTCTCCAAAGGGCTGGTAAAGGCAGGCTCTCCAATATCCATGACATTCCCTAGTCCAGGACGGCAGCCCCACCCAGTCCCTATGTTTGTAGACAGCAGCTGCTCCAGAGTCTTACAGAGAAGATCTGGGAACGTCCATCCAGACCACACACTGACCTTGGAGCCCATTGGTCCTCTTGACCCTGGCAAGCCCATCATACCCAGGTCACCTTTTTCACCCTGTGCGAATTAGAAGATAAAGAAGAAAAGACCCATGATGATATTTTTCAGAGAAACTGAACCAGGAGAGTCACAGGCAAGACTGGGAAGGAACTGGGGATATTAGAGCTGGCTTGTAAATCTGAGGACCCCAGTTGTGCCCACTTTCTCCCTCCCGGGGTCTCAAAGCTTCATACTCCACATTTCATTCTTGTGTTTAAGATGAAACATAAAATGAAAATGCCCAAGGTGTAGCAGATCTCCACACCAACTGCCCACTAAGATGTTGTATATGGCCATACTTGGTATTTTCCTAGCAAGGATAGTGAGAGAGTAGTGGAGGAGGCATGAGGGAACTGGGGCCTCAGAAAACAAGGTGTCAACACATGCAAAAAACATTGCCTGCTTTGCTCTTCGCATAGGAAGGGTCCTCAGAATGACTTGTGGTTGGGACTTCCAGCACCCACCCTTTGTACTAAAAATACTCTATACCAGTACTAACCAATAGAAATATAAAGTGAGCCGCATACTTAATTTAAAACTTTTAAAAGAAGTCACCTTAAGTAAAACTAAACGAATGAAGTTAATTTTAATAGATCTCCTTTAATCTAATTAATCTAATCATCTCAACTTGTAATCTATATAAAAATTATTGAGATATTTTACATTGTGTTTTTCATAATAAGTACTTGAAATCTGCTGTGTAATTTACATTTACATATCTCCATTCAGGTGCTAAATTTTCATCCAAAATATTTGATCTGTATTTAGAGATCGTAACATTTATAGTTGAAAAAGCGGATTCATACATTCAAATTGCTCCAAAAATACTTTAACGTTTTCAAATAACTGAATTTAGTAAAGGTTTTGAAATTTAAAGAGTTAAAATTTAAAAATTCAGTTCCACAGTAGCACTAGCAACATTCCACAGACTTGAGGGTCACATGTGGCCACTGGCTGCTGTGCAGGACAGCTCAGCTCTATGCAGAGGATTTTGAAAACATCCTTGGGACTTTTCCTAAGAGGACTGGAAACACAGTTTTCTGCTGCCATAATATAGCGAATAAATGAATCAGAGCAGATGGTGAGATCCACCTGCCCAGCTCTGACTTCTGCAGATAAAACTCCGAGCCATGCCTCTGAACCCTCTAGTCTATCACAACCAGTGAGAAAAACAGAGGCACAGATGGGGATGTGCTTGCTTTCCATAGCCTGACTGAGAAAGGAGATTTCATCAGCACTCAGCAATCCCTCTCTGAATGTAGGATTTCCATCCTTTAGCCAGCCAACACCACCCACTCAACTCTCCATTCCCTGCCAGGTCAGCATGACAGGCAAGAGCTTCCCAGACACAAACCCCTCTTAGGTCATCTCAGGGAAACCAGAGTGGGGTGCTAGTTCTTAGGACAAAGGAGAACCAGGGCCCCTATAGAAGAGGAGATCAGCCCCCTATTCCTCCTCCCACAGGAGCAGAGCTGTTGCACTGACCAAGGTCTTGCAAGCCAAGTGAAGGAGGAAATATCAAGGGCCCTTAAGCTCTCTTCTTCTTCCCCCTCTTGAAGAAGGGATTCCCTGACTATATGCCAGGAGCCAGGAAAGCCGCCATCTTCCCCCCTCTTGTTTTGATACCACATGAGCCCTGAGAGCATGCCACACTTACCCTGGGTCCTTCAGGGCCTGGCCAACCGATGGGCCCAGGCATGCCAGGAACACCTGGGGGGCCAGGTCTACCCTTCAAAGACCAAGAACAAAAGTCAGGGCAACCGGGTTTGTTTCTTTACTTCTAATAAATATGTCTTGTCTCTGGGGCCCAGAGGAGAGAGTGGAGTCTCTAAACATGGCTACTATGACCTTCATCCCCACTCTCCAAAGACTGACGGCCTGACAAGCCCTTGGTGTCACACTGTATCACCAAACAAGACCTTACTCTTCTCAAGAAATGGAGAGCGGTGAGAAAGGGATTCTAAACTTGGTTTTTCAATTTTTATCACTTCTACCCACCCCCACCCAAAAGTCCCCTGCATTCCAATGGGTTCTTCCCAAGGATGTGCTATGGAATGAGATAGGATTACATTTGGGGAGCAGTAGCAGATGTTGTCAGCACTCTTTCAAGGTCTTTTTGACCTGCTCAGAGTGCCCATCACCCAGAGGCTACCTTCCTTGCTGCTAACAGCTCATTTCTGCAACCTGTAACTGCGGTTTGCCCTTGAGCAGTTGGAGCTGCCCAGTAATTTATGTAACTCCCCTTCCTGCAGCCAATAGCCCAGCTCCCTTAACTTTGGGCAGTTGACACTCTCAAGCTCCCCCTAGAGGATCAGACTGCTAAATAGAAATAATGTGGACTTCACCTGATTCCACACCCTTGCCTAGCTTCTCCCATTCCCTCTACAGGCTCCTCCCGAGAGTGGTCCCATAATAATGTATTCACTTGCACATGGTACATGTCACCTCTGCCTCTGCCTAAGCCAGGGCTATGGAAGAGCAAGCCCTGCAAGAGAGAGTGGGTGCAGGTGCTAAGGGCCTATCTTGACCTTGTGCCCATTAGCTAATTTCACAGTTAGCTAGAGATGTGAAGGGCTCAGCCCCTAACCCAGACATGCCAAATGCTGGCATGTGTACTGGTTTCTACTGTTGCCTCCACATCCATGGCACACATCACTAATCCATCATAGTCCTTGTTAGGCCTGATCATGGACACCACAGCAGAATATCCTTTGACCATGGCCATGGAGACCACCCCAGCACTTCAGACAGCCGCTGTGCCTTGGCTATAGTTTTCATCTGTGCCCTAAAGAGTTGTAACTTTGTCTTGCAAAACTCTGTTTAAGGAATTTGTGGACAATGAAACCATTTAATAAACCATTTAACAAGAAATACAGTAATTTATATTTAGAGCCATGGATATCTTTCTTGGCCAAAGTTTTGCACCCCTGTCTATAATCAAGACCTAGAAATTCAGTGCCAGAATCCACTGACCTCAGCAAATACAATAGGCTGCTGATTTACTCCCTCTTGACACTAATGAGAGCCTTGATAACATGTGTTTGGTTGACTCAGAGTCACTGTGACCTTAAGTAACCTCCATTTATTTCAGCTGAGCCAAAAAGCAAATGCCATTTGTTTCTGTCTGCTCTGGCACTTTATTCAAATGTAATCAAATAGACAGTGAGAGTCATTCTGTGTCACTGGTTGGAGCTATGAAGGGTTTCTCTGATGGGTAGCAGAATGAGATGGTCTGGGGTTGGGGTGGGAAGTGAGAGGGGTGGAATTTGGCCAGGCTTGGCAGCCCCTGGAAGAAGTCTGAATGCCTGGCAGTAGCAGGCTCCTGCTCCTGAACAAAGAAGTTGACAGAAAGAGCGAGGTTACTACTGTCAACATCGAGACGGCAGCACCCTTGCTGTCCACCTGCATTGAGACGGCAGCACCCTCGCTGTCCACCTGGGTATCAGTGGCCACTGAAGTGCACTGCTGGTCCCCCATCCCTAGGAGCGCATGCACACACATGCACGTGGAGCCCATGTGACACTCACAGAACAGTGCAGACCATACCTTCCTTCCTGGTCGGCCAAGCTCCCCCTATGGATGGAGAAGACAGGTAAGGAGAGGCTGCTTTGGAAGAGACGTTCTGGAAGCAGAAGGCTTAGTAGAGCTGATGACTGGGCATGGCCATGTGACTCAGCTGCTTGGCTGCTGCTCATGGCCCCACTGACATGGCAGTGGGCTACGTCAAAATACACCAGTGGTAGCTCATAGGTGCTGCAGCAGCTCAGCCATCATGAAGCCCAGCCTCCCACACCAAAGCACATGTTTGGAAATCTCAACTAGGAAATTCTCAGTGGGACGCCCAGAAAACAGGCTGGAATTACCAAGAAAAGAGGGGTTGAAGAAAGTAGTGGTTCAGTTCATACCTTTTCTCCCTTTGGTCCTGTCTTGCCAGGAAGCCCCGGTGGACCCTTAATCAATCAAGATAAAAAGTGAAGAAAGTATATGTCAGTCTGAAGCTGTATGGGTGGGGAGGCTCTTGGTGCACTGGGCTCCTACAGCAGCAACCTCATTCTCTGGGCAGATGTAGGGCTCCAGGGACCCATGGAGGCTCTTCCTGTGCTCTCCAGCCCAGTCCCCTCCTCTGTTCTTCCTCCTGTTTAGCTTTCTCTGAGCTGTGTTTCCAGTGGCTCCATGGTTGCAATGCTTACATATCTACTCTCTGTGGTTTTGATTTTCTCCCTGTAACTCTTTTTTTGCCTAAAACACGCCAAGTGCTTGTTGAGAGCAACCAAAGTGTCTGAATAAATCCCACTTGCTGAAAACAAGAGGCTTCATCACCTCTCATGTCTTTTCAGTTACTCTTGCCAAACTTTCCTGGGGGCCTGACAAGAGACAAGTTAAGTTTTGCACATAGCAGCAGCTGCCACCTTGGAAATTCCCATGGTCAATTTGTGGGTACTAGGTGCCAAACAATTTTTGCCTTTCTTCAGCAGGAAAAAAGTCTTCTTTTTTAAGACACTAAGAATGTGGCAAGTAAAGAGTGCATTTTTGTCCATTGGAGAGGAGCCGACTCCAGCTCAGGGACCCTACAACTCACTGCATCAAAGCTTTGCACATCCACAGCCAGAATGTGCCTGCAAAATGCTCAGTCAGCTATTTTCCAAATTCTCCAAAACAGCAGAGAGGAAATTCATCAAAATTCCCCAGGCCCCCACAGCACCCCCAGGATCTGCAGGAGAACATGCAAAATGCAAAGCCTGTTTGAAACATGATTTCTTTCTTACTTTGTTTTTTATTATACTTTAAGTTCTAGGGTATACGTGCACAACGTGCAGGTTTGTTACATTTGTATACATGTGCCATGCTGGTGTGCTGCACCCATTAACTCGTCATTTACATTAGGTATATCTCCTAATGCTATCCTTCCCCCCTCCCCCAACCCCACGACAGGCCCTGATGTGTGATGTTCCCCTTCCTGTGTCCAAGTGTTCTCATTGTTCAATTCCCACCTATGAGTGAGAACATACGGTGTTTGGTTTTCTGTCCTTGCGATAGTTTGCTCAGAATGATGGTTTCCAGCTTCATCCATGTCCCTACAAAGGACATGAACTCATCCTTTTTTATGACTGCATAGTATTCCATGGTGTATATGTGCCACATTTTCTTAAACCAGTCTATCACTGATGGACATTTGGATTGGTTCCAAGTCTTTGCTATTATGAATAGTGCTGCAATAAACATACGTGTGCATGTGTCTTTATAGCAGCATGATTTATAATCCTTTGGGTATATATCCAGTAATGGGATGGCTGGGTCGAATGGTATTTCTAGTTTTAGATCCTTGAGGAATCGCCACACTGTCTTCCACAGTGGTTGAACTAGTTTACAGTCCCATCAACAGTGTAAAAGTGTTCCTATTTCTCCACATCCTCTCCAGTACCTGTTGTTTCCTGACTTTTTAATGATTGCCATTCTAACTGGTGTAAGATGGTATCTCATTGTGGTTTTGATTTGCATTTGTCCGATGGCCAGTGATGAGCATTTTTTCATGTGGCTGTTGGCTGCATAAATGTCTTCTTTTGAGAAGTGTCTGTTCATATCCTTCACCCACTTTTTGATGGGGTTGTTTGATTTTTTTCTTGCAAATTTGTTTAAGTTCTTTGTAGAATATGGATATTAGCCCTTTGCCAGATGGGTAGATTGTAAACATTTTCTCCCATTCTGTAGGTTGCCTGTTCACTCTGATGATAGTTTCTTTTGCTGTGCAGAAGCTCTTTGGTTTAATTAGATCCCATTTGTCAATTTTGGCTTTTGTTGCCATTGCTTTTGGTGTTTTAGACACGAAGTCCTTGCCTATGCCTATGTTCTGAATGGTATTGCCTATGTTTTCTTCTTGAAAAGAAGGGCTTTTATGGTTTTAGGTCTAACATTTAAGTCTTTAATCTATCTTGAATTAATTTTTGTATAAGGTGTAAGGAAGGGATCCAGTTTCAGCTTTCTACACACAGCTAGCCAGTTTTCCCAGCATCATTTATTAAATAGGGAATCCTTTCCCCATTTCTTGTTCTTGTCAGGTTTGTCAAAGATGAGATGGTTGTAGATGTGTGGTATTATTTTTGAGGGCTCTGTTCTTTTCCATTGGTCTGTATCTCTGTTTTGGTACCATACCATGCTGTTTTGGTTACTGTAGCCTTGTAGTATAGTTTGAAGTCAGGTAGTGCGATGCCTCCAGCTTTGTTCTTTTGGCTTAGGATTGTCTTGGCAATGTGGGCTCTTTTTTGGTTCCATATGAACTTTAAAGTAGTTTTTTCCAACTCTGTGAAGAAAGTCACTGGTAGCTTGATGGGGATGGCATTGGATCTATAAATTACCTTGGGCAGTATGGCCATTTTCATGATATTGATTCTTCCTATCCATGAGCATGGAATGTTCTTTCATTTGTTTGTGACCTCTTTATTTCGTTGAGCAGTGGTTTTTAGTTCTCCTTGAAGAGGTCCTTCACATCCCTTGTAAGGTGGATTCCTAGGTATTTTATTCTCTTTGAAGCAATTGTGAATAGGAGTTTACTCATGATTTGGCTCTCTGTTTGTCTGTTATTGGTGTATAGGAATGCCTGCAATTTTTGCACATTGATTTTGTATCCTGAGACTTTGCTGAAGTTGCTTATCAGCTTAAGGAGATTTTGGGCTGAGATGATGGGGTTTTCTAAATATAAAATAATGTCATCTGCAAACACGGACACTTTGACTTCCTCTTTTCCTAATTGAATACCCTTTATTTCTTTTTCCTGCCTGATTGCCCTGGCCAGAACTTCCAACACTATGTTGAACAGGAGTGGTGAGAGAGGGCATCCCTGTCTTGCACCAGTTTTCAAAGGGAATGCTTCCAGTTTTTGCCCATTCAGTATTATATTGGCTGTGAGTTTGTCATTAATAGTTCTTATTCTTTTGAGATACATCCCCTCAATACCTAGTTTATTGAGAGTTTTTAGCATGAAGGGCTGTTAAATTTTGTCAAAGGACTTTTCTGCATCTATTGAGATAATCCTGTGGTTTTTGTCTTTGGTTCTGTTTATATGACGGATTATGTTTATTGATTTGCATATGTTGAACCAGCATTGCATCCTAGGGATGAAGCCCACGTGATCATGGTAGATAAGCTTTTTGATGTGCTGCTGGATTCGGTTTGCCAGTATTTTATTGAGGATTTTTGCACCGACGTTCATCAAGGATATTGGTCTAAAATTCTCTTTTTTTGTTGTGTCTCTGCCAGGCTTTGGTATCAGGATGATACTGGCCTCATAAAATGAGTTAGGGAGGATTCCCTCTTTTTCTATTGATTGGAATAGTTTCAGAAGAAATGGTACCAGGTCCTCTTTGTAACTCTGGTAGAATTTGGCTGTGAATCTGTCTGGTCCTGGACTTTTTTTGGTGGGTAGGCTATTAATTATTGCCTCAATTTCAGAGCCTGTTACTGGTCTATTCAGGGATTCAACTTCTTCCTGGTTTAGTCTTGGGAGGGTGTATGTGTCCAGGAATTTATCCATTTCTTCTAGATTTTCTAGTTTATTTGCATAGAGGTGTTTATAGTATTCTCTGATGGTAGTTTGTATTTTTGTGGGATTGGTGGTGATATCCCCTTTATCGTTTTTCATTGCGTCTATTTGATTCTTCTCTCTATTCTTTATTAGTCTTGCTAGTGCTCTATCAATTTTGTTGATCTTTTCAAAAAACCAGCTCCTGATTCACTGATTTTTTGAAAGTTTTTTTTTTTTGTGTCTCTATCTCCTTCAGTTCTGCTCTGATCTTAGTTATTTCTTGCCTTCTGCTAGCTTTTGAATGTGTTTGCTCTTGCTCCTCTACTTCCATGATGTTAGGGTGTCAATTTTAGATCTTTCCTGCTTTCTCTTGTGGGCATTTAGTGCTATAAATTTCCCTCTACACACTGCTTTAAATGTCTCCCAGAGATTCTGGCATGTTGTGTCTTTGTTCTCATTGTTTTCAAAGAACATCATTACTTCTGCCTTCATTTCTTTTTTTTTTTTTTTTTTTTTTTGAGACGGAGTCTTGCTCTGTCGCCCGGGCTGGAGTGCAGTGGCCGGATCTCAGCTCACTGCAAGCTCCGCCTCCCGAGCTTCTCCGCCATTCTCCTGCCTCAGCCTCCCGAGTAGCTGGGACTACAGGCGCCCGCCACCTCGCCCGGCTAGTTTTTTGTATTTTTTAGTAGAGACGGGGTTTCACCGTGTTCGCCAGGATGGTCTCGATCTCCTGACCTCGTGATTCGCCCGTCTCGGCCTCCCACAGTGCTGGGATTACAGGCTTGAGCCACCGTGCCCGGCCTCTGCCTTCATTTCATTATGTACCCAGTAGTCATTCAGGAGCAGGTTGTTCAGTTTCCATGTAGTTGAGCAGTTTTGATTGAGTTTCTTAATCCTGAGTTCTAGTTTGATTGCACTGTGGTCTGAGAGACGGTTTGTTATAATTTCTGTTCTTTTACATTTGCTGAGGAGTGCTTTACTTCCAACTATGTGGTCAACTTTGGAATAAGTGCGATGTGGAGCTGAGAATGTATATTCTGTTGATTTCGGCTGGAGAGTTCTGTAGACATCTATTAAATCTGCTTGGTGCAGAGCTGAGTTCAATTGCTGGATATTCTTGTTAACTTTCTGTCTTGTTGATCTGTCTAATGTTGACAGTGGGGTGTTAAAGTCTTCTGTTATCATTGTGTGGGAGTCTAAGTCTCTTTGTAGGTCTCTAAGGACTTACTTTATGAATCTGGGTGCTCCTGTATTGGGTGTATATATATTTAGGATAGTTAGCTCTTCTTGTTGAATTGATCCCTTTACCATTATGTAACGGCCTTCTTTGTCTCTTTTGATATTTGTTGGCTTAAAGTCTGTCTTATCAGAGACTAGGATTGCAATCCCTGCTTTTTTTTTGTTTTCCATTTGCTTGGTAGATCTTCCTCCATCCCTTTAATTTGAGCCTATGTGTGTCTCTGCATGTGAGATGGGTCTCCTGAATACAGCAAACTGATGGGTCTTGACTCTTTATCCAATTTGCCAGTCTGTGTCTTTTAATTGGAGCATTTAGCCCATTTACATTTAAGGTTAATATTGTTATGTGTGAATTTGATCCTCTCATTATGATGTTAGCTGGTTATTTTGCTCATTAGTTGATGCGGTTTATTCATAGTGTTGATGGTCTTTACAGTTTGGTATGATTTTGTGGTGGCTGGTACCGGCTGTTCCTTTCCATGTTTAGTGCTTCCTTCAGGAGCTCTTGTAAGGCAGGCCTGGTGGTGACAAAATCTCTCAGCATTTGTTTGTCTGTAAAGGATTTTATTTCTCCTTCACTTATGAAGCTTAGTTTGGCTGGATATGAAATTCTGGGTTGAAAATTCTCTTCTTTAAGAATGTTGAATATTGGCCCCCACTCTCTTCTGGCTTGTAGAGTTTCTGCCAAGAGATCTGCTGTTAGTCTGATGGGCTTCCCTTTGTGGGTAACCCGACCTTTCTCTCTGGCTGCCCTTAACATTTTTTTCTTGATTTCAACGTTGGTGAATCTGACAATTAAGTGTCTTGGAGCTGCTCTTCTCAAGGAGCATCTTTGTGGCATTCTCTGTATTTCCTGAATTTGAATGTTGGCCTGCCTTGCTAGGATGGGGAAGTTCTCCTGGATAATATCCTGAAGTGTATTTTCCAACTTGATTCCATTCTCCCTGTCACTTCTAGGTACACCAATCAGACACAGATTTGGTCTTTTCACATAGTCCCATATTTCTTGGAGGCTTTGTTCATTTCTTTTTACTCTTTTTCTCTAAACTTCTCTTCTCACTTCATTTCATTCATTTGACTTCAGTCACTGATACCCTTTCTTCCACTTGATCGAATTGGCTACTGAAGCTTGTGCATGCATCACGTAGTTCTTGTGTCATGGTTTTCAGCTCCATCAGGTCATTTAAGGTCTTCTCTACGCTGTTTATTCTAGTTAGCCATTCATCTAATCTTTTTTCAAGGTTTTTAGCATCTTTGTGATGGGTTCGAACATCCTCCTTTAGCTCAGAGTAGTTTGCTATTACCAATCGTCTGAAGCCTTCTTCTCTCAACTCGTCAACGTCATTCTCCATCTGGCTTTGTTCCATTGCTGGTGAGGAACTGCATTCCTTTGGAGGAGAAGCAGCGCTCTGATTTTTAGAATTTTCAGTTCTTCTGCTCTGGTTTCTCCCCATCTTTGTGGTTTTATCTACCTTTGGTCTTTGATGATGGTGATGTACAGATGGGATTTTGGTGTGGATGTCCTTTCTGTTTGTTAATTTTCCTTCTAACAGTCAGGACCCTCAGCTGCAGGTCTGTTGGAGTTTGCTGGAGGTCCACTCCAGATCCTGTTTGCCTGGGTATCACCAGCAGAGGCTGCAGAATAGCAAATATTGCAGAATGGCAAATGTTGCTGCTTGATCCTTCCTCTGGAAGCTTCGTTTCAGAGGGGCACCCAGCTGTATGAGGTGTCAGTCAGCCCCTACTGGGAGGTGTCTCCCAGTTAGGCTACTCGGGGGTCAGGGATCCACTTGAGGAGGCAGTCTGTCCCTTCTCAGATCTCAAACTCCATGCTGGGAGAACCACTACTCTCTTCAAAACTCAGCTGGAAATGCAGAAATCACCCATCTTCTGCATCACTCATGCTGGGAGCTGTAGACTGGAGCTGTTTCTATTCAGCCATCTTGGAACCTCCCTCCCTGAAATATGACTTCTACAAAACTTGTCCAAATAACAAGAGCTCCCCTCAGCCAGTGGTTCCCAAGTCTATCAGCATATTACAATTCTCTGGAGACGTTTGAAAAATCCCAAAGCCCAGGCCCCAACCCAGCCCAATTAAATAACAACCTCAGGCTGGGTGGGGTGGCTTATGCCTATAATCTCAGCACTGTGGGAGGCCAATGTGGGAGGACTGCTTGAGCCCAGGAGTTTGAGACCAACCTGGTCAATGTGGTGAGACCTTGTCTCTACAAAATATTAAGAAATTAGCCAGGCATGATGGCATGTGCACCTGTGGTCCCACCTCCTGTGGGAGGCTGATGTAGGAAGCTCACTTAAGCCTGGGAAGTGGAGGCTGCAGTTAGCTGCGATCTAGTCACTGCACTCTAACCTAGGTGGCACAGTGAGACCCTCTCTCTGATAATAATAATGATAATAATAATAAATACCAATCTCAGGGGAGGAGGAACAAGCATCAGTAATTTTTGAAGCTCCCCCAGGGAATTGTAATGTGTAGATAATTTGAGAACCACTATCTTTGGTTTCTTCACCTTCTATTTTTGGATAGGGAAGAGGGGGGTTTTCATTCCATTCTCTTGATTCTTCCAAGCCTTAGTCCTTTCTGTTTCTTGAAGTGGACTAGAACTATTTCACAAGGTCATTGTACACTAGCTCATTGCCTCTCCAACTTTAATGTGCAGATGACTCACTCCGTTCACTTGGTGGAGGGGCGGTATCTTGTTAGAATGCAGATTCTGATAGAATGAATTTGTCAGGGGGATGAGATTCTGCATTTCTAACCAGCTCCCATATGATACCAGTGTTGCTGGTTCACAGACCTCACTTTGAGTAGGGACAGCATCCACACTGTGTTCTAAGGACATGAAGGTGGCTACACAGGACCCTGCAGTTGGGCAACACAGCCTCCAGGTGCTTCAAAGGGGATTGCACGAGGTTACAGATGTGTGTGACCAGAGAGCCACTGTCCTGAGGTCAGCAGAAAGTCCCCCTTTTCTTTTCTATATTCCATGGGTTCTAGCATGCCTGAGACCTGTTAGAGTAGGCTGGCTGAAGGTAGGAAGATAGAAATGCACCTCCAAGGATTCTCATCTTGCTTTTCTGCAGGCTTCCCAGCTTCTCTGTGTCAGCCTCTGGCCAACTCTGGGTTCAAAGTCCTGTTTTCTTTCTTGTATCCAACAAGTAATTATGGAGAACCTATCTTGACCCCGTGCACTGTTGTAGACGGGCAATATAATAGTGAGCGAGATGGACAATGTCTCTGTTCCCACAGACCAAGGCTTGACACATGTTTTCTTTAGAAGGTTACATTGTCAGTATCTTAGGCTTTGTGGGTCACATTTGGTCTCTGTCACAACTACTCAACTCTGCCTTTGTCGTGCAAAAGCAGCCACAGACAATAAAACTTCAACGTTTTATTGAAACTTTGCTGCAGGATTTGATCCACAGATATAGTTTGCCAACCCCTGCCATTGAGCTTACGTTTTACAGAGGGGAGACCAGGAACAGAAAAACAAATAAGAAAATCATAATGGGATGAGAAAATCATGCAGAGAATTAAAATAGGTCATTGTGGCAGAGAGTGATTGTGGTGGTGGGTGTGGGCAGGAGACTACTTTAGACTAAGTGGTTGAGTGGGTGGTAGAAGGCACTTCTAAGCGGCATGGAAGGTGACATGGAAGGTGCCACTTAGGTGGCATGGAAGCTGAGTACTGAGTGGCCAACAGGAGCTGGCCATGATCAAAACCAGAAAGAAAAACATTCCAAACAGCAGGAACCACAAGTGCAAAGGCCCTGTGGCTAAAGCAAGTTTGGAGTGTTTGAGAACCTGAGAGATGGTCACTGTGGCTGAGTCAAGGAGACAATGGAGGTAGGAAGTGATGTAGGAGATACAGGCTGGAGTCCCCTCTTGTGGAGCTTTGTAATCCAGGTGAGCCTTCAAGTGTCTGGAAGCCACACGAGGGTTTACCCAGGTGGGTGATGTCATTTTTATGCCCTCTGCATGGGAAAGCACTTGGGGAACTAACTGCTCCTTACACTCTCTTTCTCCTCCCCATGGAAGGCTCAGGCCCAGCTGTCCCTTACCGATGGAGCACCCTCTTGGAGGCAGGCCAGAGGGGCCAGGAGTCTGTGGGGTGGGGTTTCTGGAGGGTACTCTTGTTTGTCTAGAAATCCTTTCTCCAGCATTTTGCCTCACTCTCCCCTTTAGCTTTGGTGGGCAGGGGCGGGCTACTTGGTAGCAACACCTGGGGGCCCAGTGAGGCAGGAAACAATCTCCTCCGCGCCCCCACTTCCCTGTGCTGAACGCAGGCAGCTCTGGTCCACAGGAGGGGTCAATGGTTACATAAGGGGCACCGTCATCAAGTGTTTGTCTGATTGTAACTAATAAAAACCATATCCACAGAGGTGGCATCCTCATTTGATTCCCCCAAAATTCAGTACTGTAGGGACAATTATTATCCCCATTGCATAGATGAGGAAATCAAGGCCGGGAGGTCAGAATTTACCTAGCAAAGAGCCAGTGTTCTATCCATGTGGCTTTGGAGCAGGAAGTTAGCGAGAGAAGGAAAAACAGCTTTGTATCCCATGAGAAGGAGCAGACACTAAGAGGCTCTGTGCAATGGGCTTTCCTGCTCTAAACAGAAGACAGAAAGAGGGGTCCGGTAGAGTGCACCAACCTGGGGGCCGGGAGGCCCAGGGGAGCCTAGTGAGCCTTGCATGCACGGGGACTGCGAGGTCTCCAGTTCCAGGATGAGATTCTTCATGTCTGGGGAGAGAAGCTTCAGTACAAAGCAACACAGAGTTAAAGGTCAGGTGTAGGGGACAGAGGAAGGGTCACCATCCTGGACACAGACCTGCTCTGGGTTCAGGTCTCTAAGCCTGGCAGTTCCCTGACACCCCAATGACTGCCCCAAGAAGATGACATCTTGGGCTACCAGTTTCTGTTCTCTCATCTGCTCTTGAGACAAACCTGGCTTTTGTGAATTACAGATACCGCGCAGCCACTTTGGATAGAGTTAGGAAGCTCATTTCAGGGGCCTCTATCCAATGTCTAGGTTGGCACCGTCCAGTGGAAACATAACTAACATGAGCCACCGATAAGAGCAACATTGTAATTTTAAATTGTCTAGTAGTCACATTTTTTTCCTTTCAAGAAGGTAAAAAGAAAAAAGTGAAATTAATTTTAATAATATACTTTATTTAACCCAACAAAACCCAAATATTATCATTTTAACATATATTTAGTATTAGAAAGTTAACTAATGAGATAGTTTACATTCCTTTTTCATACTAATTCTTTCAAAATCCAGTGTGTATTTTACACTTACAGCACATCTCAACTTGAACTAGCCACATTGCAAGTGCCAGATAGCTACATATGGCTAGTGGCTCCTAAACTGGACAGCACAGGAGAAACAGCGTTGGGAAAGAGCTGAGAATCCCAAGTTCCCAGAATGCCCTGGCTGTTGCCTTCTAGGCCAGTTTCCCGAATCTTGCTCTTTTCCTCACCTTGTCCTTTCTTTCCAAATTCTGCTCCCTCTCACACCTCAGTGTGGCTACAGGAGAACTATTTCCTGAGTCACCTCATGGAAATGGTCTGTGTTAGACACGGGCTGCAGAATGGAATTTCATAAACACTTGGGGAGAAGAAAAACAGAAGGGGAAATTCCATATTTGAGCAGCTGATGGGAACCCAGGAAGTTATATTATAAATTCACCTCGTGGTTTTTGAGAAAATGAGAAACTTTGCCAAATCCAATTCCTCCTGAGAAGAATCTCCCTCCCTCCATCATTTATTTAAGATATTTGGAGAATGCACACACCCCAGGAACTGCAAAATGTCCATTCCAGGGCTCAACCTCTGGGTGACCATGGAGAGTTGAGGCTCTCACAAAAGATTCCAGAGGCAGCTCAGGTGGAGTGGGGCAGGCAGGCGGGGCTGTGTGGTGTGCAAATGAGTAGCCTGCACTTTTTTTTTCCTCTCATAAATCCCAAAGTACTCACCGGACTTCGGCCACCTCTGAAGAATGGTGGTGGGAACAGTGGTGGTGGAGGGGGCGTCAGCAGGCAGCATGCTTTGTGGCCACCACGCTTCTTCTGATCCAGGCCAGGAAGGGCTGTTCAGAGAAAACTGCTGCTCGTTAGCATGTGGTCAGTGCTGGGGCCTCTGTCACACCCACCGTGCCCAGGGAAGACCCATCCTGCCACCCTAGACTTCCAAATCTAATTTCTAGCCTGTTGGATGTGGGTGGGCCTCCTGTCGGCTACTTGACATAGCAATTATGCCCTTGCCCTTGCCTTTGCTGGATTAAGATGGTTCATAAAGAAGCAGATAACTTGTCTGGACACTGTGACCATTATAAGGTTCATTTCTCCTTCCTCAGATACTGACTTGTTACTTTGTAGATGTAGCAGGAAATGCAAAGTTCAAACAGACTCATCATATGCCCTCAGTAGTTGAGGAGAAGAAAGTGCTTGCTAATAACTTTAATATTGTACTCAGAAGGAAATTGTTCAGACACGGAGGCAGCCAGGGCTGGTGGCAGCATTACTTACAGGACACCCACACTCATGATTTAAAACACATATATTGACTCTAGACTTTACAAACACATTCACGTGTCACTCATGTCACTGGAGAATTATGGTTTAATGTCTCAGTATATGGGTAGCCTAATCCACAGTGTCAGGAAATGAAGGGAGGGCTCTGAACCTTTGTAGCTTTATTTTTACAAAAAGTCTCATCCATGTTCAATGTTAGTAAATGTTCAATGTTGAAGTATGCCTTATAAAAAGTACACAGATCAATAAGTTACAGCCCAATAAATCTCCACAAGGTGGACGAATCCTAGAAACCAGCACCCAGGTCAACAAACAGCATCCCCCAGCACCCAGAAGCTCCTTCAAGCTCTAATCTCTGCACCCCTTCCCATCCTGAATTCTAACACCAGACATTCATTTTGACTGATATTGCACTTTATGTAAATGGAATCATACAATATGAACTCTTGTCTTTGGTTTCTCTCTCTTAACATGTTGTCTATGGGAATCATCTAGGTTGTTGTTTATCATTGTTACTGCTGAATAGAGTCCCACTGAGTGACTATATCACAACCTGCTCATCCATTCTGCTGAACATTGCTGATGTTCATTGGGTTGGTACAACTACACATCCACCAGAATGGCTAAAATGAAAAGGACAGAACATAAGAAATGTGGCAAGGATGTGGAACAACCACAACTATCACACATTAGCTGGCCAGAATGTAAACCGATGCAACCTCTTTGGAAAATTGCTTGTTATCTTCTATTAAAGCTGAACACAGACATACACTTTAGCCTAGCAATTTCACTCCTAGGTTTTTACCAATAGAAAAGTGGGTGTATCTGGAATCATGATTGCAAGTGATCTTTAAAATTTCAGGTTCTGACTCCAAGCTTGAATCTCCTCCCCAGTATATCTGAATGATGTGCATTGGCCAGGACCATATATGTGTTCTCTGGTGTTTGCACTGAGACAGCCCTGATTTGTGTCCCTACCGAATGAATCCAGTGGGAGTTACTGCAAATGTTTCAAGGTAAACTTTTTAGTTAAGAGCCAGCTTGAATGGTTATAGTTTTATTTTTATACCAACAAGTAAAAATTTCTCTTGAAATGGCCCTTAAAAAAAAGTGGGTGTGTTTTTGCTAAAATGCATGTACTAAAATATTCATAGCAGCAATATCCATAATCACCCAAAGCTACGGTTTTTCAGTTCTCAGTTTTGGTGTCACGATGTACCTTCACTTCCACCCCTTCACGATACCTCTGACCTCACAGAACATGCGCGCCAGGTTGACCACCACATGCTCTCAGTCCTGAATCCAGTTTTCTGTCTTATCTCCCAGGGGCCAGCATCTGCCAACCATCTCCACCTTGTGCTCCAGGACCTGCCTCAGACACTAGACAAGTGCTGAGTGCTCCCCAGAAGTCGCCAGGTCGTGCAGTGTCCACAGGAATGGTGGCTCTGTGCACACACACTCCCTAGCACCCTTGATGATGGAGCATTCCACTGGCCTGTGCCAAAGGCCCTCAGCCCTCTCAGGCCCAATGCGACCTTTTATGGGAAACATTGTGTAAAGACACCTTTATTATCCAGAAATGAAATTCATAAATAATACAGCACACTGACACATGATTTAAAAAATCAATATCGTGCTCTTAATTCTACATAAAAGAAAAATATAAGAAAGTGATTTATGGGCCAGGCGTGGTGGCTCATGGCTGTAATCCCAGTACTTTGGGAGGCCAATGCGCGCAGATCACGAGGTCAAGAGATCGAGACCATCCTGGTCAACATGGTGAAACCCCATCTCTACTAAAAATACAAAAATTAGCTGAGTATGGTGGCACGCGCCTGTAGTCCTAGCTACTCAGGAGGCTGAGGCAGGAGAATTGCTTGAACCTGGGAGGTGGAGGTTGCAGTGAGCTAAGATTGCACCACTGTACTCCAACCCGGCAACAGAGCGAGACTCCATCTCAAAAAATAAAAGAAAGAAAGAAACAAAAAAAAAGTGACTTATGATATAAAAGTAAACATTTTGATTATAAGTGGTCAGACACAACAATATTAGAATACATAATGCTGTAGTTTGATGCTTGCACTTACGTGAAATCACAGTGAATGCAACCGCTCAAATACAGATTATAGTACTGGCAACTCCCATGCTACAAGGAATGTGTCCACCATGTGATGTGATTTTCTGAAATAATAAACAACACTGGGTAAAATTCCCGACTAGACAAAGCACAACCATTACTCTGTAATTGTAGTCTTAGAAAACTCAATTTATATTACAACAGTGCTTTAAAAATGCTGTGTAAAAGATAATTCAGTTACAGAATGAGGTAATTATATATAGGTATGAATGTTCCTTGGGACATTTCAAAGTCATGTAGGATGTGGGAAAATTCTGTCTCACCCTTTGCAAGACAGCTCTCACTCCTGACCCGGCTCAACAAACACAGTGGTGCTACCCATCCCAGCCTTTGAAACAACCAAAAATACCTTGAAAATTTCCAAAACTGCCCCAATGAAAACTGTTGGCCTATCTAATGCTTGGTGCTTAGCTTGGTCACAAAAGTTTCCATAGAACCCAGCACCCAACACCAAAGCAGCATCCATTCTAGGTCATACAAGTTAACGAGGGACTGAAGGAATTCAGAAAAACAGGAACAACAGGTAGCCACCAGCTGGGATGGACCTGGCCATCTTTTGGGAAAGATGGCACTCATGCTAATTCTGGAAGAGCAAGGAGAATTCAGACAGGAAGTCTTCCAGACCACAAAAATATCTGGGGAAGTCACGGGTACTTGCTAGGCCTTGAAGGGCCAGCTGGGGAGGTGGATGATGGAAGGAAGGGAGACTCCCTGGGGAGCGGGAGGAATGGCAGGAGAGAGACCGTGTTCCATTCAGGGCTACTTGGATTGTGAGAAGCAGAGCTTCACTCACATGGCCTCTGGGGAAAAAGGAGATTTATCATAAAGTTAACAACTGTCAGAAAGAGCTGGAGCCAGTGAGTTAATGGAGCATGACACTGTCCTGATATTTCTCTCAACTTCCTCCATCCCCTGTCCCCTACCTCCCCTTTTATGCTTCTTTCTGTGCATCTGATCCATTCCATCTTCTTTGGCGTTTTCACACCCATCTTCCCATGACAGCTGACCCAGTCTTGCCTCACCTCTTTTACCTCCCCCATCTGTTTTGTCTGGAACATCCCTTTGTGGGTCTTAGTTCAAACATCCACCACAGGGAATCTGCTTGCCCAGCCAGATGACAGGTCATGGGGGGAGCTGAGCAGAGCCTGCCCTGGACTGGCTCAGATCCAGTCGTTAGCAGGATCTCAGGGTCTGTCACCAGCTCAACAGAGGCTGTGGGAGGAGTTTCTCCTGAAGAAGGCAAGGCAGACAGGCGCTCCAAAATATGTCAAACAGGCCAGGCATAGTGGTTCACGCCTGTAATCCCAACACTTTGGGAGGCTGAGGTGGGCAGATCACTTAAGGTCAGGAGTTCAAGAACAGCCTGACCAAATGGCGAAACCCCATCTCTACTAAAAATACAAAAATTTGCTGGGCGTGGTGGCACATGCTTGTAATCCCAGCTACTCGGGAGGCTGAGGCAGGAGAATCACTTGAACTTGGGAGGCAGAGGTTGCAGTGAGCTGAGATTGTGCCATTGCACTCCAGCCCAGGCAAGAGTGAAACTCCATCTCAAACAAACAAACAAACAAAAAACGTTAAACACAGCACAGAGGCAAGACGCTTTAAGGTGGTCGCCTAATGAAGAGGAGGAACAGTGGGTGTTGGGGTCAGGATGCAGGGAAAGCTGGAAAGTTAATGTGGGGCTAGATCATTCCGTTTTGGATACCCCACAAAGGGGTTTAAGTTTTTGTTTTTCTTTTCTTTTTTTGAGACGGAGTCTTGCTCTATCGCCCAGGCTGGAGTGCAGTGGTGCGATCTCGGCTCACTGCAAACTTGGCCTCCTAGGTTCACGCCATTCTCCTGCCTCAGCCTCCTGAGTGGCTGGGACTACAGGCGCCCGCCACCGCGCCCAGCTAATTTTTTGTATTTTTGGTAGAGACGGGGTTTCCCCGTGTTAGCCAGGATGGTCTCCATCTCCCGACCTCGTGATCCACCCACCTCGGCCTCCCAAAGTGCTGGGATTACAGACGTCAGCCACCGCACCCGGCTGGGTTTAAGCTTTAATCGGAAAGTCGTAGGAAGCCACGGCAGGTGCAGGGTAAAGGAGTAACAGGATCAAAATGGTGCCGGAGAACACTGGGAAGGTGCAGGTGTGCGGAGGACAGTCTTGGAGAATGGGAGCATACAGCAGGGCACGGGAAAGGAAGGGAGGGACTGATGCAGAGAAACTGGGGACCGTGTTGCAGGAGGGAAAGAGCAGGGAGACTCAAGGGTGGTTTTGAAGTTGCAGGGGACCCGGGGCAACAATGGTCAGAGTTTGGGAAAGAAAAGTCACAGCAGGCACTAGTTTATGAGTGTTAGACATTTATTCATTTGAGCACACTCTGCCAGGCACTGGGCCAGGCCTTGTGGGAAGCAGAAAGTACCTAAATGGCATCTGTAGTTGGAAAGGCTTGCAGAGCCCAGAGGCCTGCTGCTTATACCCCACTCTCTACCCTCCCATAAGCAGTCCATCAAGAAGTATTCAGGTGTTGCCTCTAACAGGAAGCTTTCCTTGACTTTCCAGGCCAAGATTGAGTGGCCCTGCTATGTTTTTCTCTGGGTTTACCCCTATGCTAGGTTTTCTCCAAGGGGAAAAACTATTTCCTTGTATCCCTCTGACCAAACTGTGCTTTCTGGGAGAGCAGGAGCCAGTTTTTATCCCCAGCGTCTAGCACTGTATCTTGCATACACTAGACACCCCACAAACATCTGCTGAATTAATAATGACAGACACCACATGCAAGGCACCATTTAAGTGACTCACACATATAAATTCACCTAATCCTCACAGCAACCCTAAAAGCTAGGTACTACTTTTGTTATCATCATCTCCATTTTACAGATCCATTAACTGAGGCAAAGAGGTTAAGCAATTTGTCTGAAGTCATATAGCTAGTAAGTGACAGAGCCAGGCAGTCTGGTTCCAGAGCCCTTCCTCTTGAGCTCTACACCACGACTGCATGTGGTAGAAATGAAGGTTTGGAGCTACAAGTCCCATAACAACTTGGGGCTAAAGCATCAGTGACCTCCAAGCAAAGGCTTCAGGGAACCAAGCTGGTTACTGACTCACTGCAAAGGGGGAGAACACACATGAGAAGGAACCGTGGGGCATCTCAGTTAGAGGATGCTGGGAAGGACCGATCCTAGGGTTGGGCTTTTGCTAGGTGATTGAGCGGAGACTATGAGGAAACGAAGTGTGGCTTCACTCTGAATTGGATGCCATCAGGAAGAAAGAGTCATTCTATAATTGAGTATCTTAATTCATATCTAGAAGAAGAGAGTGGAGCAAGACTAAACCTGTGATTGGTTTTTTAAACAGCAGTAATCACTCATATTAGCAAGGACAGGAGAATGTTTAGTCATTTTTGTGGTTGGATGATAGTCCTGTTTTCATCTATGTTCAGTTGTGATTGAGTGATTCTTATTTTCGTCTCAATCCATCAAGGTCACAGGGTGACCCTGTCTGATGTTGGTGTTCTGTGACATCGCTTCCGTGTTGCAAAACACCATGCTGAGCTCTGAGTGTCAGGGCAGCTCCAGCAGCCACGGGCTACTTTTCTCAGCGGTAAAATAATATGGATACATTGTTCCAGAACTTGACATTAATACCAATGTATTCCTCTTTAAGCTTCTCCAAGTTTCCTAGATTGTTGAGTTGCTAGGAGTGGGCAGCTTCAGTTATAGGGTGGAGGAGGCTGGCAGGTTCACACCAATCCCAGAATGTTTTTAAGGTCCCCTGGCTACAGTGTCTCCTTTGCTTCTCTTTTGCCTCAGCACACAGCTAAAGGCTGAGGCTGTGGTGTTCCAAAAGCACCTGGTAAGGTGGCAGGCCCACATTGCTAATATGCATTCATCACCATTATTTTTCCAGACCATATATGGCCTCCAGTGCCTTCCTTCACCCAGCACCCTGTGTGGTCTTCCACTGATGAAGGACCTTGTATCATTTAAAGCAATCACTTCTCTCCTTTCTTCCTGGAAACTGGAGACCTCTTCAGTGACCACAAATTATCAGCTGCATTTCTGGATGAGGCCTCTGCATTGTTCAGCTCCCCCACCCCATTCCCCTCACCCTTTCCCCCTTGACCCACTTTCTTCCCAGCAGGGGAAGGCCATCTATTTCTGCCCTCCCCGACTCCCTGGAGCTGTTTGTTTTTAGGAGCCTAGTTTATTTACAGCTCATTCCTGCTCAGAATATTTCCATCAGGTGGACGTGTAGGGAGCAGCTTCCCCCTCCCTCCTCCCTCCCAGTCAACTAAGCCAGGACTTCACATGTCTATTTTGGTGTTATCCGAGTGGCCTGTGGGTCTCTATCATGGACCATCTCTGTAGAATCGTGTCTGAGCTCAGGCTCCAGTCTGGAAAAGCCCCGGAAGGCTCTGTTGTATTGAAAGCAATCCTGTGTGTACCTCCGTGGAGCCTGCAGAAACCCGGGTGCAGCACGTGGCTCAGCACCAGGCAGCTGCCTTGGAAACGTCAACCATCACGGAACTTCAGGACCTCATGCCCCAACTTAAAGACATCAAGGTCATGTTGTATGTGGCCAGTGCATTGCCAAATTCTGGGTAACTGTTTAATGCAGGCTTTGGGCAAGTGTTTGGGGCTTTTGCTGTTGATGATGCTGATTTTACCCTTTGGACTCAATACCCATTCTTGAAAAGGAGACTTTCTCCTGTATCATTTCAAGAAACTGAGGCACATCTTTGGAAAGAGATTCTCTCCAATTTACTCTTGGAAAGACATGGATTTGAATCAAAGAGTGTTAAGTCTGGGTGCAAGTGGCCATGTGAGCCAGTAGAACTCACTTACTCAATCTGAAACTTAGTTTCCTCATCTGTACCACAAGGAGTTTTGTCCAAATCATCTCCAAAGTCCTTTAGTCTTTTTTTTTTTTTTTTTTTTTTTTGAGACGAAGTCTCACAATGTTGCTCAGGCTGGAGTGCAGTGGTGTGTTCTTAGCCCACTGAAATGTCCGCCTCCCGAGTTGAAGCCACTCTCGTACCTCAGTCTCCTGAGTAGCTGGGATTATAGGCGTGCGCCACCATGCCTGGCTAATTTTTGTATTTTTAGTAGATACAGCGTTTTGTCATGTTGGCCAGGCTGGTCTCGAACTCCTGACCTCAGGTGATCCACCTGCCTCAGCCTCTTAAAGTGTTGGGATTACAGGCGTGAGCCACTGCACCTGGCCTCCTTTAGTCCCTTTTTAAGATAAGTATAACACCAGAACCACTACTGTGTCCATCTTCATCTCCCCTCTTGCAAGGCCAGCCCCACAATAGGTTACTGGAAACAGCATTTTCCATTTCTGCCTTCTGTTTTTCCATCAAGTAGCCTTCCCTCCCACCCCCTCAACCCAACAAATGTGTCATTAGAAACTGCCAAAGGAAAGAACTGACATAAGCATCCTGCCTCAGCAGGTTGGGAGAATTACAAGTGCAGTCACATAACTGTTCCGCACCTGCCTGTCTAGTTGGTGGACTAGTCAGCTTTTTACTTCCTCCTCCTCCTTTGGGGCCTTTCCCTGCCTGTGGGAACTTGCATGAGAGAGGGAGACCCAAGAGAAGAGAGAAGGCCAAGGGTACATGCTTTATGACATCTTGGAGTGCTGTGACTTTATTGTAGTGAGTTGGGTCTCAGCTACAGTAAAGTTCTTACATTAACTGAATACAATTTGCCCAAAATTCCCCCCGATTCACTTGTTCCAGAGAAGGCTGCACCCTACAATTTTCCTTCAATCCCCACAACAAACCTTGAGAAACAAATTCTGATTCTAAAAGTTGCACATAATTTGAACTTCTCTGAAAGAACACGGTAGAGTTTGCCTTCTGCTGTATGCCCCCAAGCAGGCAAGGATGCAGCCTGCAAAGAACAATTTGGTGGTTTGGTGGCTGTGCCTCTGAGCCACATTACCCAAGGCAGTCCACTCAAGAGTGATGGAGACTGTCTCAGCCACCCAACGCCAGCGGGGGCCCAGACCACAGAACACAATTTTACTTCCAAGCCAAGGTACCAGCTGCCAGCCGGCCAGCCTGAAGTCAAGGTCACAAGAGGGACACAGACAAGTGCACACACCCGTGAGCAAGTACACTAGGTCCCCACCAACTCTACTGTGAAACGCCTTTGCATTGCAATTTCAACACTAGCTGAGCAGTTTAAAATTTAAAGGCTTTCACAATGAGAAACAGCCCTGTGAAAGAAAAAAAAAAACTTAAAGGAAAAAAATTTAAAGGCTACTGAAACCTCCTAGTACAGTCGGCTTTCCAAGAGTCTTGTTTCCAAAACAATGCATGTGCATCCGCGCGCACACACACATGCACACACAACTCACCCAAGCAGCCTGCCGAGTAACAGAGCAGTCCTGAAATGATGAGCAGATGAGCGAGGCTGAATGATGAGCCCGTCATTGTGAGGCAAGGCCCAAAGCGGACTGGCCAGGGAACACTAGCCGGAGACAGGCTGAGATTCGTCACGCCTCCGAGTGCTCCCAGTGCCTGGCCTGTTTGGCATTAGGGGTGGGAGTTGGCCAATCCCTGCTTTGATGTTGTTTCTGCCCCAGATGCCAGGGGTCTGGGGCCAGCTCCTGGGAGCAGCAATGGGTAGGCAGCCCTGCTCCAGCTGCCCATGAACACTGCTGTAGGGGAGGCCTGGAGTACAAGAGTGCCTTCAGCCCAGGGGAGGACATAAGGTTGGGAGCCTGGGGATACTTAGCCCCTGCAAGCCAAGAGGAAATGGAGAGCAGTCAGTCAAACGGGCTGCTTTTCATTTGGCTCAAAAACCGCCTTGTCAATACTGCTCTGGTAAGCCTCAAAGTCAACCCCCACCGAGACTGTCCAAAGGGAGCCTGCCCTCCTCTGCTTCAGGGAAGACCTTCACGGCCAGGGGTCTCAGCTCTCATCCTATCGGGGCCAAAGTGTTGCTGACAAAGCTAAACGTAACTAAAACAACAACAACAACAACAACAACGAAACCACAAATAAACAAAATATATAGATTTCCAGAGGACATGTGGGCAAGTCTTTTTGGATGAAGCCTGCCTATAAAACAATAAGGTGGCATATACCAGTTACACATTTAAATCTATCTGGTTCTTTATAGGCACACCCAGTGCACAAGCATGGACACAAAATATTTTAGATTATAAAAGACAAGATTATTATTATACTACTTAGCAATAAGCAGTGTTATTTTAATCAGCTTAGTAAAGACCATAAGCTATGGCAGGAGTCAGCAAAGTTTTGCTATAAAGGGCCACACAGTAAATATTTAGGCTTTGTGGGTCACATAGTCTCTGTTACAACCTCACTTTGCCATTGTACAGGAAAGCAGCCATTGACAATACATAAAGGAATGAGTGTGGCCATGTTTTATAAAAGTTTATATAAAAATAGGAGGCAGGCTGGATTTGGCCCACAGGCTGTAGCTTGCCAAGCCCTACACTATAAACTTCGAAAGAAAGGACACTTACGTTCATTCATTCATTCATTTACTGTTTTATTCATTCAGAAACACAGTAAGTACCAAATTGTGGAAGATACAATGACTAGACACAGTTCCTGCCCTTGGAATGTGTTGTTCAGTTTCATGGGAAGAGTACTGGCCCTGGAGTCATCCAAGTTGGGCTTTAGTCCTGGTTTTGCCACTTAGTAGCTGAGTGACCTTGAGGAAGTTATTCATTCTTTTGGAGTCTAAGCTTTCTTACTTGTAAAGTGGGCGTGCAAAGCCGACTTTAATAGTTTGTTGTGAGAATTAGAGCTACAGCTTTTGGAATTCCTGGCGCAGAATAAGGGCTCTCTTATCGACATATTCTTGGATAACTGTTGTATAAGGCTAAAAAAGAAGACTGGCCAACATAGGGCAGGGATGCCTGAGGGGCTTTATAGAAGGAAGAAATGGGTAACAGTTGAGGGGGAGAGGGCCCAAGTGAGACACCAAGGAAGGATTCCTGGAAGAGGTGGTATTTGAGCTGATACTTGAAAGCAGAGATTTGCTGTGTCAAGATGGGAGGAGTGGGAGGTGAGGCTTAGGCTGTGTTCCTTCTCTGGGGAATTCCCCTTTGTCCTTCTCAGAAACTGGGTCTAAGACCTCAGAGAAAGTAGCAATAAGTTCAGGGAGTCCTCAGTCCTGAGTCCTAGAGAGTTGCAGAAATATCTGCATCACATTTTCCCAACTTTCTCTATTCTGAGTCATATTCTTACAGCTCTTCATTTTTCAAATTTCATTTCACAAACCTTCGGAGATGGAAGTTTTGCCACTTTTCACACCAAAAGCACTTTTTTTTTTTTTAACCACATGGCATCAAACTTTTTCTAAAAAGGTTGACATATGTAAACCACTCAGCTGTGCTTTGTTTCAGTATTGTAAAAACAAAAGTAGCTGGACTAGATGATCGCTGGGGTCCTGTCCAACTCAGCAGGTGTTGAATCTCTATTTGAACCTAATGGTTCAGGCTCACGAATATCTTCTGCCTCTTCTCTGTGTTTCTCTCCTTCTGCCGCTCTCTTTTCTGTCTCTGTCTTACTCTCTCTGTCTCTGTGTCTCTGTCTATAACTTTGTCTCATCCTCTGGCATTGTCTCTGTCTTCCCAAGCACGTACCATTGAATTTAAGTCAAATTTATGGATATATGCTCAACTACTTTTAACTGCTCTCCAGCCAAGTGTGCCAGCCCGGGATTAAGAGCCCTGGTCTTTAGCCCTGGCATTAACTCACTGTGTGACCTAAGTCAACCCATTTCCCCCGTGGGTCTGGATTTTTCTAGATGTACAATGAAAGCCTTGGACCAGATGAGCTCTAACCCCTTCCCAGCTTTGGCATCTACCACGGTCTGTGATTCCTGAGATATCGATGGTTCCCAGACAGGGGTGAAGGATCTCCCCTCTTCCCCCTTAGTGAGCAATCTTTGCCCTCAAGTTCCCTCAGGTGCCTTAGCCTGGCACCAGTTCACGAAGCAGAGCTGCCTGCAAAATCGAATTCACAATACAAGTTTCCGGGGCCTTCCTGCAGCTGTCAGCAGGTGTCACATTCACAGTATTTTGTCTTAATTACAGCTCTGGGATTTATCAGCCAGGCTAGAGACCTCTTCTGGAATACGACATCCCTGGGAGCTGTTCCAGGCGCTCCTGTCCCTGCTGCTGCCACACACAGGCCTGTTCCCTGCTGATGGGGCCAAAGTTGATTCTGCTTTGCATGCTCCTCACGCTGTGTCTCACACCACTACCGCACAGAGAGCCTGTGCAGCATAGATAACTCCCACACTCTTCCCAGGGACCCAAAGGCAAAGACATCTACCTGTTTGGGGCAGTGCCAAGGCTCCCACCAGCCCTGGAGCACTTCACGTCTGCTGTCCCATCCCAAAACCCTGGTAGACAGAGAAATAGGTAGGAGGACCTAAGTTCTACCCTCCCACCGACAACCATTCCCTCCTTGGCCAAGCTTTGGTCAGGTTCCCCTGAGCCCTCTTCTTGACTAGGCCTTGAACGTGGGCTTCCGTCTCCATCCTTGCAAAGTCCAGTTACAGCCAGAATCTTGATAAGTCAGTTCAGACAGAATCCCCCACCCTTGAGAACTGATCATCCTGGTCTGCCTTCAGCAAGAATCCTGTTAAGTTGGTTCAGTCAAAATCCCCCTATCATGATGTCTCCTCTTAGTAGTTTTTAATCCACTGACCCACCCAACCTGCTTTTTGGCTATAAATCCCCACTTGTCCTTGTAATGGAGCTAAGGTTGATCTCTGTGTCCTATTACAATAGTCATTAAACCTATTGCAATAGTCTTGGATAAAGTCTTCCTTACCATTTTAACCAGTGTCAGAATAATTTTTTCTTTAATCTCACCTCTAGATCCAATGGTTTTGTTTACTCAGGAGAGTCTTGTAAAAGACTAACCTCTAGGGGATAAAGAGTCTTCATCTCATCTGCTAACTTGCACTGATTTTTTTATTTTTTTTATTTTTTGAGACGGAGTTTTGCTCTTGTTGCTTAGGCTGGAGTGCAATGACATGATCTTGGTTCACTGCAACCTCTGCCTCTTGGATTCAAGTGATTCTCCTGCCTCAGCCTCCCAAATAGCTGGGATTACAGGCACCTGCCACCACACCTGGCTAATTTTTTGTATTTTTAGTAGAGACAAGGTTTCACCATGTTGGCCAGGCTGGTCTTGAACTCATGACCTCAGGTTATCCACCCACCTCGGCCTCTCAAAGTGTTGGGATTACAGACATGAGCCACTGTGCCCAGCCTTTTATAAATTTTTTTTTTCAAACAAAGTCTCCCTCTGTCACCCAGGCTGCAGTGCCACAGCGCAATCCTGGCTCACTGTAACCTCCACCTCCTGGGTTCAAGAGATTCTAGTGCCTCAGCCTCTGGAGTACCTAGAATTACAGGAAAAACACCATGCCTGGCTGTTCTTTGCATTTTTAGTAGAGATGGGGTCACACCATACTGCCGAGGCTGGTCTTGAACTCCTGGCCTCCTGTGATCTGCCCACCTTGGCCTCCCAAACTGCCAAGATTACAGGCGTGAGTCACCATGCCCGACCTAACTTGCACTGATTAATACAGGTTTCCTAGAATGCTGTGTTAAGAAAGACTCTGAGGAAAGAGGGCCATGACTTGTTAGTATCATCCTTCTTGAGATGAGAGGAAGGAGCATTGCCTGCGCTGCATACTTGCAGACTCTTGTTTGGCAAAACCCACATCACGAAATGACAATGACCCAGGCTCAGCATTTCCCAGGCATTATTGCATTTAACCCTCACAGCTGATTATCCCCATTTTACAGAGGAGAAAATGACTCTTGGAGAAGCTAAGTCACTTGATCTGGACCACATAGCTAGTACAGAATTGGAGTCAGAGTTCCAAAGGCACCTTGCACACAGCCCTAGGAGGAAGTGCCCTCCTGTGGTCATCTGACCCTGACCCTTGGTGATGGCTCACTGGTTCCCAACCACTTCTAACCTTTCTCCTGTCCTCACTGCTCTGGTCTGGTGGGACAGTTTCCCGGGCTAGCTGGCTGCCTCCTCTACTAACTCCCAGCCACTGATTTCCCATCAGAGGACCTCCTCTGAGTTGGGGCTGTGTGGAAAAGGCTAACATTCCCCCCAAAATGTGTGCTCCCTCTTCCATAGGCCAGAGTGATCCCTGTGAAGTAGCTGCATTTCCCAGCCCCCTGCAGTTTAGAGAGGTGGGGGCATTTCATTATTCTTGCCAATGATTCTGCCTGGGTACACAGACTCAATTCCTGAGGGACAGTGGAGCCATGGGATGGAAAGGGCCTGCACCCCTGAATGCCAGAATGGAGGTGCACTGGCCCCAACCAGGGACACTGGACTGTCAGATGAGCAAAAAATAAATTTTGATTAGGATAAGCCACTAAAATGCTTACCTGTTATAGCAGATAGCATTGCCCTATAACCCAGTAGTGAGGTACCAACAATGCGAGACATTCCTTGATGTTCCCCATTCAATCCTTTGATCCCCGCAACAGCCCCACAAGGTACATATTAGTACTGTCATCCTCATTTTCAGGTAAGGCTCAGGGAGATTAAGGGATGCACCCAAGGTCAAACACAACAGTTACCAGCACACAGTGGAGATCTTCCACCGCCACCACCACCTAGAGAGAATGAGCAGGAAACCTCAGAAGAAATGGCACCCAAAGGAGTCAGAAGTGTTGCCTCAGCCAGCTAAGGTTGGAACCACTTACCAATGCCCAGAATCACATCTTTCTGATCAAACCCAATGACTGTTCATCTCTGGGTTTCAGTTTCCTGGTTTGTAAACTCCCATGAGTAAATAATCTCTGCTTATCCCAAACACAGACAGGGTTCAATCAGGTGTGCTGGTGGTCTTCAATCAAACATGGGTTTACTTCCCCCATTCTATTCTCCAAAGTTGGTGACAAATCTGCAACTTACTTGAAGTCCATCAATAAAAAGATGAATAAACAGATATATGATAGAGTAATCACAGCAAAATGATAGCCAGTGCAGAATCGATGCAGTATATGATTCGTTTTCTAGGGCTGGGGTAACAAAGTACGACAGAGTGAATGGTTTAAACAACAGAGACTTGTTTCTCATAGGTCTTGAGGCTGGAAGGCCAAAACCCAGGTGTGGCATGTTTGTTTTCTCCTGAGGCCTCTCTCCTTGGCTTGGGCATGGCCACCTGCTTGTCATGTCCTCACATGGCCTCTCTTCTGCCCACATCCCTCGTGTCTCTTTGTGTGTTCAGATTTCCTCTTCTTATAAGAACACCAGTCAAGTTGGATTAATGCCCACTCTAATGGCCTTATCTTAATCACTTTTATAAAGATCTCATCTCCAAATACAGTCATATTCTGGCTGGGCATGGTGGCTCACGCCTATAATCCCAGCACTTTGGGAGGCCGAAGCAGGTAGATCACTTGAGGTCAGGAGATGGAGACCAGCCTGGCCAACATGGTGAAACCCCTTCTCTACTAAAAAATACAAAAATTAGCCAGGTGTGATGGTGGGTGCCTGTAATCCAAGCTACTCGGGAGGCTGAGGCAGGAGAATCGTTTGAACCCGGGAAGTGAAAGTTGCAGTGAGCCGAGATTGCACCACTGCACTCCAGCCTGGGCAACAGAGCGAGACTCAGTTTCAAAAAACAAACAAGACCAAAACCAAAAACAAATACAGTCACATTCTAAGGTACTGGGTATTATTAGGGCTTCAACATGAATTTGGGGGAGACACAACTCAGCCCCAAACAGTGGACATATTGGTGTTCCCTGAACAATTATCTTTTACTTTCTCTGAATGTTTGAAATTGTTCCTGATTTTAAAAAGAATATAATTTAAAAATTTTAGGTAGGCAACAGAGAACCAGAAGATATGTTCACAAGGATTAGGGCTGGGAGCAGGTCAGCCCAACTCCCTTGTTAGCAAACGTCTAGGGGGCCCCTGGAGCTGCACAGAGCTAAGGCATCAGCGCCTCCTGGAGGGACCCGAAGCCGCTCATCGAGAGGCCTTGAGCAGGTTGTTGAATCACTGCAAACAATATAAGAAGGTTATTCTCTTCTGTCTCCCACCCCTAACCCACAGAGATGTCTTGAGGAGGAAAAGTCTACCCTCACTATGAGGATGAAAGAAAATCAGTCATCTCATATCGGTCATTATTTTATATAAGTCATATATCAAAAATACCTCCTTTGCACACATAGAGTCAAGAAAACAAATCCATCCCCCTTTCCCCTGACCAGGGAATTATTTTGGACCTTATCTAAAGAAAGCCATCTGCTTTTTGAGTTCAAGTTCTAATCTGACCAAATGGCATGTGGTAAGTAGAGAGGAAGGAGGAGACAATGTTATTAGGAGCCAAGGGAACATAAAGAAACCTCTCCATGGCTGGCTGCGCCTTGATTCTGAATTTGATTACAGCGGCCAACATAAATCAGCCGGTGCTATTAAATCTTCTGCCAGGGCTTGACAGGGGAGGACAAGTTTGTAGAATTATTCGGGAGATCTGGCCATAGGTCAGAGACAAAAGCTTCCAGCTGCATCGAGTCCAAAGGGTGGGTTATTTCCAACACCTGCTGACAACTGTGACTGCGTGGAAAGACCCTGTGCTTCCAGCCGCTACGTTTCCATGCCTTCATTTTTCCATGGTGACAGTTTAGCTCTATAGGCACTTGTAATTCAAAACCACCTGGCTCACTTATTCCTTTCCCCAGATCCATCCCTGCAGCACCCCCACCCCACCTCCAGGATCTATTGTCCAAGGGTCCACAACAGGTGGGGAGGAGGGAGGTTGGGTTCCTAGGAGCCCCATGGCTGCCCACTGGCACAGACTGGCATCTCTACCCATTGGTCTCAAAGTCACTAAAACTCTTGGATTCCAGAAATTGGGGAACCTAGGGCTGATCCCTCTGGACTCAGTTGAGCACTAGCACTTATCAACTGAGCAAGTTGGCAAGATAAACCTTAGGCTTTTTGTAGCACTATAATCCTGTGATTCTACCAATCTGGAAACTCTCTGAGATCTCAATTTTCCTTGCTGCTTTGGATCTAAGGACTTTCAAAGACAAAAAATCCCATCCTGTGCTCCAGATGAAAGGTGGTACTTTGTATGTACAGATAGTGTTTTGTTTAATTGTTTAGAATAGGTAATACACGCATGTGATTCAAAATTCAAAACATATAAACAAGTATACATTAAAATTCTTTCTCCCACCCCTCTCCCTCAGCTACCCAGTTCCAATTATTTATTATCGATCATTACTTAGTTTTCTATGTATACTTCTGGGACTATTTTATGCACATACAAGCAAATAGGTAGGTATAATATTTTCCCCCTTTTACTCAAAGGGTTACTTGTAACATTCTGTTATACACATGGTACTCCCTCTCGGATTCTTCACAGTATTTCTGTTTAAGAGACGGCATCTCATCACGCTGCCCAGGCTGGAGCGCAGGCATAATTCCACTAATGATCAGCACAGGAGTTGTGACCTGCTGTTTCTAACCTGAGCGGGTTCACCCCTCCCAGAGCAGTGTGGCATCTCGCTCCTGGAAGGACACTGTAGTGATGCCAAACTTGGTGTGGATATCCCATCGCCATAGTGCACTATAGCCCAGAACTCCCAGATTCAAGTGATCCTCCTGCCTCAGTCTCCTGAGTAACTGGGACTACAGGCACACACCAGTGCACCAGGCTCTTCACAGTATTTCTAAGAAATTATTCTGTAACTACATAAAATGCATGCACATTGTTTTCTTTTCTTTTTTTTTTTCTCTTAGAGATGAGGTCTTGCTATGTTGCCCAGGCTGGTCTCATATTCCTGGCCTCAAGTGATCCTCCCACCTCACCCTCCCAAAGTGCTAGGATTACAGGAGTGAGCCACTGTGCCCACCCCACTTTCTTTTCTATGGCTGCATAACATCCCTTTCTTTGGAAGAACCATAATTTGTTCACTCTGCCCCCTATTGATGTGCATTTGGATGATTTGCAAAATTTGCTGATGCAAACAATGCAACTAAATAACCTTCCACATGCATCTTTGTGTATGCTGGTAAGATTATCCATTATATGAATTCCTAGAAATAAAAATACTGGGTCAAAAAGTATGGGCACTTGACATTTTTATACATACTGCCTAATTCATCTCCGGAAAGCCCCTGTCAATTCACATCCCCTCCTAGAAGCAGTGGATGAGAGTGCCTGTTTCCACACACCTTCACCAACACTCTGATGTTCGACCTCTTGAATTTTGCCTACTTGATAGGTGAAAAGTGGGTCTCACTCTGTTGCCCAGGCTGGACTACAGTGGTGCATTCACGGTTCACTGCAGCCTTGACCTCCCAAGCTTAAGCAGTCCTCCCACCTCAGCCTCCCAAGAAGCTGGGACTACAGGTGTGTGTCACCACGCCCAGCTAATTTTTTGTATGTCTTAGTAAGATGGGGTTTTGCCATGTTGGCCAGCTGGTCTCAAACGCTTGGGCTCAAGTGATGTGCTAGCCTCAGCCTCCCAAAGTGCTGGGATTACAGATGTGAGCCACTGCACCCAGCCTTCAGTGTGGTTTTAATTTTCATTTCTCATATAGTGAATGAGACTGAGAATATGTTCAAACATTTTGAAGCCATTTATACTTTTTCCATTTTTTTCATTGGGTTGTCAATTTTTCTCTTACATTATTTTTCTTACACATAGGAAAGAAACACTTTATTATATGACTTGCAAATATTTTTCCTAGTTTGTTTTGGCCTTTTGAGTTTGTTTTTGCCACACATAATTTTTTTTATGTAGCAGAATTTAATGTATAATTATTTTCTTTTTTGGTTTCTGGGTTTTTCCACACACCAAAGTTACTCAAAAAAACTCCCAAGATTTTTTCTAATAATTTTATAGTTTCATATTTTATATTTAAATCTTAATCCATTTGTAACTTATTCTGGTGTTTTCCTGTGGCCTAAACCAGAAGACAAAAACAGTCTTTAAACTACTGTAGGTAGCCTGCCAACACCAGCTGTCACAACTCTCAGCAACACGTTTTGAGCACTCACTATGTGCTAAGCATCGGCCTACAACAGCCCGAATGTTGCCTTCATTTGAAACATTACTTATCTGAGATAAGTAAATTGAAGCTCAAAGAAGTAGAGTCTGACTTGAACACAGGTGGGTTGTCTCCTTGTCTTGATTGCTTTGCTCTCACACAAACTCCAACCACTTGTATAACAAGCATATTGTAGGCGGTACAATAAATACTGGTCATCTGAGGGGAAATATCTCAAATGCTATGTATCTTAAGTAATGGTCATAATGAATCTAGAGACTGAAAGCCAGGTTTGACAAATGAATAATTCATCAAATTGTCCATCAAATAATTCCACAAAGCCCCATCAATTCACATCCCCTCCTAGGAGCAGTGGATGAGAGTGTCTGTTTCCACACACCTTCACCAACAGTCTGATGTTGCACCTTTTGAATTGTGCCCATCCAATAGATGAAAAATGGGCAAATTTTGAGTCTCATTCATTATATAAGAATTAAATTATATATTACAAATTGTATATACTTTTCATTATATGAAAATTAAAACCACACTGTAGGCCAGGTATAGTGGTTCACACCTGTAATCCCAACACTTTGGGAGGCTGAGGCAGGCAGATCGCTTGAGCTCAGGAGTTCAAGACCAGCCTGGGCAACATGGCGAGACTCTGTCTTTACTAAAAATAAAAATAAAAAAATTACATACATCATAACTATAAGAAGAAGGAGGATCTTAATTCAAATGGATTTTATTATTTTAATTAAAAAAAAAAAACATTGAGCAAAATGCAAAGCAGCAGCAGATGGGTATATGGCCAGAAAATTGGGCATCTATGTTAAATTAGACACTGTTTGCTGGCATTCCACTTGAAAATCTCATATTTAATCATTTTCCTCTGATCGCCCAGGAGGACCTGCACTAGGCAGGCCTGCTGACTTAATGGCCATTGTCACCTCAAAGGAAGCATACAAGACAGATGCCATGTGGACAGAGGGCCTGCTCTGATGCAGATGAATTGGATACAGTAAGTGGCTTGTCTTCTTGCTAGGTTTTGCATAGAGTTGCACAATTTCCAAAAAGTGGACACTCTCAGGATTGCAGTGCCTAGTGGGGTTTCCTCGTAAGATCACCCCGTCTTAGAAGGGGAGACGCTTTCTCCCTCACAGCCACAGGAAGAGCTCCTGCATGTGAACTCTGCCGGTTAGTAGGCCTTTCTGTTGAGAACTCAGAATAGCTAAGGTGTTATTCTCAGGTGTAAGCATACCATGTCCTGAAAGTCAAATGTTGCCCCTCAAAGTACAACAATCATTGCTGACTACATACTCTGACCTGGGCCCAGAGCTGTGCCCTTCCCAGGCTCTCTCCTTGGATCCTCCCAATAATGTTAGGTGAGGTTTTCCAGGTGAGGAAAACTGATTCTATGACATCCAAGGTCCTGTGGAGCTGGGATTCTGAACCCAGACCTCCGGTTCCACAGCCTGTGCACTGGGATGTCCCCAACTCAGCCTCAGGCTTTAGATGGAGACTCTCAATTCTGAAACTGGAATCTTCAGCACCAATTAAGAGCATATGGGGCCAGATACGGTGGCTCACGCCTGTAATCCCAGCACTTTGGGAGTCCAAGGTGGGCAGATCACGAGGTCAGGAGATCGAGACCATCCTGGCTAACACGGTGAAACCCCATCTCTACTAAAAATACCAAAAAAAAAAAAAAAATTAGCCGGGTGTGGTGGCGGGCACCTGTAGTCCCAGCTACTCAGGAGGCTGAGGCAGGATAATGGCGTGAACCCGGGAGGCGGAGCTTGCAGTGAGCCGAGATCGCGCCACTGCACTCAGGCCTGGGTGAAAGAGCGAGACTTTGTCTAAAAAAAAAAAAAAAAAGCAGATGGGATGATAGTGGAATGAAGCATCCCAGGAGGTGGCAAGTGGCTGAATTCCAGTTTCTCTCCACCATTTGGAATAATGGTTACAACCAGTAATTGAGAGCAAACTGCATGTCAGGTGCAGTGCAAAGCTCCGTATGTATTAGCTCATTTTATCCCCATCACAATCTAAAATGGAGACTCTTATTATCTCCATTTTACAGATGTTTAAACTGAAATATTAAGAAATTAAACCATGGCTGGACACAGTGGCTCCTGCCTATAATCCCAGCACTTCCGGAAGCCAAGGCAGGTGGACCACTTGAGCCCAGGAGTTCAAGATGAGCCTGGGTAACATGGCAAAACCCTGTCCCTACAAAAAATACAAAAATTGGCTGGGCATGGTGGCACGTGCCTATAATCCCAGCTACTGGAAGAAGTGCTGAGGTGGGAGGATCCCTTGAACCCAGAAGGTGGAGACTGCAGTGAGCCGTGATTGCCACAGCACTCCAGCCTGGTGACAGAGTGAGACAAGGAGGGAGGGGAACAGGAGAGGAAGGGAAGGAAGGGGAGGGGAGGGGAATGGAGCAGAGGGGAGGGGAACGGAGGGGAGAAAGAGAGCAAGAGCGAGAGGAAAGAAGGAAGGAAGGAAGGAAGGAAGGGAGGGAGGGAGGAAGGAAGGGAGGAAGGAAGGGAGGGAGGGAGAGAGGGAGGAAACCAAAACAAAGATCACGTGACCAAGATCTCTCAGCTAATGGGTTACAGAGACTCACTGAAGTCCAGAGCTGTGTAAATGGGAACTCCAGGCCTTCTACTCTCACATCATGGGTTCTCAGTGACAATGTTTAGAATAGAAGAGAACCACATGCCAAGACCCCTTCTTTGTGTGGGTGCTAATTCTGTAAATTAGCAAACAGCATGTTAGCCACAAAGTCAGGGAAAGTCTAAGTCTAAAAGGATATTTAAAGTCTGGTCCCCCCCTTAATTTTACAGATGAGGAAACTGGGTCCTATAGGAGAGCAAATGACTTGTCCAACACTACAGATGTGTCCTAATTTTACCTGAACTCCTAAGGACTGCGCTGCAAGTCTGTCTAAAAACACAAGTAAACAGACAAATGACCAACCCTCTGCCTACATGTCTCCATATGACCTTCTACTGGACAGGAACAAAATCATCTTGGCAGTCATGCCCAGGGCAGCCGGCTTCTAAGTCTGTCCAGTCAATGCACTCTTATTCTCAGGACTCCACGCAGAGGGAAGTAAGGGCCAGAGCAGTGGACTCAGATAACGGAAGAAAAGAAAAGAAAGGCAAATAAACCATTTCCCTCAGATACTCTGGGGAGAGCATTTCTGGGGCCCAAATTGTTCCTAAAGTCACCTCGGTCCTTCAATCCTCACTTTCTACTGGCAGACAGGAAGAGTGAGGGGACAAACCATCCAAGCAGCGCTGCTCCTGCGGGGCCCTGCTGCTCTCTAGAGACAGGGACGCCTGTGTTTTCCACCATGCTGGTTTCCTACCATGACCTTGTTCCACGCAGCTCTCAAGAAGATCGACAGAAGGAAAACAGATTGTTTCCTCACCTGGAGCCTCCCTAAGTCCTGGACACTGTGCTCAATGATTGAGAATTTCATTTCTAGATGACCACAGAGAATCTGGAAACCTTTTGGGGCCCACTCCATGAGGTCCATCCCAGTAAGGATGGTCTCAGAAGCCAAATTGGCCCTGTTGGACACAATGGGCAGTCCAATTTCAACTCCCCATGATCATAACCCACCCGACAGGCCCCTCATACAGGGGACAAGTCCAAACACTGGAACAAACCCAGAATCCTAGTGAAGTAAGAAAAGCAGGTGGGCAGGAAGGTCTCTTCAAGTAGGATGGCTAATGTCACCCCATTCCCTGTCCTCCTGGGTCCCCAAGAAGCCCCATGCCAGGCCCAAAACCCCTGGAAAGTCCTCTGTGGAGCACCATCCCAGGAGAGAACTCCCAGCAGCAGCAGGAATGCTCCTGGTGCCTTCTCCAAACCTCTCAAAGACACCCATAGGAAGAGGAGAGTGGTACAGAAGGATGAGTGAGGAAAGTGCGGGATGCCTGGGAGGGAGGAACCTGCCCGACTCACACTGATGCTTCCTTCTTTTCTTTCCTCTCTTTTTTCATTTGCAACCCCCAGCTGGTTGATGGTGCAAAGCCTGTAGCAGCCACGAGGCCTCTCCTTCAGCTGTCGCCAGCTCCCAAACACGCGCCCCATGCCTGTGTTTATGCTGGTTGCCATGAGAGATAAGTGCGGGCTTGAATGGAGCTAAATGCTCCTGGGCTGGGAGATGGAAGAGGGCCAGGTGTATTTTTAAAGCATCTGGGAAAGCCGGTCACCACGAGAAGAGCCTCCTTCTCTGGGCAACGTGTTCCT
Source organism: Trachypithecus francoisi (assembly GCF_009764315.1). Classification (NCBI taxonomy): domain Eukaryota; kingdom Metazoa; phylum Chordata; class Mammalia; order Primates; family Cercopithecidae; genus Trachypithecus; species Trachypithecus francoisi. The sequence goes on from NW_022681453.1 coordinate 164,308,703, forward strand.
TCTTTAGGGGCTGGTTTACAAATGCAAAGTGGGTGGAAGCTGAGTCTCTTCTTTTTTGCCGTAACTCACTGGATATTTTAAGCAAAAAGTTCTTTGGGTTGCATTTGGGATTTCTGCCTTTTGACACAGTTAATTATGGAAAAAGATCATGACCTCTTGCCATGTGTAGAGACACCATGAGGTTCTGGAAAGAATGACAGAAAATATGTATATATCACACATTGTATGCCAGGCACTACTGAAAGTACTTTATGGCCGGGCGCGGTGGCTCAAGCCTGTAATCCCAGCACTTTGGGAGGCCGAGACGGGCGGATCACGAGGTCAGGAGATCGAGACCATCCTGGCTAACACGGTGAAACCCCGTCTCTACTAAAAATACAAAAACTAGCCAGGCGAGGTGGCGGGTGCCTGTAGTCCCAGCTACTCGGGAGGCTGAGGCAGGAGAATGGCGTAAACCCAGGAGGCAGAGCTTGCAGTGAGCTGAGATCTGGCCACTGCACTCCAGTCCGGGCGACAGAGCGAGACTCCGCCTCAAAAAAAAAAAAAAAAAAGAAAGTACTTTATGTTTATAATTAGACCACTTAATCCTTACAACTTCTCTGGGAGTTAAATCCTACTTTTAGAGCCATTACATAGATGACGAAGCTGAGGCACCAACAGGGTAATTTGCCAAGGTCACAAAGCTAAGGGAACACAGGATTTGAACTCCTGCAGTGTGGCACCAGAGGCCCTACTCCTAACCACTCTGCGATTCTGCCTTTGTCATGGTTTGGGGTCTGAAGTCCTGCTGTGGCATGCTGACCCAGGCACTGCGTGACTACACCTCTAGGAATGTTCCTTTCCTCTTTGGTAAAATAGGGGTACTAATGGCTACCTTGTGACACTGTTGTGAAGATTAAAAACAGTATGTGTCAATAGTCTGGCGACCAGAAAGCACTCAAGGAAAGGTAACTTTAGTGTTTTTAGTGGTGGTTCCATGGCCCGCTGGATCCCAACTTCCGCATCCTGGCAGGGAAGGGCTGCTGAGCTGTAACTGTTACTGTCCAGAGGGGTGATGGAGGCAAGGCACTGTGTAAGGGCCAGCAGGATATAGTTGGTCTCTCACACTGTCTACAACAGAGGACACTTCCCTGCCCATATTCATCAGTCCCACCCATTCGTTGATCCTGCTCATGCTTTCAGCTTCCCACCACAGGGTCTTGTGTCTATGCCAGAGCGCTTCTCCAACCATGGGAAGTTGTTTGGGGTAAGCAGGAAGAAGAGAGTGGTAAAAATCCCCAGGAGTTGATGGATAAATATCCCAGTCTCCCTAAGGCCCCCAGCAGAATTGAGCCCCAGTTGCTCATAGCAGTAAGCTGTTCCCGAACACACTAACTGCCTTCTCTTCCCTGTCTCACTTCCCCACTGCCCCTCTGGGATCACCTCCTAAATAAACTACTTGCACTCAAATCCTTGTCTCAGGCTCCGCATCTGAGAAGGAACCCAAATGAAGACAGTACACATCCCTGTGCCTTTGATTCTGATGTCACTTTAACAAAACACTCATGGGTCTGTTTACCTAGTGGAAAAACTAGGTAACCTGTGGCGGCCCCCACAGATATCCAGATCCTGATCCCTGGAACCTGTAACTGTTACCTTATATGGAAAATGGGACATTGTAGATGTGATTAAGAAGTTTAAAATGAGGGGCTTATCCTGGATTACTTGGGTGGACCCTAAATACAACCACAAGGGTCATTATAAGAGACAGGCAGAGTACATTTGACACAGAATGAGGTAAAGTGACCACTGAAGCAAGATGCTATGCTGCTTGCTTTGAAGGTGGAGAAAGGGGCCAGGAACCAAAGAATGAAAGAAATGCAGTTCTAGAGCTGGACAAGGCAGGAAACGGATGCTTCTCGAGAACCTTCTGAGGGAGCTTGGCCTTGCCAACACCTTGATTTCTGCCCAATGAAAACAGATTTCAGACTTCTGACCTCCAGAATCATAGGATAATAGATGTGTGCTGTTTTAAGCCACTAAGTTTGTGATGATTTATTACAGTAGCCATAGGAAACTAATATAGGAACTCAGAGGTGAGCTAGAGCAGAGGCTTTTACACTGTGGTCCACCGACCAGCAGCATCACACTCTTGGGCCTCACACTAGAACTACTAAATTAGAAATTCCTAGGTGTGTCTCAGTGGTCTGCAGTTTAACAAGCCCTCCAGGTGATTTCCTTGCTGGCCGTAGTTCAGTGATTAGCCCTGGTCAGACATTAGAATCACCTGGAAGACTTTAAGCATTCCCGATGCCTGATTCAATACCCCAGAGATTCTGACCTAATTCGCCTGCTCAGCTTGGACTCTGGACTTTCATAATGCAACCTGGGTGCATATTCTTTTGTCTAACCAGGGCTGGGAACCAATGCTGTAGTTTGAGACTCTCTGATCTAGAACACTGACTTTCAAACTGAGCTGTACAGAGCTTTGGGATTCTAGACAGATGCTGAAGAAGGGGAAGGCAGAGGCCAAGCCAGTTGGGCTCCTGGTCCCAGAGACCAGAGTCACATGCCCAGAGGGGGCGAGAGAGGTAGACGTAGTAAGGGAGGTGGACGGGGGTTAACAGCAGACTTGGCGAGCTGCAGAAGCTCCATTCCAGTGATGGCCAGAATGTGCGTCCAGCAGTTTGTCCCGCTTTTCAAGATGTTTGCTTCTTTATTTTTTTTGCTGAATAGATATCAGAAATACTTTTTAAAAAAAATGTTAAAGCATTCAATTTTTAAATGTTAGCCACGAAGGCAGTTTTTAGAAATCACCAACTCCCGCCTTTTGTCCTCTAAGGGCTAAGCATAAAGGCTGGATTTAGTCTTTGGGTAGCTGGTTCACGAACTCCGTCTCACCCCACGTGTCTTTCATTCATCTCTTAGGACTGGGTAAGTTATTCTCAGAGAGACGACAGAAACTCCACGTGGGTGGGATATTTTTGTCTGCTTGCTCACTGCTGCATCCCCAGGCATATAGTTGGCACTCATGAAATGTTTGTTGAATTAATAAATCCTCATAGCAATTCTGTGAGACAGAGACTACTGTATCCATTCTTCGGATGAGAAACTTGGGGCTCACTGCATGAAGTGAGCTCTCTACCATCACACAGTTCATAACCAAGGGAGGCACAATTTGCACCCAGGACTCCTCACAGTAGGAGCTACTGTGAAGAGCAAGACAACTGTAGTTGTGAAAGTGTTTTGTAAAACAAGAGGCTTGTGGGATCATTGGTGCCAGTCCATAGGAGAAATACAAGTGGTACTTATGACTGAATTGCATTTAAAGAAGATGGGGGCTGGGTCCGGTGGCTCATGCCTGTAATCCCAGCACTTTGGGAGGCTGAGGCAGGCAGATCACGAGGTCAGGAGTTGGAGACCAGCCTGGCCAACAAGGTGAAACCCTGTCTCTACTAAAAATACAAATTAGCTGGGCGTGGTGGCAGGTGCCTGTAATCCCAGCTACTCAGGAGACTGAGGCAGGAGAATTGTTTAAACCCAGGAGGCGGAGGTTGCAGTGAGCTGAGATCGTGCCACTGCACTCCAGCCTGGGTGACAGGGCGAGACTCCGTCTCAAAAAAATCAAAATAAAAAATAAAATAAAACAAAGAAAATGGGACATGAGGTTATTTGGTGTCTCATCAAAGCCAGAGCGGCTCTCTGTTCACTCTGGAGCTATGTTGTTTTTGTATAGATGTGGCAGTGGTGGCTGTGGATCTGAAAAATGAGGTGTAAGTGTGGCAAATGGTAAGGTGGGGGGTTGGCCCAACTTATCAGAAGGGAAAGTCTCCCTCTCTCACACCCACCTGTCTCTGTGTCTGAATGGAACATGAGCCCACTGCTGCATGCAGAGGCTTGGGATGGGGTTGGCAGGAAGCCTGGGACCCCTTAGAGAGTTCTTTAATTTAAGAACCCTCTCTGATTTTATTATCCATAGGAAATATGGGGCGGTAAATCAGAGGAGATGGCTGGCAAGTGCATTACGGAGCATTAAACAATAGCTGATCAGCATCAGACACAAATAAATGGTCCATAATCTAGTGCCAAGAACATGGATAGTTCCCAAGTGGTGGCCTGGCTGGCTTCCAGGCAGGGGAGCACAAGGCTGGACATCAGGCTCTATAGGCCACAAAATGCCTGCTCTGGGTTACGTCCCAGCAGGCAACAGGAGAAGATTATAGTACCCAGACAGAAATCACATCCTTCCATCTGATCTCACTCTACAGGACTGGATTTGGGTGTTCTTACCATCTGGTTTCTGACACCCGGACCCAAACATCACCTGGAGTGTCCTGCCTTCCTGGAAAATCCTGTATTCAATGAGGGAAGCCACATGTGTCTGCAGGGACATCCATGGGTCAGCTCACCATGCCTAAAGAGAAGACTTGGGAAGTGGATTCCCCTGGCTCCCCACCCCCAAACACCCTGGCTGACACCATTTCACTGGAGTATTGTTTAGCTTAGATCCTTAACTTCCATTAAAATGCAAGAACCATCAAAGGAGAGATAAATCAGTATCCCGGCCAGTCATGCACACTTTGATATAAAGCAATATTCAATCTTTTGCTAGAGCTTTGGGCATTGATATCCTGAGGAAAAAGTAGGAAGGAATGGAAAATAAAGAATCCAGGCCGGGCATGGTGGCTGTAGTCCCAGCACTTTGGGAGGTCAAGGCCAGTGGATCACTTGAGGTAAGGAGTTTGAGACCAGCCTGGCCAACATGGCAAAACCCTGTCTCTACTAAAAATACAAAAATTTGCTGGGCTTTGTGGCACATACCTGTACTCCTAGCTACTCAGGAGGCAGAGGTATGACAATCTTGTGAACCTGGAAGGCGGAGGGTTGCAGTGAGCTGAGATTGCACCACTGCACTCCAGCCTGGGCAACAGAGTGAGACTTGGTCCCAAAAAAACAAACAAAAAAGAATCCAGAGGAGAGTTTCAAGAGGATAGGAGGGTAGCCTACAGGACTTTAAAAGCCAATATCACTATTTATCCAAAACCATAAGCAGATTTGGTCTGTACTGGTGAAAGCCCTGAACCTAGAGTAAAGAAGCAGATTCCAGTCTCCAGCTCTCCCACATACCAGCTGCATGACCCTGAGCAAGCCACTCAACTTTTCTGAGCTGCCATTTCCTCATCTGAAAGGGGAAGTGGTGCTGCCCCCACTCAGGAGTGCTGTGAGAATTACACAAATTAAACTGTGTGGAAGGCCTGCCCTCCTGTAAATACTATTGTCTTTGTGTCTGTGCCTCCACATTCTGGAAACTGTACTACTACTAAGCTACAGCTGTGGGTGGATACTGGAGCCAAGTCAATCCACAGACCCATAAGTGAGTCCAGCCAGGGCCAGCCAAACCCAGGCTAGATTAGCTGACCCTTAGTTTACCCACAAACACAGGAACTTCAACAATAAATGATTGTTGTTTCAATCTACCAAGTGTCACGGTGGTTTGTTACCCACCAATGGTTAAGGCAATACACCAAACGTGGGGCTTTGGGCATTTTTAATAATTGCCATGTCAACAGAAATCATTCTAATATATAAATGGCATTTATCTACCTTCTTAAGCAAGATAAAGCAGGCACAATCCAGTCATCATTCAGGCTCATCATAATGAAAACCAGTTAATGTGCTGTAGTCAATGATGCCTTCAGGGGTTACAGATAGAGCAGAGTCTCTAGAGTTAGTTCTAGTCTACTATTTTTTGTTTGTTTGTTTGTTCGTTTTTTGAAAAGAAGTTTCGCTCTTGTTGCCCAGGCTGGAGTGCAGTGGCACGATCTCGGCTCACTGTGACCTCTGCCTCCCAGGTTCAAGCAATTCTCCTGCCTGAGTAGCTGGGATTACAGGCATGCGCCACTACGCCCGGCTAAATTTGTATTTTTAGTAGAGATGGGGTTTCTCCATGTTGGTCAGGCTGGTCTCAAACTCCTGACCTCAGATGATCCACTCACCTCGGCCTCCCAAAGTGCTGGGATTATAGGCGTGAGCCACCACGTCTGACCTACTATTCTTTTTGAAATCTCAGACCCATTTCCTAATTCTCTATTGTTTTTCTTGTAATCATTCTTATCATCTGTCATTGTGTCTATCTTCAGCAGCAACTCCTCCCTCCCCAATTTAATATGCTACATGCAATTCACCACCTTTTCAAGTCACGTATTATCTATGTCTATTAGAGCGGTGTCCAAAGTAAGAATTAATAGGCGTGGAGTAAAGGCCTGAAATAGTTTTGTGTGTATCAAACATTATGTGCCTTAGCGCTGGCATTTCTATTATCAGTTCTGGCCTCTGACATTTCTTGCTCCATTCCTGGTTCTCCTCTGGGACCCAGCGGCGGAGGTTGCCAGGTAATGAACCTCAGATCCAGATAGCTGGTGCTGTGCATGGCACTGCTGGAATAGTCTTTCCTGAAGACAGTGAAGGAGTGGATTATCTATGACGGTAAGTACTGGCCTACAGGCCCGTGACAGCTCTTCCTCCATCGCAGCCCCTTTCTGGGGCATTTACTACATGCCACCTGTGTTTCAAAAGCAGGTGATCATGGAATCCCCCAGAGCAGAAGCCACATCCTACTTGTCTCTGTGTCCCCTGAAGCACACATTAGAGTGCCAGGCACACAGTAGGCACTCACTAAGTCATATGCATACAATGAAAAGATTTTCCTGGTTGCCCTTATTTTCTGTGTTTACACAGCCTATCTATAGAAGAATACAAGTCTATAAGCTTCTGAATATAGAATATTTTACATCAAACTGCTGGAAAGTATTTTCAAAGGATTAAAGTTGTCTTTTCAAGGAACAGTTTCCATTGTTTTTAAGCTTGAGTTTATTTCTGAACTGTGCTTTCATAAAGTCATGGTGACTAAATTAGGGGGACAAAGCCAAGTGACCACCAGAGAAAATATATCTTTGTGATACTGAGCTGGTTACTTTAGTGATTCCCCCAGGTCTATTCCATTGTTTTTCCAAATGTCTAATGACCACATTCCCAGCCAGAAGTGTCTGTGGATGTGCACACTGGTTGTTCTCCATCCCAACCCTCCCCTTGGCTCTCTGTCCTCAGTGTTCCGGTCCCTGACCTCCATGCTCTGCCCTCTGCCTTAAAGTTGGGATGGCCAATGAGAGGCGCTGCCAATAGGTGCTTGGATGGGAGGAGAGAGAAGATGGTGTATTTCTCCTTCACTTTCTCCCTGCTTTAGGTCCCTCCATGACCAATGCTGCTGCTTGATGGCCTCTCCTCCAAAGCTCCAAAGCTCCCCGGGATCCATTTTCCTGTTTTCCCCTCTTGCCTCTTCAAGCACAGGGTGGTAAAGGCGTATTGCAGTTGCTAATTTCTAGGTGCCTCAGCGTTCCTTGTTGGTTCCCTTAACCCCACCCACACCTCTTAAAGTGATCTCTTCATTCAAATCTTTTTATCTGAACCATCTGAGCTGCTTCTTTATTCTGCTGTTGCCCTGATTGGTATAGTCTGCAAAAACCTTACCTAAGAGATATCTATGCTGTGCCAGGGCGCTCTCCAAGACAAAGAGTTCAAAAGAAAACCAGAGGTTCTTTTCTCTCTAGTTTTCTGAACTCCTTAACCACTTTGGTGCTATTTACATTAAGTAATGCAAAATGATGGTAAACCCCAGTTTGTAGATGAGACGCTTTTATTTATTCATTCATCAAATATTTATTGATTACTATGTGCCAGGCACTGTTCTGACCCTGGGAAAACAGTAAAGTACAAGAGAGACACATGCCCTGCCCACATGGTGCTTATAGTGTAAGGCCACTGTCTCTCAGAAGTCAGGGAGCTCATCAGAGGCAGGGCTGGAACCAGAAAACTGAGTTTCCTTAAGTCCTAACCTTCAGCAGATTATCAAAGGAATCTATGACCCAAACATGATAAGAACCACCAAATTAGGCCAAATTAATTCTCAAGCTTCTCCCTTCAACTGGGGAATAATGACTACTCACTCCTAGAAGAGGCCTGATGCTCTTAACTTGAATTTGCAGGGGTATGTGGGCACACACCCACGGTGACACCACCACGCCACCTTTCCTGCCCACCCTCCTGAATTCTCCGCAAATCCGCCCCCGCCTCCTTCTGTTTCTCACACTTTTATAATTAGCCCCACACCAGTCTCTGAGTCACTCCCTCACGGCCCACAAACATTGGCTACACAACTTGCTGATGAGCTGTTTTTATCAATGGACAGCAGTTGGGAGCTGGATTCAGAGATGTGCCCTCTCCGAGAGCCTGGCATTTCTGGCCCTCCCTGTATTTCCAGCAAAGGCAGTGACATGAAATTTCTATCTCAGTTGAAGTATTTATGAGACTCATGTTGGAGGGCATAACTAAAACTTTGCCGGGGAGAGTCGGGAGTCACTGCAGTGAACTGAGGGGGGGCTGTGAGGGTCTGCCTGCCTCCTTCAAGCCTCCGGAAACATCTGAGTTTCCTCAGAAAGGTTTAAATAGGCCATCCTAGTAATCCAATACTTCCCCTGCTCTGGGCCAGACAGGACAAGGGCAACAGCCTGGTGACCTCAGAAAAGGTTGCAGGCTGGCAGAACAGCCCCTTCCCCAAATCTCCCAGCCTCATACCCGGGAGACACACTCCACTCCAGACCTGGCTGTCTCTGTGGAACCCCCTCCACTTCTCCCTGGAAAGCTCCCTTCTCTCAGGACCTCCAGCTGCCTTGTCTGAGGCTGAAGGGAAGTCGCACCCAGGAAGACAGGGCTGAAGAAAGGGAAAACCTAGTCCTGAGGCTGCAACTGCCCCCCGCTGCCCACCCCTGACCCCACTGTCCCCTGCCACCTGCATTTTCCCTTTGAGGGACTATTGTGGCCATGGATGCTGCCTGGGTCTGGAAAGAGGTTTGTTTACTCCACAACAGCCCCTGTGAGGCAAGCCCCCTTCGAAGAGGTCAGAGATGTATTTATGGAAACATCTGAGACTCACTTCTCTATCACTTGCACTCCTCTGTCTCTTTGAAGCTCTCCCAAATTCCTGACCAAGATGAAATCATGCAGCAAATGGGGAGAAGTAGGGGAGGCAGAAACCATTTTTCAAAGCGTCTCTGCTTTGAGCAGCCAGGTAGGAGCCGGTTGGAACAAGGACAGAAAGGGCTTCCGCGACAAGCTCGGGTGTCAGGAAGCTGCTGGGGCAGCCGTCTCCCTTCCAACCTCCCTCCACCGGGAGTTGAATGGCAAAAACATCAGGACACATTGCAAAACAATCTTCCTTCCCCCCATCCCCTGACAGATGGAAGAGAGGAAAGTTGTGGCCATCGTTTACCTGCTGAGATTGGGAGGACGCTGTTGATGAAAGTCGGCTGAGACACGATAGAGAGGAAGAAAAGCTGAAGATAAATTCCCAAAGTCATTGGATTCAGGACAACCATGCTGGCCAGGGTCTGGCGAGTGTCAAGTTAGAAAGGAGGCTGCTGCGGAGCCTTGCTTATCTCTGCTTTTCTCTTCCTCACTGCTGTGTGTGTGTGTGTGTGTGTGTGTGTGTGTGTGTGTCTTTCCCTCTTTCTCTCTCTCTCTCCCTCCTCCTTACCCCCTCCCTTTCTCTCCCTCCCCCACCTCTCCTGTCCCCCATGCCTTTATCAAGAAAGAATGCCAACCATTTCCCATTAAACTGTCTCCATACTACATAGAGTTATATTTATCTCAAGCACCATATCAAATGCCCACATTAAAATTAAGATGTCAAAATTTTCTTTTTTGGAGACTGAGGTAAGTGGCTAGTGAAGAGGTGATGAGAAGGCAGCCAAGTCTCAGATGTTCACTGGAGGCTGTCCTCAAGGGCAGAGAGATTCCTAATTGGTTATGCGCCACCATCTAATTGCTTGGAACTGGGCAGAAACCACTCTCCTGATTCAAACCCAATTTCATGAAGAAAAGCCCCTCCGCTGTCAGCCCGGGACATTTTTACCCACTGTGTAACAAATGTAAAGTTGACGTTTAATTTTTTTCTTTAATCATCCAATAAAAAGGAGGAAGGAAGTAGTTTCTATTTTCAAACCGCTTTCTCTGTGAAAAAGTGTTTCTCTCTCCAAAAGCTGCCACCTTTTGATTCAATGCAAGGCAAAATAAAATAAAACAGTAAAAGGGGGCCGGGCGCGGTGGCTCAAGCCTGTAATCCCAGCACTTTGGGAGGCCGAGACGGGCGGATCACAAGGTCAGGAGATCGAGACCATCCTGGCTAACACGGTGAAACCCCGTCTCTACTAAAAATACAAAAACTAGCCGGGCGAGATGGCGGGCGCTGTAGTCCCAGCTACTCGGGAGGATGAGGCAGGAGAATGGCGTAAACCCGGGAGGCGGAGCTTGCAGTGAGCTGAGATCTGGCCACTGCACTCCAGTCCGGCGACAGAGCGAGACTCCGCCTCAAAAAAAAAAAAAAAAAAAAAAAAAAAAAAAACAGTAAAAGGATAGAAAAGTGAATGATTTTTATCAAACTATATTTAGAAAAATAATATCACTAGCTTAATCTTTGGCTAGACAAAATTCTTCAAATAAAAATTATCACACTCTTAATACCTTTTATGAGTTTATAAACGCCTGTTATAGAGATGATTAGATTACTAAAACAAAACAATAATTCACAGAGCTGTTCATTTTGCTTTAATTTACATATTACATGCCTCATAGGAGTTAACTCAGAAACAGTCTGGTAGCTACTGGACGCTGGGGTGGGCATCCTGCCCCCATGCTCATTGTGGGGAAGGTGGAGTTGGGTCAGGACATGGTATAAAGCGACACTTACAGCTGTACCGCCACATTTGGGCTTGACTGTCAGCTCTGAGTGGCAGTGGACAAGCTCACCTCTCTAAGCCTCAGTTTTCTCATCCATAAAATGGAGACAATGTTCCCTTTACAGGTTTGTTGGAAAGTTAAGTGAGGTAACGGGGATGAATCCTACACGGATTAGAACTTGCATATAGAGACAGCACAAAGGAGACCCAGGGAGCCATGGTAGCCTGGGTGCAAAGATGGCCTCCAAAAATACTCCCATCCCAGTATGTGCATGCCTCTCTTCCCAGCAAAAAGCAGGGCTGGTTCCCCTCCCTTAAATCTGAGGTGGCTCTGTGACTTACTTTGACCAATAGAATGTGGCTAAAGGAACACTGTGCCACGTCCCAGCCTAGGCCTTAAAAGGCCTGGTAGCTCCTGCTTTTTGCCTTTTCTTGAAAATCAGCTGCCACTTTAAAAAGTCTGGACTATTGAAGAGGCCACATGGAGGGGGCAGCAGCCAGCCTCCAGCTGTTCTGACTATCCCAGATGCAGCATCGACAGGTGAGTGAGGCCATTTTGGAACATCTAGCCCTGTCCTTCAGATGATGCCAGCCACAGGAGTGACCCCAAGTGAGACCCTCTAATGAACTGTCCAACCCAGATTACAAGGTCATGAGCTAAAACGGCTATTGTTTGAAACCAACAAGTTTTAAGATGACTTGTTATGCAGCAATAGCTAATTGACACAGAGTTGATAAGGAAAGCTTTTGAAAGCATGAAAAATATACTTGAACTACATTCAAAATTTATAGGACAGATTAAAGAGAGGGTACCCCCATTTAGCTGCTCCCAAAATTTTTACCAGAAGAAGCTGTGACTGTTGGCCAAACCCAATCAGGACATTCTCAGGCTCACTCTTGTTAACTCTTGGAGCCCCAGCAGCCAGCTTCTGGTGGCTTGGAGAAGGTAGAGTCTACCTGGGAGGAAGGTATCTCTTGAGTAACTTGGTGTCAGAATATGAACTTTCACTATCTAGCTCAGATTCCTCCTCTGCAAAGCCAGTATGACTTCCTCCTTCTCTTAGCACAAAGAGTTCACCACTGACCATACTCTTGGAACTAATTCTGTCAATATGTCCTACTGGTGACACCTGCTGCTATTGTTTTTGAATACCACCTTGTGTTGCTATTTAGCTGGCATTAACATCCCTTAAGATAGGGGACTATCGCACAGCTCTGTGTACTCTCAAGGCCCCCAGGACAGTCCTTGTCACCTAACAGATCCTCAACAATGTAAGTTACTTTGATCAAATCACACCACTGGATAGAATGAAAAGAGAAGAATGTACAAAAGTAGCATAACTTTATGCTCCAGCTTCCTGCACAACTTGCATTTCCCCAGCACCCCTTGCAGCCTCTGCATATACAGCTGGCTGACCTGGGCCTGGTACAAGGGAGGGCTTTGGTGAGTACGGCGAGAGCGTGAGAGGGACTATGGACGGCCACCCTGAGTTAGGACCCGCAGACAGAGAGGCTAAATTTATAATTCAAGTCACTGGAGAATGAGTCACTGCTGATCTAAAGTTACTACAGGAGCCTCTACCCTTTGGGGAGGCCCCATCACAGAGTTATTTACAAGGCCCCAATGCTTATTAAACAATTTTTAGTAAATTTCCATTTCCTCAGGTATCTCATATTTTATGAGCCTATTTCTTATAAGATTACCCTAACTGACCAAGACAGAAATTATCATATTTCTTCAAATCCTCCTGGAAGGGCTCTGATGCTTCCAGAATCTAATAACATAGACTATTAGATTTGTCCAAAAGGAAACTATTTGAGATTTGAGAAAAGCTCACACCAATAAAGCCATTCAAAGTCAGAGTCTTCCCTCTCAGACCTTGTTGGCAGTTGACCTTGTGTATACCGGAAAACAATCTGTTGGCCCCATCAAACTTAAAATGCACATGCCATCTGACCCAGAAGTTCTCAGAAATACTCATTCAACTGCACAGTGGTTTTGGTGCATGGATGTGCATTGTTGCCTCAAGTTGGAAACAGCCTAACTGTCCATTAATAAAACATTGGTGGAATAAATCATGGGACATCCATTCAAAATGTTATGCAGTGACTAGAAAGAATAAGGAAGTCTTTGCAACAAATGGTGCTGGGAAAATCTGACTCCCATATGCAAAACAAACAAATAAAAACAAAGCTTAACCCTTACCTTGCCCTATGCATAAAAATTATTTAAAAATAAACCATAGACCTAATTGTAAATGCTAAAATATTAAACTTCTGGCAGAAAACAGGAGAAAATCTTAATGACCCTGGGTTAGGCAGAGATTTCTTAAATAAGATGCAGATACAAATTTTAAATTTAAAAAGGTTAAATTGGACTTTATAAAAACTTTAATGCTTCTGTGCTTCAAAATATAATACTAAATTGAAAGCCAAGCCAAACACTAGGACATAATATTTGCCAAACACATATATGATAAATGATTTGTGGCTAGAATATATTAATACTTTCACAGCTCAATAATAATAAGATAAAAAACCAATTAAAAGAAATGGCAGGCCAGACATGGCTCATATCTGTAATCTTAGCACTCTGGGAAGCCAAGGTGGGTGGATCACTTGAGGTCAGGAGTTTGAGATCAGCCTGGCCAACATGGTGAAACCCCATCTCAACACAAAATACAAAAATTAGCTGGGTGTGGTGGCACACACCAGTAATCCTAGGTACTCAGGAGGCTGAGGCACGAGAATCGCTTGAACATAGGAAGCAGAGGTTGCAGTGAGCTGGGATCACACCACAGCCCTCCACCCTGGGTGACAGAGCGAGACTCTGTTTCAAAAAAAAAAAAAATGAAATGAAATAAACAAATGGACACAGTCTGGACAACATGGCAAAACCCCGTATCTATGGAGAAAAAAAAAAAAAAAACTAGCTGGGTGTGGTGGTGCACACCTGTAGTCCTAGCTACCTGGGAGGCTGAAGATGAGGGATCACCTGACCCCAGGAGGTGAAGGCTGCGGTGAGCCATTACTGCACCACTCCAGCCTGGGCAACAGAGTGAGACCCTGTCTCAAAAAGGGAGGGAAGGAAGGAAGGAAGGAGAAAGATGCAAATATATATTTCACCAAAGAAGATACATTAATGACAAACATTTGTAAAGATTCCCAACATCTTTAGTCATTAGGGAAATGCAAATTAAGACCACAGTAAGATACCACTACACACCTACTAGAATAGCTAAAATTTAAAAGACTGACAATACCAAGTGTTGGTGAGGATATGGAGCAACTGGAATTCTCAAACATTGCTAATGGGAATGCAAAATGGTGTAACCACTTTGGGAAAAAAAGTCAGTTTCTTAAAAAGTCAAATATATACTTATTATACATCCAACAATTCTAGTCTTCAGTATTTATCCAAGAGAAATGAAACACATGTCCACAGAAAGACTGTACATGAAAGTTCATAACCACTTCATTGGTAATAGCTAAAACTAGAAACAACCCAAATGGCCATCAACCAGTGAATGGATAAACAAACTGCATGTATACAAACAATGCAAAACTGCTCAGCAATAAAATGGAATAAACTAAGTAACATGGAAGAATCTCAAGTGCATTATGCTAAGTGAAGGATGCCAGACACAACAGGCTACAAACTGTATAATTTCATTAGTAGGACATTCTGGAAAAGGCAAAACTATGGAGCTGGAGAACAGATCCATGGTGCCAAGGGTTAGAGTTGTGAGAAGAGAAGGGGGCCCAAAAGAACTAGCGGTGATGAAAATATTCTTTATGTTGACTAGAGTGGTTGTATATTTTGTCAAAATTCATCAAACCATACTCTCAAAAAGGGTGAGTTTTATTATATGTACATTTTCCATCAGTAAACTTGACTTTAAAAAATAAGAAAAATGTCACATGTGTGCACTGAAATGGAATACTGTCAGTGGAACACTGTCGAGTGAAATAGGAAAGTGGCAGTATATCTGACCAAATTTCTGAACCAACAAGCAAATCTGTTTATCAGTTTTTATATGTACATAGAGAAAGATCTAGAATGATGTACATCCCACAGTATATGGGATGAGGGAAGATAAAAGGAGAATTCCCTTTTCAAGCTTATACATATTTGTATTAAAATTTTTACAATGAGCTTTATTTAATTTGTAATTTAAAAACAAAATTCTATTTTTACAAAATCAAGTTATGGCAGCCTTGGGAATAAAAAAAACAGCGGAAAGGAAAAAGGCGCCAATCCTGCATGCCCGAGGTCCAACAAGTCTTTCGCAGACGTGTTGTGAAGAGCAGACAGAGTTATTGATTGATCCTGGCAGAGGAACAGAGCTCTGAGCCTGGTCTCTCTGGCCCAGAATGGATGATACTTCAGTTACACAGAGGTCATAGCCAGGCAAGCCTGGGCAACTGAGAAGCCCCAGGAAAGCCCCTCCTCACAGCTCACTGTTCCCTGGCAACTCGGGCTTAAATCAAAGCCAGAACTGATGGGGCCTGGAAATGCAAAGCATAGCTTCGTCAGAGGGCCAGAAGAGCTAACGAGTCTGATAAGACGCATCAGACTAACCCAGGCATCTCGCCCATAGTTACATCTCCAGGGCCAGGATCTTGGTTTTCCTCACTTTCAGGGCAGAGATAGTAGGCTGGCCTTGAGCCATCTGGAGTGCAATCACAACACTAGTGACAGTAATCTTATCCAATACAGTGTTTTTCATACTATGCTGGGAGGTGTGCTCATTCTGAGATGTGCGGTTTTTGAAAGGCAGAGGAGTTCATGGACATTAGGAAACCCTGCCTGCTTTATGTCACCGTTGGAAACTTACAACATATATTGGCATATCAAAAACACTGAGAAGTCCTGCAGTAAAGAAATGCATAGCCGGGCGCGGTGGCTCAAGCCTGTAACCCCAGCACTTTGGGAGGCCGAGACGGGCGGATCACGAGGTCAGGAGATCGAGACCATCCTGGCTAACATGGTGAAACCTCGTCTCTACTAAAAGAATACAAAAAACTAGCCGGGCGAGGTAGCGGGCGCCTGTAGTCCCAGCTACTCGGGAGGCTGAGGCAGGAGAATGGCATAAACCCGGGAGGCGGAGCTTGCAGTGAGCTGAGATCCGGCCACTGCACTCCAGCCTGGGTGGCAGAGCAAGACTCCATCTCAAAAAAAAAAAAAAAAGAAAAAAAAGAAATGCATTGACTTTGCTTTTACCCCAAACATATTTGACCCTCAAACCCATTTTTATTTAAGTCTTATTATTTAGCTTCCCACTTTTATCTGCATGTTGTACACTAAACATGTTACTGGTATGATAAATACTTTTTATACAGGGCTTTATTTTGTATAAAATCCTTATCTTTTTTTCATTTGATACTCATAAGTGAGGCAGCAAGACTAGAATTATAATTCCCATTTTACAAATGAGAAAACGAAGACTTACGTGAAGTTCTGGGGATGGCAGCAGAGGTTCAGGTCATTGGCTGGCTGGAACAATGACTAGCAAGACTAGATATGAGCCGTGCAGGCTGCTGAATGACACATCGAATCAGATGTCACCAGTGCTCTAGCCTTTAGGGCTAGACATGTTCTCCATGGAGCACCAATCAACCTTGTCTTTACCTGAAACCAGACTCAGAAAGGCTGTTGAGTCCAAGAATCACTCAACTCTGAGGATGCAAAACCACATTCTTGGTAGGGAGACAGGAAGTCAGGGACTTCCGAGGAGACCCCAAAATGCTTTATGACAACCTGAGGATTGATGGTTCTTGAACTAAAGCCCGCAGGAAGGAAAAACATCCTGAATCCTGAACAAATAAAACCTACTGTTATTTATTTCAATAATCATAGGAATATACAAGCTCATAATATTTAGTAAGCCACCAAAGGGCAAAACAAATCTGCCTTACTCTGTCAGGTGGAGCTTGCCCCAGATTTCCCCTAAGGTGAACCCTGGGAAACTTAGGTGACATTCACTACAAACTCTTCTAGCCAGTTCAAATGCATATTCCTAGTATACTATTTGTACTTAACACAAGTTAATTGCAAATTTTTATTTTTATATACTTATTGAAATAATATTACCACCCACAATCCCATCACCTCCCCCAACACCTCAGCCCATCACCGGCCCCTTCCTCAGTCCCACTCCCCCACCCCACCACCTTGCCTCCTGGAGAGATGGTTCCTCTTGCAATTTGAGGAGATTGGATGGGGTGGGGAGGAAGGCCCAACTAACAACTTCATTTGGCCCAAAGCCATTTTCAAAGCTTGGATCTTGTCTCTGCTCAGCTAAAGGTGGAGATAGAGGGCATATGGCTGTGTCTGGCAAAACCTTTAACAACAATAGGCTAGTGCTGACCAAGACTGAGAAGTAAAGGGTAAGAAAGGGAACCACTCTTATTGCATATAATTATGCATCCTGCATCCCAGTTATGAGAAGAGAGATCTTAGCCAATGTGTGCAATTATCAGGCACTGCTGGGAGTATTGCAGTCACCTACTAGCTGAGGCTGGCTATGGAGGGAATAATCTCCTCAGAGATGGACCGGAACATCCATAGGCACCCACGCTGCCCCAGGGAAGCTTTACAATCCCTGTGACAAGGAGGTTCTTCCCATCCTGCAGGTTGTAGTACAGGTCGCACAAACCTGAGGTCTCAGTATGTTCCAGATTTAATCCACTTAAGGCCTTAAAGTGCTTTAAAAATACTCAGCCACAGGGAAAGGGTTATCTCCAAGGCCAAATGTAAACATATGCGAGATATGAGGAACGGGTGATTTTTTTTTTTTTAAGCACAAGAGAGATTAAACATTTTCCACCCAGTTATCATGGATTATGTGGCAATCTGTTTCATTATATAAAGAGTTAGAAATGTAACTGTGATGTCTTAAAACCACAAGAGTGTCCTCAGGAAGTATGAACAAGGTTAAACTGGAGAAAACAGAAACAGAAAAGCAATGATTCAGGAAGGTAAGAGACGGGTCAGAGAATTCATTCATTCATTATTTTTCTTTTTTCCCTGTTATTTATTTATTTATTTATTTATCTATTTTTGGAGACAGAGTCTCACTCTGCCACCCAGGCTGGAGTGCAGTGACGCTATCTTGACTCACCGCAACCTCCGCCTCTCATGTTCAAGCGATTCTCGTGCCTCACCTCCCGAGTAGCTGGGATTACAAATGTGCACCACCACACTCAGCAAATTTTTTTGTGTATTTAGTAGAGACGGGGTTTCACCATGTTGGCTAGGCTGGTGTTGAACTCCTGGCCTCATGTGATCCACCTGCCTTGGCCTCCCAAAGTGCTGGGATTACAGGTGTGAGCCACCGCGCCTGGCCCATTATTTTTTCATTCAATAAATATTTACTGTGTTCCTATCACAACACAGGCCAAGATCTACAAGTTGGAGACTCAGCATGCACAGAATGTACAAAAGTCCTCACCCTTGGGAAGTTACATTCTGAGGAGGTCTCAAGACAGAAGCACACTGGTGTTTAGTGTAACGCAGAATAATGGAGGGAAATAATTCAGCAGGGAGAGCCTCCCTGAGGAGGTGACATCGGAGCAGAGACCTGAGAAAATGAGCCATGCAAATTATCTAGGAGGAAAGCACTCTAAGGCATCAGGTGCAAACATCCTAAGGCACCAACAAGCTTGGTTTTTCCAGGAGGAGCAGAATGGAGTTATGTGGCTGGAGCAGAGTAAGCAAGAGGGAGAGTGAAGGAAATAGGATCCAAGAAGCTGCTGGGGCCAGGTCATGTGGTGTTTGTAGACCATGCATGGAGTTTGGACTTTGTTTTAAGATGGAAGTCAGTGGAGGGTTTTGAACAGGCGAGTGGCAGCTCTGACTTGTGCTGTAACAGGGTCACCTCTGGCTTCACCACAGTAGATTGTAGGGGGAAGTAGGAGACCTAATAGGAGGACACTGAAGGTGGAGATGATGGTTGGTTTTCCAAGAAGTGACAATGGAGGTGGTGAGTAATGATCAGATTGGATAGATATTTAAGGTAGTGTAGCAGATTGTATTTTCCAAAGTCTGCAGCGCCACCAAATACCCCACCCTCCACTGTCTTCTTCTGAGGGAATGTTGCTACTTTTCCTTGAGAGGTGGTGTGTGTTTTCCTTCTCTGAACTCTGGCTCTATCCCCTCACAACTCTCTGCACCTCTATTGTTTTCCAGGTCACACTCACCCCAACCACCCCAACCTGATGCCTCCTTCTCCCCAGCCTCCAGGCCTTTATTAAAGTTACCAGAACACAGAAAGGGCTTGCAGTGAACGGCCTTCTCACAGACACAGGTGCAGGTGCCAGGCTTGGCTTCTAGGCTAGTGTAGGACAAAGTAGGGATGGGACGGGGAGAAAAGTCTTTCTTGAGACGCTGTGGAAACCTGGAGGGGACTTAGTGTGATCAGAGCTATGGGGTCACTGGGGTCATTGGTGATCTGGGAGGCTTCACTGCCATCTGAGTTACAGGAATTTGGAAAGAGGAGTGCCAGAGTCGATGAGGAAGGTTAAGAGATGAATTTTAATTGTAGTTCTCTGGGAAGAATTCATGGAAGAGTCATTTCTGACCTTCAGGGATGAAAATGCCAACTACAACCACCAATCATTAAATACCTATGATGTTCCAACAGATGTGATTTCTTGAAAGCCTCTAGGCTTTTGAGCTAACTCTATGAGGTAGGTATTACTATCTCTATGGATAGAGGTTGACAAAGGTAGCTTAGGTAATCTGCTCAAGGTCACACAGCTAGAATGCAAAGCCAGCCCACATACCTCAAAGCCTGTATTCTTTACACCTCACTACCCAGCTCCAGGACCAGACACAGGAGGGAAATGGGGAGGCAGGTGAGCAAACTGCCCCATCCCAGGGCACAGTGTGGGTGTGATCATGTCCCTTTGGGGGCCAGTGGCAGGGCCTCTTGGCTGGGAGCCCTTGAAGAGAAATAGAATGAGCTATGCTGGGATGATAGACTGGCAGATTCTGGTGGCTCAGCATAGCAGAAGGCCACTTCCAAATTGGACGGCTGGACAATGGGGGAACATTTTATTTGGGCTCATTGCACTCCAGCTCCTGCTCCTGCTGGGAATTGCCAGCAAGGACAGCTTGCCCTGTGTTTTCCCTGGCCTGACCTGCTATTCCAGAATCCCTGCACTTGCTCCACCTGGAAAGCCTCCTGCCCCATCCCTTCATGTCCAAATCCTCCCAACTCCCAAATTTAAAAGTTTCCCCCTCAACAAAGCCTTTGCCAGGAGGAATGTGTTCCCTCTGGGAACTTCCCTAGTTCATGCTCTGCTTTTCTTCCTTGGTACTCGTAGGGCAGTATGCTTAAGGGCAAGAGCAAAATGGTTTAAAGCGGACAGTACCTGGTTTGATTCCTGGCTCTGCCACTCAATAGCTAGGAAACTCTTCAGAGTTCCTCTGAAAAATCCTTCTGGGGTTTCAATAGTGTCAGAGATTACTGCTGAGGCTCCTTGGACAACGACTATCCAGATCTCAGGACTCAATCCTCCTCCCTCCTTCCTTCAGGACCCCTAACTAGGGAAGCTCCATGTAAGCCTTAGCAGCCAAATGGAAATGGGAGGTCACCTTAATAATTGTGGTAACAACCAAACAGGTTCTGCTAAAGTTGGGGAATGTGGGTTAAGCCTGGAGACCACAAAGAATTACCTGCTTCCTCCCCATGGAATCTAAGACGGCCAGCTCCTCTTTGGGCTCCTGTCTGCCTCCCCTCCAGGGATAGGAAGGAGAGAGGTGGCACACAGAGTCCAGATCTGAGTAAGCAGCTGCTAGAAGGCCTCCTGACCATAAGCATGGGACAAAGGTAGCCCGTGCCACGGTGCTGATAATTACGGTAGGGTGACACCCACCCATGAGTAAAATGACCCAAAGAGTATCCTTGGTTCTGATCAAATTGATAACTCCTTTTTTGTCCGGAGCCATGAGGCCCGGAATTAGCCGACCTCTGTCGCTTGATCTCCACAAAGTGGAGACAAGATGGCACATTTCCACGTTCTTCATTATAAACTGTTCCTGCACGCGCCTAAAGTTTTTCCCACGCGCACCTAAACCTTTCCCGTGCACGCGCTAACCTTTCCTGCGTACGCTAACTTTTCCCGCGCACACGCAAACATTTTTCCCGCCCAGGAAGATATGCAGCCTATGGTGCAGGCGCGATCCCGCGCCCAGGAAAATTACAAACCCACAGCGCACGCGCAATTGTAATTTGAGAAAACCCGGCCCCCCGTCACTGCCCTGGCCCAACCTCTTCCTCTGCCAGCCTATGTAAGGCATTGCACCGCCACCATTACACGAGACTTGATCAGGCTATTTGTCTTGTCTCCATTTCTCGTGTTTTCTTGTCTCCTCCATTCCCACTCCCCCTTCCAGGGCCCGTTCGACTGTCCTGCCGGTCGGGACACCTGGCGCCCAAACAGGGACCTGGACACGGGGAAAAAGTGAGGAAGAAGGCACTAAAGTCGGCCGAAAGTGAAAGTGGAAGAAATTCCTCCGGACATCGCGGGAACCTGCCGCGTTGGAACCAGAGGCGAGTAATAGTGTCTGATTATGGGACAAGAATTAAGCCAGCATCAGATTTATGTAGGGCAGTTAAAAGAGGCCCTAAAAGCACGAGGAGTAAGGGTTAAAAGTAATGATTTGTTTAAATTTTTTGATTTTGTAAAAGATACCTGCCCTTGGTTTCCACAAGAGGGGACCATTGACATAAAGAGGTGGCGTAGAGTGGGAGACTGTTTTCAAGATTATTATAGTACTTTTGGACCAGAGAAGGTTCCGGTGACAGCCTTTTCCTATTGGAACTTAATCAAAGATATGATAAAAAGGAAAAAGAAAAAGATCCTGAGGTAATGGCGGTGGTTACTCAGACTGAGGAAATATTAAGAGGCAGCTCCCAAACCGACCTCGAAAAATCACACCTAACAAAGAAATAGACCTTATATCACTACAAAGCGACGAGGAAGAGGCTGGGGTCCCCTCAATAACAAATATAGAAACATCAAATAAGGAGAAGGCCAAAAAATACCCAGTTTTACCTACAACTAATGAAAACAAAAGTAAAAATAACCTTAACCCTTCAGAAGTAGATTGGGATAATTTAGAGGAAGAGGCAGCAAAATATCCTAATTCTGACTGGCCACAAACTTTTACTTATCCCCCTCCCTATATTAAGGCTTCTGCCCCCGCAGTTATGGCAGTAATAGACCCAAAAGAGGAGCTTAGAGAAAAAATTGCACAACTTGAAGAGCAAATAAAGCTCGAAGAACTACATCAGTCTTTAATCACTAGATTGCAGAAGTTAAGGACAGGAAGTGAGAGAGTTCAATACCCTAAAGGAATAGAGAAACACTCTCACCCTCAGAGACCCGGACAGCATGTCCCAAAAGGAAGGGCGCGTGGTAGTAGGGATAGGGAGGATTCCTCTCCTCGAGACGTTTTTCCAGTAACGGAAACTACAGATGCGCAGGGCCAAGCCTGGAGACACCACAATGGGTTTGAGTTTACTGTAATAAAAGAACTAAAAACTGCTGTCTCGCAATACGGAGCTACTGCCCTGTACACCCTGGCCATAGTCGAATCTGTGGCCGAAAATTGGCTCACTCCCATAGATTGGAATACCTTAGTTAGAGCAGTTCTTTCCGGAGGCGACCATCTGATTTGGAAGTCAGAATTTTATGAAAATTGTAGAGATACGGCCAAGAGAAACCAACAAGCCAGAAATGGTTGGGATTTTGATATGCTAACTGGCTCGAGTAACTACACAGAAACCGATGCTCAGATGCAGTACGATCCTGGACTGTTTTCTCAAATCCAAGCAGCGGCTACCAAAGCCTGGAGAAAACTCCCTGTTAAGGGGGATCCAGGAGCCTCGCTCACGGGGGTCAAACAAGGACCTGATGAGCCCTTTGCAGACTTTGTACATGGACTTTTAACCATGGCCAGCGGAGTATTTGGAAATGCCGAGGCAGGGGTGGATTATGTAAAACAGCTAGCTTACGAAAACGCTAACCCGGCTTGTCAGGCAGCAATCAGACCTTATAGAAAGAAAACAGACTTAACAGGCTACATCCGCCTCTGTTCAGACATAGGGCCCTCATATCAACAGGGCTTGGCTATGGCTGCTGTCTTTAGTGGTCAAACCGTAAAAGACTTCCTCGCTAGTAAAAATAAGAACAGCAGGGGGTGCTTTAAGTGCAGAAAAATGGGACACTTCGCTAGGGATTAAAGGGAGATCTAGCTAAGACCTTAGAGGCAAAAGCCCCAGGCCTCTGCCCTAGGTGTAAAAGAGGAAAACATTGGGCCAACGAATGTAAATCTAAAATTGACAATCAAGGAAATCCCCTAACACCTCAATAGGGAAACAGATTGAGGGGCCGGCCCCAGGCCCCGAAACAAGCTTATGGGGCGGTCAGTTTTGTACCAACCAACCACAACCCGTTTCACAACTTAGTAGAGCAACCCCAGGAAGTGCAGGATTGGACCTCTGTTCCACCTCCCACACAGTATTAACCCCTGAAATGAGACCCCAAGCCTTAGGTACTGGGGTATATGGACCCCTACCCTCAAACATGTTTGGATTAATCCTAGGGAGAAGCAGCATCACCATGAAAGGCCTACAGGTCTTTCCAGGAATAGTTGATAGTGATTATATAGGAGAAATCAAAATCATGGCCAAGGCTATTGACAACATCATTATCGTTCCTCAAGGGGATAGAATAGTGCAGTTACTCCTGTTACCATCGCTAAAAACAGCTAATAAAGTCCAACCGCCCCTAAGGGGAAAGGGAGGATTCGGATCCTCAGACATCCACTGGGTACAGTCCATTACTAATCAAAAACCCTCTCTCACCTTGTGGCTAGACGGAAAGTTATTTATAGGACTGATAGACACAGGGGCCGATGTAACAATTATTAAACAACAAGATTGGCCCGCCAGTTGGCCCACTTCAGAGACCTTAACAAATTTACGAGGAATTGGGCAAAGTAATAACCTTAGACAAAGTTCCAAATATCTCACCTGGAGAGATCAGGAAAGTAATTCCAGTCTCATTAAGCCATTCGTTATCCCTGATTTGCCTGTTAACCTTTGGGGTAGAGATCTTCTCTCCCAAATGAGGGTCATGATGTGTAGCCCAAATGATATAGTCACTGCACAAATGTTGGCTCAGGGCTACCACCCTGGGAAAGGGTTAGGAAAAAGAGAAGATGGCATTTTACAGCCAATCCCAGCCATAGGAAAATTGGATAAAAGGAGGCTTGGAAATTTTTAACCGTGGCCATTGACATGCCTGCACCCCAAAAAAGTGCTGACCCAATCACTTGGAAGTCAGATGAGCCCGTTTGGGTTGATCAATGGCCACTAACCAATGAGAAGCTTGCCGCTGCCCAACAGTTAGTGCAGGAACAATTAGAGGCAGGACACATTACCGAAAGCAACTCTCCTTGGAACACCCCCATATTTGTCATAAAAAAGAAATCCGAAAGTGGAGACTCTTACAAGATTTAAGAGCAGTAAATGCTACTATGGTCCTTATGGGCGCCTTACAGCCAGGGCTACCTTCTCCAGTTGCAATCCCTCAAGGATATTTTAAAATTATCATAGACCTTAAGGATTGCTTTTTTACAATTCCCCTTCATCCTACTGACCAAAAACGATTCGCCTTTAGCTTACCATCTATAAATTTCAAAGAACCAATGAAGCGATACCAATGGAAAGTGTTACCTCAAGGTATGGCCAACAGTCCCACCTTGTGTCAAAAATATGTGGCTATAGCCATACACTCAGTTAGAGAGACATGGAAACAAATATACATTATACATTACATGGATGATATCCTCATAGCAGGAAAAATGGGAGAACAAGTTTTACAGTGTTTTGCTCAACTCAAACAGGAACTAACCACAGCGGGCTTACAAATAGCTCCAGAAAAAGTACAACTACAAGACCCTTATACATATTTAGGTTTTCAAATAAATGGACCTAAAATTACTAATCAAAAGGCAGCTATCCGTAAAGATAAGTTACAAACCCTTAATGATTTCCAAAAGCTCCTTGGAGACATAAATTGGCTTCGACCATACTTAAAACTCACCACGGGAGACTTAAAACCTTTATTCGACACCCTGAGAGGTAACCCCAACCCTAAGTCCCTTAGATCGTTATCAAAAGAAGCTCTTTTATCACTTAATAAAGTAGAGGCAGCCATTGCTGAACAATTTGTTACCAACATAGACTATTCACAGCCATTAACCTTTTTAATATTTAACACAACACTGACACCTACTGGTTTATTCTGGCAAAATAACCCTATTATGTGGGTCCATTTGCCTTCATCTCCCAAAATGGTATTACTCCCCTATTATGATGCCATAGCAGATTTAATCATCTTAGGTAGAGACAATAGCAAAAAATATTTTGGAATTGAACCCTCTACGATCATACAACCTTATTCTAAGCCGCAAATCCATTGGCTAATGCAAAACACTGAAACGTGGCCAATTGCTTGCGCCTCTTATGCCGGTAACTTAGATAACCATTACCCACCAAACAAGCTTATCCAATTTTGTAAGCTACATGCTTTTGTCTTCCCTCATGTCATCAGTAAAACACCTTTAGACAATGCCTTATTAGTGTTTACTGATGGGTCATCCACAGGAACTGCTGCATATACCGTTGCTGACACCACTATTAAATTCAAAACCAGCCATACCTCGGCTCAATTGGTAGAATTACAAGCCATAATTGCAGTTTTAACAGCTTTCCCCTGTCAAGCACTCAATATTTATACAGATAGCGCCTATTTGGCTCACTCTGTACCCCTCTTAGAGACAGTAGCACAAATTAAGCATGTGTCACATATAGCCAAGTTATTTTTACAATGCCAACAGTTAATACATAATAGGACAACACCCTTCTTTCTTGGACACATTAGAGCTCATTCAGGATTACCAGGACCTCTATCCCAGGGCAACCAACTGGCTGACATGGCAACCAAGACGGTAGCCATAGCTACAAATACAAACCTAGCCCAAGCACAGGCTACTCATGCCTTACACCATCTTAATGCTCAAACTTTGAGACTGATGTTTAAAATAACTAGAGAACAAGCAAGACAAATAGTTAAACAATGTCAGACCTGTATAACATACCTGCCAGTCCCTCACTTAGGAATTAACCCAAGAGGACTAGTTCCAACATGATCTGGCAAATGGATGTCACTCATTATTCAGAATTCGGTAACTTAAAATATGTCCATGTATGTATAGATACATTTAGTGGATTTATACTAGCCACCCTACAAACAGGAGAAGCTACCAAACATGTCATAGCTCATTTACTACACTGTTTTTCCATAGTTGGAAAGCCTAAACAACTAAAAACAGACAATGGTCCTGGCTATATATCCAAAGCCTTTCAAGACTTTTGTCTTAAATTACAAATAAAGCACATTACTGGAATTCCATATAACCCTCAAGGACAAGGAATAGTTGAAAGAGCACACCTATCCTTAAAAACCACCACTGACAAAATAAAAAAGGGAGAATGGCACCCTACTAAGGGCACCCCTAGAAATATCCTTAATCACACACATTTTATTTTAAATTTTTTAAATTTGGATAACCTGAACAGATCAGCAGCCGATCGATTTTGGCATTCCGAGTCCAAAAAACAATTTGCCATGGTTAAGTGGAAAGACCCCTTAGACAACACATGGCATGGTCCAGACCCAGTGTTAATCTGGGGAAGAGGCTCAGTTTGTGTTTTTTCTCAAACTCATGATGCAGCCAGATGGCTACCAGAGCGACTGGTAAGACAGGTACCTAACAATAGCCAATCCAGGGAGTAATTTTCTCCCTGAGAGTACTCTTTTCCTCTATTGCAGAGATGAACTTCAACTACAAGCCCCTCTGGACCATGGTGCTGATTTGCCAAGCACTCCAGGTATACGCCAGCTTTGGTAATCCCCATGAGGCCCGTAAATATATACGACAACGATATGGTAAGCCCTGTGATTGGGGGGATATGTGACCTCCCTTCCAAATACGTACATCTCAGCTGTGTCCTGCTTCGCTTACACAGCATACCTGTCTAGTGACTCTCTTAGGTGGAGGTGTGTGTCAACCCCAAGAATATTTAGCGGAGGGGGTACCACAACCTGCCCTTGTGACACATTTGAGGCTGCTATGCATAGTTCCTGCTACACTACTTATCTAGAATGTACCTCTGGCAATAAAACATACTATACTGCTATCTTAACAAGATCTAGAACCCCTACTATAGGGGCCAGTAATGTCCCTACAGTTTTAGGAAATGCCAATAACCTTATATCAGCTGGCCGTACTGGAATTGTAGGACAGCCTGTCTGCTGGAATATTCACCCCCCTCTTCATATCTCTGACGGAGGAGGACCATAAGACAAGGTCCGAGAAATTAGGGTATACAAAAAACTTGAAGAGTTACAAAGGTCCCTGTACCTGGAAATTCACTACCACCCCTTGGCGTTGCCCAAAGCCCGAGGGAAAGAGAAAATTGATGCCCAGACCTTTGACCTCCTCACTGCTACTCATAACCTGCTTAACAATTCCAACTCTAGTCTAGCTAATGACTGCTGGCTGTGTCTGCAATCAGGAGATCCCGTTCCTCTTGCCATACCCAGCAATGACTTAAATTATACATCCAATATCCCTTGCACCATAATTCCTCCCCTTAAAGTACAGCCTTTAGAATTTCCTAGTTCCTCTTGCATCTACTCCCCTCCCCTTAATAACATTTACGACCTCGATGTAGGATTCAATGAATTCAATAATTGTTCCACCATAGCAAATATTTCCCAATCGCTGTGTGCCCCAAACAGCTCAGTTTTTATATGTGGCAATAATAGGGCTTATACCTATTTACCTACTAACTGGACAGGACGCTGTGTCTTAGCCACACTTTCGCCAGACATAGACATTATCCCTGGAGATGAACCTGTACCTATCCCAGCTATAGATCACTTTTTAGGAAGAAACAAAAGGGCAATACAATTTATCCCCTTATTTGCAGGATTAGGCATAACCACTGCCGTAGCAACTGGGGCTACAGGCCTAGGGGTCTCTGTTACTCAATACACCAAATTGTCTCGCCAATTGATCTCAGATATGCAGGCCATTTCAAGTACTATACAAGATTTACAAGATCAGGTAGATTCTCTGGCAGAAGTAGTGCTCCAAAATAGAAGAGGCCTAGATTTACTAACTGCAGAACAGGGAGGCATCTGCTTGGCTTTACAGGAGAAGTGCTGTTTCTATGCCAATAAATCCGGGATCGTCAGAGATAAAATCAGGTGTCTACAAGAAGACCTAGAAAAACGATGAAAAGAAATAACTGATAACCCGTTTTGGACTGGGTTCCATGGACTCATTCCCTATCTTATGCCATTCCTGGGCCCCCTGCTTTGCCTATTGCTCTTACTCTCTGTAGGACCTTTGGCCTTCAATAAGCTCATGACATTCATTAAGCAACAGGTCGAGGCTATTCAAGTGAAGCCTATACAGGTCCATTATCATCGCCTAGAACAAGAAGATCGCGGTGGTTCATACTCACACCCATTATGACCACCCTCCCTATGCGCTGAACTGGACAGCCAATGACGGGTAAGAGTATCATCTCTCACTAATCTAAGACAGGAGGGCCGTCATAAGCTACTGCCTAATCCCATGACAGGTACCAGTGATAAGATGTATTACTCCAACCTAAGACAGGCGCAGTTCCCAAGGGACAATCTTCTAGCCAAAATTATATATAAAAAAAGGGGGACCTGTCCAGAGCCATGAGGCCCGGAATTAGCCGACCTCTGTTGCTTGATCTCCACAAAGCGGAGACAAGATGGCACATTTCCGGGTTCTTCATTATAAACTGTTCCCACGCGCGCCTAAAGTTTTTCCCGCATGCGCCTAAACCTTTCCCGCGCGCGCTAACCTTTCCTGCGCGCGCGCTAACCTTTCCCGCGCATGCGCTAACTTTTCCCCTGCGCGCGCAAACATTTTCCCGCCCAGGAAGATATGCAGCCTACGGTGCAGGTGCGATCCCGCGCCCGGGAAAATTACAAACCCACAGCGCACGCGCAATTGTAATTTGAGAAAACCCGGCCCCCCGTCACTGCCCTGGCCCAACCTCTTCCTCTGCCAGCCTATATAAGGCATTGCACTGCCACCATTAAACGAGACTTGATCAGGCTATTTGTCTTGTCTCCATTTCCCGTGTTTTCTTGTCTCCTCCATTCCCACTCCCCCTTCCAGGGCCCGTTCGACTGTCCTGGCGGTTGGGACACTTTTTTTCTTGTAGGGCATGGGAGCATGGATTTAGATGGCAGTAGCCCGGATAGAAATGTGAGGAAAGGGGTCTCCTCTTCAACAGTATGGATTAGACATACAGCATGTAAAATACCTTATAAAGCCCAGGCATGGTGGCTCACGACTGTAATCCCAGCATGTTAGGAGGCAAACGTGGGCGGATCACCTGAAGTCAAGAGTTCAAGACCAGCCTGGCCAACATGGTGAAATCCCATCTCTAACAATAATATAAAAATTAGCTGGGTGTGGTGGCACGTGCCTGTAATCCCAGCTACTTGGGAGGCTGAGGCCGGAGAATCACTTGAACCTGGGAGGCGGAATTTGCAGTGAACTGAGATCATGCCACTGCACTCCAGACTGGGCAACAGAGTGAGACTTCATCTCAAAAAAACAAACAAACAAAAAACCTTATAGAATGCCTTGCCATGTGGCAAGAGTGATCTAAACTATTCCAAAATATGAATACTGAGGTCTGTGTGTATGTATACGTGTAAATGTAAAAGAAGCTCTAGTCGGTTCTTTCAACCTTGCAATATAATTGTCTTGGTCTGTTTGGGATGCTATAACAGAATATATTTTCCTAGGTGGCTTATAAACAACAGAGATTTCTTTATCACAGCTCTGGGAAGTCCAAGATCAAGATGGTGGCAGATTTGGTGTCTGCAGAGAGCTCATTTCCTGGTTCATAGATGGCAGTCTTCTCACTGTGTCCTCAACATGGCAGAAGGGACAAGGGGTCTCTCTGACACTCTTTTTTAAAGGCACTCATCCTATTTATAAAGGCTCTAAACTCATGACTTAATCACATCCCAAAGGTACTATCTCCTAATACCATCACTTGGGGATTAAGTTTCAACATATGAATTTGGGGAGGACACAAATGTTTGGTTTATAGCCATAACTATTTAGGCATGTGATTTATTTCTCTAAGTAGATTATTAATTCTTGAGCACAAGGCCCTTGCTGCTTTATCTCTTTATTCCACCAGGTGCCAAATCTGATTCACAGTAGGCATTCAATAATGTTGAATTAATTAATGAGTTGATTTGCATGATGCATGCCAGATAGACAAACTACACTGCATATATCTAGAACCTTGAAAGTAATTCAGGCCAAACGCGGTGGCTCATGCCTATAATCCCAGCACTTTGGGAGGCGGAGGCAGGCAGATCATTTGAGATCAGGAGTTTGAAACCAGCCTGGCAATCATGGTGAAATCCCATCTCTACTAAAAATACAGAAATTAGCTGGGCATGGTGATGGGCGTCTGTAATCCCAGCTACATGGGAGGCTAAGGCAGGAGAATTGCTTGAGCCTGGGAGGCGGAGGTTGCAGCGAGCAGAGATCCATTGTACTCCAGACTGGGTGACAGAGCGAGACTACACCTCAAAAAAAAAAAAAAAAAAAGTAATTCAGCCTGGATCAAGCTTCCCTTTATAAAGTCTCCGAACAGATGTGCCTCTTGCCAAGAGAACCATGGGTTTGCAGCCCCACGGGCCTTTGCTTTAAATGGGATGACACATGAAAGGCACCTTGCACAAGTCTGGCCCAGGAATGTGAGGTTCCAGGGCCCTCTGTTTGAGCTGGCAGCGGAGTGAGTGCCTTGATGCTCACCTGCCTCCTCCAGGCTCTCTCCACGATATGCCAGACATCTCGCATATCAGGAATGCCACCTAGCCTGGGACAAAGAACCAGCTCTCCTCAGCTCTGGCTTCAGGAAGTGCCAGGTCATTGATCCTTGAAAAAAATAGTCTTCAGATGGGAAGATGCTGACATGATGACATAACCTCAATGACAGCCTGTGATTCTCAGCCTGTGATTCTCCACACACTGTCTGGAAAATGCATTAGCCAAGTGTATTAGTTTGCTAGGGCTGCCAAAATAAAAAGTACCCCTGCTGGGCGGCTTAAACGACAGAAATTTATTTTTCACAGTTCAGGGGGCCAGAAGTCCAAGATCAACATGCAGACAGAGTTGGCTTCTTCTCTGACTTCTCTCCTTGACTGGCAGATGGTCACATTCTTGCTGTGTCCTCACGTGGTCTTACCTCTGTGTACACACCCCTGGTGTCTCATGTGTCCAAATTGCCTCCTTTTATAAGGACACCAATTCGATTGGATTGGGGCCCACTCTCATTACCTCATTTTATCCTAACCACTCTTTTTTTTTTTTTGAGACGGAGTCTCATTCTGTCGCCCAGGCTGGAGTGCAGTGGCGTTATCTCGGCTCACTGCAACCTCCACCTCCCAGGTTCAAGCGATTCTCCTGCCTCAGCCTCCTGAGTAGCTGGGATTACAGGCACACGCCACCACTCCTGGAGAATTTTCTTTGTATTTTTAGCAGAGACAAGGTTTCACTATATTGGTCAGGCTGGTCTCGAACTCCTGACCTCACGATCTGCTTGCCTTGGCCTCCCAAAGTGCTGGGATTACAGGAGTGAGCCACCGCACCTGGCCTATCCCCACCACTTCTTAAAGACCCAATCTCCAGATACAGTCATATCTGAAGTACTAGAGGTTAGGGCTTCAACATATGAATTTGGAGAAGACACATTTCAGCCTGTAACACCCAGCTTAATTGGTTTCGGCTGTGGAAGAAAGCACACATCTCTGGGGTCAGAAGGACCTGAATTTAAGTCCATTTATTTCCCGGCTATATGATCATGGGCAAGTTGTTAAACCTGCCTGAGTTTTTGCTTCCTCATTTGCAAACTGGGGTTCCTGGGTTTGTGAGAATCAAAGGTATGGTCATGTGGAAAGTTTCCCCCTTAGCCTACATATGGGAATGTTTGGCCTCGTGAATACACATGGCAACTTGCTGATGGAGCCCTGGGGAAGAGAGGGGAAGAGGGAGGAGTGCTCATGGCTCCCTTTAGCCCAGCCCTACCCTAAGGAGAAAGAAGGCCTCTATGGAGCGGATGCATTAGGACATCTTCCCTACCCCTGTGCTGGTGGGGGGCATCACTGTGCCAGCCTCAGGAAACAGATCAGGTTGTAGGCTACCTAGTATCAGGCACATAGAGATGGCCAGTACCTCCCTTTAGGTAGAGACCTCCCTTGCTATTTGAATTGAATGAGAAGTTTTGATATAGACAAGACTGGACTTTCTAAAGCTTGAAAATGAGATATCTGGTTAATAGCTGAAACTAACAGCGAAAGCTATGATTCCTGCTTAAACTATAACCCAAAATCTGGGAAAGGGAGATGTGATAGAGCTCTTTTAAGAGCCCCAAACTTTCAATAAACTAGTTATCAGTACTTATTATTTCTTGTCTCTTTGGTATCTTATATTCCTAACACTTCTTCAAAGCACCAAAAGTTCAGATCTTCCAACTTTTGCCACAATACAAGGGTCAAGTCAAAGCACTCTCCTAATTGAGTTATCCCCTCTGAATACAAACTTACATCTCACTTGATTTTTACCATTTGTCCCACAAAAAATCCCAAACCTCTTACAAAGTGCTCTTTAAAAAGCATGTTAAAATGTAATACAGACTGAAACTGAGGGCTCCAATGCAAGTGTGGGTGGTAGAGGCAGCAGAGGGTGGAGACAGGCAATATGAGTCAGGCTGTAGTGTCCAGAGCCATGAGGCCCGGAATTAGCCGACCTCTGTTACTTGATCTCCGCAAAGCGGAGACAAGATGGCACATTTCCGGGTTCTTTATTACAAACCTTTCCCGCGCGCGCCTAAAGTTTTTCCCGCATGCACCTAAACCCTTCCCGCACGCGCCTAAACCTTTCCCGCGCGCGCGCAAGCCTTTCCCGCGCGGGCGCAAACATTTTTCCCGCCCAGGAAGATATGCAGCCTACGGCACAGGCGCGATCCCGCGCCCGGGAAAATTACAAAGCCATGGCGCATGCGCAATTGTAATATGAGAAAATCCGGCCCCCCGTCACCGCCCTGGCCCAACCTCTTCCTCTGCCAGCCTATATAAGGCATTGCACTGCCACCATTAAACGAGACTTGATCAGGCTATTTGTCTTGTCTCCATTTCTTGTGTTTTCTTGTCCCCTCCATTCCCACTCCCCCTTCCAGGGTCTGTTCGACTGTCCTGCAGGTCGGGACACTGCAGGAGGATGCAATGAGCTCAGTCTCTGCGGTTACCTGAAGAGTTGGCTGGGGCTGGAAGATTTCAGAAACCTAGACTTCTCCATAGGGCTTCATGAGCATCTTCAGGACATGTCAAGTGGCTTCCTCAAGAGCAAGTGATCCAAGAGCAATATAAAGGAAAATGCCTCCATACCTTTTGATGACCTACTCCTAGAAGTGACATACTACCACTAGAGCCAAGTCACTAAGTCCAGGCCACACTCAAGGAGAGAATTAAGCTTCACTACTTGAAGGAAGGAGTACCAACGAATCTGTAGACGTATTTCAAAACCACCACTTTCTCCCACTCATCTACTTTTCTTGAGTCAAACTTGTGCACACCAAGGATCTCCTTTCTTAGAGTGACTTCCTTCTCATAAGACTCCCTGGTTTGTTATGCAAATGAATCCTAGCATCCTCTCTGCCATCTCCTCGAATTTGCAGGGGCACACAGCCTTTATCCTGAGCCCAGCACACTTGCCTCCCATTTGTATGCCATTGTGGCCCAGAACAAACTTATACTCAAACTCCACTTCCCTATCCTTTTGACATCCTGTGCCTCAGGAATGAGGCCAAACATCCATGTACACCTGGATAGAAGAAAAATGGGCCATTTTTTCTTCTTAGATACCTACAACTAAAAACATGTCACCTTGTGGGTAAGCCGAGAGGTCGAATCTTAGCATGCATCAGGTCACCCAGAGAATGTGTTAAAACAAAGATTTTCTGACTCAGAGAGTCTTGGGAGTTGGGTGCAGATTTCCATTTCTTGTGTTTTATGATGCTCCTGCTGCTCATCCATGAGCCACACTGTGAGAACCACTGGTATAAGGATTAATTGAGCGAAATGAATGCACTTACAGTGATTGAATTATTGGGGCACACTTATCCAGGTGGCCATTTTCAGCAGGGTAATCTGGACAAACTTACAACTTCCTTGGAAAATTATGTTTTGTGGCTGGTCTCTTATCTCCTTCCTATGTTCTTCTCCTTCCATTAAATACATCCACCCTAAAAGCATATACAACCTATTTTTTTCTTTTAGATTTTTGTTTATAACTGCCTTTCACTTTATTGGTACACAAATTATGAGAATTGAGGCCTTGGAGGAGGCCCTGTGGTTTGCAAATTCAAAAACACATTTTGAATTGAGGCCAACTTAAAAGCATATCTCATTACTTTTTTTTGGACTTTCTTACATGCTCCAACTTTCCCTTACATTTCTCCCCTTCCGTATCAGTTTGAATCTGCCAAGTACTTGACTTAGGAACTTCACAAACTTAAATCAACTAACAAATGGTAGCATCTAATGTGCAAATGACCTTCTAAAGTAATTTTCTATTTTTATTCTGCTCTATTTCAGTCAGTCTGGGAAATTTCTGGAAAGAGCATGTTCTAAAAGCATTTCCATTTATATTAGTAATTGGCTCCATAAATAGCCAATTTGTTTTACTTTTCTCTGGATCATTCTCAACCCTATTTGTTCCAGTTGAGTCAAATTGTCAAAGAAAGTTGAAATGGTTTATATTCCTGATGTACGATTTTAAACATATTTGCAAGAAAAGGAAAAAGAAAACTACACCAGCATATAACATTGTTTTTATTAATAACCTCTCTCTCCAGCCAGCAAGTAATCTATTTCTATTAAAAATGGAGTCTGGTTTTTTAAAAGAATGAATGCTGGCCAGGCACGGTGGCTTATTCCTGTAATCCCAACACCTTGGGAGGCTGAGGTGGGTGGATCGTTTGAGGCCAGGAGTTCAAGACCAGCCTGGCCAAATGGTAAAAACCCATCTCTACTAAAAATATGAAAATCAGATGCGTGTGTGGCGCACACCTGTAGTCCCAGCTACTCAAGAGGCTTAGGCAAAAGAATCCCTTGAACCCAGGAGGTGGAGGCTGCAGTGAGCTGATCGTGCTACTGTACTCCAGCCTGGGCAACAGAGCAAGACTCTGTCTCAATAATAATAATAATAATAATTAATAATTAATGCTGTTGATAGTGGGGAAGGCTATGCCTGTGTGGAAACCAGAGGTGTATGAGATATCTCCGTACCTTCCTCTCAATTTTGCTGTGAACCTAAAATTGTTCTTTAAAAAATAATGTCTTTTAAAAAGGAATGTAAAGTGTTTATTGCATAATGACTTGATGGCAGGATGAAGATATATTAAAATATCGTTGGGAAGAAATTTTCAAAATTAAGACCCCAATACCAAAGTGTTTGGTGAGCACTTTCCCACACTGGCTGGGACTCATCAAAACTCCCTCCTGTTGTGTTGAGTTCCATGTTGCCATGACTTTGAGGAACAAATTCAGATGCACACCGCCAGGCACACTGCCACATGTTATTGTTTCTTAGGGTCTAGATGTCTCCCCTAGATGGTCACTGCTCAGCGCCCTGAAGCCCGCGTCCCTGGAGAAGCCCACCTCACGTCTCCTGCAATTTGAGGAGCACCATCTCCCCTGCTTTCTCTTATTTATCAATCTCACTGAATCAAATCTCAGCCAATAGTTTGTCTGGTCGCCCCTTTAGCTGTTCTGTGGGAACTGTGTCTAGTGTCTTTTCTCAGGTGAGCAATCTAGAGGCTCACTTCTTGCTATACACAAGGTTAGCAAAGTGCATGGCACACAACGGTGACTCATCAGAAGCTGAATGACATAGAGGAGTTATGATCTATTTCTTTACCACTTTATCACCGCTCCTCCTTGTACTTTGCCATTGCTTGTTCTTTAGGTCATCCTGAGTTTTGTCACCTAAATATTAAGCCCAGAATTTTACAAGAAGATCAAAATGGAAAAACTCAAAAGTTCTCAATTTAAAACCACAGCCCCATTTATTCTCTTTAGCATTTTTTGTCTTTTAAAATTGCACTCTTCAAGATAAAACCACACAATATGCGACCTTGAAAAAGCCACTTAATTTCCCTAAGCCTCTTTCCTTAACTGGGGATAACACCACTCCCTCCAAAAGGTTTCTGTGAAGAATTAAATAAAATTATGTGTATGAATGCTCCTAAGAGTTATGTAAACTTATCATTATTCCCTCAAATCTAGATCAAAACTACACCAGTAATCAACATTGATAGTTACCTAAAACAGAACATTAGCCATTTTCTCTTCCATGTTTTCTTCTTATTTTCCCAAAGTCCTCCATTCCTTGGGTCATCTCAGGGAGTGGATGGGTCAGCCAAGTCTGGGGAACCCCTGAGCAGAAAAGACCATTGCCTGACTCTCCAGAGTGTGGACCCCAAGGAGAAGCCCATGCCCAACATGGCATCCAGTGGCAGCATTCCGGTGTTTGAGGGAGAAGTCCAGGCAGACGGGCCTGAGACCTGCAGAGATCTGTACATCCCAGCATAGTATGAAGAAGGTTGCCAGAAACTTCCCATGTCCCCACAAGGATGTGGAAGGGGCTGAGCAGATGGCAAACTGGAAGAGTCCTGTTTGCAAAGAGTAGATCCATTAGCAAATTAGAAGTGGAGCCTCAGGATGGGAACTCCATGAGGAGAGGGGACAATTACAGTAGCTGGTCTCCAAAGGTGGCCCCCAGTCAACCACACCTCCCAGTGGTCACATTCCTGTGTAGTCCCCTCGCACACTGAACCTGGCTTGGTCCTGTCATTTGTTGTAACCATTAGAATGCAGCAGAAGTGACACTGTGCCAGTTCCAGATCTGGCAGCTTTTACTTTTGCCCTCATGAGAAAAACCAGGTACCCTACTGGAGAGAGACCACATGGAGGAGTACCAAGGGGCCACAGTTGTCCTGGACCAATCAGTTTAAGGCTGTCAGAAACAAATCAGAAGTCTGACAAAATCAGGTTTATTCACCCATTGCAATGAGGGAGACAGCAGCCCAGAGGAACCATGAGGCAGCTTGCCAAATAAATGTAATGTGGAGTTAGTACAGGATTTGGGGGAAAGGTGGAATTTAAATGAAGTAGATCTTTTTTTGCTTGTTTTTGAACTGAAAAATTGTTCTATAAATTGAAGTCATCAACAAAACTCAAAAGTTACATTAAGAGTCAAACAATTTTCACACAAAGCGTTTGAAGAATATATATGCCTTATACAGATGAGAAAGGGACTCAAGAAAAATGAGTGGGGGGCAGCTGCAGTGGCTCATGCCTGTAATCTCAGAAATCTGAGAGACCGAGGCAGGCGGATCACTTGAGACCAGGAGTTTGAGACCAGCCTGGACAACATGGCGAAACCCAGTCTCTACAAAAAATACAAAAATTGTCTGGGCATGGTGGCACATGCCTGTAGTTCCAGCTACTAAGGAGACTGATGTGGGTCACTTGAACCTGGGAGGTCGAGGTTGCAGTGAGCTGAGATCGTGCCACTGCACTCCAGCCTGGGCAACAGAGCGAGACCCAATCTTGACAAAAAAAAATAATAAAAGAAGGATGAGGTGGGTATAGACCAGAAGGTGAGGGATGAGGGGCATGAGGGAACCTTAGTATACTAGCCCAGCTACACACTGAAGCAATGGAGATCTGCTGGGAGTCAAGTAACAAGACAATACTGGCCCCGGAAGTGCCAACAGATGCAAAGCCATATACAACATTCCAAGTCTTTTAATGTCTGTCATTTTAACAAATTGAGATGCCATATTCCACAGACCATAAATTCACGTAAGTCACCATTTTAGACTACACAATTCACTGATTTTTAGTATTGAATCTGAGTGTTGATGGTCTCAAAGTAAAGCAGGCTCTGTGTAAAGGTTTCAACATCAGCTGTGGACTATGAAGGAGATGCTGCTTCCTTGTATATTAGAAAGCTATGATAGATGTAGAATGCTGTGTCCAGAAAACCCTCTGCATCTGAGTTGCAAATTAAAACTGTTTCTCTGTTCCAAAGTGACTTAGCTCCTCCAGGCAAAAGTGAAGTATGTCATTCTTACTTATAAAAGTTTCGAATGATCTATGATTTTAGAAAACAAAGCTTCTCACTGAATAAGAAAGGCAGGTGTTAGCCACTTATAGCTGCAGTGTGCCTCTGGATGAAAAATTTCCTCCTGTTAACTTCACATCTGGCTTTATCCATGTATTAGTCCACTCTCACACTGCTATAAAGAAATACTTGACACTGGGTCATATATAAAGAAAAGAGGTTCAACTGGCTGATGGTTCTGCAGGCTGTAGAGGAAGCGTAGATGCTGCCATCTTCTTGGCTTCTGGGAAGGCCTAAGGAAATCTATTATGGCAGAAGGTGAAGGGGAAGTAGACATGTCTTACATGGCCAGAGCAGGAGGAAGAGAGAGTGGGGCACCACACACTTTTAAACAACCAGATCTCACAATAATTCACTCACTCACCATCATGAGAACAGCACCAAGGGGATGATGCTAACCCATTTATGAGAACTCTGCCCCCATGAGCCAATCACCTCCCACCATCTCCAACGGGGGGATTACAATTCAGCATGAGATTTGGTGGAGACACAGATTCAAACCATGTTAATCTGCATCTGTTATTCCAGCCTGATGCCTATTTAGGTAGATTTTTTTTTTTTTACATTCTTAGCCCAAGTTCATTTTCATTTTCTCAAAGTGAAGAAGGCAAGCAACTCAGGCCTTCCAGCCCACTGCTGTCCTCAAGAGGACCCAGCTTTAGCTGCCATCTGCCCACAGCTGCATAAGATAGCTCAAGCGGGATAAGCAGAACCACTGAATCCAGTCAACCCACAAAATGTGAGAGAATAATTTCTTGGATTTAGTCACTCTGGTTTGGGATAATTTGTTGCATATACATGGATTGCTGAATCAGTCATTCTTGAAGAAGAACTCTGCCCTGATGGCAGGATGGTAATAAGACCCCTGAAAATTAGGTCGTCCCCAAAGAAGAAGAAAACAAGGGAGAGGAATGAGACTAAATTAAACACTTACTCAAAAGAGACTTGAGTTTAACCCCTAGTGATAGAAGTCAGAAGAGTAATAGTTCTGGGGGATGGATGGGTTGGCTGGAGAGGACATGAGGGAGCCTTCTGGATTGCTGGCAGTGCCCTATACCTTGATCTGGGTGGTGGTTACATGGGCACATATATATGAAAAATTCACTGAGCTGTACACTTAAATACTAAGTGGGAATGGAGTTGAGGAGCTAATTTCTATTACAGAGTAATAAAGTTTACCAATTCTGTGAAATGTACACCTGCAACAAACATAAGTGAAAACAAAGAATGGCAGATACATGAAGTAAACAAATGTATATAGAAAAAAGTATTATTTATGAATCTAAACACTGAGTGACCAAGATGCCAAACAGAAACATGATTAGGAACAGGGAACCTGAGAATATAAAATTATAACATTGCCGGAATACTCATTCTTGTAACTCCTATTTCAATGAGTTAAATTAGAAGTAGACTATACCCTTTTCCAGATCATCATCCCTGGAATTAGAGATGGAAGAAAGCTTTGAAATCCTCCTTCACTGGTTCTCAAACTGGGCTGCACACTGGAATCATCTGGAGAGCTTTAAAAAATACTGATGCCTGGGGCCCACTCTAGAGATTCTGAGGTAATTGGTCTGAGGTGTGACTTGGGAATCAGGATTTTTTAAAGCTCCCCAGGTGATTTCAATGTGCCGCCAGGGTTGAGAACTATGGGTCAATTTCAACCACTCTTCTCACAAATGAGAACACAGAGGCCCAGGACTGGCACATGGTTTGCTAAATATCCATTAATTGGCTGCAGCCAATTTTCTCTGATGTGCTGTAATAGGAGGGAGCTGTGGTATGGACAATACCAAACAGTGAATAATCTAAAAATAATTTCTATTTGGTTCGGGAAAGCAGCACATGACTTCCTGGCTGCCGACTGGCCTGGCTAATTCAGTTGGGTCGAAATGAATGTGCTCTTTCCTGCACTGACACTGACAACCCAGCTCTGTGTTGAGATGGGAAGGAAGGTGGCCGAATTAAACGCCAGCTGCAGCCAATTCTCCAGTGGGCAACAGACAAGATGTCAATGGCACATGGTAACCATATGGATGTAGGGACTTGCCTAACAGAGGATTCCACGATGGAGCAAAGCTAGCTTTCTCCTCATCCTGTACTCTATGAGGGTTGGGGACCAGAGGCATAAAGAGGGAACAAAGGAAGAGGGGCTTATGTTTTTCAAGGAGCTATTTGGTGCCAGGTTTCATACTAAGCATTTCTATAAACAGCATATGGTCTTAGCTCCATAGAGTTAGGCATTCTGGAACCCACATTATAGAGATGAGGAAACTGAGGTTCAGAGAGGTTGTAAAACCCAAAGCAGAGCCAGAATAGAAACTCCGGCTTATCACACTCAACACTTTCCGACATACCATCTGTCCGTCAAAGAAGGAGAAAAGCAGATGGACTTGGGTCAGATCCTTAGATTTTAAGTGCTGCTAAGCAAACTTCACCTCCCAATTTTTCAGTTCTAACAGTCTAAAGGCAGTGGCAAAGAGACCTCCAGAAAGTACCTGTGCAGCCATGAGAATCTGTCTCCAACCACAGGAACATGACTGACCAAGAGCCCCAGATGCCACTCTCTGAAATCTGTCACCCACATTTATGCTGAGGCCACATTTCCTAGGCATTGTGCTGCTCCTCTCCAATCTCCAGTAGAAATACGAAGGTGGGCCTGTTCCTGGGAGGCATGGGACTCCTCTGATAGAAGCCTTGCCAAATTCTCCTCAGATGGCACCCAGCCAGAATGCTTCTGCCCATCCTTGCTACCCTCTCTCCTCACTGGGGTGTGACCTGCATTGCAGCCTGATGGCTGTCAGCCTTTTCCAGCTCTTCTGTTTTCTCTCACAGAGGCATTTCCCTTAATAAAGTCCCTCATGTATTTAATCCTACCTTGGCATCTACTTTGCAGAGGACCTGGACGACAGAAATGCCCTCCCTAATGGTGCCCCCAACCATACACACATCACAGTGGGGAAGGCGAGGAGAGAAAAGGTCATCTGCTGACTCATCAAGAGGAAGCTGGTCTGAAGTTTTTTAAAAAATTGTAGGCATGCCGGGCGCGGTGGCGCAAGCCTGTAATCCCAGCACTTTGGGAGTCCGAGACGGGCGGATCACAAGGTCAGGAGATCGAGACCATCCTGGCTAACATGGTGAAACCCCGTCTCTACTAAAAAAATACAAAAAAACTAGCCGGGCGAGGTGGCGGGCGCCTGTAGTCCCAGCTACCTGGAAGGCTGAGGCAGGAGAATGGCGTAAACACCGGAGGCGGAGCTTGCAGTGAGCTGAGATCCGGCCACTGCACTCCAGCCTGGGCGACAGAGCAAGACTCCGTCTCAAAAAAAAAAAAAAAAAAAATTGTAGGCACATAGGTGTCTAAATTTATGGAGTACATGAGATATTTTGATACAGGCATACAATGCATAATAATCACATCAGGGTAAATGGGGCATCCATCACCTCACATATTTATCCTTTTTGTTACAAACAATCAAAGTATACTCTTCCGGTTACTGTAAAATGTACAATTGTTGACTACAGTCATCCTGTTGTGCTATCAAATACTAGGTCTTATTCATTCTTTTTATTTTTTTGTACCTATTAACCATCTCCACTGCCCCCTCTCCTGACTACTGTCGCCAGCCTCTGGTAACCATCCTTTTACTTTCTATGTCCATGAGCTCGATTGTTTTAATTTTTAGCTCCCACCAATAAGTGAGAATATGTGAAGTTTGCCTTTCTGTGCCTGGCTTATTTCACTTAACATAATGACCTCCAATTCCATCCATGTTATTGCAAATGACAGGTTCTCATTCTTTTTATGACTGAATAGTACTCCATTGTGTACATGTACCACATTTTCTTTATCCATCCATCTGCTGATGGACACTTAGGTTGTTTCCAGAACTTGGCTACTGTGAACAGTGCTACAATAAACATGGGAGTGCAGATACCACTTCAATGTACTGATTTCCTTTCTTTTGGGTATAAGCCTAGGAGTGGGTTGCTGGATCATATTCTAGCTTATTTTTAGTTGTTTTCTTTTTTTTTTCTTTTTTCTTTTCTTTTCTTTTTTTTTTTTGAGACAGGGTCTTGCTCTGTCACCTAGGCAGGAGAGCAGTGGCACAGTCTCGGCTCACCATAGCCTCGACCTCTTGGGCTCAAGCAATACCCCATCCTTAGTCTCCTGAATAGTTGGGACTACAGGCGTGTACCACCATGCCTGGCTAATTTTTTTTTTTTTTTGTATTTTTGTAGAGACAGGGTTTTGCCGTATTTCCCAGGCTGGTCTCAAATGCCTGAGCTAAAGCGATCTCTCCTCCTCAGCCTCCCAAAGTGCTGAGATTATAGACATGAGCCACCGTGCCCGGCCCTCTATTTTCAGTTTTTTGAGGAACCTCCAAACTGCTCTCCATAGTATGGCTGTACTAATTTATATTCCACCAACAGTGTACAAGGGTTTCCTTTTCTCCACATCCTCTCCAGCATTTGTTATTGCCTATCTTTTGAATAAAAGCCATTTTAACTGGGGTGAGATAACAGATCATTGCAGTTTTCATATGTATTTCTCTGATGACCATGATATTGAGCACCTTTTCATATACCTGTTTCCTTTGTGTATGACTTATTTTGAGAAAT
This sequence comes from Trachypithecus francoisi, assembly GCF_009764315.1. Classification (NCBI taxonomy): domain Eukaryota; kingdom Metazoa; phylum Chordata; class Mammalia; order Primates; family Cercopithecidae; genus Trachypithecus; species Trachypithecus francoisi. Next base: position 164,351,510 of record NW_022681453.1, read on the forward strand.
GTCTGTTCAGATCTCTTGCCCATTTTTTAATTGTATTAGATTTTTTCCCCTATAGAGCTGTTTGAGCTCCTTATATATTCTGATAGGTAGTTTGCAAATATTTTCTCCCAGTCTGTGGGTTGTCTCTTCACTTTGTTTCCTTTGCTGTGCAGAAGCTTTTTAACTTGATGTGACTCCATTTGTCTAGTTTTGCTTTGGTTGCCTGTGCTTGTGGGGTATTACTTATGGTTCAATCTTGGTAGGTTGTATGTGCCTAGGAATTTATCCATTTCTTCTGGGTTTTCCAATTTCTTGTCATATAGTTGCTCATAGTAGCCTCTAATGATCCCTTGAATTTCTGTGCTATCAGTTGTAATGTCTCCTTTTTCATCTCTGATTTATTTGGGTCTGCTCTTCTTTTTTAATCTAGTGAAAGGATTTTATCTTTTAAAAAACTGTCTTGTTGATCTTTTGCATTGTTTTATTTCAATCACATTTATTTCTGCTCTGATCTTTATTATTTCTTCTACTAATCTTAAGTTTGGTTTGCTCTTGCTTTGCTAAATCTTTAAGATGTATTGTTAGGTTGTTTAAGTTTTTCTATTTTCTCTTTTTTTTTTTTTTTGAGATGGAGTCTTGCTCTGTCACCCAGGCTAGAGTACAGTGGTGCGATATTGGCTCACTGCAACCTCTATCTCCTGGGTTCAAGTGATTCTCCTGCCTCAGCCTCCCAAGTAGTTGGGATTACAGCACGTGCCACTACACCCAGCGTTTTTTTGTTGTTGTTGTTGTTTGTATTTTTAGTAGAGACAGGGTTTCATCATGTTGGCCAGGTGATCTGCCCACCTCAGCCTCCCAGAGTGCTGGGATTACAGGCGTGAGCCACTGTGCCCAGCCAGTTTTTCTACTTTTTTGATGTAGGCACTTAGAGCTATAAAATTCCCTCTTGGCACTGCTTTTGCTATATTCCATAGGTTTTGGTGTGCTGTGTTTCCATTATCACATTAGCTGTGTTTCAATAATTTTTGCAGTTTCCTTCTTTATTTCCTCATTGACCCACTGGTTACTCAGGCACATATTGTTTAATTTCCATGTGTTTGTATAGTTTCCAAAATTCCTCATTATTGATTTCTAGTTTTGTTCCACTGAGATCAGGGAAGACACTTGATATTATTTCAGGTTTTTTTTTAATGTTTTAAGACTTGTTTTGTGGCCTAACATATGGTCTATGCTTGAGAATAATCTATGTGCTGAGGAGAAGAACGTGTATTCTGCAGCCACTGCATGAAATGTTTTACAAGTATCTATTAGGTCCATTTGGTCAATGTTACTTTGTTTTCTGTCTGGATGATCTGTCCAATGCTGAAAGTGGAGTGTTGAAGTCTCCCACTATTATTATATTGGGGTCTATCTCTCTCTTTAACTCTAATAATATTTGCTTTATATATCTGGGTGCTCCAGTATTGGGTACATATGTACTTATATCCTTTTGTTTAATTGATTCCTCTATAATTATATAATAATCTGGTCTCTTTTTACAGTTTTTGTCTTGAACTCTATTTTGTCTGATATAGGTATAGCTACTCCTGCTCTTTTTTGGTTTCCATTTGCATGGAATATCTCTTTCCATCCCTTTATTTTGTCTATGAGTGTCTTTATAGGTTAAGTGTGTTTCTCGTAGGCAACAGATCATTGGGTCTTTTTTTAAATCCATTCAACTACTCTATGCTTAAAAATTGGAAAGTTTTGTCCATTTACATTCAATTTATTATTGATAAGTAATGACTTATTTTCTGGTTGTTTTGTGATCTTCTCTTCCTTCTTTCCTTCCTTCCTGTTTTCCTTTTAGTGAAGGTGATTTTCTCTGGTGGTACGTTTTAATTTCTTGCTTTTTATTGTTTGTGTTATCTATTGTATTTTTTTTTATTTGAGGTGACCGTGAAGCTTGCAAATAATATCTTATAACCCATTTCTTTAAACTGATGATAACTTAACACTTGTATAAACAAGCAAAGAGAAAACTAATTAAAATGCTACACTTCTTACATGAGTGTAGTGTGGGAAATAAAAATAAAAAATCTCTACACTTCTTCTCCCTAGTTTTCTTCTCCCTAGTTTTCATTTTTTGTTGTTTTAATTTATCACTTATTTTACTCTCTCTGTCTTGAAAAGTTGTTGCAGTTACTGTTTTGTTTCGAAGTAGGGTCTCACTCAACACCCAGGCTGGCTGTAGCCTCAACTCCAGGGCTCAGGTGACTCCCACCTCAGCCTCCTGAGTAGCTGAAACTGCAGGCACATGCCACTACACCCGACTAATCTTTTTGTATTTTTTTGTAGTGACGGGGTTTCACTATGTTGCCCAGAACGGTCTTGAACCCTTGGGCTCAAGCGACCTGTCTACCTTGGCATCCCAAAGTGCTGGGATTACAGGAAAGAGCCACTGTGCCTGGCCATTTTTGACTTGTCCATCGTTTAGTCTTTCTCCTTAAGATATGAGTTCACACACCACAATTATAGTGTTATAATAGTCTGTGTTTTTCTGTGTATTTATTATTAACAGTGAATTTTGCAGCTTCAGATAATTTCTTTTTTTTTTGAGAGATGGAGTCTCGCTTTGTCACCCAGGCTGGAGTGCAGTGGTGCAAATCTTGGCTCACTGCAAGCTCTGCCTCCTGGGTTCACACCATTCTCCTGCCTCAGCCTCCCAAGTAGCTAGGACTACAGAGGTCTGCCACCACGCCCAGCTAATTTTTTTTTTGGTATTTTTAGTAGAGACGGGGTTTCACCGTGTTAGCCAGGATGGTCTCAATCTCCTGAACTTGTGATCTGCCTGCCTCAGCCTACCAAAGTGCTGGGATTACAAGCGTGAGCCACTGCGCCCGGCTAGCTTCAGATAATTTCTTATTGCTCATTAAAGTCTTTTTCTTTCAGACTGAAGAACTCCCTTTAGCATTTCTTGTAGGACAGGTCTGGTGTTGACGAATCCCCTCAGCTTTTGTTTGGGAAAGTATTTCTTCTTCATGGTTGAAGGAAATTTATGATGGTTATATTATTCTACAGTAAAAGTTTTTTCCTTCTGCACTTGAAATGTGTCATGTCACTCTTTTTCCTGGCCTGTAAGGTTTCCACTGAAAAGTCTGCTGCCAGACATATTGGAGCAGCATTGTATACTGTTTCTTCTCTCTTGCTTTTAGGATGATTTCCTTATCCTTGATGTTTGGGAGTTTAATTATTAAATGCCTTGAGGTAGCCTTCCTTAGGTTAAATCTGCTTGGTAGTCTATAACCTTCTTGTATCTGAATATTAATATCTTTCTCTAGGTTTGGGAGGCTTTCTGTTATTATCCTCTTGAATAAACTTTCTACCCTCATCTCTCTCTCTACCTCCTCTTTAGGGCCAATAACTTTTTTTTTTTTTTTTTTTTGAGACAGAGTCTCACTTTGTCACCCAGGTTGGAGTGTAGTGGCGCAATCTCGGCTCACTGCAACCTCTAACTCCTGGGTTCAAGGGATTCTCCTGCCTCAGTCTCCCGAGTAACTGGGACTACAGGCATGTACCACGATGCCCGGCCAATTTTTTTTTTTTTTTTTGTAGAGACAGGGTTTCACTGTGTTGGCCAGGATGGTCTCGATCTCCTGACCTCATCATCCACCTGCGTCAGCCTCCTGAAGTGCTGGGATTACAGACGTGAGCCACCCGCACCTGGACTTTAAGGCCAATAACTCTTAGATTTGCACTTTTGATGCTATTTTCTAGATTTTGTAGACATGCTTCATTCTTTATTCTTTTTTTTTTTTTTTTTTTGGTCTCCTCTGACCATGTATTTTCAAATAGCTTCTCTTCAAGCTTACTAATTCTTCAAGCTTACTAATTTCTTCTTTATCATCAATTCTATTAAGAGACTGATACATCCTTCAGCATGTCAACAGTATTTTTCAAATCCAGAATTTCTGCTTGATTCTATTAAATCATTTCAATTTCTTTGCTAAATTTATCTGAAAAGATTCTGAATTCCTTCTCTGTGTTATCTTGAATTTCTTTGACTTTCCTCAAAACAGCTATTTTGAATTCTGTCTGAAAGGTCACATATCTCTGTCTCTTTGGGATTGGTCCCTAGTGCTTTAGTCAGTTTGGTGAGGTCATGTTTTCCTGGATGGTCTTGATGCTTGTGGATGTTCATCAGGGCATTCACATTGAAGAATCAGGTACTGATATGGTTTGGCTGTATCCCCACCCAAATCTCAACTTGAATTGTATCTCCCAGAATTCTCACATGTTGTGGGAGGGACCCAGGGCGAGGTAATTGAATCATGGGGGCTGGTCTTTCCCATGCTATTCTCGTGATAGTGAATAAGTCTCACAAGATCTGATGGGTTTATCAGGGGTTTCTGCTTTTTCTTCTTCCTCATTTTCTCTTGCTGCCACCATGTAAGAAGTGCCTTTTCACCTCCCACCATGATTCTGAGGCCTCCCCCACCATGTGGAACTGTAAGTCCAACTAAACCTCTTCTTCTTCCCAGACTCAGGTATGTCTTTACAAGCAGCATGAAAATGAACTAATACAGTAACTTGGTACCAGTAGAGTGGGGTGTTGCTGAAAAGATACCCAAATATGTGAAAGTGACTTTGGAACTGGGTAACAGGCAGAGATTGAAATAGTTTGAAGGGCTCAGAAGACAATAAAATGCTGTAAAGTCTGGAACTTCCTAGAGACGTGTAGAATAGCTTTGTCCAAAATGCTGACAGCGATATGAACAATAAAATTCAGGTTGAGGTGGTCTCAGATGGAGCGGATTAACTTGTTGGAGCAAAGGTGACTCTTGTTAAGTTTTAAAAAAGAGAGTGGCAACATTTTGCCCCTGCCCTAGAGATTTGTGGAACTTTGAATTTGAGAGAGATGATTTAGGGTATCTGGCAGAAGAAATTTCTAAGCAGCAAAGCATTTAAGAGGTGACTTGGGTGCTGTTAAAGCCATTCACTTTTATAAGGGAAGCAGAGCATAAAAGTTTGGAAAATGTGCAGCCTGGCTGTGCAATAAAAAAGAAAAACCCATTTTCTGGGGAGAAAGAAATCACATCAACTGCACAAATTTGCACAATTTGGAAGAAGCCTAACGTTAATCCCCAAGACCATGGGGAAAATGTCTCCAGGCAATGTCAGAGAACTTCGCAGCAGCCCCTCCCATCACATGCCTGAAGGGCCAAGGAGGAAAAAGTGGTTTCGTGGGCCAGGTCCAGGATCCCTGTGCTGCGTGCAGCCTAGGGACTTTATGCCCTGTGCCCCAGCGGCTCCAGCCATGGCTTAAAGGGGCCAACATACAGCTCGGGCTGTGGCTTCAGAGGGTGGAAGCCTCAAGCCAAGGCAGCTTCCACATGGTGTTGAGCCTGTGGGTGCACATAAGTCGAGAACTGAGGTTTGGGAACCTCTGCCTAGATTTCAGAAGATGTATGGAAATGCCTGGATGCCCGGGCAAAAGTTTGCTGCAGGGGCGGGGCCCTCATGGAGAACCTCTGCTAGGGCAGTGCAGAAGGGAAATGTGTGGTCAGAGGCCCCACACAGAGTCCCTACTGGGGCACTGCGTAATGGAGCTGTGAGAAGAGGGCCACCATCCTCCAGACCCCAGAACAGTAGATCCACTGACAGCTTGCACCATGTACCTGGAAAAGCCACAGACACTGAACGCCAGCCCATGAAAATGACCAGGACGGAGGCCGTACCCTGCAAAGCCACAGGAGCTGAGCTGCCCAAGACCATGGGAACTCACCTCTTGCATCAGTGTGACCTGGGTGTGAAACCTGGAGTCATAGGAGATCATTTTGGAGCTTTAAAATTTGATGGCCCCACTGGATTTAGGACTTGCATAGGCCCTGTAGTCCCTTTGTTTTGGCCAATTTATCCCATTTGGAATGGCTGTATTTACCCAATGCCTCTACCTCCATTGTATCTAGGAAGTACCTAGCTTGCTTTGGATTTTACAGGTTCATAGGCAGAAGGGACTTGCCTTGTCTCAGATGAGACTTTGGACTGTGGACTTTTGGGTTAATGCTGAAACGAGTTAAGACTTTGGGGGACTCTTGGGAAGGCATGGTTTTGAAATTTGAGGACATGAGATTTGGAGGGGCCAGGGGCAGAATGATATGGTTTGGTTGTGTCCCCCCTCCAAATCTGAACTTGAATTGTATCTCCCAGAATTTCCACGTTTTGGGGGGGACCCCGGGGGAGGTGATTTAATCATGGGGGCCAGTCTTTCCTGTGCTATTCTCGTGATAGTAAGTCTCAGGAGATCTGATGGGTTTATCAGGGGTTTCCGTTTTTGCTTCTTCCTCATTTTCTCTTGCCGCCACCATGTAAGAAGTGCCTTTTGCCTCCCACAATTCTGAGGACTCCCTGGCCATGTGGAGCTGTAAGTCCAATTAAACCTCTTTTTCTTCCCAGTCTCCAGTATGTCTTTACTAGCAGCATGAAAATGAACTAATACAGGTATTTATTGTAGTCTTCACAGTCTGGGCTTGTTTGTACCTATCTTTCTTGGGAAGGCTTTCCAGGCATTTGAAGGTAATTGGGTGTTGTGATCCAAATTTTTGGCTGCTACAGCCATATCTGCATTAGGGGGTACCCCATGCCCAGTAATGCTGTGTAATCCCAAGACCTTGGTGCTCTTGGATAAGATCCAGAAGAATTCTCTGAATTCCCAGGCCTAGACTCTTGTTCTCTTACTTTACTTTCTCCCAAACAAATGTAATCTTCTGTGCTGAGCTGCCTGGTGCTGGGGGAGAGATGACACAAGCACACCTATGGCCACCACCACTGGGACTGCACTGGCTCAGACCTGAAGCCAGCACAGCACTGGGTCTCGCCCAAGGCCCACGGTAACCACTACCTGGCTACTGTGTATGTTCACTCGAGGCTCTAAGGCTCTATAATCAGCTGGACAAAGTCAGCCAGGCTTGTGTCCTTCCCTTTAGGGCAGTGAGTTCCCCTTTGCCTTGACTAGGTCCAGAGATGTCATCCGGGAACAGGATCTGGAGTCAGAAACTTTGAAATTTACCTGGTTCACTATTTTACTGAGGCTGAGCTGGCACCCAAGTCACAAGACAAAGTCCTTCCCACTCTTCCTTCCCATTTCCACAAAGAGAGGAGTCTCTCTGTTGTCACCACCACCCCAGGCACACAGCAACTACTGCCTGGCCACTGTCAATGTTCACCCAAGGTTGAAGTCCTCTTCAGTCAGCTTGTGATGAACGCCGCTAGGCCTGGGACTCTCCCTCCAGGTCACTGGGCTCCCCACTGGCCCAGGGCAGGACCAGGATTGCCATCCAAGAGCCAAGGACTGATACTGGGAACTCCAAGAGCCTGCTTGGTGCTCTATTCACTGTGGCTGAATTGGTACCTAAGCTACAAGACAAAGTCACCTTAACTTTTCCCTCTCCTTTTCTCAAGAAGGAGTCTCCCTCCATAGCCACCACAGCTAGGAATGTGCTGGATCATACCGGAAGCCAGCACATCTGAGTCTCACCCAAGGCCCATGACATGTACCACCTGGCTACTACTGCTGATTATTCAGGGCCCAAGGGCTCTTTCGTCAGCAGGTGATGAATCCTGCCAGGATTGGGTCCTTTCCTTCAAGGCAGTGGGTTCCCTTCTGGCTCAGGTATGTCTAGAAATGTCATCAAAGACCTAGGGCCTAGAATGGGTGCCCTACCCTACTGTGGCTGAGCTGGTATCCAAGTTGCAAGACAAAGTCCTCTTTACTCTTCCCTCTCCTTAGACAGAAGGAATGAGTCTCTCCTAGAGCTGTGAGCTGTGCTGCCTGGGGCAGGGGAAGGGGTGGTATAAGCACTCCTTTGGCCACCCCAGCTGGTGTCTCACTGGACTGTGTGCCCCTGAAGTCTACTGGCTCCAAGCCCAGCACAGCATCAAGACTTGCCCAGGAATTGAAGCCATTCTGGTTTACACTGCCTTTCAAGTTTATTTAGGACCCCAAAGCACTTTGGCCCTTCTGGCTAGGACTCCATGGACACCAGCTGAATTCTTCCTCATGATGCTTTCTGCTGTGACACAGCAGCACTAAGTTCCAATACAAAGTCCCACAATTACTGCACTCTTCCTCCCCTAAATGCACAGATTCTCTCCATGCCACAATTACTGCACTCTTCCTCCCCTAAATGCAGATTCTCTCCATGCCACACAACCACTGCTGGTTGCATGCCACACAACCACTGCTGGGGCATGGGGGAGGGGTGGCATCGGCAATTCAAGACTATCTTTCCTACTCTCTTCAGTGCCTCTTTCAGTGATAGGAAGTTAAAAACAGGTACTGTGATTTCTCACCTTATTTTTGGTTCTTATGAAGGTGCTTTGTGTGGATAGTTAAACTTGGTGCTTCTGCAAGGAGGACAATTGGTGGAAGCTCCTATTCAGTCATCTTGTGCCACCTTCTCCCTCTTTTCTGGTCTGAGATTTTGAAGGTGAAGACTACAGAGAAGCAGCTTTCTCAATATGTTTGCCTTTGTCATTGGTCTCGATGCTATGAAGGAAGGTGGTTTAGGCAACAAATAATTGACTAGCATTTCAACTAGCCCTGATTGAGGGTTAATTGCCAATAAGTCACTTGTCATTGCAGGTGACCACAAGCCCCAATTTGGAAATGGTAGTAGGTATTCTTTTTTGATCTTGTCATGTATTTTTGGGAAAGAAATTCAAACCCTGCAGCCTCACTAACTCCTAATAGGGAGGTTTTCTTGTCATCTTTTACTCCTCCGGAAGGAGGAAAGTAGATAAATGACATACTGATTCTAAAACACCTAGAAGGAAAGTGGTGCATGCCCACCAATGCCATTTAGCATTGTTTTGGAAGTACCTGCCAATGCCACTAAATAGCAACAAAACAGATTAATATCTAGAAACAAATTTAACAAAAATTGTGTAAGATCAATATAATGAAAACTTTAAAATCCCACTGACAACTGGGCCTCAATGATCCTGAAAGAACTGCCCAGCACAGGTTAGACAATTCCCAGTTACAGTAAACGATTCACCTGCTTGAGCCTTACTGACCATGGAGAGGTCAAACAACTTGCCTTTCATACACAAGCCAACCAATCCAGAGCTCATAACCCCAGCTTCCTTCTTCATGGCCCTCTTTATGGTGCTCTCACATTCTGGGAGACTATCTCCCTGCCTAATCACCCCATATCCAGACAGCTAGGGACAGCCTCTACACCATTCCTGAGCATATCAACATTGTTCAAACAAACCAATCCTAAACTTGTTTACCCTGCCTCACTTCCTTCTTCCTGCAGTAATCACGATAGGGCTTTAGCCCACTAGTTCTCATTCTCTTTCTACCTGAGACCTCTTCTTGGGAACTCTGAGTAACAACTATTTTTTCAATGGCAACAGTCTCCTGATATGTTGGCCTTACTGAATGTTAAGATTTTCTGTTAACACACTCTATTTTAAAACACACTCTAATTAAAATATCAGATTTTTTTGCTACTAAAGTTAATATGGAAAAATAATCAAGTGAAAATAACCGCCAGGTGCGGTGGCTCACGCCTGTAATCACAGCACTTTGGGAAGCCGAGGCAGGTGGATCACTGAGGTCAGGAGTTCGAGACTGGCCTGACCAACATAGTGAAACCGCGTCTCTACTAAAAATACAAAAATTAGCTGGGCGTGGTTGCGGGCGCCTGTAATCTCAGCTACTAGGGAGGCTGAGGCAGGAGAATTGCTTGAACCCGGGAGGAGGAGGTTGCAGTGAGCCGAGATTACGCCACTGCACTCCAGCCTGGGTGACAGAGGGAAACTTGGTCTCAAAATAAATAAATAAATAAATAAAATAGCCATAAAAATTCTGAAATGCACAAGTAATGTAGGGTGATGGGGAGAGGGGATAGATGGAGTGGCTGATGGAGGGTAGGGAGCCAGGGATGGCACTACGAACCATTAAATGGTTTGATGAATGTAGTGAGTATAAATCTCAGTCCACAACAGTGTGAAAGAAATATTTATTTTCAGTAATTCTACCTAATTTTAATTTTGACCTTCATTTTGCCATGTGGAAATAAAACTTCAGTCATTTCAGGGCCTCACGCCCACCAGCCCCCATCCCCAGCATTGCTCTAAGAACTACTGGGCTTACTTAATACCTAGGTATCAGGGTGGGCTTCTGATCCTTGGTAGCTTATCTGTCCACCCTGCATCCTTGTTGAACATTGTCTGCTATAGCTTTTGTGATATAAACCCTTCCTGGATTACTTCCTTCCCAAGACAAGATGGTGAGGGAGATGGGAATTTAGCTCACCATGAACACTGTGAGTTTGTGACAGTGGTGCACCCCAGGGGCTGCAGGAGCATCCAGAGAAAAGAAGGCTTCACGGAAGAGGGGACTATTGAGCTGGGCCTTGAAGCATATAGCCAATTTCACACGGCAAAAATGGGTGGGTGAGTACAGAGCATCACAGCAGAAACAGCACAAGCAAAGCTGGGGCTAAGGCGAAACCAGGTCTGACTTCTTGAGCCCAACTTGACCATGCAATGGGGAGGCAATTCCTGGAAATATGGAGGGACCAGGGAAGTGAGCCTTGGGAGTGAACTACATGGCTGTAGATTAGCCACTCCACCGAGCAGGCTCCAGCAACCACCGCATAGAAGGAAAATCATGGATCTTGCCATCTCTGCAGGTATTTCTAGGCCCTAAATCAAAATTTAAAGTGGTCCCTTCAAACTTTGAAACAGGAGATCCAGGAGTTTCTATGTGTTCCTTTCATAGCTCCCTAACCACACAAAGAGTGACCACACAACCTGAATGTGTCAAGGGTTCACTGGCTAGCTAGCCCCCTTCTGAAAGAGAGGGTCCTGGAAGGGAGGGAAGAGTCAAGATATCTAGTGAAAGCCAGAGGCAATCCTGCCAGTCAGATCAGAATCCAAGGCGTATGCTTTTATCTCCACCTCTTCCAAAAGTAAAATTTATAGGATTGTCAATTTCTTCTTTCTACATTATTCCATTTATTCACATTAGCAGCAGCAAATGCAACCAAAAAAAATCAGATAATTCATACTTTGTCTGTATTTTACTCTCTGTAATAGTCAGTAGTTAGTTTTCTCGGGGTTTCTCAGTCACAATTGCCAACCAGTCACAAAAGTAACTGGTTTCCTACTTTCTTAAAACAGTCATATGATGTTCTACTGTAATCACTTTACATTTGCATTATTTCAGTCATGGGCTACTTCTTCATTCACATGCACTGCTTCCCCACTGCCTAGCTGTCTTGAAAATAATACAGGAACAAAAATGTTTTGGGATTCAATATAATTTTCCTTTTCATTTTCTTTTTCCTTCAGTGTCCAAAAGTCCTATCATTTTCTTGCAATGGATTTGAGACTTTTTTTTCCCTATGGCATATACACTCACTTCACAAAAAAGCTGAGCTACTTCAAAGTAGCATGTATGAAATAGCTGTAGAACATCTCCACTGAGCTATTATTAACCATCATGAGTTCCCATTCAACTAGTAGTTAGTGAACTCTTACAGAGCACTATGGCTATACAGAGAAGTGAAAATACACAACCCCTGATTTCCAGGAAATGTCTAATTTACTTGAAGATCCACTTACTTGAGAAAAGGGAAACCACTATGTATACTTTTACATTCACTGCTAAGCTGAGACTCCAGGTGGTGTTCTCTTCTCTAAATTCTCACCTTCCTAAAATGCAGTGGCACTTACTGAGTGCCTTTTATATGCTAGGAGCTTCTGGGTGGCTTTTTGAATCCCCAAATAACCCCATGAAATATGAAGGATTTTTGGAAAGACTATTAGCAGAGAAAGTAACCTAAGAAACCATTTCACTTTGGGAGGTTGAGTGGGAGGACCACTTGAGCCCAGGAGTTTGAGACCAGCCTCGCCAACAGACAAATCTCTCCAAAAAAATTTAAAAACTTAGCCAGGTGTTGTGGCATGTACCTGTAGTCCTAGCTACTTGGGAGGGTGAGGTGGGAGAATTACTTGAGCCCAGGAGTTCAAGGCTGCAGTAAGCTATGACTGTGCCACTGTACTCCAGCCTGGGCAACAGAGGAATACCCTGTCTCAAAAAAATAATAAAAAAACTCATTTCCCATTGATCTCCTCAACCCTAGATTCTGGGTTTTCCTTAATTAAGAAAACTGCCATAATCTTTTGAAGCTCAGTTTTTGTGAGGCAATTGGGTATTACTAACACATATACTAGGCTCACATAAGAAATTCATTATCAAACTAGGGGCTGCAAAATATTCTATCAAGTATCTATCAACCAATAAATCCATTTTAGAAGGGTATTTTCAATATCTTATCCAAGGAAAATCTGCTGTGAGGAGACTAATTTCAAGATCATTTTTACTAAATAGTCAATGGATTCTGTCCATTAGTGCCCTGGACTAATGTGGTCTTTATACATTTAGACTGACCTCTGCTGGACAGTCTAATAACCTGTCTGAAATTTTTTTTTTCTCTGAGAGAATATGATTAGGAAAGGGGTATTTTCCCCGAATTTTATCAAGTATTTAGTAACAGATTTACACAGTTCAATTTATAAATATTAATCAAGCCCTCTACACCACCTAATGGCAAAATCTTATATTGCATTTGGCTGCCTGCGGTGTGTCCAGAGGCAGACTGGGAGGAGGCTGGTGAGGTTACATGAGCTATCCAGTCCGAATGCTCCTTTTCATAGTGTCTTCCTCCTGTGCAGGACATAAGAATGCCTGCAAAATGGGGCTGCTTCCATGAGCCTGTCAGGGGCCCAATCACAGTATCTTCTGGGTTCACCCTGAAAACTGAAGTCTACCACTTTGTGGCGGTCACTTGTGCCTAAACTAACTAGTGTACACAAGTCTGATCTGGGTGGTGCAAACAAGTTGAATTTTGATATAAAGTCTTATGATTCAATGTATGTAAAACTGCAGATAAAAAACATGAATGACCCTGAAAATAAGTGATGCCTTTCAATTTCAAATATTCTTTTAAAATAATGCCTGCTTCTGATAATAAAAATTACATATTTATAAAATTATATAAAGGAAAAAGTTAAAGAAATAAAAACTGCCTACAATTCCATCTACCAAGTTGTATTACAATTTTAGTTAATTTTGTGCCCATCTCTGTTCTATAAGCAAGCATGTATGCATGAGTATGGGTATTTCCTTACTTCACTCCATTTCATTTTGTAGCTTGCTGCTCTTTTCACATGTTGTATTGTGATTATTTCTCAATTAATAAATAACACAATTTTTATTTTATGATGATAGATCATCATTTATGTAACCAATGTCCTACTATTAAACGTTGGGGTTGTTCCTAAATAAAACTGTGCAAAATGGCCTTTCATATAAATATTTGACCAAATATTTTATTATTTCTTTAGGATATATTCCCTAAATAAGATCACTGGGGCCTGGCACAGTGGCTCATGAGTGTACTCCCAGCACTCTGGGAGGCAGGGGCAAGAGGATAGCGTAAGCCCATGAGTTTGAGACCAACCTAGGCAACATATTAAGACCCCGTCTCTACAAAAACAGAATAAAAAAATTAGTCGGGCATGGTGGCATGCACTTGTTAGTGCCAGCTACTTGGAAGACTGAGGTGGGAGGATCACTTGAGCCCAAGGAGGTCAAAGATGCCGTGAGCCGTGATCATGTTATTACACTCTGGCCTGAGCAACAGAGCAATACCCTGTCTTGAAAAAAAAAAAAAAAAACCCTCATGGGGTCAAAACTTATAGGGTATGAACATTTTTAAGATTCCAAAGACAAGCAATGCTAGAATTACTCTATGGAAATGTACCAACTTCAACTTCCATCAGCAGCGTGGGAGTCTCATTTTCACTTCCACTTCACCACAATTCAGATTAATTTAGAAAGTTCTTTGCCAGGTGGATAGGCCGGGGGAAAAAAAGGGATTTTCTATATAACTTACATATTCATATTTATTTATATTCATACTTTCATTGAGCATTTATATTTTTTCTGTGAATTGTACATTCATCCCGTCTGCCCATTTTTCTACTGGCACCTTAATATTTTTCTTATATATAAGAGTTCTTTTTATTTTATTTATTTATTTATTTTTTGAGAGGGAGGCGCACTAAGTCTGTTGCCCAGGCTCGAGAGCAGTGGCGGGATCTTGGTTCATTGCAGCCTCTGCCTCCCGGGTTCAAGTGATTCTCGAGCCTCAGCTCCCTGAGTAGCTGGGATTACAGGAGTGTGCCACCATGCCCGGCTAACTTTTTTATTTTTAGTAGAGATGGGGTTTCACCATGTTGGCCAGGCTAGTCTTGAACTCCTGATCTCAAGTGATCCACCCGCCTTGGCTACCCGAAATGCTAGGATTACAGGTGTGAGCCACTCCCTCCAGTCTGAGTTCTTTATATATTAAGGTTAACTTCGTTGGTCTAAACGTGGTATGCTTGAACTTAGGTCGCTAGTCCAAATATATCCTGAAATTATTAGTTTGGGTGTGGTGTGACTTTGCCTTTGGCTCAGTAAATTCTTTCCAGAAAAAAAAAAAAAAAACCAAATTCACAAAATATAGGACAAGCCCCACTAAATACTTAGGTACTAAGTGGTCAAAAAATAAAATAGGAAGCAGAAAGAGCCTATGTATCTCAACTAATTGAACATGTCTCTACATTAGATAATTCTTACAGCTTTTTTCTTCAATTTTTAAAAGATAGGTAACTGCCTTAGTCTGTTTAGTGTTGCTATAAAGGAATATTTACTAAAGCTAAGTAACTTGTTTTACGAAGCAGTTTACTTAGCTCACAGTTCTGATAGCTGGAAGGTTCAAGACTGGGCATCTGGTGAGGGCTCAGGTTGCCTCTATTCATGGTAGAAGTAAAGGGGAGCCAGTGTGTGCAGAGTCCATATGGGGAGAGAGGAAGCAGGAGATAGGTGGGGAAGGTGCTAGGTTCCCTGCAGGGAAGGTGCTGGGTTCCTTTTCTTTTTTTTTTTTTTGAGATGGAGTTTCGCTCTTGTTGCCCAGGCTGGAGTGCAGTGGTACAATCTCAGCACACCGCAACCTCTACCTCTTGGGTTCGAGCGATTCTCCTGCCTCAGCCTCCTGAGTAGCTGGGACTACAGGCATGCACCACCATGCCCAGCTACTTTTGTATTTTTAGTAGAGATGGGGTTTCTCCATTTTGGTCAGGTTGGTCTCGAACTCCCGACCTCAGGTGATCTGCCCGCCTCAACTTCCCAAAATCCTGGTATTATAGGCATGAGTCACTGTGCCTGGCTGCTAGGTTCCTTTTAACAACCAGTCCAGTGGTAACTAATAGAAGGAGAGCTCATTACCCTGAGAACTCACCAAACCTTTCATGCGGGATCCATCCCCACGACCCAAACACTTCCCATTAGGCCCTACCTCCACCACTGGAGATCAAATTTCTACATGAGGTTTTGGGGAACAAACATCCACGCTATGGCAGTAAAAGAATATTGATATGTAAATCAACATTTAGGCAGTTACAATGCTATTATTTAATAAAAGCTCTCCATTCATCTGTAAGTAGTTTTGTGGCAGAATAACTTCTTCTGTTACTTTTTCTAACTTTTTCTGTTTTTAATCAATTCCTTTACTGTAAAATGTCATTTTAAAATGTTTATTTTATTTTGCACAATTTTAACAGTAGAGTAATTTTGCTGCGGAAAATAAAATTTCATCTTGCAAGAAAGAGAAAACTCAAGACCACCAACTGGCGTCTTTATTTACATATTAGAGCGGGTCAGCCAATGAAAATCCTAGAAAAAGAAGACAACAAACATTCAGTAAAAGAAATGATTGTCTCAAATCATATCCTCATTGTTTCACTTGTTCTAAAACCTAAAAGTCCTACACAATGGTGGCAAAATGAGGTTTGTCTTTGTTCTGGTGCTTTTCCCAAAAAGGACTTAAAACCTACTAGTGAATCTTCCTGCTGTGTCCTATAAAACAATCTAAAATGGCATTCTGGGTCCTCTTCCATTAACAGTAATCAGAGCACAAAAACTATAGTCTAAAAGAGCCACAAGTACACTCAGAAGGAGAAGGGAGATGAAGGAGGCCCACAGAGGGCTGAGCTCCCGGGTCTGAGAACAAGAGTAAGAAGAACTGTGCATGGAAGCCTCTTCCAGAACTAACGCCATCCTACACATACGGCCTGGACACAGGCACAGATACAGGCATTCCCATATTGAGGCAGAAAGTGGCCAGCCTACACTGAGAATCAAAGACAAATGGCAGATGGACAGACAGACAAAAATCAACAGTTTGGAAAGTATAATGTATGTAAATTCCACTGGAATGAAAATAATTTCAAAGTGATAAACATAAGAAATATAAAGATAATCCTCATAGAATTGTAAAAGAGGAAGACGAGAACTTATATTTCTCCGGCAATATTCAAACAAAATTCATAGAGAAATTGTAGAACAGATCATTGGAAGCAAATCAATAGAAGCGCAAACTCACTAGCAGAGAATTTGTTAGGGTTTTTCTGTGATTAACATAGGTCTCAAGATGATGATGATGATGATTTTGAGATAGAGTCTCACTGTCACCCAGGTTGGAGTGCAGTGGCACAATCTTAGCTCACTGCAACCTCCACCTCCTGGGTTCAAGCGATTCTTGTGCCTCTGCCTCCTGAGTAGCCTGGATTACAGTCATGCACCACCATGCCCAGTTAATTTTTGTATTTTTTGCATTTTGTATTTTTAGTAGACACCATGTTGGCCAGGCGGTCTCAAACTCCCGGCCTTAAGTGATCCGCCCACCTCGGCATCCCAAAGGGCTGGGATCACAGGCATGAGCCACTGGGCCCAGCCATCAAGATTATATGTATTCGTTAGGCTTCTATAGTGGCTTTAGTTTCCCCAGTGCTCTGACGGCCTGGTGCCCAGAGGAGGGTGTTTTTGGTTACCAAACTAACATCCCAGTCACTGGAAAGTATACACCCAGTTATAAATCCATAAAGTGGCATGAGATGAAAAAGCCTGTCTATTGAGTGTCTGACTGGTATAAATTATTTTAAATAGAACTTAAAAAGAGAAAAGACAATCCACAAACCCGCAGGAGTACAGATAGATTCTGAAAGTTGTTGACCCTCCCTGAAAACAGTCTGCCTGCTTGCTCCACAGAAATCCCTGCTAATGCCCCCTGCCCTTCAGCTTACTGGCCTACTTTTTCTGCATTCATCTTCCTCATCACTAGGCTTCTTGAGTGTCTCCTCTCTCTGCTAGGAAGTAAATGCCAAAGTTGCTGAAATCTATTTTTACACAAATAGAATTTCAGTAGAATTCTATATATTTTAGTATCTAAATTAGTTAATTTATATTTCATTGATTATCCAGGTATCTGTTCGCCCATTCATCCACTGCTTTGTTCACAAAAGAAAGAGATCCCATATGTTTAAGAACCAAGACAGAAAGTACTTGAAAAAAATACCTGCTCTGAAAAGAGTGGCTGATACGCAAAGTGTTCGCATGGATGACAGGTTACAAGAGGAGGCAAGTGGCAGAACCAGGATGGCAGTAGAAAATTAAGCATGAAATGCAACATAGGGATAGGAGAGGTTCATGCTATGAACTTTGTCATTTACTTTACTGCTATAATCAACACTGTAGTTTCACTTTAGAGGTCAAACTAACTAATTTTGAATGTACCTGCACAAATCCTCGTATTACCGTTGCTTCTCCCTCTTACTCAGACTTGCCATGCTTTCTCTTTCCTCTTGCTACGGAGCCTTTTGCACATCTCTTCCCTCTCCCCTTTGCCGAGTTAGTCTCTGCTTATCCTTCTGATCTCCGTTTAAGAATCACCTCCTCTGAGAAGCCTTCCCTGTAACCCCAACATAAATCGATTCCTTTGTGGTATGTTTGCTTAGAACTGGGTTCCTTTCCTTCCAAGCAATTGCTTCACTCTGTCGTAGTGTGTTCAGTTGTGAGGTTACCAGACTGTCCCTCACCCCTACCAGACCATAAAAGCTCCATGAAGGTGAGGACTGAGCCTGGTTTGGCTTGCCATGCTATTCGTAGCACCTAACACATATCTCAATATTCACTGAACAAATAAATGAAACTGCCAAACTCAGAAAAGGTTTAGAAAGACCCCTGTGCATGACGGAGGGTGTTCTGTTTGGTAGATACTTTTTGAAGGGGGATAGGGGAAGCAGATGCATTTCTTGCTTTCTGCTTAGCAACTGTATTTACCTGGGTCTTCCGTGTGGCTTGTGGCTCAATCATGATGTTGATAAGAGAGGGTTTAGTTGTGTCTGCTAGGCTCTGCCTCAGGGACTTTTGGAGTTCTTCTGGTGTTTGTACAAAATACCCCTTTCCTCCAAATGCAGTCATGACTTGCTCATAATGTGAATTTGGCAGCAAACACATTGGAGGGACCCTGAAAGACAAGGTCATGAGTTAATGAAATTTAAATCTTAAACCTTGTAGAAAAAAAAAAAAAGTCATTCTCTGAAATACTTCATTAAAAAAATTTAGGCTGAACTGAAAGGCATAATTTTAACTTCAACACTTAAGCTGAGATGCCAGTACACTGAGTTTTTCCTATGTTTATAATTGTCTATAAAGCAATGTCCCGCAGAACTTTCTGTGATGACAGAAATGTTTTAAACCTGTGTGATCCAAAATAGTAGCCAATATCTACCTGTTGCTGTGAGCACTTGAAACATGCCTAAACTGAGGAACTAAATTTTTAACTTCATTTAATTTGAAGTAATTTAAATCTAAATTGCAACAGTTGCAACATGCCTAGTGGCTACTATACTAGATAGCACAGGCTACACTACCAACTATTATGAATCCAGAAGAAAAACATGAAAAAAAAAGATTACTGCAAAACAACACATAACAAGAAAACAACAAATAAAGTTAGCGAGGCATAAATAGACACGCCCATACCCTGTTCCACCCCAAGGCTGGCTCACAAATTCACATCTATCTCACATTCCACCGCCAGCTACAATACCATCTTAATCTGGCTCTGCCATCAGATGATCAAGATTTAGCTAAGTGGTAAAAGGCAGGTAGGCCTCTGGAACATAAATAATATGTACACATCCACATTTCTACATAGTGTAACAGGAATAGTAGTCCTACTATTGCTCCCAGTCCTGGCAGCATTTTGCAATAAGCCTTTTCATTAACAAGGCTCAGACATCACACTCATTTATCTGAGTCTTCAGCTGTTCCCTGATTATAAACTATTTATTGAAGCACCTAATCATGGATATCTGTGCAAAGAGGAACTAAGACGGGATTCCTGCTCTTTAGAAGGGCTGACAATCAAAACAGACAATACTCATACCATGTAGGCACATTATTGCCAATATAGAAGACTTTTTTAAAAGAGATTAAAATGGGTGAGAGAAAGTAAATAGACATTGATCTTGGTTACTTACACTGAAGCAGCATCTTGGAATTTTAACATTTCTTTCCAAGTATCGCTATCAAAACCTTGGTAAATTCCATTGTTATTCACTACCAAGAGTATGATTGGCAAGTTGTACCTAAAGTGAGAGTAAAATATGAAGGAAATCATTCTTCATTCTAAAGTAATTTCTTTTCTTTGGGCTGAAATTTTAACTTAAAATGAATAGTTTTCTATAAGCTTTTTGTGATATTAGAGGAAGACTAAAAGTCAAGCACTTATTATCCTAAGAAAGAATATCAAATCATTAACAGAAACATCATGGAAAGGCAGAAAGATTGCAAGATTAAGAGTTGTTAGTCCTGGCCAGGTGTAGTGGCTCACGCCTGTAATCCCAGCACTTTGGGAGGCTGAGGCAGGCAGATCACAAGGTCAGGAGTTCAAGATGAGCCTGGCCAATATGGTGAAACCCTGTGTCTACTAAAAATACAAAGATTAGCCAGGCATGGTAGCACGGGCCTGTAGTCCCAGCTACTCGGGAGGCTGAGGCAGAAGAATCGCTTGAACCCAGGAGGCGGAGGTTGCAGTGAACCGAGATCATACTACTGCACTCCAGCCTGGGTGACAGAGCAAGACTCCATCTCAGAAAGAAAAAAAAAAAGGGTTGATAGTCCTTTAGCTATTAGCTATGAACCTCAGACAAATCACTGAGCTTTTCTGAATCTAGGTTTTCATAAGTCTAGATGGTACACGAAGAACACCTTCCCTATTCAATACTCTCTAAAGGACCACTTCTAGTTGGTTCCTAGGAACACTGTTTGAAAAGTACCTTTCTATTTACTGAGCTCGCCACAGACACCCAGCCCTTGCTAGATGCTGTAGGAGATACACAAGTGACTAGCACACACAATCTGCACTCAGACTACCACACCCATAATCAGAAACACATTACTTGGTGTAATCATTACAGAAAAGGCGTATTTAACAATGTGCTAAACAGTACAGCAAAGACAAAAAAGAAAAGGTTGATTAAATGTTATTGACTGAAAAGAATGTAGGTTTTATTTTCTAACATAATTTCCAAGGGCAAGTGGTAAAAACAAAACTAAACTGCATACTGTTAAATAACAGGACTGTGGTAATTATTTGCTCTCCATGCTCAAAAGGAATCATTATCCACTAAAAGGCTGACTTCCCCATAAGTCATCTTTTTTATGTATATCACTTTGTTGTCAATAAAGACACTCTAACAGACACATATAGTCAGACCTCATTATCTGAGTTCTGCATCTGTTGATTTAACCAACTGCAGGTCAAAAATATTTGGAAAAAAAAATTTGGGTCTGTACTCAACATGCACAGACTTTGTTCTTGTCATTATTCCCTAAGTGATACAGCACAACAATTATTTATATAGCATTTATATTGTATTCAGCATTTTAAAGTAATCTAGAGACCATTAAAAATATATGGGGGGATATGCATAGGTTATTTGCAAATACTGTACCATTTTATATCAGGGACTCACTTGAGCATCCTTGGATTTTGGTATTTGAGGAAGGTCCTGGAACCAATCCCCCATAGATATGGAAGGACAACTATACCTTCTTAAATCTTGAACTTTTTATCTACCAAAGCTTTGCCAGCCCAAAAACATGAGTCACAAAAGCCCTAATAAGAGCCCTGGCTAAGAATAGAAATCGTTTTACTACAGTTTAAATATAGCTGGAAAAATAAAACCCCCATCCTTCTACAGTTAGGATCTACAATTCATGAGTTTCTCCATGAATTCTCATAACTACACACATGATCCAAATGGCTTATGTTCACTGAGCATCATCTCAGAGTTTAGCTGGGGCCAAGCACGGTGGCTCACACCTGTAATTCTAGCATTTAGGGAGGCCAAGATGGGTGGATTGCTTGAGCTTACAAATGTGAGACCAGTGTGGCCAACATGGCAAAACCCTGTCTCTACAAAAAAAAATACAAAAAATTAGCTGAGCGTGGTGGTGCATGCCTGTGATCCCAGCTACTCAGAAGCCTAAGGAAGCAGGATCACTTGAACTTCAGTGGTTGAGGCTGCAGTGAGCCGCAATTGCGCCATTCCACTCCAGCCTGGGTGACAAAGCGAGACCCCATCTTGGAAAAAAAAAATTGTTTGGATTATCTCATTTGTTCCTCATAATCAACTTTCTAAGGTAGGAACTATGACTAATCCTACTTTTTTTTTTCCAAGAAATTTCTGCCTAAAAGATACTATTCCTACTTCAGAAGAGAGGAGACTAAGGCTTAGTTAAGTGACTTTTTTGTTTGTTTATTTGAGACAGAGTCTTGCTGTCGCCCAGGTTGGAGTGCAGTGGTGCAATCTTGGCTCACTGCAACCTACACCTCCCAGGTTCAAGCGATTCTCCTGCCTCGGCCTCCCAAATAGCTGGGACTATAGGCATGTACCACCACCTCTGGCTCTTTTTTATATTTTTAGTAGAGATGGGGTTTCACCATGTTGGCCAGACTGGTCTCTAACTCTTGACCTCAGGTGATCTGCCCATCTCGGCCACCCAAAGTATTGGGATTACAGGTGTGAGCTACCACGCCCAACCTTGGTGAAGTGACTTAAAGTCACATGGCTCTGACTTGATAGAACCAGTTTTTAAATCCAGGCCATTTGTCCCACCTTGAGATGGGGTCTCGCTCTGTTGCCCAGGCTGGAGTGCAGTGGTGTGATTTCAGCTCACTGCAACCTCCATCTCCCAGTTCAAGCAATTCTTCTGCCTCAGCCTCCTGAATAGCTGGGATTACAGGCATACTTCACATCTGGCTAATTTTTTTTTTTTTGTATATTTAGTAGAGATGGGGTTTCACCATGTTGGCCAGGCTGGTCTTGAACTCCTGACCTAAAGTGATCTGCCTGCCTTGGCCTCTCAAAGGGCTGGGATTACATGTGTGAACCAAGGCACCTAGCAGAAGCCATGCCCTTAACCACCACACTTGCTATTTCCCACAGGAAACAAGCTTCTTTCAGTCCCCAACATTTTTTTCTCAGTGACCTCAAAACCACTCCCCATAGGTTTTTACCATACAATGGGGAGGCCAGAAAGATACTGTTCTGGAAGAGAAAGACCATGGGGTTACTGCCACTAGCATCCTCAGGACAGAGCACAGTGCTATTCACAGGGCACCTGGCGAACACTTGGTAAGTATTTGTCAGATGACTGAGTCTTCTGTGTCATTTTTCATATTCTAGAGAATCAAATGCTCTGATTCAGGATGATGTTTTACCTGCAGATGGTTTCCACCTCCATGCCAGAAAACCCAAATGCACTGTCTCCTTCCACACAGATGATCCGTTGCCCAGGGCTTCTATCTTTAGCCACCATGGCAGCTGCAATAGCAAATCCTAAACCAACTCCCATTGTTCCGAAAGTACCAGCATCAAGCCTGTTGGAGAACAAAGCTAAAATGAAACCCTCTGGGGCATGTCATAGAGGATGGGGTTGGCACAAACCTTCTAGTCCTATTTACATGGTTGATGGAAAAATAAAGAACCATAAAAACATTCTCTTTGTTCAATATAAAATCCTTAGACTGTTAGGAACTAATTTATCAAGGATAGAAAAAAGCCACTCATGTTTGCTTGGAAGACTATAAACATATTCCTGTAACACTAAGTAAATAATTATCACAGGATACCAAGAACACATCAAGCATAAAAACTCTACAAAACCTCACCTAACAATACTTTTATGAAATATGCCCTTACATACTGAACATGTATTAATTCTCAAATGTCTTCTTAATCTGCACTATTGTAGTTTCATATTAAACATATTATAATGAATTACAACTTCTTTCTTCTTTAGAAGTCTTACCTGTGGCGAGGAAGGTAGTTCTGAAGCACAGTCCGTCCAATGTCCATAGTGTTTGCTCCTTCGCTTACCACAAAACAGTCTCTAGGCAGTTGTTCTTGAACATGGTAGAATACTGTGTAATAATTCATAGGCAGGGATTTTTTGGAAGCTAGTTCCTGAAAAGTAGATGGGAATGTAATCAAATTAAAGTGGGATACAATGAAAATAACCAATGTTAATGAGCTATTATCAAACTTATTTGGAAATACGCAACAACTACAAAAGCTACAAGGTTCCCAAATGGCTATAAAATGGCCACTCTGAGAAGCTGGCTGACCTTTGAACAGCCCTGGGGGACATGTGTCCCACAGTCCCAGTTTGGAACACAATTAAATAAGCTTGGGAATATCCCTCCTCTTGGAGATCCGCGATGCACAGGAGCGTAATAAAAACTCTGAGAAGTCCTATAGTAAAGAGAGCTGGGAAGCACTGGGTTAAATAAAACTAAACATTCTTATTTGAGCACTCTTAGGAAAATTGTGCCTTAGAAAAAGTGAAATTTATTTCAGAATATTTTCATCTGAAATATGACCCTAAACTTAAAATGTCACAATTTTAGAATACAATCTGAAAATCTAGATTTTCCCCCAACACACTTGAGAGTAAAGGAGATACATTACCCCCACTATTCTAAAGAGTCCCTGAATGGAGAGAAAAACAGTAAGGTAAATGCTTTTGTTTAGCCACATGCCTTTTAGGGCTGAGAGAAAGCCACAGAGAGTTTTAGCAGCAACAGTCCCATCTGGTCCCAGCACTGCCTCTTCACCTATACTACTTTGTTCTGCTGGAGGTTATACCCACGATAAATGAGGGACCCTCCTATACTCCAGCACCAAGGAAGAGAGGCAAGTCCCTTCTATCTTAAACCAACATCATTCCTATGTGAAAGAAAAGATTAGTCATGACACAACTCAGAAAATAAAATTGAGACTGGTGGCTGGGGGCAGTGGCTCACGCCTGTAATCCCAGCATTTTGGGAGGCTGAGGCGGGTGGATCACGATGTTAGGAGTTCAAGACCATCCTGGCCAACATGGTGAAACCCTGTCTCTACTAAAAAAAAAAAATACAAAAATTGCCTGGGTGTGGTGCCTCACACCTATAACCCCAGCACTTTGGGAGGCTGAGGTGGGCAGATCACCTGAGGTCGAGAGTTTCAGACCAGCCTGACCAACATGGAGAAGCTCCGTCTCTACTAAACATACAAAATTAGCCAGGCATGGTGGCGCATGCCTGTAATCCAGTTACTTGGGAGGCTGAGGCAGGAGAATCACATGAACCCAGGAGGCAGAGGTTGCAGTGAACCAAGATCGTGCCACTGTACTCCAGGCTGGGCAACAAAAGCAAGACTCCATCTCAAAAAAGAAAAAAAAAAAAAAATTAGCCAGACGTGGTGCCAGGTACCCGTAATCCCAGCTACTCAAGAGGCTGAAGCAGGAGAATCGCTTGAAACTGGAAGGCAGAGGTTGCAGTGAGCTGAGATCACGCCACTGCACTCCAGCCTGGGCAACAAGAGTGAAACTCCATCTCAGAAAAAAAAAAAAAAAAAGAGACTGGCTCCGGATAGAAACAGTCGTTGATTAAAATTCCAATGTAGGCCAGGCACGGTGGCTCATACCTATAATCCCAGCACTTTGGGAGGCTTGGTGGGGGGAACATGAGGTCAAGAGATGGAGATCATCCTGGCCAACATGGTGAAACGCCGTCTATACTAAAAATACAAAAACTAGCTGGGCATAGTAGTATGTGTCTGTAGTCCCAGCTACTTGGGAGGCTGAGGCAAGAGAATCACTTGAACCCGGGAGGCGGAGGTTGCAGTGAGCTGAGATCAGGCCATTGCACTCCAGCCTGGCGACAGAGCAAGACTCCGTCTCAAAAAAAAAAAAAAAAATCCAATGTAAGATAGATTAATGCATAATCAATTCTGCTATAATGCTTGATGCAAAAACATGAATTTATTCTAAGACAATTGATATATTAGGGAACCAAGTGAGCATAACTCAAATTTTATATTTGCTTATGCTTGATTCTACCAGAAAACTGCACCCAGTTGACCAGATACATAGGAATACACAAAACAATTTTTAAAAATCATCTTTCTCACATAGGCAAAGCACAATACACACACACATGCACACACACACATGCACACGGGTGCATGTACATACACACACACACTTTACTGTAAATCGCCATATCCTACAGCACTAATTCATTTTAGTGCTAGTAGTAGACAGTTTGATGGTTTCTAGCATCACTACAATTTCCTAAACCTTAGCTACCAGGCAAAGCCAAGAGTGCAAATGAGAGCGCTGCAAAAAAATTTCCAGCAGTGATACAAAAGTTAAATAAAAAAGAAGGCTATACATTGGATCAAAATTTCAATTTTTATAAAACAGCTATTATAATAGCACACCCTGAAGGACTTATATCTTAAAAGCAGAAAACCTCTCAAACAACCCAAAATTTAAGGATTCCCAAAAAAAAAAAATCACTTAATAGTTAATTTTTCCTTTAGAGACAGGGTCTCACTCTGCCACCCAGGCTTGAGTGCAGTGGCATGATCTACTGCATTGCCACCTCAACTCCTAGACTCAAGCAATCCTCCAATCTCAGCCTCCTGAGGAGACAGGACAATGGGTGTGTGCCATCGCATCTGGCTACTTTTTTTTTTTTTTTTTTTTTTGTAGAGACAAGGTCTTGCTATGCTCAGGTTGTTCTCAAACTCCAGGCCTCAGCTGATCTTACTGCCTTGGCCTCCTAAAGCACTCAGATTACAGGTGTTTAAATATGATGTTCTATGCCAAGATCAAACTGAAAACACACCCATCCACTTCCACTATTATCACTTTCCATCCGACGTCCGATCACCTTCCTTCCACCAGCTCACAGTAACTCACAAGCTACAACCTTTCAGAAACTTCAGGTCTTTTTCAAGGTAAAATGCTATATTCATTGGCATATATTTCTTAACCATTTAACATGTTTAAAACATTAGGCGCTTATTTTTATGTTACACAAAGTTTTTGAGTTGTGCCACTAAACCCCTTTTTCCATGAGCCCTGGGGTTTTCATTGCACAATTTTGCACAGCAAGGTGATTTTTAGGAATGCACATGTCACATTACGGCAGAGTAACTGAATCATGAGCCTGACCTGTTCTTGAGCTTCAGTAGGTCCTATTTTACCTTGGATGCAGCTTCATTGCTCTTCATTTTTTCTCTCAGAGTTTTCCACCACTTGCTCTCTGGAGGATACTGCCATGGTGTTTTATCAAGTTCCTCTAAAAGCTAAACAAACAAACAAACAAAAAAAAAACACATAAACTTTTTCTTTGCTTTTTTTTTTCTTTGCTTTTTTTTTTGAAATGAAGTCGCGTTCTGTCACCCAGGCTGGAGTGCAGTGGTGCAGTCTCAGCTCACTGCAACCTCTGCCTCCCAGGTTCAAGCGATTCTTCCGCCTCAACCTCCCGAGTAGCTGGGACTACAGGTGTCTGCCACCACGCTCGACTAATTTTTGTATTTTAAGTAGAGACGGACTTTCACCATGCTGGCCAGGCTGGTCTCAAACTCCTGACTTCAGGTGATCTACCTGTCTTGGCCTCCCAAAGTGCTGGGATTACAGGGATGAGCCACCGTGCCCAGTCCGCTTTAAAAAAATAAATTTAAATCATATTAACATGGAAATATCTTCTTAAAGAAGACAATATGGCCATACTACTCTCCATATTACTCAGACTCTTTTTTTCCTCTAGTTAGTAAACACCTGATAGAAGATCAATGGATAACATGGAAGGCTTCTGTTTGGGTCAGTGTGGGTTTCTGCTAGATGCTGGGATGCTCTTAGGACAGACTGGAGTGCTGTTACCTCCTCCACACCTCAAGCAGGGGCTCTGAGACCCTCCTCGGTCTTTGACACTAGAAGGAAAATCAGTCCTTCCACAGAACTCTTATAGGAAAACCAAAAAATAACCACGGACTCCTACGATACAGACCAAATGCTCCAGAGTGATTTAATATGTGATTCGGGATTACATCCTATATTGTGTAATCATGACAACAATACCAAATTGTATCATCCAAAATCAAGTGATAAACGTGACTATATTTTATCTCCTGTCACAGTGAAATGTACAAACTATGTACAAATAATAAGAACCTGAAAAGTCACTGATTAAAGAGTAAAAAGCTCTTTTTTACCTAAAGAAATACTGTTAGATTTTTCCAGTGCTAAGCCATTTCTTGGCAGTAAGTTCAGTTCCTTTGGAAGGTATACTTTTTCAGCTAGCTGGATCCTATTTAGTAAATTACTGTTTGCCTACTGAATGATGTTACATTTTCGATCACTTTCCAAAAATGCTTAACTTACATAAAAATGAGCTATGTACCAGAAGTCGGACTTACCAAGTTCCAAAGTTGTATTTAAGAATAGTTTTCAATCACACATTTTGTTTAAAACAGATATGAATAGTAGACCTGTTACCAAGTGAATCAAGATTAAAACATTTTCAAGAATTGACTATTACCTAAAGAGCACTCCAAACAAACTAAAACAAAAGTTCTCACCTGC
Organism: Trachypithecus francoisi; assembly: GCF_009764315.1. Classification (NCBI taxonomy): domain Eukaryota; kingdom Metazoa; phylum Chordata; class Mammalia; order Primates; family Cercopithecidae; genus Trachypithecus; species Trachypithecus francoisi. The sequence continues at coordinate 164,379,360 of NW_022681453.1, forward strand.
TTAGTGACAGCATTTATGTCTCCTAGTAAAGTAACAGCGGGCTTTACATTATTACCCAATTCTTCTGCACAGATATCAACCTAAAAAAGAGACAAGGCTAAAGAACAATCCATGTTTATTCTGAAAAATATGTCAGAAGTCAATTAAGACTGAATAAATGAACGGTGTATACAGAACACATGATAAAGAAGATTTGATATTCAGAAGTTCCTTAATAAAAAAAGTAAAAGTCCATAGAACTATATTAGTATCATAGCTAGTATAGACAGCCTCATTTAAAAATCTATTCTACGGAATTTTGGTATTGCTTCATTATACCCATACGGAATGCATTTGACCTGATCAATTATAGTTTTGCATCTAATCAGTAAGTTTTATTGAATTACATTTGGAATTCCTATCTAGAGTGTGGGTTCTCAAATTTGAGCATATAGCAGAGTCACCTGGTGTATCCTGGGCTTGACAAACCATAGACTGTAGGAGTCTACCTCAGAGTTTTTTATTTTAATAAGTCTGGGGTAGGGTCCAGAAATGTGCATTTCTAACAGGTTTCACAGGTGGTGCTGATGCAGCTGGCCCAGGGAATCACATTTAGAGAATCACTCCAAGAACATGGCGTAATTACTTCTCCATTTACTCAGAAGTTCCATTTCTGGATGGCCATGGATAAATGAAAATGGCTTCTGCAAAGAGGAATAATTTAGCCACCCCAAAGGGGATGTATCTCATTCTATAATCAAGAGGGGCAATCAAGAGGTATCAGCATCTTCCAGTTAACTCAGTCTTGCTTGTCTGTGGTTTTAGTTCTCAATGCGCTCAGCTGGGAAAGGAGCAATTAGAAGTTGACTCCTTAAGTAGCAAAAGGTAGACTGGGAAAAGGGCAACTGTAGCTGGCTTATCAAATATTAAAACCACCTAAGCACAGTGGCTCAAGTTGGTAATCCAGCATTTTGGGAGACTGAGGTAGGAGAATTGCTTGAGGTCAGGAGTTTGAGACCAGCCTGGGCAACATGGTGAGACCGTGTCTTTACAAAAAAATTAAAATTAGCCAGGCATTGTTGTACGCGTCTATAGTCCCAGCATGTCAGGAAGCTGAGGTGGGAAGATCACTTGAGCTCGAGAGATTGAGGTTGAAGTGAGCCATTATCATGCCACTACACTCCTGCCTGGGTGACAGAGCAAGATGCTGTCTCAAAAACACCAACCAAGCAAAAACATCAAGCAAAATGGGGCCAATCCGTGTAGAGCAAAAAGGTTTGTGTGCCACTATGCAGGCAGTATTTTCCACATCAGTAAAGAAACTGGCTTATAAGGTGGGTCATAACGATACAAGAATCATCAAAGACAGGTCAGAATACATTCTGGATACTGTTTAATGACATATAAAACAGTGTCAGTTAGAAATTCCCATTGGAAAGGTAAAAGTTTTGGCATCTGAAAGAAAACCTCACTCCCTAACAAGGCCGAATGTTTTATTCTAGTCTACCATCCTACAGTCTCTTTTCTCTACCTTTAAATATACTTGAATTGTGCAGAAAAGACAATTTATGCTTTTAAAACTATTTGAAACTTAATTTTGAAAGGTTTTCTGGCTAGAAGTAAAGCAGCACATTATGTTTCATAGGTTAGAAAAGGAAGCTTATTTTGGTACCTGTAATTATGTTAGACAATTTATAAAATTCTACTTGTGTAAAAAGAGAACAGCTTTTTTAATAGAAATCAAGAAGAAAACAGAGCTGATTATGGCTGATAGGGAGAATAATGAACACAGACATTTCTGATTTTAAGTTCCTCCTAAGTACCTGGATAAACTTCACATCTGGCTGATATCTTGGAGGCAGTCCAAAATGTAAAATCCAATTTAGTCTGGCACCAAATAACACAATTACATCAGCAAATTGCAAAGCCCTATTAAAAAAATTGATATAAAAGTATAACTATATTTCTTATTTGAATTATTCTAAAATTTATCTCTAAAGTATTTGAAAAGTCTAAATCATTTGGCGCTTACATCAGACTTCAGAATCAGCTTCTAGGGTATATTTGATCTTTCAAGCTAAAATAATTTATAAAACCATTCTATATAAATAGTTATCTAAAATATAAATTAAGTTAAAAAAATTACCATAAGCTGTATCTATCCTCTTTTATTACTTTTTTATAATTAGAAAAATTAGTACAAGTCCACTGTAGACAATCCAGAAAAAAACAGAAAAAGTATAAGGCTAAAAACAAAATCACCCCATAATACTTTCAACTTATAAACTATTATGAATATGCTGGCATATTTTCATCCACTCTTTTTTTGTATGCAAATATGTTTTTACATAGTTGACCTTACATACTATAATACTGTCTCATACACTTTTTTTTGTTTTGTTTTGAGACACGATTTCTCTCTTTTGCCTGGGCTGAAATGCAGTGGTGCAATGATGGCTCACTGCATCCTCTACCTCTCAGGCTTAACAATCCTCCTACCTTAGTCTCCTGAGCAGTTGGGACTACAGGCACGTGCCACTGCACCTGGCTAATTTTTAATTTTTTGTAGAGATGGGGTTTTGCCATCTTGCCCAGGCTGGTCTCGAACTCCTGGGCTCAAGCAATTCACCCGCCTTGGCCTCCCAAATCGTTTGGATTACAGGCATGAACCACTGCGCCTGGCTGTTTCATATACTTTTGCTTACATAAATGTTTTCCTGGCCCGGTGCGGTGGCTCATGCCTGCAATCCCAACACTTTGGGAGGCCGAGATAGGCGGATCACGAGGTCAACAGATGGAGACTACCCTGGCCAACATGGTGAAACCCAGTCTCTACTAAAAATACAAAACTTAGCCGTGCATGGTGGCATGCACCTGTACTCCCAGCTACTCGGGAGGCTGAGGCAGAAGAATCGTTTGAACCCAGGAGGCAGAGGTTGCAGTGAGCTGAGATCACGCCACTGCACTCCAGCCTAGCGACAGAGTGAGACTAGGGTGAGTTTCCAAGGTATTTCTCCCCCGTGTTTTGTCTCCTGGCTTTCACTCAAACACAGCCCTAGTTGCAGAACTGCAAGCAGCGAAAACTCACAGAGAAACTGTTTTTTTGGCCAAAGGATCAGGAAAAGGGCCACTGCAAGCTGGACAGTCTGGGGGAAAATGGTCAGTTTTTTTTTCTTATTTTCTTTATCTCCCAGCTCTGCTCTGAGGGCAGCCCTACTGCAGAGCTGCATTGTGGTGGCTCCCAAGCAGCTGAAATTCCAAGAGAAACATCATCTCTCAGGCACGAGGGATTGGGAAAAAAGGGTCCCTGTGGTCTGAAGAGCATGGGGACAATCTCCACTATTTTTTTCTTCTGCAGCTTGTTCAGAGGGCAGCTTTAGTTATGTGATACTATAAGGCAGCAGCAAGAGCCAGGAAAAGGGGCACCTGAGAATGGGAGAGTGGGGGTGGGGAGCCTACAGAGGAGAGAAAATAAATCTCTAATTTGGGTATGAACCGGTACACGTCTGGGGCTCACCCCTGAGCTGAGCATGTGCAGACAGACTGAAAACAGCACAGCAAAGTCTCTGAAACTTAAGTGACCCTGGAACTACTTACTTACGGTAAGTTCACACTTCAATTTGTAGTCAAGCTAATCTAATCATGTTGATTGCTAAGAGAAACCAACAAAAATCAGCATTGTACAGAGGATTTTAATATGACCCAGAATCTCAAAATATAATATTCAAAAATCCAGGATACAATCCAAAATTACTCAGTACAAAAAGTGCCAGAAAAATGTGATCAACTCTCAAAAGAAAAGATAATGAATAGATGCCAATCTGAGATGACTCACATGTTGGAATTAATAAACAAAGAAACTATTGTAACTTACTCCATCATAAAGTATAGAAAAATATTCTTCAAAGAAATGTAAAAATAGAAGATCTGAGCAGAGAAACAAAATATAAAATGAAATAATTAAAAAGAAATTAATAGATACTCAGGGACATGTCAGACAATATCAAAATGGATGAAGGTTGACATAGAAAAAAATACTTGCGGAAAGAATGATGAAAACTTTCCAAATTTAGAGAAAGACATAAATTTTCAGTTTCAAGACTTGAGAATCCCAAACAGGCTAAATTAAAATAAACCATGTCCAGAAACATCATAATTAAACTGCTGGAAACAAAAGATAAAAGAAAATCTCAGGAGCAGCCACGGAAAAACAACATATTACATACAGAGCAACAATAATTTGTCTGCAGATTTCTCATATGAAACCATGAAAGCCAGAAGATAGTCCAAAAATAAACAGGTATGCTTAAAATTCCACGATTCTTTCAGAACTCCATCCTAGATGAAGATCACAAAATAATTTAAATTAGCCTAAAATCTACCAAGCCATTGTATTTAAAATCTGGAACGCCACACACCTGGATCTGGCTGCACCTACACAGTATGGATGGTTGTCAGGGACAACACCCTTCCCCATAGGGGTTGGCAGAAATGGCAGTTTATATTGCTCCACCAATTTCTGGATACTCTCTTCTGCATGAGCATAAGCAGCACCTACAAGAAATGCAAATGCATTGGACAATTCAGTTAAGCTCTAGGCACTGTGACCCTTAAAAAGTTCATGTGAAATTGCTTTTTATTTACTTATTTTTTGAGACAGGGACTTACTCTATCACCCAGGCTGGAGTGCAGTGGCATAATTTTGGCTCACTGTAACCTCTGCTCCCCTGGCTCAAGTAATCTTCCCTCCTCAGCTTCCCGAGTTGCTGGGACTACAGGCACACACCACCACCGCACTCAGCTACTTTTAAAATTTTCTGAAGAGACGAGGTCTCCCTATATTGCCCAGGCTGCTCTGCTGGTCTTGAACTCATGGGCTCAAGCAATCCTCCTTCCTTGACCTCCTAAGAAATTGCTTGTAGATCTTCTCAAATACTCTCCTTCTGCCTATACCTGGGCTTAAATTCAAAACAAATTGTGACTACAGTTTTTATCGCTGGTATTTTTAAATGCTTACCAAAGTAAGAGTTCTAATTTGCCACCAATAACACTCTCAATTATTCTGAAGGATGTCTATCCCAAAACAAAAGTCACATCTCACAGCTCTTGCTACTGTCACTTACCCATTCTATGCTACGGTCCTACTGAACTACACTCTACAATTCGCTGAACACACTGTCTTCATTGGGAGGCCCAGGTGGCCTGGGAAGAATATTGCCCCAAAAGAGAAAAGCTCTCTCCACCCTCACATATCGGTCCTCATCTCCAGCAAACCTCCTCTACACAAGGTCTCCTAGTCCAGGCATGGAAATTCTAAGGTGCATTAAGTTTCTAAAGATATGCAGATCTTTCTACAGGCTCTATAATTCTGTGATTGTAACAGAGCTAACCCTAGTGGGACACATTATCTTTTCTTTTTTTTTTTTTTTTTGAGGCAAAGTCTCACTCTTGTCATCCAGGCTGGAGTGCAATGGCGCAATCTCAGCTCACTGCAACCTCCGCTTCCCGGGTTCAAGCGATTCTCCTTCCTCAGCTTCCCAAATAGCTGGAATTACAGGCGCCTGCCACCATGCCTGGCTAATTTTTGTATTTTTAGTAGAGACGGGGTTTCACCATGTTGGCCAGGCTGGTCTTGAACTCCTGACCTCAGGGGATCCACCCACCTCAGCCTCCCAGAGTGCTAGGACTACAGGCATGAGCCACCCCGCTCAGCCCACATTATCATTTGTTTTCACAGTTGTGTGCCTGGGAATAACCCTATACCCTATTCCCTTGACGGCACGAAAAATACCTTATTGTTCAAATATTCCATTTCTAATGTCATCAAGACCACTATATTTTTTTGCTATTTTATACTTTTTCAAGGCTACTATATTATTCCATATTCTGTATTTATAATTCTCCACTGAATCCTAGTAAATAGTATCACACACTTGCAGATTCAATATAATGCTCCATTCTACAAAACTACCTTGAAATCCCTTCTCATACATGTATGATGAAAAATAATTCTTTTTTTTAATCCAGAAAGTATTCTCCTTCCTGTCTCAATGTCTTTGTACACTCAGTTCTCTCTTCCTGCTTTGCCCTTGGTCTCTGTCCACTTGGTAAACCACTGTCTGCTTTTTCGAGATACAGCTGTTTTGTCACCTCTTCTGGATAGTCCTTCCATATTACCTACACAAGCAAATTGTTTCTGCTTTCCTTGAAAACCCACCTCAGCCTCTCTGTACACATGGCACAAGAGTATACCGCACTTACTTGTTACCAGGTCTATCTCCCCTCCCCAATAGGTAGGAACCACTATTTCTCTGTATCCCTCACGAATGTTTTGTGTAATCCCTGCCTTATCATAAGCACTCATCAAATGTTTGTTAAAAGAAGAATGAAAACTAGCATCCACTGAGTGCTTTCCACATACTTTGCTATTTAATTATATCCCATTGAGGCAGTTAATATCCCTGTTTTACAAGTGAGGTAATCTGAGACTCAAAGCAGTTGTTTCCCAAAGTCACCGAGCTAATACATCATATAACACGTTCAACTCAGTTCTGACCTCAATTTTTTTGTCGTACACTATCAAACTATTTTTAGTTTCTACGTATTTAGTTCCTAAGCAGTTGATAATTGATTAGCATGGTCCTAGGTGATCCCAGCAGCCTCAGTCCTAAAACACGAAGTGGACACTCTAATCAATTGCTGACAGGAGTATAAGTTGGTTAGTACACCACCTCCGGAGAAAGCAATATGACAACATGTACAAAACTCTTAAAAATATTAATACCCTCTAACTTTTCTTTCTAGGAATCTTAAATCCTAAATACAGAAAAAGCTTTCGGCACAAACATGTTTGCCACAGCTACTCTAAACAAACAAATAGTAATTGGCAAAGATTTAAATATTTGCCAGGAAAGTGTTAATGTACACATGAAGAGACATTAAAAATTATATTTAGGAAATACTTCTAAGATGAAAAATATTATAATCTTAAATGAACAAGGTAGAATATAAAACTGTCTACATAGTATCAGCACAGTACGTAATATATGTGTAAAAAGGAATAGAAATGTACTAAATGTTAAAAATAGCTACCTTAGGCTGGGCGTAGTGGCTCAAGCCTGTAATCCCAGCACTTTGGGAGGCCGAGACGGGTGGATCATGAGGTCAGGAGATCGAGACTATCCTGGCTAACACGGTGAAACCCCGTCTCTACTAAAAAATACAAAAAAAAACTAGCCGGGCGTGGTGGCGGGCGCCTGTAGTCCCAGCTACTCGGGAGGCTGAGGCAGGAGAATGGCGTGAACCCGGGAGGCGGAGCTTGCAGTGAGCTGAAGTGAGCTGAGATCCGGCCACTGCACTCCAGCCCGGGTGGCAGAGCAAGACTCCATCTCAAAAAAAATAAAATAAAAATAAAAATAAATAGCTACCTTAGATGAAGGAACTTCTACTTTTCTTGGTTTTCCAAAATGTTTTATAATAGAATAAACACATTTCACTAATAAGACCAAAGAAATTAAATAGGTAGTATTTCCTTAAAAGGGTGAAATCTCTGGGCATTAAAGTCTATAATTTCAAAACAAATAATGCTAAATGGATGATGAGAATTCTTATTCCAATTTCAAACATTAGAACAGACATTAATAAACAATGAAAGTTCATAAAAAGAACTGGCACTTTCAAAAGCCTAGCAAGATTTAGAGTTCTATTCATGCTACCTTTCCCGATGATAAGAAGGGGCTGTTTGGCACTCCTAATAACAGAAGCTGCCGTGCACACAGCAGAGGTTTCTGCCATGCTAATAGGAGGTGACATGCAGCACTCCACGTACCTGGAAAAAAAGAGCCCTATTAATTAAAAGAGGCCAGCTCTGATCTTTTTATTGTGAAAATTTCAAATATACAGAAAGGTAGAAAAAATAGTACAATAAGTCCCCACATACCCCCATATAGATTTAACAACTTAATATCATTTTACCACATTTGTTTCATATATACACACATAAACATGCATTTATTTTTCCTGAACTATTTTAAAGTAAATAATAGGCATCAAGACACTTCAGCCTTAAAAATTTCTCCATGCACCTGTGAATAACAAGGACCTTCTCCTATATTCAACTATCACATCATTATCACATCTGGTAAATTAAGAGTTATTCCTTGATATCATCTAATAGCCAGTGAAATGGTCAATTCATTGACAGAAAATCTGAGTTAATGGCTTTGTACTGCAGTAGCAGTAGCAGTTGTCTTAACAGTAAAACATAATAAAATCTAATATTTGCTATGTGCCATTTATTCTCATTTAACTGTCAAAACAATGAGGTTGGGTATTAACATCATCTCTACTTCACCACTGAGGAAAAAAAAGGACTCAGAGAAGGTAACTTGTCCAAGATCTCCAGATGGCACATGGCAGAGACTGGATTGAACCAGTCATCCTGTCTCCAAAGTCCATGCTTTTAAACACCTTACCACATTTCTTTTTTTTTTTTTTTTTTTGGAGACAGAGTCTTACTCTGTCACCCAGGCTGGAGTACAGTGGTACGAACTTGGCTCACTGCAACTTCCATCTCCCGAGTTCGAGTGATTCTCCTGCCTCAGCCTCCCGAGTAGCTGGGACTAAAGGCACATGCCACCAAGCCTGGCTAATTTTTGTATTTTTCGTAGAGATGGGGTTTCACCATGTTGGCCAGGCTGGTCTCAAACTCCTACCTCAGGTGATCCACCCACCTCGGCCTCCCAAAGTGCTGGGATTACAGGTGTGAGCCACCACACCTGGCCTCACTACATTTCCACTCACTGGGTGTTAATATTTTAGTATCACAATATGCATTAGTAAAAGAAATATTCAAACTGTCACAATCAAGTATTTCTGGACAGCAAGTCCTGTGACATTTCATTTATTCTAATTAATATAAAGTATACTGTATAAAATATAATAAAAAAGGACATTCTGTATAAAATTTAAAAGAAGGCTTACAAAGTTAACTTACCTGAGCTTGCCCTCCTCCCCTTAGTATTATTTTGATTATCATGTTCAGGTATTAGGCAGAATAAACAGATGTCTTTTTTATCCAACTCTCCCAAATAAAAATCACTCCTGGCCAGGCACGGTGGCTCATGCCTGTAATCCCAGCACTTGGTGAGGCCAAGGTTGGCGGATCACGAGGTCAGGAGTTCAAGACCAGCCTGGCCAACATGGTGAAACCCTGTTTCTACTAAAAATACAAAAATTAGCCGAGCATGGTGGTGGGCGCCTGTAATCACTACTTGGGAGGCTGAGGCAGAAGAATCGCTTGAACCCGGAAGGCAGAGGTTGCAGTGAGCTGAGATTGTGCCACTGCACTCCAGTCTGGGCAACAGGGAGAGACTCGGTCTCAAAAAAAAGAAAAAAAAATCACTCTTTGGTACACAGAGTATACAGTAAGACCCATTGTCTCTCCGTAGTCACTAGAGATCCATTTGGTCCACAACAGCAGAAATGCACTAAACGGTACCCATAATGCTTTAACCCCAAGTACCTACCCTTATCAGGGGATGACTTAGATACCAGTGAAAAATGATTTTTGTACTTCTTTTCACTTATTGTTTATTCAAGAAATATGAGAGTATGAGAAATCATAGAAACCTCTGTATTGGAATATTTGTTAACCACAGAGAGAGACAGCTAGATGTTTTTTATCCTGAGTCCTAATAATTTTTAATAATCACTGAACCTCTTGGCTTACATTACAAAGATTCTCAAGGACCCATACTACATTAACAAGGGATGTATATTTATGGTTAATGGAGGAATAATTTCAATGAGGAGTTCAGGAAGTTCTAAGTATTTGGTTTAGTAATTACATCCAGAAATAACTACTAATATCATTTTAATTAAGAGAATTAAGCCCTTTGCCTAGGACTCAGTTTAATTACTAAATCATCAGTTAAGACAAATGGAAATTAACTTATAAACTGCTGGGTAAATTCTTCTAGAAAGGTAGGCATTATGATAATACATGTACATTGAAGAAAGAATTCCAGCATAACTATTACTCACTTTATAGAATTCACATTCACCTGAAGGTTCACAAAATCTGCTGGTATGTCAACATAGCAAGCACCTGGACGACCATAGATACTGCTTCTCACTGCCTACATTCATTACAAGTAGAAGAAAAGATTTGTAAAATCTCAGTCTTATCATATTCTACTCAAAGATAATTTAAAACTGTAATTATGAACACTATTTTCATCTTTCTGATGATCAAAATTGAAATGTCCTCTATTGACTACAGTTATAAAGATTTTTTGTTTAATAGGGAGACAGATAAGAAAGTATTCATTTAGGGCTTTAAAATTCATGTTCTATTACACTTTAGTTTTGGAAATTATTCACCAGGCTCTGCCTGCCAAGTTTTTGCACTGTAATATGTACTTTCACCTGCTTCATAATCTTAATAATCTGGCAGTGTTTTCAGAAACTGTGATGTTGTTACATGTATCAAATGGTTTCTGTAACTCCTGGTTTTGAAACAGCTCAAACGTAATTTCATGTATAAATGCTGATTATAATTTATAATACAGGTTATCTGTAATCCAAAAATCCAAAATCTTCCAAAATGTGAAACTTTGTGTGTGCCAACATGATGATACAAGTGGAAAATTCCACATCTGACCTCATGTGACAGCTCACAGTCAAAATGCAGGTGTCTAAACAGTTTATTCAGCGTCCCCAAGGGAAAAATAAAGTTATCATCAGACTATGCATATAAGGCACATATGAAACATAAATGAATTTCATATTTAGACTTGGGTCGTATCCCCAAGATGTCTCATTATATATATGCAAATATTCTAAAATCTGAAAAAATCTGCAGTCAGAAGCCCTTCTGAAAAGCATTTCAGGTAAGGAATAATCAACCTGTATGCTGTTTAATTAACTAACAGAGGGTCTTAGAGGGTTTTGGTTTAGTCCCAATTTTCAAAAATAATCTTTTGCAAAAGCACAAGAGAAAAGGTACTTAGGGGTTCATTACAAACCTTTCTCTTTACTTTTGTATAATTAAAAAGGTAATTTTAAAAACTAAAACACAGGAGAAACTTTTTCCAAAAATAACTTATTTTACCTCTCTATAATTAAATGTAATGACAGCGAACATTAAAATGTAAATAGTTTTCTAACAATGCCATTTTTAACTGCCTGGGTATATTCCAATTTGTCACTCATTCTTTTGAGAATAAGAATAACATTAAGTATAAGCAACCGAGAAAAATCAGTTGACTTGGAGAGCTTGTTACTAAATATCATACCTTTTCAATAACAAAAGGAACAGCTTCTATGCTGCTTGGACGGGCAGAGAACTTGGTATATAATCTACAAGCTTCAACCTATGTGGAAAATGAAAATCACTTAAAATTCAGCTCACAATCATATTACTCTTCTGAAAGAAGACAAAATGTTAAGTAATTAGTTTCTTTTATGTTTAGAGGCAAGATGGAGAAAATGCATTACCTAGACTGTCCCTTAAAAGCCTGTTCAAAGCACAAAGTTTTGCCTTGGTATGATTCAGGAAGCATATCATACCAAAGATGCAAAATCTTTTGGCAAAGATGCAAAAGTTTGATAATACCCACCATCTAACACAACACAGGAAAATAGGCACTTCTACAAACTGCTGGTGAGACTATAAATGGGAAAGGAAGTTAACACAATCTACAAAAAATTTAAATCAGCATATCTTTGGATCCAGCAATTTCACAGATAAGAATATGTAACTTCATCTGTTATATTTTGTTATAATAATAATCTATTCTTACATTTCTGCCAGTGTTCCTTTTATGTACCTTCTTGCTATGGTGTTTAGAACATATGAAATCAGGCCGGGCGCGGTGGCTCAAGCCTGTAATCCCAGCACTTTGGGAGGCCGAGACGGGCGGATCACGAGGTCAGGAGATCAAGACCATCCTGCCTAACACGGTGAAACCCCGTCTCTACTAAAAAATACAAAAAAAACTAGCCAGGCGAGGTGGCGGGCGCCTGTAGTCCCAGCTACTCGGGAGGCTGAGGCAGGAGAATGGCGTAAACCCGGGAGGCGGAGCTTGCAGTGAGCTGAGATCCGGCCACTGCACTCCAGCCCGGGCGACAGAGCGAGACTCCGCCTCAAAAAAAAAAAAAAAAAAAAAAAAAAAAAGAACATATGAAATCAGTAGTGATAATTTTTCACTGCTTAATACATCTTGAGGCATTATATAGAAACTGTTTCTCTTGAAACAGTTTTACAATTTCAGTATGAAATCTATGAAAAACTGATAGTCCCAGGCATAACAAAATTAAGATCACCCCCTGATTTTCAGTCTATGTTCATGTCCTTCAGTTTTAAGGACTTCCACAAAAACCAGATATTTGGATTCTTCCTCTTCTGTTTTTAAATTTGATCTAATAAACTATTATTTTCCATTTCAGGAAAAAAATATGTAGTGGACATTTATCCTGTTTTCTTTTTCACCTATATAGTTTCTGCAGTAACTTTAGATTTCCTTTTAATTAACTTATCTGCTCTACTTATTTTCCAAACACATCAGCATTTTTTAAATAACTGTTGTTATCGTCTACCATTAACTAAACTTCAATTCATTTCTAAGAGTATAAAAATATAACTTTTGCATTAACCTATACTAGAGTTCAGTATTTTAGTTTATCATATATGAAAGTTTATATTTTGAAGTTCTCAACAATGATTCCTGATTTACAAATAGACTTTGTCTAATGATTTTATTTATGTATTTATTTTTGAGACAGAGTTTCACTCTTGTCACCCAGACTGGAGTATAGTGGTGCAATCTCGGCTCACTACAACCTCTGCCTCCTGGGTTCAAGGGATACTCCTGCCTCAACCTCCCAAGTAGCTGGAATTACAGGCACCTGCCACCAAGCCCAGCTAATTTTTGTATTTTTTAGTAGAAACAGGGTTTCACCATGTTAGCCAGGCTGGTGTCAAATTCCTGACCTCAAGTGATCCACACGCTTGGGCCTCCCAAAGTAGTGCTGTGATTACAGGGGTGAGACACTGTGCCCGGCTGTCTAATGATTTTAACTTTGTCCCTGTAAATGCTCAAATATATTTACATCTTAAGTGTCAATCATTCACTTTCATCTATTTGTTTCCTAAAACTGTTCCTTTTTAAAAAAAAAAAAAAAAGACAAGGTCTCTTGGATGGGTGTGGTGGGTCACACCTGTAATCCCAGCACTCTGGGAGGCCAAGGTGGGTGGATCACTTGAGGTCAGCAGTTCAAGACCAGCCTGGGCAACACAGCAAAACACTGTCTCTGCAAAAAGTACAAAAATTATCTGGGCATGGTGGTATGTGCCTATCTATAGTTCCAGCCACTTGGGAGGCTGAGGTGGGAGGATGGCTTAAGCCCAGGAGGTTGCAGTGGGCCAAGATCGCACCACTGCACTCCAGATTGGGCAACACAGCCATACCCTGACTCAAAAAAGAAAAAAAGAAAAAGGTAGAGACAAGACCTGAATATGTTACACAGACTGGTCTCAAACATTTGGGCTCCAGCAATTCTCCCGCCTCAGCCTAGTAGCTGAGTAGCTAGGAATACAGTTATGAAACACCTTGTCTAGCTTTATTTTTATTTATTTATTTATTTATTTTGAGACAGAGTCTCGCTCTTTCGCCCAGACTGGAGTGCAGTGGTGTGATCTCAGCTCACTGCAAGCTCTGCCTCCCAGGTTCATGCCATTCTCTTGCCTCAGCCTCCTGAGTAGCTGGGACTACGGGTGCCTGCCACCATGCCCGGCTAATTTTTTTGTATTTTTAGTAGAGACGGAGTTTCACTGTGTGAGCCAGGATGGTCTTGATCTCCTGACCTCATGATCCGCCCGCCTTGGCCTCCCAAAGTGCTGGGATTACAGGTTTGAGAGCTTTATTCTTAAAACTGTAGCATTTTGTTGATATATTCTTTCATGTTTCTTTTAATTTTGAAATGCTTTCTTTCCTCCTTCTAAAATAAAAATACGCTTATCCAGAGTCTACTGTCAATCATTTTGAGTAAGATTTTTCCTCCCATTTATTTCCCTAAAGTCTGGGAGGCATAGTCCAAAATCATTTTTATTCCTACATCTTCTTGACTCTTTTAAGAGCCTATTTTCAGAGCTTAAAATCCTGTCACAAAGGTGTATTTCTTAAAAGCTTGTTTCTGAGCCAGGACTAAGCTCACCCTTAATACCCATCCTGAGGTTGCCTTATAGTAGCTCAAGATAATTACCTTTAAGTTACTTCAGGTACTTCTAATTTATTTATTTTATTTTGCAAACAGGAGGGTTTTTTATATCTTCTCCCTAACTTTTAATAGTGTGTATGTATCGTGTTACTAAAATCTCAGAGTTGCAGGCCAGGTGCGGTGGCTCATGCCTGTAATCCCAGCACTTTGGAAAGCTAAGGCGGGCAGATCGCTTGAGCTCAGGAGTTCAAGACCAGCCTGGGCAACATGGTGAAACCTCGTCTCTACAAAAAATTCAAAAATTAGCCAGGCATGGTGGTGCGAATCTGTAGTCCCAGCTGCTTGGGAGGCCAAGGTGGGAGGATTGCTTGAGGTCAGGAGGTCAAGACTGCAGTGAGCTGAGATTGCACCACCACACTCCAGCCTGGGCAACAAAGCAAGATCCTGTTTCAAAAATTAAAAATAAAAAAAATAAAATCTTAAAGTTGGATACCTGAGGAAACTCCTGGAAAGCTCCCATTGTTTCTTGGTTTCTTTCAGGGGAACCACCAATCACAAGCAAGGGCCTGAAACAGTCATTTTTTTAACAAGATAATTACAAATGAGATCATCATGTGAAACACTACACAGAATGTCTAATTCATAACAAATAATAAATGTTAAAGGGAGAGAATATTATATCTTTCTCTTAGAAACTGTAGATTAAGGCTGGGCAAGGTGGCTCATGCCTGTAATCCAGCACTCTGGGAGGCCAAGGCGGGTGGATCACTTGAAGTCAGGAGTTCAAGACCAGCCTGGCCAACATAGTGAAACCCTAGCTCTACAAAAAATACAAAAATTAGCTGGGCATGGTGGCAGGCGCCTGTAATCCCAGTCACTCAGGAGGCTGAGGTAGGAGAATTGCTTGAACCTGGGAGGCAGAGGTTACAGAGAGCCAAGATTGTGCCACTGCACTCCAGCCTGGGTGACAGAGCAAGACTCTGTCAAAAGAACAAAAGAACGAAAAGAAATAAAAGAAAGAGAAATTATAGATTAAAAAATATCTAGGAAGCAACCTGATATGAGAGAATTTTCCTCAGTATCAGAAAAAGACAAAATGTATAGTTTTCCTTCCCTTCCTCCCCTTTTGGATGCTGATGCTAAACTTCCAGGTATATTGACATAAAATAAATTTTTATGCCTTTCTTATTATTTTTGGGATAAGGGGAAGAAAAATTTTACACTTTCCTAAGGGACTATATTTGGAAATTACAAAATAAGTGACATTCCTCACAAATGAAATTCTTACCCTTCAATGTGGAAAAAAAAAAGATATGGCAAACCCTAAGGTACTTAAAAAATATAACACCTTAAAGTAGATAAAGAACAGAAAGATCAAAAGGAAAGTAAAGAAGAAACTATAAGAAACACAGGGCAAGAAAGAAAACAATGTCCTTTCCACTAGAAAGATTAAATATGTTTCAAATTGATTAGAACCTAACCCCCTTCAACCTGATCTCACTGGTAAAGTGCCAGAGATGGAGTTAAGGGCAAGATTAGAGAATAAGTACTAAGTAGTTTATATATAAAGCAAACTAAATGAATATAAGAATTTTAAATATCTTCCTACCTATGCAAAACAAGGTGAAAAATTGGCCACATTTTTACACACTGAGCTGGAATCTTTAAAAAAACAATTCTTCACTCAAAGTAAATAGAACTACATACACATTCACACATACACACACATATTAGGAAACTCTAAAATGTTAGAAGTGTTTATCTCAGCTGGGTGCGGTGGCTCATGCCTGTAATTCCAGCACTTTGGGAGGCCGAAGCAGGTGGATCACCTGAGGTCAGGAGTTTGAGACCAGCCTGGCCAGCATGATGAAACCTCGTCTCTACTAAAAATACAAAAATTAGCCGGGCTTGGTGGCAGGGGGCTGTAATCCCAGCTATTTGAGAGGCTGAGGTAGGAGAATCACTTGAATCCGGGAGGCAGAGGTTGTGCTGAGCCAAGGCTGCACCACTGCAGTCCAGCCTAGGTGACAGAGTGAGACTCCGCATCAAAAAAGAAAAAGTGTTGATCTCTAAGTAAATAAATTGCTGGTGCTTTGAACTTCCGTCCTAATATTCTTTTGTTAGTTATATATATTTAAGGAATACCATATGATGTTTTGACACACATATAGTGAAATGATTACTACAGTCAAGCAAATTAACACATTCATGGTACTTTTTTCCTAAAATACTGTAGAAATAGTCACTTTTTTTGGCAAAAGTACCTAAAATTTACTCTCTTTGCAAATTTACAATACATAATATTATTAACTATAGCTTTCATGTTGTACATTAGATCTCCAGGCTTTGTTCTACTTGACTGAAACTTTGTACCCTTTGACCTAGCTCCCTATTCCCCCTCCTCCTCCTCCTCCTCCTCCTCATTCCCTCCCCAGTAACTTTCTACTTTCGGTTTCTAAGAAGGGTTTTTTTTCCAACTCTTTCTACCCTAGATCAGTATTCGCTTTACTCAGTAAAATCCTGTAGTGACCTTTTTAAGAAAATGTTTTCAGTAATAATAGCATGATTACCAGCAGTTCATGTTTGCATTTGCCATACCACCCAAGGCATGGATGAGACCTGGGCCAGAAACAACAAGGCAGACTCCTGGCCTAAAAGCAAAACAGAATTTATTTTATTAAAATCAGGTCAAATGTAACAACTGATTCATAACACTTTAGTGTGAAACACGGCAACCTTGGACTTCAAAAGAAAGGCCTACAGGTCTATAGTATAACTGGCAAAACAATTACTAGAATATTTTTAATAAAAAAATTTCATATATATATATACACACTTTTTTTTTTTTTTTTTTGAGATAGCATCTCACTCTGTCACCCAGGTTGGAGTGCAGTGACACGATCAGGGCTCACTGCAGCCTCAACCTCCTAGGCTCAGGTGATCTTCCCACCACAGCCTCCCAAGTAACTGGGACTACAGGCAGATGCCACCACGCTCGGCTAATTTTTTGTATTTTTTTTTTTGGTAGAGACAGGATTTCACCATGTTGCCCAGGCTGCTCTTGAACTCCTGGGCTCAAGCGATCCACCTGCCTTGGCCTCCCAAAGTGCTGGGATTACAAGCATAAGCCAGCATGCCTGGCCCAAAAAAGGAAAGATTATATTTATCGGATTTCTTGCAAGAAATAAGGTACCTATCATTTTCACACTTTATATCACTGACCACTTATTTTGATCCTACATCTGGGCTAAATCAAGTTAATGGCCTACAGAAGCAAATTTTTGACTGCTGAGTTCACTTTTGTATGAAAAACAGGTTTTTTTCATTTCTTAACAAATAAATATAACGTCAACTGACCTTTGATAGGAAAGTAATTCTGAATGCAGTGCTTTGCCCAAAATCTTTTTTTTTTTTGAGACAAAGTCTCGTTCTTGTCCCACAGGCTGGAGTGCAATGGCTCGATCTCAGCTCACTGCAACCTCCACCTCCTGGATTCAAGTGATTCTCCTGCCTCAGCCTCCCAAGTAGCTGGGATTACAGGCACCTGCCACTATGCCTGGCTAATTTTTGTATTTTTAGTAGAGATGGGGGTTTCACCATGTTGGTCAGGCTGGTCTCAAACTCCTGATCTCAGGTGATCCGCTCGCCTCAGCCTCCCAAAGTGCTGGAATTACAGGCATGAGCCATCACGCCCGGCCCCCAAAATCTTTTAAAACTGAACTTGAGGCTGAGGGCAGTGGCTGATGTCTGTAATCCCAGCATGTTGAGAGGCTGAGGTGGATGTATCACTCAAGCCCAGGAGTTAAAGACCAGCCTGGGAAATATGGTGAAACCCTGTCTCTATAAAAAATATATAAGCTAGCTGAGTGTGGTAGTGTGCACCTGTAGTCCCATCTACTTGGGAGGTTGAGGCAGGAGAATCCCTGGAACCTGGGAGGTGGAGGTTGCAGCAAGCCGAGATGGTGCCACTGCACACTAGCCTGGGGACGAGAGTGAGACTCCAAATAAATATTCAACTTGAATGTCTTACCCTTCGGTGTGACTTTCTAAGCTTAAAGCACTCAGGGAAAAGATATCTTAATATAATTCAGTTTGCCATTTTACATTTATAAAATAATTTCTTAAAAATTTCTGTTCAAGACAGACTTGAAAATAAGTAATTATCACCAAGTAAATTAAACTTCTAGAACAGTACTACCCAACAGAACTTTGTATAGTAATAGAAATGTTCTGCATTTGCAGTATGATACGGTAGCCACTGCTGACATGGTTGCTGAGCACTTGAAATGTGGCTACTACAAACTGATAAACTATGATTTAAATGTTATTTAATTAATTTAAATGTAAACAGGTACATATCGCTCATGGCTACTATACTTGCCAGTGCAGTTCCAGAAGTTCATTCAAATAGCAAAAAATTTTTAAATACAAACTTCTACGCCGGGCATGGTGGCTCACACCTATAATCCCAGCACTTTGGGAGGCTGAGGCCGGCGGAACACAAGGTCAAGAGATAAAGACCATCCTGGCCAACATGGTGAGACCCCATCTCTACTAAAATACAAAAATTAGCTGGGCATGGTGGCGCACTCCTGTAGTCCCAGCTACTCAAGAGGCCGAGGCAGGAGGATTGCTAGAATCCAGGAGGCAGAGGTTGCAGTGAGCTGAGATCGCACCACTGCACTGTCCAGCCGGGTGACAGAGTAAGACTCCATCTCAAAAGAAAAAAAGAAAAAGAAAAAAAAAAGTATGAACTTTTAACGTCTTAATCATTGTTCTAGCATTTTTTACATTAAGGCATCAATTAATAACTATAATTTAAATGCTTTCCAAGCTAAATGAAAAGATTAAAAATATTTGTCATACGTAAATAAAGTAGCAGAAAATGCTGACAATAGTGTTACTTGATGGCCTATTTTCTTCAGGCTCAAATTCACAAGTTTCTTATCACAGAAAAAAAACTGTTCTGGTGAGGTCTAGACTTTGAGATCTTATTAGTTTACATTTCTTAGCAGCTGAATTACTAGTTTCATTTTTGGAAATTAGAAAGTGTATTAAAACTAACATAAATGAAAAAAGTATGATACATATTACTGTGAGAGTCCAAATTCTGCTTAAAAATTACAACTGTAGGGGAAAAAAATCGGAAGAAAATGACCAATTCTTAACAGTTGTGAGATCATAGGTGATTTTCATTCTCTTCATCTTGTTTTCCTTTTTTTTTTTTTGAGACGGAGTCTCACTCTATCGCCCAGGCTGGAGCGCAGTGGCGCGATCTCAGCTCACTGCAACCTCCGCCTCCCGGGTTCAAGCCGATTCTCCTGCCTCAGCCTCCTGAGTAGCTGGAATTACAGGCGCGTGCCACCACATGAGGCTGATTTTTGTATTTTTAGTAGAGACGGGGTTTCACCATGTTGGCCAGGCTGGTCTCGAACTCCTGACCTCAGGTGATCCACCCGCCTCAACCTCCCAAAGTGCTGGTATTACATGTGTGAGCCACCGTGCCCAGTCAATTTTCATTTTTTCTTGATGCTTTCTATATTTTCCAAGTTTTCCAAAATGAACATTTTAAAAATGTATTAATTTTTAATAATAAAAAGGGGGTAGTAGTTAGGTAACATGGATACACACTAAAAAATCAGAACGCATGGAACAGGTCCCAAGAGTCACATTTTGAACCAAGCATTTTTGTATTAAGTGTGCTGGGGTGTAGTTGTGAGATCCAACACAAGGTATCACACATCAACTCACTATCTGATCACCAGTGATTCACTCTGCAAAATGGCAATGTGTTCCACTCTGGTATCATTATTCTTTTGATGTGGCCCTCAGAGAGTTTTCAATTCTTTTATCTTGTTATTTAATATATTCTTCTATAATCTTTCCAAATGAACTCACCCTTAAGCTGAAAGACATAATAGTTCTACCCCAAAATATTAAAATGGAAGTAAAACAGATTTTAGTTTACCTGCCTGTCAGATATCCAATCGCGGAGGCAGCATAACAAGCCTACGAAGAAAGAACACTGGGACTTGAGCATATTGGGATCTTATGGTACATTTATGAGAGCAACTTACTATTAAATTAAGAGACAAAAACATAATGGTAAAGGGATCCTTATAGTACATTTATGAGAGCAACTTACTATTAAATTAAGAGACAAAAACGTAATGAAAAAGGCAGAATTAAAACACTTCCCATCTTAGTAATAAATGTTCTATGCATAAATTTCAAATAACGGTTAAGGTTATCTAATTTTCAGTTTTTCAGGAAATTTGTTCATATGTATGTTATTCGATACATCCTCTTACGATTGCTTCAATATCTGCAGGATCAACAGGAATGTCCTATTTTACTAATGATATTGGTAATTTGTTTTCATTCTTTTATTCTTCATCGGTCTCATGAGGAGTTTATCAAATTTATCCATCTTTTCAAAGAACATATTTGTGCCTTTGTTGGTATTTCTCTATTGTTTTCTATTTCATTGATTTCTGTTCTCGTATTTATTATTTCAGTCATTTTGAATTTGATTTGCTTTTCTTTTTCCAGCTTCTTAAAATACAAATTTAGAACACTGGTTTTTAATTTTCTTTACTAATAGATTTGTTTAAAATGATTCCCTCTAAGAACTGCTTTAGTTATAGGTTACAAGTTTGAGATTGCATCTTTTCATTATCATTCTATTCAAAATATTTTCTACTTTCCATTGGGATTTCTTCTTCAACCTACTGGTTAATTAGGATCTGTAGTGATATCTCCTTTTTTATTCCTGACATTGGTAATCTGTTTTCTCTACTTTCTACTGTGTAATTTTGGCAAGTTGCTCTACATCTCTGTTTCCTCATCCATAAAACGAAAATAATTCAAAGCACTGCTGTGAGGACGAAATCAGTTCATATGTGTAAAACACTCAGAATAGTGCCCACACACAGTAAGCTCTCAAGAACAATGAACTTGCTGACAATCTGCCTACTTGCTGACCAATTGGTCAGTATGTCTTGATTACTCTATGGATCTAATCAAAGACAATCAAGTCACCCCCAACTACATCTTTCTCTTTAGCACAAACATGCGCCTGAATGCCTTCGCCTGTTTTCATGTTCCCTCTGAATCATTCTGTCACTACCCTTAGTTCAGGCACCATCTAAGTTTTCCCCTGACTACCACAGAGTCAGGCTGCTTGAGGGACATATCCACTGGGATGTTCCACCAACATCTCAAATGCATGTGTTCAAAACTGAACATCACCTTTCTCCTCCAGACTGGCTCTTCCCTCTATATTCCCAGTCTCAGTCACAGACAGTAAGATCCACACAATCAAGCAAGCCCAAAATCTAGGAATCATGTCCAGAGGAGCCTGCCTCCTCCTTCCTAACTGGTTAATGACTACTTATCCTTCTGGACAGCTCAGACATCATCTCCTGTGGGAAGCTGAGCCTGGGTACTCCTTCTCTGGGCTTTATAGCACCCTGGGTATCTCTCTATCACAGCACTTACCACCTTATAACACAATTGTTTGTGTCTGTCTCCACAGCTTGGCTGTAAGCCCCTTAAAGCCAGGAACTATCATTCATCTCTGTATCCAGCACCCAACACAGCACATGGGACCTAAAGAACCCTCAATTAAGCTTATAGGGGCTGAAATAAAACTTAGAGACAGAGGTCATGCTATGTTGCCCAGGCAGCCTCTAATTCCTGGACTTGAGTAATCCTCCTGCCTCAGCCTCCTACGTAGCTGGGATTACTGGCATGTACAACCATGCCTGGCATCATCTTTCTGAAATACAAGCCTAGTTACATCTCCCACCTGTTTAGAAAAACTTTTAGTCTCCCCCATTGCCTATTGTTAAAAAAAAAAAAAAAAGTTTAAATTCTTTTTAGATTCTCCACAACCTAACCTCAACCTACCTACCCGTCTCATAGCTCACCATGCCTTTACCTACCTCGATGGAACCACATGAACTAACATTACCTCTACAGGCAATCTTCTCTGTCCTCAAAGAGAACCAGTCATCCCTTCTGCGCTACTACATCTCTTGTGAGAGTTATAATAGATGAGTTTTTTTCTGTAAGTCTTATCCTCACCTTCCAAGGCTGATCAACTTGAAGATCAAGACTAAACCTCACTCCTCCTTTACATCCCTCTCCCCTACAGGTTATGTAGCACAATCCTTAGTATACAATACTTAAGTCAATAAATGTTTGCTGTGTAAAGAAATCAGTAGCAGATATGTCATCTCTACAAAAAGAGTTAAATATAAGTTCCATTCATAGGTCAATAGCTTCATTTTTTCACACAGATGAAAGAACAGAATGTTGTTCTAACAAAGATAAGTAAAATGTAGAAGCAACAAAAACTCAAGACTTGCTAGTTTTAAGATAAAAAAATACAAATCTCAAACTTCGTAGATAAAGAATGTCATTCAATTAATAAATAAGGCATAATATTAAGCATCCACACCATGTGAAAGCACCAACCATGCCAGGCACTGTGGTGATATAACAAATGAACCACAACTTCTGCCCTCCATGCACTCACGTATGATGGCAAAAGGCACCATTTAGGGCGGCCAGGCAGTTGTTTGGGCAAGAGGAGGCAAGAATCTAAATTAGAAAGCAACAGTGGAAGTGTAGAGCAGGAATACTTAGCCTCAGCTGGACTGACAGTATGTGATATCACAGAAGTGGATTCTCGATCTTTTAAGCCAGCACTACTGAGAGAAGGGCAACGCTGGATTGATGCACTTAAAGTGGATTGACAAAATGTCGTATCTTCCTTATCCTGCTTCCAAATAAGACTCTAAGAAAGGTGGCAGCATGATGTGGTGGAAAGAGCGTCAGGCTAGGATCTCAGACATCTGAGTTTCCATTAAGGCTTTACCATTTGTGATATCCTCCACCCTGCCCCGAACCGATCATACAACAAAGACTTGGCCTTCACTCATTTATCCCACAGGTAACCTCTGAACACCTTGCTTATGCAGGCATCACACTAAGCACTGGGGGTACACGTGTGTCATGAAGAAATAATATTCCCGCTCTAATGGAGCTTGTAGCCTAATAAGGAAATCAGACTTTACTCATAAACTGTCCCTTCCAATCATGACATACAATATAGTAGTAAGAGCATGGACTCAGACCCAGAATACGTAGGTTCAAATCCTGGCTCTGCTACTACCAGCTGTGTCACCAAAGGCAAGTTTTACTTAACCTGTGTCTTTTCTCAACTGTCAACTAGGTATAACAACACTTAATATTCAACAGTGATTGATATATGTGTAAAGCAGCAGAAGAGTGGTAAGCGCTGAGTGTTTGCAATGCATACCTACCGCTATTATTGATCATTCCCAGTAACGGATTCAGACACCTGCGTCCATACTCACCGCTTGCTCATTCCTCATCCCGATGTACTTGATGCCTAGCTGCTGGGCAGCAATGGCGATTTCGGTCACTGGGATGCCTACGATTCCAAATACGTACTCCACATCCTGAGGGACGAAGAACAAGAGAGTAATCTCCCATGGCCCCACCACATCGCCACATCCTTCCTTCCCTCCCAGACGCTAAAAGGAAAACCCCCGACTCCCATCGCCCATTTCTACTCGTCTCCGAGACAACATTGCGGTCTCCGCCAGCTTCCGTAGGAGCCTTTCATTCCAGGAAGGTCCATCGTACTTGCGTTTTCAGGGCCTGGGCGATGACTGTAGCACCAGACACCTGCTCCTCGCTGCGCTCTGCGAAGTTACTGTCCGGCATCTTCCACCGAAAAGCTCTAGGCACTCACGCAGCCGACAAACAAGCGGAGTCACCCAGCAAGGCAAACGCGAAAACGGCGGCACGCCCCCTGTGGGACTGCACCTCTGACGGACAGGAGGGCAACCAACTCTCTTAAACAACGGGAAGGAAGAGGCGGTCTAAATCCCCGAGAGACGTGAAAATGTAAACACGCGCGTTCTCCAATCAGAACTGCGCTCTCTTCCCGGCTCCTCCATTTGCGCGCCAGAGTGCCAGAGGGCGGCGGGACTAGCAGGAGACTGCTGCCTATGCAAAGCAGATAAGAAGCCGAACTGTGAGGCCTCTCGCCATTGTCTTGGAGTCGGCCAGCCGGAGCGTTTTCAGGGCCGTAAAAGGAGAGTAGCGCATGCGCATATTCGGGGCGGAAGGCGCGCTAAGAGCAGGTGCGGAGGGGGCGCGGCGCGGCGCGAAGTGGGCGTGGTACCGGCGTGCGGCCCAGACCCCGCCCCTGGCCGACCAGGCTGCTGCCGGAGGGCTGCGCAAAGGCTGCCGGGGTCAGGAAGCGCGGCGCGCCTCTCTGTTTGGGGTTCTTTGCTTTGTGTCTTGCTGCTGTGCTACCGCGTTGCGTTTTCTACGCATTTACTTACACGCTTTGTGGTTTACGCTCTCATAATCTTGTAGTTTTATAGTCCTTAAATGATTGTAGCACACGTTACTAAAATCCAGAAGCAGATGTGTACCCCAGCAAGAGTTAAAATGACGGTGAGAGTCGGTAGATCCAGACCGTGCTTGAGACCCTGAATCCTGTTTCCTACCCACTCTTCAGCCATTGGGTCCCAAGCGATGAAGTAGAGCACCTTGAAGGTAATATAGAGCACTGTTTTCTCCAGCCGTTGCTACTAATCCGTATTACTCTCCGCTCTTCTCTTTCCAAAGTTAGGAACTATGGCGTTTCATAATTCTAGGTTGGGTCCCTACCTACAACCAGCCCTGCACCCGATAGCCTTTTAAAACATTTTTGTGTGAAAATCGTTTGCAATGTGCAATATCTGAAACTACTGCCTTGGTGTCATTAGACCCTCTGCTCAATGACAATAAACATAACATTTCCAGTTATAATAAACAGTAGAACTTTAATTTTTTGAGGATTTAGAGTCATTTTAAGCAAAAAGACCAGTGATGAGTGGACAGTAAAGAGATGAGAGGGGAGTGGGTCATGGGTAGTGAAATGAATGAGAAGCACTGGAAGTGAAAGGATTTTTAAACCCCGACATTTTCAAACTCTAGTCCTGGGTATTTTCAAAAGTTCTTCCCCTCTTTTTCTCAACCCCTCAACCCCACCCCAAGCAGAGGAGAGTGAAGTGGTTGCCTCCCGGTATATGGGGACTGTGTTAGTTCATTTTCATACTGCTATAAAGAAATAACCCAAACTGGGTAATTTATAAAGAAAAAGATTTAATGGTCTCACAGTTCCAAATGGCTGCGGAGGCCTCAAAATCATGGCAGAAGGTGAAGGAAGAGCAAAGGCATGTCTTACATGGTGGCAGGCAAGAGAGCGTGTGCAGGGGAACTGCCCTTTATAAAACCATCAGATCTCATGAGACTTACTATGGTAAGAACAGCATGGGAAAAACCCCCTCCCCATGATTCAGTTACTTCCCACTGGGTCCCTCTCACCACATGTGGGGATTATGGGAGCTATAATTCAAGATGAAATTTGGGTGAGGACACAGCCAAACCATTCTGCCCCTAGTCCCTCCCAAATATCATATCCTCACATTTCAAAATGAATCATGCCTTCCCAACAGTCCCCCAAAGTCTTAACTCATTTCAGCATTAACTCAGAAGTCCACAGTCCAGAGTCTTATCTGAGACAAGGCAAGTCCCTTCCGCCTATGAGCCTATAAAATCAAAAGCAAGCTAGTTACTTCTTAGATACAATGGGGTACAGGTGTGGGGTAAATATACCTATTCCAAATGGGAGAAATTGGCCACAACAAAGGGGCTAAAGGCCCCATGCAAGTCCAAAATCTAGGGCAGTCAAATATTAAAGCTCTATAATGATCTCCTTTGACCTCGTGTCTCACATCCAGATCATGCTGATGCAAGAGCTGGGCTCCCACAGCCTTGGGCAGCTCTGCCCCTGTGGCTTTACAGGCTACAACCCCCGCACGCAGCTGCTTACACAGGCTGATATTGAGTGCCTGCAGCTCTAGGCACATGATGCAAGCAGTCAGTGGATCTACCATTCTGGGGTCTGGAGGATGGTGGCCCTCTTCTCACAGTTCCACTAGGCAGTGCAGCAGTAGGGACTCTGTATGGGGGCTCCCACCCCACATTTCCCTCCCACACTGCCCTAGCAGAGATTCTGTATGAAAGCTCTACCCCTGCAGCAAGCTTCTACCTGGACATCCAGGCATTTCCATACATCCTCTGAAATCTAGGCAGAGGTTCCCAAACCTCAATTTTTGACTTCTGTGCACCTGCAGGCTCGACACCATGTGGAAGCTGCCAAGGCTTCAGGTTTGCACCCTCTGAAGCCAGGCCTGAGCTGTACGTTGACCCCTTTTAGCCATGGCTGGCATGGCTGGGATGCAGGACACCAAGTTCCTAGGCTACACACAGCAGGGGGACCCTGGACCTGACCCATGAAACCATTTTTCCTCCTAGGCTTCTGGGCCTGTGATGGGAGGGCCTGCTGTGAAGGTCTCTGACATGCCTTGGAGACATTTTCCCCATTGTCTTGGTGATTAATAGTTGGCTCCTTATTACTTATGCAAATTTCTGCTGCCAGCTTGAATTTCTCCCTAGAAAATGGGTTTTTATTTTCTACTGCATCATTAGTCTGCAAATTTTTCAAATTTGTATGCTCTGCTTCCTCTGGAACACTTTGCCATTTAGAAATTTCTTCTGCCAGACACCCTAAATCATCTCTCTCAAGTTCAAAGTTCCACAGATCTCTAGGGCAGGGGCAAAATGCCACTAGTCTCTTTGCATAGCAAGAGTAACATTTACTCCAATTCTGAATAAGTTCCTCATCTCCATCAGAAACCACCTCAGCCTGAATTTTATTGTCCATATCACTATCAGCATTTTGGTCAAAGCCATTCAATAAGTCTCTAGGAGGTTCCAGACTTTCCCACATTTTCCTGTCTTCTGAGCCCTCCAAACTGTTCCAACCTCTGTCAGTTACCCAGTTCCAAAGTTGTTTCCACAGTTTCGGCTGTCTTTACAGCAGTGCCCCACTCTCTGCATTACCAATTTTCTGTGTTAGTCCATTTTCATACTGCTATGAAGAAATGCCCAAAACTGGGTAATTTATAAAGAAAAAGAGGTTTAATAGATTCACAGTTCCACATGGCTGGGGAGACGTCACAATCATGGTGGAAGATGAAGGAGGAGAAAAGGCACATCTTACATGGCAATAGGCAAGATTGTGTGCAGGGAAACTCCCATTTATAAAACCATCACAGCTTGAGACTTACTTGCTATCACAAGAACAGCATGGGAAAAACCGTCCCCCGTGATTCAGTTACCTCCCACCAGGTACCACTCATGATATGTGGGGATTATGGGAGCTATAATTCAAGATAAGATTTGAGTGGGGACACAACCAAACTATATCAGGGACCCGTCTAAGAGGGTGACTTCTTTCAAGTCTCAGAGTATATCTAAAAAGAAAATGCAGATTTTGCATTCTACTCTAGAATGTATCCATATTTTAACTTTAAAATGACATGTATTAAGTTATAATAAGGATAAAATCCAATGCCCAGATCTTAAATGTTAGTCAGATGAGTTTTGACAGTTTCGTATATATATCTATATATACCTATGAAATCACTACCCAAAATAAAAATGACGTTTTAAACTGCTTACCTGTCAAGTAAAATTGACATTCCAGAAAGATGTGAAATGGGCTGGGCACAATAGCTCATGCCTGTAATCCCAGCACTTTGGGAGGCCAAGATGGGCAGATCATTTGAGATCAGGAGTTTGAGGCCAGCCTGGCCAACATGGTAAAACCCCATCTTTACTAAAATACAAAAATTATCCGGGTGTGGTGGCACATGCCTGTAATCCCAGCTGTTCGGGAGGCTGAGGTGGGAGGATCACTTGAGCCAGGGAGGTAGAGGTTGCAGTAAACCAAGATTGCACAACTGTACTCCAGCCTGAGTGACAGAGCAAGATCCTGTGTCAAAAAGAAAAAAAAAGAAAGATGTGAAATCATCTTTGCACTTTGAATAGTCCTTGACACAATGTCCTTGTTGGAGAACTACAGACCCCACCCCCTTCCATCATGTATTATTTATATCAGTACCTTCTGTGACAGTCTCTGCCCCTGTTGCATCAGAGTCACTTGGAAAGCTTTTTCCAAATAGTTACTTGGGCCCTACCCCAGATCTCCTGAATCAGCATCTTAGGACAAGTTAGGCACCTGTATTTTTTAAAAGCTGCTACCTGATTTTGCTTTGCAGCCCAGAGTTGAGAACCCTGGCTCTGTATTCGTGCCAGAAGCATGACTTACTAATTAAACATATAATTGCCTGTCACCAAAGTAATACTGTTGATTAATTTGGATTGACAGATTCAAGGCTGATTTGACATTGGCAGAACAAGCTGTATCGATGGCAGATAGATAGTCAGTTCACTGGCCCTACTTCTGTGTCAAAAGAAGCACTGACAGAACCACTCAGTATGAAGTGCAATGAAAACAACTCTGAATTGGAACAAATACCTGGAATCCAGTTAACTGGTTTTGCAAAAGGATAAATACTCAACTGGCTGGATTCTGCCATTTAACAAAGAGAAAAATCATTGGGATTGTTTAAACTTGCTTTCACCTTTACACCTTTCAGTTCAGGATGCAGTGTTCAATTGTTAACTTGGACTTGATGACTCAGCAGAAGGAAGTGATTTGAGTTCTGGCTCCTTGGATTAACGGGGCCAAGGAGCAACTCCTTTGAAATCCAGTTGTAATTACAGCCAGCTTGTCCAACCCTTGGCCCAGGACAGCTTTGAATGCGGCCCAACACAAATTCATAAACTGTCTTAAAACATTATGAGATGTATGCAACGACCCTTTTTTTTTTTACTCATCAGCTATCATTCGTGTTAGTGTATTTTATGTGTGGCCCAAGACAATTATTCTTCTTCCAGTGTGGCCCAGGGAATCCAAAAGATTGGATACCCCTGACAGAATCCCAGGATTCTTCTGCAATTTCTCAGAGGCCCTCTGTGCATACTCTGTAAACACTATCCACTTTCTTTATTACTTTTATTGGCAGTAGGTGTAACATTTTATTTGTTGGATATTTTACTGAAATTTTATTTGCTTTTGCTTATTTACTGATTGGTGGGAGGAAGTCAGAGGAGGAATAAATCTAACCTGTTTAAAAGAAAAGGCTAAAATATTCATAACATGCTCTCCAAAGAGCAGAGCTAGTCATCAAAGAAGCTGCATACCAATTACTCTATTTGTGGGTTCTGGATTTAAGATTATGAAAAAGAGCAAATTGTTGGTTTTCTTCTATCTGGGCCAAGGAGATATCCAGGCAACCAGGTAATTTAGTAAGAGTTGCAAATATAGTGCCTGGAGAAAATTAATTCTCTAAAGACTGCAGCTTCTACAGGCAGTAACTCTTAAAGTCCCCAAATTGGGATAGTGCATTTTAATTTCAATACACTAACAAGGACACTAAAAATCCTTGTGATTATTTTAAGGCATAACACTAGCTGAACTTGTGATTAAATATTCTCACAAATGTGTTATCAAAATGTGAAATGTTTACTTATCAAATGAGGAAATTAATCAAGGTCATTTGTGATACATTATAGAAGCTAAAAATGAAATTGCCTGACATAAAGATGATGAAACTGAAACTGAATATCTTAAAAACAAAAAAGGCAGAAACAACAAAAAAAAGGAATCTATATACAACACTATTTTTTATAGCAATGCGAAAACTGTACAGCAGGAAATGTGCTGTAGGAAATATGTCACCATAGGAAGTAAAATAATGTAATGAAAAGGTTCTTTGAATAAAGTGGGTTAAATTGATTTTCTTTGCTTCTTATTAAATTTGTGGACTTCAAAGTACCGAAGCTCAGCAATAGGCTTGAAACAAACCCAGTGAAAAGCAACTTTATTATTGAGCTGAGGATTGATATCAATAATAACTCACTAATAAAAAAGCTTGATAATGAAACTCCCAGTGCCTGATGTCGGTTGACAGACACTGAGAGTTTTCCCCAGGTACCCTGTGACCTAGAGAAAGCTTGGATTCCTGCCTTTGGCTTGGGGTGGCAAGCCCTGTGTCTTTACTCTACATTTTGATGCCAGGGAGACCCGGGACTGGAGCAGGGAGTGCCATGGGAAGAAAACAGAAGGAATGTTGTTCCCTTGTTTTAGCTTTGTGTTCATCCATTATGGATTTGTTTTTTTTGTTGTTTTTTTGTTGTTGTTGTTGTTTTTTAAGAGCATTTGAGATAGTTTGACAGCAGCAGTCATTACATCACTGACGAGGACGTTTACTTGTGTAAAATGCACCAGAAAATAGTGACAACTGTATGTTGTGCTATGAGGGTGTAAGAGATTTATCTCAAATGGCTTAGAAATCATAATATAGGCCAGTGTGATGGCTCACGCCTGTAATCTCAACACTGGGAGGCCGAGGTGGGCGGATCATGAGGTCAGGAGATTGACACCATCCTGGCCAACATGGTGAAACCCTGTTTCTATTAAAAATACAAAGATTAGCTGGGTATGGTGATGCGCGCCTGTAATCCTAGCTACTGGGGAGGCTGAGGCAGGAGAATCGCTTGAACCCAAGAGTTGGAGGTTGCAGTGAGCCGAGATTGTGCTACTGCACTCCAGCCTGGTGACAGAGCGAGACTCCGTCTCAAAAAAAAAAAAGAAAGAAAGAAAAGAAAAGAAATCATAGTATTTCTCCGTATGATGAAACTCCACACTCGGGGGAGTGTCCCACAGGGTAGGGGGGCAGCTATCACCCATGAAATATGGTACTAGTGTTGAAATATTGTCTGTTTTCACTTGCTTCCTCTACCGTTAGCATTCATTACAGCCCTTTCCTTTAACTTTTTAATTTGTACTTTATTGCTTTGTTTTGAGTTTAATCTATTCTCCATGTCAGCAAAACAAAGACTTATCTCTAGGGAAGAATCTCTGAGTGATTCCCAGGGTTTGGGGGTTGAAATGGGGACATCTTCATGATGAACTTAAGCCCTTAAACTTCTTTTTGCATCATAACCTTTGAGTTCTTCTTTGGAGCTTAGCTGTGATTTATTGTTTTCACTTTAAAACAATACATTTAACATGTATGACATCTTTCAGACACATGAATAGGATCAGAGATTAATACACACCCATATACCCAGCCCCTGGCTTAAGAAATACATCACAAATATAATGAAGCCCCTGGGTGTCCTTTCCCCATTACACCTCCTTTCCTGTCCTGCAGAGGTAACCGTTATCTTTTTTTTTTTTTTTTTGAGACAGAGTCTCACTCTGTCGCCGGGGCTGGAGTGCAGTGGCCGGATCTCAGCTCACTGCAAGCTCCGCCTCCCGAGTTCACGCCATTCTCCTGCCTCAGCCTCCCGAGTAGCTGGGACTACAGGCGCCCGCCACCTCGCCCGGCTAGTTTTTTGTATTTTTTAGTAGAGACGGGGTTTCACCGTTTTAGCCAGGATGGTCTCGATCTCCTGACCTCGTGATCCGCCCGTCTCGGCCTCCCAAAGTGCTGGGATTACAGGCTTGAGCCACCGCGCCCGGCCGGTAACCGTTATCTTGAATTTGGTGTTTATAATTCCCACATTATCCATTCTTTAGATGATGGATATTTGGGTCATTTTTATTTTTTTTGGTGTAAAAACAGTGTGCTCTGAAATTCTTGCATGTTTCCTTCTTGTGCACATGTGTGAGAGTTTCTACATATATATCAAGGTGGAGGTCATCATCATTTGATCTCCAAAGTATTGTACCCATTTATACTCCCAAGATCTGTGTATGAGAGCTACCCTTTCTCCATAGTCTCAATTGTGGAGCTTTAAACATTTTTAGATGTGAAATGGCTTCTCAGTTCCATTTCGCTGACTACTAATAAGGTTAAGTTATATTTGTATATATATATTGGCCATGCGTGTTTCTTTTTCTGTGAATTACCTGTTTACATCTGTTGCCCATCTCCTTATTTGATTATTTTTTGCTTTTTGATTTGTAGATGCCCTTTATGTATTCTGAACGCTAATTATTTGTCTTTTAACTTTGTTAATAGTGATTGTAGAGGTATAAAGGGTTTTTTGTAGTCACATTTGACAATTCTTTTTCCTTTTTTTAACTTGCTAAAGAAAACTTTTCTAACCTGAGGTTATGAGGATTTTTTTGGATATCAAAAAGTGTAAAAGTTGGCCAGGCGCGGTGGCTCAAGCCTGTAATCCCAGCACTTTGGGAGGCCGAGACGGGCGGATCACGAGGTCAGGAGATCGAGACCATCCTGGCGAACACTGTGAAACCCCGTCTCTACTAAAAAAATACAAAAAACTAGCCGGGCGAGGTGGCGGGCGTCTGTAGTCCCAGCTACTCGGGAGGCTGAGGCAGGAGAATGGCGTGAACCCGGGAGGCGGAGCTTGCAGTGAGCTGAGATCCGGCCACTGCACTCCAGCCCCGGCGACAGAGCAAGACTCCGTCTCAAAAAAAAAAAAAAAAAGTGTAAAAGTTTTATTTTTTATATTTAAGGCTCTACCTGGAATTGATTTTTGTATGTTGAGAAGTAGGAATCCATATAATATATGTCAATTAGATTTGCTGTGTGATTAACCACCCCAAAACTTAGTGGGTTAAAAGAACCACCATTTATTTAACATATATTCCTATGAGACTGGGCTCTACTGGGCTCACTTGTGTGTCTGGTGGTCAGTTGCCAGTGAGCTGAGTCACTCAGCCCCTGGAGGTTAGCTGGTTGTCCACTGGGGTACAGGCGTATTGGCAGTGAGCCACAAAGCTCTCACCACTCAGCAGACTAGCTGGACTTCTTCATTTGAGGGCAGCAGGTTGCAAAAGGGAATAAGCCTCATTGTGCAAGCCTCTATGTGCAGTGTTTGCTAACATCTCATTAGCCAAAGCAAGTTATGTGACTGGGCTCAGACTCTGAGTTAAAGGCATTAAAGTTACATGATAATAGAACATGGATACAGAGAGGGGAGCAGTTGCTGGCCTTTTTTATAGTCAATTTACCATAACATCCAGTTGTCCAAGCACCATTCATAATATAGTTCATTCTCATCCCAGTGATACATAATTTGCCCTCTGTGGAATGTCATGCTCACACATTTATGATGTATTTCTGTACTCTGTTCTTTTCCTATCCTAACACCAATCCCACACTATCTTAATTTCTCTATTTTTAAAATAAGTCTCGATGTTGGTAGGACAAGTAGTCCCTGGACTTCATTCTTTTGAAGCCATCTAGTTTATTATAGTAGTTTTAAGGAACTAGAAGGGGTGGAAGAGGAAACTTTAGATTAAAAGGGATTTAAAAGATATAGTATTTTTTAATGGGCAAGACTAAACTACCGTGTCTAGGGATGCACACTGGGTGATAAAGCTATTTTAAAAGACAAAGAAGTGATGACTATAAAAGTCAGCATTGTGGTTGCTTGATGCCTCATGGGTAATGTTGTCAGATTTAGAAAAAAAAAAAAAAAAAAGGACACCAGACTCCCAGGTGAATTTGTGCATAATTTTTTGTAGTATAAGTATGTTCCAACATACTTATTTATCTGAAAGTTAAATTTAACTGGGCCACCTGTATTTTACCTGGAAAAATCCTGATTTTATTCAGGGTGATAATGTGGTTTACATTGCCCAGCCTTCCTTATAGCTAGGAGTGGTCACGTGTCCACACGTGGGCCAAAGCAATTTAAATAGGAGTCACTGGGCAGGGCTTTTAGGAAAGCTGACTCTTGCCTTTGTCAGTTTTATTATCGGATTTGTATCACTTCATAAGAAAAAATGCCTTCTTTTACTATATTCTCGCACACATTGAGTAGCATTAGGATTATTGTTTCCTTTATGATTAGAAAGAATTCTTCTAAAAACTATTTGGGCCTGTTTTGAGGGTGGAGAATGGGAGGGAATGATTGTTTGATAACTATTTCTTCTATGATTGTTGGCAAGGTTTAGTTTTGTCTTTTATCTGAAGTTTTGATAAAAATATATTTTTCAATCCCAGCTACTTTGGAGGCTGAGGCACAAGAATTGCTTGAACCCAGGAGGCAGAGGTTGCAATGAGCTGAGATTGCACCACTGTACTCCAGCCTGGGTGATGGAGTGAGACTGCCTCCAGAAAAAGAAAAGAAAAAACAAATATATATATTTTTCCTAGGAAATTACCCATCTAAATTTTCAAGCTTATCAATATAGGATTGAATGAGGTGATTATTCTTTATTTTTAAAATTTCTTCTGCATTTATAGATTTCTTTTTATTATTTATTTTGTATATTTGTTTCTCTTTTTTTCTTAATTCAGTTAGCTGATCATTTGTCTTTACCTTTTTTTTTCTCTAAACAACAACTCCTTGGACATACTTATTCATTCTCTCATTTTCTGTTTTCTAATTTAATTTCCACTCTTATTTTTATTTCCTCCCTTTTGCTTTCTTGAGCATGCCATTACTCTTTTCCTCACTCTTACCACCTTTTGTTAGTTTTACAATCTCTACACTGCCAGAGTTAATAACATTTGCACTGTGTTCTATAAACATAATCCTCATGTTTATTTTATATTCAAGGCTCTTGCCAGTTTTTCCATTCACCTCTTAGTTAGCCGAAGATTACCCTCTATGCATTTTTTCAAAGAAGGCTGATGAGGCCAATGAGAATAATATTCCCTGAGTTCTTACATTTTCATACCTATTATCTGGCTTTTTTTGTTTACTTCAACCATAGGTTGGCATAATATATAATTTCCGGCTTATATTTTACTTTTCAGAAGGATTCTATAGGCTTTTACTGGCATTGGTGTTACTGTAGTAAAGTCTGAGGACAGCCTGATTTTTTGCCCCTAATAAATGCCCTTGATCTTTTTATTTAGCTTCCCAAATGATTCTTACTTTATCTTTGAAGATCAAGAATTTTACTAGGCCATCTGCTGATGTTGACATTCTGTTCCTTTCTTTCTTGAGTTTTGCTCTCTCGTTTCAGTTTGTAAATTGAAATATGCTTTTATTTCTGGTGAGTTTTCTTCAATTACATCTTTAAATATTTTGTTTGCTCCATTTTGTTGTATTTTGTCTATTGTTGTATAAGAATTTACCCTACGACCTATTTAGCAGCTTAAAACAAGACCCATTTATTATCTCAAAGTCTCTATGTGTCAGGAGTCTGCGCATAGTTTTACTGGATCCTCTGGTCAGCATCTCACAAGGCTGCAGTGAAGTTGTCAGCTGGCCTCATGGTCTCATCTGAGGCTGAGTTTTCTTCCAAATTCAACTGATTGTTGAAAGAATGAATTTCCTTGCAGTTGTAGTGGCTTGCCTCTTCAAGGTCAGCGGGGGAGAGAGTGTGTCTGAAATCTTGCAGCACCCCAGTTCTTTTTTTAAAGACCTGATTAAGTCAGACCCACCAGGATCATCTCTTTTGATTAACTAGATTAACTGGCTGGGGATTTTAACTACATATGTGAAAGCCCTTCACCTTTGTCAAATTCTATTGGCTAGAAACAGAGCACAATTTCCACCTGCACTCAAGAAAAGAGGATTATACAAGGAGTCACCTTGGGGTGTGTCCACCACACATTATTTTTTTTTTCTTTTATGTATTTTCCAATCATGCATAGATGGATCTCGTTCACCTGTTCTCCCTGTCTATCATTTCCTGTGGACTCCTTTTCAATTCTGTATTTCCATTCATGTTGCTTATTTATTTACAGCATCGTCTGATTGCTTTTGCTGCTTCTGTCTTTGCCCTAATTTCTTGATGTTTTAATTTTTTTTCTGTTTTTTTCCTAAGCTCTGCCAGATAATATTTCATCTGTCCCCCCGCTTTCTATTCCCCACTCCCTTCTTCCCTCTTCCCCTCCTCACCTTCTCCTCTTCCCCTCCTTTCCTCCCCTTCTCAGAACCCTTGTTCCCTTTCGTCTTTTAATTCTCTCGTCTTGGTCTCTTTTGTGCTTTTATTTAATATAAGCATTTTTTTTTCACTCATGGCTGAATGTTTTGTCACACTTTTATTTGCATTGTGGCAATTTTCTGGAGTATAACCTTTGTTGTGGTATCTTTCAAAAGATCTTGAGCTTTTTATTTACTCATTTTTGAGTGAGTGAGTTTTTCCTCTACTATTATTTGTAGGAGGTTTATGTGTGAACAAGGCCATTGGTTCACAGTTATTTTTTCGTAGCACATTGAAGATTTTGTTTTCTTACTTCTACTGTTACCCTTGAAAAGTCTGCTGTTTTCAAGTCACCATGTCTTTAAAGGTAATCTCTTTTTCCTCTGGTTGCGTCTAAGTTTTTTTTTTTTTTTTTTGAGACAGAGTCTGCTCTGTCGCCCAGAGTGGAGTGCAGTGGCCGGATCTCAGCTCACTGCAAGCTCCGCCTCCCGGGTTCACGCCATTCTCCTGCCTCAGCCTCCCGAGTAGCTGGGAGTACAGGCGCCCGCCACCACGCCTGGCTAGTTTTTTGTATTTTTTTAGTAGAGGCGGGGTTTCACCGGGTTAGCCAGGATGGTCTCGATCTCCTGACCTAGTGATCCGCCCGTCTCAGCCTCCCAAAGTGCTGGGATTACAGGCTTGAGCCACCGTGCCCGGCCAGATTTTTTTCTTCTTAAAGTATTTGGTGTTCTGGTTTCTTTATGTTGTGTGTAGATTTCTTTTTGGTTGTCCTGAATCTATGGATTTCTGTATTTTATTGGTAAAATTCTCACCTATTTTACCTTCAAACATGTGTCACGTGTCATTTTATGTGTTTTCTCCCTCTTTCTCTTTTTTTTTTTTTTTTTTAAGTCAAGGTCTTGCTGTGTCACCCAAGCTGGAGTACAGTGGCACAACCATAGCCCACTGCAGCCTTGAACTCCTGGGCTGAAAATCCTACCACCTCAGCCTCTTGAGATCCTGGGACCACAGGTGCACACCACCATGCCCAGCTAATACTTTTTTACTTTTTGTAGAGATTATATTGCTCAGGCTGATCTTGAACTCCTGGCCTCAAGCGATTCTCTCATCTTGACCTCCAAAGTGTTGGGATTACAGGTATGAGCCTTTGCACACAGCCTGTATTTTCCCCTTCTGAAATTCCAATTAGAAATATCATGGAACATTGTGAATATCTTCCATGTCTCATCTTCTTTTTTTCCCTTTTGTCATCTCTGTGGTACATTATAAACAAATTTTTTAACAATTCTAACTCCCATGCCACAAAATCTCTCCGTTTGGTTTTATTTGACAATATCTTTTTTTTTTTTTTTGACACAGAGTCTCTATTACCCAGGCTAGGGTATAGTGGTGCGATCTCAGCTCACTGCTGCCTCTGCCTCTGAGCTCAAGCAATCGCCCTACCTTAGCCTCCCAAGTAGCTGGGACTTTTTGCCATGTTGCCCATGCTGGCCTCCAACTCCTGGGCTCAAGTGATCCTCCTACCTTGGCCTTCCAAAGTGCTGGGATTATAGGCGTGAGCTACCACTCCCAGCCAACAATATCTCTTTTTTTTTTTTTTACCAGTTTTAGAGTCCTCTGGGTACTTCTTTAATCATCTTCAGTGTACTTATTTGACAATTTGCACTAGTAATCCTTCCATCTGAAGCTGTTGGGGGCCTGATTTTGCTGTATTCTTTAACTTTCTTGCATGATATTTGCTTCCTTGTGTGTTTTGTAATTTTGAATCGTGAGCTCTTGTTTACCTTGTTCTTCAACCCAGGACACTCAATCTTCAAGAAGAGAGTATGTGCATAGGCTTTTCCAGGCATCTTAGGACTGTTAACATCTCAAAATCACTTTGTGCTCATTTCTTGGCATAGAGTTACCTGTGTCGTGTATGTTGTGAGTTTTTGAATCATGAACCAACATAAGGAAGACCTTTTATTATGTTGGTTATGACTTTCAAGGAGTAGTTTTTTTCCCCTGCTTACAGCCCAAGATGAGATATACAAGTTTCCATATCAGATAGTTACTTTGACAGGCAGGCAGGCAGGGAGATATTTGTTTGTTTTTGTCCATCCTTTCAATAAAGGAATCATTCCTTAAGGTTTCTAGCTGTATGCACAGATCTCACTCCAACCTCCACATGTTGTCTTTCTGACCTTCATGGTCATTAAAATCTAAACCCCTTGGGTATCAAGATTGGGACATGTTCCAGTACCACTTCACCACTCCAGTTTTCAGTTACTTGTTTTTAGTTTTTAGTTTTAAAATGCTGTTTTTAAAGAGAAGTTTTAGGCTCACAGTAAAATTGAGCAGAAAGTTTACATATACTCCCTGTCCTAATACGTGCATAGCCTTCCCTATTATCAGTATCCCAGACTAGAATGGTGTGTTTGTTATAATCAGTGAACCTACATTGACACATTGTTATAACGTTAAGTCCATAGTTTACATTAGGATTCACTTATTTCTCCCTTAACCCTTGGCAACCACTGATCATTTTACTATCTCTGCAATTTTACTTTTTCCACCACTGGAAATGTTACATATTGGAATCATACAGTATGTAGCCTTTTCAGATTGGTTTATTTCCTTTAGTGATGTACATCTAAGGTTCCTCGGTATCTTTTCATGGCTTGATAGTTCATTTCTTTTTAGCACTGAATAATATTCCATTGTCTGGATGTACCACACTTTATAAATCCATTCACCTACTGAAGAATATCTTGATTGTTTCCAAGTTTTGGTAACTATGAAAAAAACTGCTATAAACACTCCTGTGCAGTTTTTTGTGGAGACATAAGTTTTCTACTCCTTTGGGTAAATACGAAGAATACGATTGCTGAATCATATGATAAGAGTATGTTTCATTTTATAAGAAAATGCCAAGCTGCCTCCCAAAGTGGCTGTATCATTTTGTGTTCCCATCAGCGATGAACCAGACTTCCTGTTGCTCTACATTCTCAACAGCATTTAGTCTTTTTAAAAATTGTTTTGGGCCAGGAGCGGTGGTTCACACCTGTAATCCCAGCAATTTTGGGAGGCCAAGGCAGGCGGATCACCTGAGGTCAAGAGTTCGAGACAGGTCTGACCAACATAGAGAAACCCCGTCTCTACTAAAAATACAAAAATTAGCCGGGCGTGGTGGCAGGTGCCTGTAATCCCAGCTACTCGGGAGGCTGAGGCAGGAGAATCGCTTGAACCCGGGAGACGGAGGTTGCAGTGAGCTGAGATCGCACCATTGTACTCCAGCCTTGGGGACAAGAGCGAGACTTCATCTCAAAAAAAAAAAAAAAATTGTTTTGTTTTTTCCTTCTACCAAACTAAGCATTTAGTCTTGTCAGTGTTTTGGATTTTGGCTATTCTAATAGGTGCATAGTGGTATCTGATTTTTAAAATTTGCAATTCCCTAAGGACATATGATGCTGAGCGTCTTTTCATAAGTTTATTGCCATTTGTATATCTTCCTTGGTGAGATGTCTGTACAGATCTTTTGCCTATTTAATTTAATTAATTAATTTTTTTTTTTGAGTCCAACTCTGTCACCCAGGCTGGAGTGCAGTGGTGCAATCTCGGCTCACTGCAACCTCCGTCTCCCGGGTTCACGTGATTCTCCTGCCTCAGCCTCCCGAGTAGGTGGGACTACAGGCACGAGCCACCACACCCAGCTCATGTTTTGTATGTTTGGTAGAGACGAGGTTTCACCATGTTGGCCAGGATGGTTTCGACCTCTTGACCTTGTGGTCTACCTGCCTTGGCCTCCCAAAGTGCTGGGATTACAGGCGTGAACCACCACGCTTGGCCTTTTGCCTATTTTATAATCAAGTTGTTTACTTTCTTATTGTTGAGTTTTAAGAGTTCTTTGATATTTTGGATAACATTCCTTTAACTGATAAATCTTTTGCAAATATTTTCTCTCAGTCTGTAGCTTATCTTCTTCTTTTCTTGACAGTTTCATTGGCAGAGCAAAAGTTTTACATTTAGTGAAGTCCAGTGTATCAATTCTTTTTTGCCCAATGCAAGGTCATCTAGATATTCTCCCATGTTATCTTCTAAGAGTTTTATAGTTTTGTACTTTACATTTAGATCTATGATCTGTTTGAGTTACTTCTTGTAAAGGTTATAAGATCTTTATCTAGATTTATTTTTTACGTGTGGGTGTCCATTTGTTCCAGCACCATTTGTTGAAAAGACTGTCTTTGCTCCATCACATTGCCTTTGCTCCTTTGTCAGAGATGAGTTAACTACAGCCTGGTGTGCAGTGGTGCACACTTGTAGTCCCAGCTGCTCAGTAGAGTTCCATAGTTTTCTTTAGGAGGCTGAGGTGGAAGAATTGCTTCAGCCTAGGAATGTGAGTCAGCCTAGGCAACATAGTGAGACCTCATCTGTAAAATAAATAAATAAATAAATACATAAATACACACATAAATAAATAAGACCAGTTGACTGTATTTATGTGGGTCTATTTCTGGATTCTCTATTCTGTTCCATCTATTTGTCTGTTCTTTGGCCAATAGGTAAAATATCATATTGTCTGGATTACTACAGTTTTATAATGTCTTGAAGTTGGTAGTGTGTGTTCTGACTTCATTCTTCTTTGATATTGTCTTGGCCATTCTTGGTCTTTTTACCTCTCCATATGCAATTTATTTTTATGTATTTCTTTAGAGACAGGTCTTGCTCTGTCACCCAAGCTGGAATGCAGTGGCATGATCATAGCTCACTATAACCTTGAACTCCTGGGACCAAGTGATCCTCCCACTTCCGTCTGCTGAGTAGCCAGGAGTGCAGGTACACATTGCCTTGCGCAGCTAACTTAAATTTTTTTTTTAATTTTGTAAAGAATGCGGTCTCTCTATTTTGCCCACGCTGGTGGTCTCAAATTCCTGGCCTCACGTGATCTTCCTGCCTTGCCTCTTAAAGTGCTGAGCTTACAGGCATAAGCCACTACTCCATATACAGTTTAG
Organism: Trachypithecus francoisi; assembly: GCF_009764315.1. NCBI lineage: Eukaryota > Metazoa > Chordata > Mammalia > Primates > Cercopithecidae > Trachypithecus > Trachypithecus francoisi. The sequence continues at coordinate 164,420,415 of NW_022681453.1, forward strand.
AACCAGTTTGTTGATACCTACAAAATAACTTGTTGGGATTTCAGTTGAGATTGTGTTGAATCTATAGATCAAGTTGTTGGCAAGAACTGACGTCTTGACAATATTGAGTCTCTGCATTTATTTAGTGCTGCTTTGATTTCTTTCAACAGAGTTTTGTAGTTTTTTTCATGCAGGCCTTACACATTTTTAAAAGATTTATACCTAAATATTTCATATGTAGGGTACAAATATAAATAATATTATTGTTTTATTTTATTTATTTACTTGTGAGACGGAGTCTCGCTCTGTCGCCCAGGCTGGAGTGCAGTGGCGTGATCTTGGCTCACTGCAAGCTCCGCCTCCCAGGTTCACGCCATTCTCCTGCCTCAGCCCTCCTGAGTAGCTGGGACTACAGATGTCCACCATCACACCTGGTTAATGTTTTGTATTTTTCATAGAGATGGGGTTTCACCGTGTAAGGCAGGATGGTCTTGATCTCCTGACCTTGTGATCCACCTGCCTCAGGCTCCCAAAGGGCTGGGATTACAGGCGTGAGCTACTGCGCCCAGCCAATAGTATTATGTTTTAAATTTAAAAGTCCACTGTTCTTCACTGATACATGAGAAATAAATTGATGTTTGCATATGAACCTTGTATCTACAACAATGGTATAATAACTTATTAGTTACAGAGATTTTTTTATTAATTCATTCCAATTTTCTACATCAATGACAATTTCATCTGTGAACAAAGGCAGTTTTATTTCTTCTTGCCCAGTCTGTATCTTTTCTTTGCTTTTTGCATTAGCTAGGACTTATGGTACGATATTGAGAAGCAGTGGTGAGAGGGGGCATCATTACCTTGTTCCTGATGTTAGTATAAAGGCTCTAGTTTCTTACCACTAACTATGATGTTAGCTGTATGTGGTTTTTTTAAATCAAGTTGAGGAAGTTCCCCTCTATTTGTAGTTTACTGAGAGTTATTATCATTCCAAATGGGTATTGTATTTTGTCAAATACATCTATTTGACATCTATTTTTTTGCATCTATTGATACGATCATGTGATTTTTCTTTTCTTTTTTTGAGACAGGGTCTCACTCTGTCGCACCAGCTGGAGTGCAGTGGTGCGAACACAGCTCACTGCAGCCTCCACCTCCTGAGCCATGTGATCTTTCTTATTTAGCCTGTTAATGTGATAGATTACATAAATTGATTTTCAAACATTGAACCAACCTTTCATACCTGAGATAAATTTCACTTAGTCATGGTGTATAATTTCTTCTATGGATTATTAGATTCAATTTGCTAATATTTGTTGGTGCAAAAGTCGTTGTGGTTTTTGCCATTGAAAGTAATGGCAAATGACTTTTGCACCAACCCAAGGATTTTGCTAAGGATTATTGCATCTATAGTCATGAGAGATACTGCTCTGTAGTTGTATTAGAATTCTCTAGGGAGATACTGGGAGAACCCACCCCCAATATTTCAACATAGGTTCTATTTTCCATAAGTGTTGGCCATCTGAGAAATAAAGAGAGACAGTACAAAGAGAGGAATTTTACAACTGGGCCGCCGGGGTGACATCACATATTGGTAGGACTGTGATGCCTGCCTGAGTCTCAGACCAGCAAGTTTTTATTAAGGGTTTCAAAAGGGGGGGGTGTGAGAACAGAGAGTAGGTACAAAGATCACATGCTTCAAAGGGCAAAAAGCAGAATCACTGATAAGGGTCTAACAAAGATCACATGCTTCTGTGGGAACAGGGCAAAGGGCAAAAGCAGAACCACTGATAAGGATCCAACAAAGATCACAGGGCAAAGGGCAAAAGCAGAACCACTGATAAGGGTCTATGTTCAGCGGTGCACATATTGTCTTGATAAACACCTTAAACAACAGAAAACAGTGTTCGAGAGCAGAGAGCCTGTCTGACCACAAATTTACTAGGGCTGAGTTTTCCCAACCCTGGTAAGCCTGAGGGTTCTGCAGGGTCCATAAAAATCGCTATTATTCTGTTCTTTTTCAAGGTGCACTGATTGCATATTGTTCAAACACACATGTTTTACAATCAATTTGTACAGTTAACACAATTATCACAGTGGTCCTGAGGTGACGTATATCCTCAGCTTATGAAGATAACAGGATTAAGAGACTAAAGACAGGCATAAGAAATTATGAAAGTATTATTTGAGAACTGATAAATGTGCATATAAAGATGAAATCTTCACAATTTATGTTCCTCTGCCATGGCTCCAGTCGGTCCCTATGTTCGGGGTCCCTGACTTCCCATAATAGGAAGATAGGGCCAAAGGGATATATATAGAGAGAGAGATGAAAGAGATTTATTAGAGGAATTGGCTCACACAATTATGGAGGCTGAAAAGTCCAATGGCAGGCCATCTGCAAGCTGGAGACCCTGGAATGTTAATGGCATAACTAAATCCAAGGCCGAAGGCCTGAGAACCCAGGGGCCTGCTGGTGCAAGTCCTGGAGTCCACAGGCCAGGGCAGGAGAGGATGGGTATATCCCAGCTCCTGCAGATAAATCAACACACTTGCTTTTTCTGTTTTTTTTCCTCTCTCAGCTCTTGGCTTATTAGATGGTGCCTGCCCACATTGAGGGTGGCTCATCTTTACCTCATCCACTTAGACTCACACACTCACCTTCTCATGCTGATCACAAGCACATCCAAAAGTAATGCTTTACCAGGTTTCTACAGTGTTCCTTAATCCATTCAAGTTAACACCTAAAATTAATCCTCACAGTGGTTTTCTTTTGTCGTAATGTCTTTGTCTGTTTCAGTATTGGGGTAGTGCTGCCCTCATGGAATGAGTTAAGAAGTATTGCCTCTGAGGCCGGGCGCGGTGGCTCAAGCCTGTAATCCCAGCACTTTGGGAGGCCGAGACGGGCGGATCACGAGGTCAGGAGATCGAGACCATCCTGGCTAACATGGTGAAACCCCGTCTCTACTAAAAAATACAAAAACTAGCCGGGCGCCTGTGGTCCCAGCTGCTTGGGAGGCTGAGGCAGGAGAATGGCGTAAACCCAGGAGGCGGAGCTTGCAGTGAGCTGAGACCGGCCACTGCACTCCAGCCTGGGCGGCAGAGCGAGACTCCGTCTCAAAAAAAAAAAAAAAAAAAAAAAAAAGAAGTATTGCCTCTGATTCTGTCTTCTGGAAGAGAGAGTAGAGAATTGGTATAGTTTATTTCTGAATGTTTGGTAGAATTCACCAGTGAACCCACCTGGACTTGGTGATCTCTGTTTTAAAAGATTATGAATTATTGATTTAATTTCTGTAATACATGTAGGCCTCTTCAGATTGTCTGTTTTTCTTGTGTGAGTTTTAGCAAATTCTGTCTTTTAAGGAATTTGTTATCATTTTCCTTTACTTTGAGATGGAGTTTCGCTCTTGTCGCCCAGGCTGGAGTGCGGTGGTGCGATCTCGGCTCACTGCAACTTCTGCCTCCCTGGTTCAAGCAATTTTCCTGCCTCAGCCTCCTGAATAACTGGGATTACAGGTGCCCACCACTACACCTGGCTAATTTTTGTATGTTTAGTAGAGTGAGATTTCACCATGTTGGCCAGGCTGGTCTCCAACTCCTAACCTCAGGTAATCCACCTGCCTTAGCCTCCCAAAGTGCTGGGATTACAGGCGTGAGTCACCATGCCTGGACATCAATTTCTTAAATTGACATATAGGTTATCATATTTTGGGGAATAAAGTTGTTTATAATATTCCTTTATTATTCTTTCAGTGTCCATGGGATCTGTAGTTATGTGCCTTCTTTCATTGCTCATATCAGTAATATGTGTCTTCTCTATTTTTTTTTCTTAGCCTGGCTAGAGGCTTATTGATTTTTCTTGATCTTTTCAAAGAACCAGAATTTAGTTTTATTTTTCTCTATTGGTCTCCTGCTTTACATTTCATTGATTTCTACTCTAGTGTTTATAATTTCTTTCATTCTTCTTACTTTAGAATTAAGTTGCTCTTTTTCTAGTTTCATGAAGTAAAACTTTAGACTACTAATCTTATATCTTAATTCTTTTGTACATTTCTCTTGAGATTTCTTTTCTGACCCATTTGTTATTTTAAACTGTGTGGTTTTATTTCTAAGTATTTTGGGTATTTCCTGCTAAATTTATGTTATTGATTTTTAGTTTAATTCTACTGTGGTCTGGGAGCAGACATTGTGTTATTTCTAGTCTTTTAAATCTGTTAAGGTGCATTTTATGGCTCACAGTGTGTCTTGTCATGGTAAATGTTCCATGTGAGCTTGAGAAGAATCTGTATTTTGCTGTTATTAGATGAAGTAGTCTATAGATGTCCCTTGTATACAGTTGATTGATGGTGCTACTGAATTCAACTATGTCCTTGCTGATTTTCTGCCTTCTGGATTTTATTCATTACTGATAGATGGGTGTTGAAGTTTACAATTATAATAGTGGATACATCTGTTTCTCTTTGCAGTTCTGTCCATTTTTGCCTCATGTATTTTGATGCTCCAGTGTTGGCACGTGTACATTAAGGATTTTTATTTCTTATTAAATTGACCCCTTTATCATTTTGTGATCCACTTTTTAATCCTGATAACTTTCCTTGGTCTAAAGTCAGCTGTGTCTGAAATTTATATAGCTATTCCTGCTTTCTCTTGATGACTGTTAGTCTGTTTTCATGCTGTTAATAAAGACATACCCGACACTGGGTAATTTATAAAGGAAAGAGGTTTAATGGACTCACAGTTCCACATGGCTGGGGAGGCTTCACAATCATGGCAGAAGGCAAATGAGGAGCAAAGTCACGTCTTACATGGCAGCAGGCAAGAGAGTTTGTGCAGAGGAACTTCTGTTTATAAAACCATCAGATTTCATGAGACTTACTCACTACCATAAGAACAGTATGCAGGAAACCACCCCCATGATTCAGTTATCTCCACCTGGCTCTACCTTTGACATGTGGGGTTTACTACAATTCAAGGTGAGATTTGGGTGGGGACACAGCCAAACCATATCAGTTTTACTATTAGGATGGTATATCCATCCATTTACTACACAATCTACATGTGTCTTTATATTTAAAGTGGGTTTCTTGTAGACAACATATAGTTGAGTCATGTTTTTATCTACTGTAACAATCTCTTGTTTTGAATTGATATATTTAGACCATTGACTTTTAAAGTGATTATTGATATAATTGGATTATTATCTACCATATTTGTTACTTTTTTCTACTTGCTGCCTTTGTTCATTGTTCCTGTTTTTGTCTTCCACTCTTTTTCCGAGTTTTGGTGTTTTAATTGAACATTTTATGTGATATTGTCGCATGGTTTTGTCTGAAAGTATCTTATTTCTCTGCTTTTGAAGGTTAATTTTGTAGGATGTTGATATGGTTTAGCTCTGTGTTCCCACCCAAATCTCATGTTGAATTGTGTTCCCGAGTTTTGAAGGTGTGGCCTGGTGGGAGGTGATTGGATCACGTGGATGGTTTCTAACAGTTTAGCACTATCCCTCTAGTGCTGTCTCGTGACAGAGTTCTCATGAGATCTGGTTGTTTAAAAGTGTGTAGCACTTCCCACTTAGCTCTCTCTGTCTTCTGCCACCATGTGAAGATGTGCTTGCTTCCCCTTTGCCCTTCTGCCATGATTCTGAGTTTCCTGAGGCCTCCCAGCCATGCCTCTTGTACAGCCTGTGGAACCTCTTTTCTTCATAAATTACCCAGCTTCAGGTAGTTCTTTATAGCAGTGTGAGAATGGGCTAATACAGACACACAATGCTAGGTAGGTACTTTTTTCCTCTCAACACTTTAAATATTTCACATCACTATCTTATTGTTTGCATGATTTCTGACAAGTCAGATATCTTTCTTATCTTTGCTTTTCTATATATAAGATGTTTTTTTCCCCTCTGGCTTCTTTCAGGATTTTTTTCTTTATCTTTGCTTTTCTGCAATTTGAATATGATTTGCCTGCATGCATTTTTTTTTTATTTTTTTATTTTCATTTTTGGAAGTTAACCTGCTTGGTGTTCTCTGAGCTTCCTGGGTCTGATGTCTGATGGTTTGGTGGTTTGGTGTCTGATATTAATCTGGGGAAATTCTCAGTCATTATTGCCTCAGATATTGCTTCTATTCTTTCTCCTTCTGGTATTCCCATTGTACATATTTATAACCTTTGTAGTTCCACTGTTTGTTGATTTTTTTTGTTTTTTTCAGTCTTTTTTCTCTTTGCTTTTCAGTTTTGGGCATTTCTATTGTCATATTCTCAAGCTTAGGGATTCCTTCCTCAGCCATGTCCAATCTACTAATGAATCCATTAAAGCAATTCTTCATTTCTGTTAGTGTTTTTTAATCTCAAGCATTTATTTTTTATTCTTTCTTAGAATTTCCATTTACCTGCTTAGGTTACCCATTTGTTCTTGCATGTTGTCCGTTTTTTTTTGTTTTTTGTTTTTTTTCCAGTAGAGCCTTTGGCATATTCATCATATATATTTTATTTTATTTATTTTTTTTTTGAGACGGAGTCTCGCTCTGTCGCCCAGGCTGGAGTGCAGTGGCTGGATCTCAGCTCACGGCAAGCTCCGCCTCCCGGGTTCACGCCATTCCCCTGCCTCAGCCTCCCGAGTAGCTGGGACTACAGGCGCCCGCCACCTCGCCCAGCTAGTTTTTTGTATTTTTTAGTAGAGATGGGGTTTCACCGTGTTAGCCAGGATGGTCTCGATCTCCTGACCTAGTGATCCGCCTGTCTCGGCCTCCCAAAGTGCTGGGATTACAGGCTTGAGCCACCGTGCCCGGCCTCATATATATTTTAAATTGCTACTCTGATAATTACAACATCCCTGCCATATCTGACTCTGGTTCTTCTGGGGCTTTTTCTTTTTTGAGATAAAGTCTCGCTCTGTCACCCAGGCTGGAGTGCAGTGGTGTGATATCAGCTCACTGCAACCTCCACCTCCTGGGTTCCAGCAATTTTTGTGCCTCAGCCTCCCAAGTAGCTGGGACTATAGGCATGTGCCACCATGCCTGGCCAATTTTTGTATTTTTAGTAAAGACAGAGTTTCACCATGTTGGTCAGGCTGGTCTTGAACTCCTGACCTTGAACTCTTGGCCTCAAGCTATCCACCTACCTTGGCTTTCCAAAGTGCTGGGATTACAGACATGAGTTACTGCACCTGGCCTGACTCTGGTTCTGATGCCTGCTGTGTTTTCAAACTCAATTTTTTACCTTTTAGTATATCTTGTAATTTTTTGTTGGAAGTTGAACACAATATACTGAGTAAAGGCACTGCAGTAAAAAGGCATTTAATTGAAATGTGGTGGGAGGGAAAGTGTTCTATTGTCTTATAATTAGGCCTCAGTCTTTAGGGAGCCAGTGTTTCTGGACTGTGAACTTTATAAGTGCTTCTCAGCCCCCAGCTCCACTCAGGTGGGACAGAATGGGGCTAGAGTTGGATATTTCCCTTCCCCCAGGTCAGTTAAGCTTTGATAAAACACCAATAAGTTAGGCTCAGGTAAAAAACAGTTTCTCTTGAAGAGAGGCCTGCTAAAGACCAGAATGCTTTGTTTACTTTCCTTCTTCCTCTGGCAGAAGCGTGGGAGGATTTTTTCTCCAGTCTTCATTGTGAGAACCTGGTAGAGCTCCTACAGGTAAAACTTACAAAAGTGTGGGTGCCTCCATCTAAGTCTGGGCCCCTCTGGAGTTTTTTTATTTATTTTTATTTTTATTTATTTTTATTTTTTGTCTGTTTGTTTTGAGACGGAGTCCCGCTCTCTTGCCAGGCTGGAGTGCAGTGGCATGATCTTGGCTCACTGCAATCTCCGCCTCCCAGGTTCAAGCAATTCTCATGCCTCAGGCTCCTGAGTAGCTGGGACTACAGGCACACACCACCACGCCCAGCTAATTTTTGTATTTTTAGTAGAGACAGGGTTTCACCATGTTGGCCAGGATGGTCTCGATCTCTTGACCTCATGATCTGCCCGCCTCAGCCTCCCCAAGTGCTGGGATTATAGGTGTGAGCCACTGTGCTTGGCCCCCTCTGGAGTTTTTAACTGACTCATCCTGAGCATCCAGCAATTCATCAGTTACATTTTAGGTTTTCCTGTGGAGGTTCTGCTTGTGGGTTTGTGCTATGGTAACTTGTGACTCTGAATTCACTTGTGTGTTTCTCTAATACTGGGGACAGCAGTTTGCCCTGTGACATCAATTCCCTGATATATCTAGGAAGAGTTGTTGGTTTTCAGCTAGTTTAGTGTTCCTCTTGTTAGGATGGAGTGGCAACTTCCAAGCTCCTTACAGGCTGTACTGAAAACCTGAAGTCAGCCATTAATTTATTTTTTTTTTCCTTATGGTTTTCATTTATTAGAAAAACTGTGTAACATTGAATAAGACATTTTAAATCCTTGTAAAATAACCTTCATGTTTTCATTTATTCACATTGATTTTCAATCTTTGTTTACATGCATACATTTTAACTTAGCTATTACAGTAAATGTATAAAAATTTTCATTAAATGTGGCCGGGCGCGGTGGCTCAAGCCTGTAATCCCAGCACTTTGGGAGGCCGAGACGGGCGGATCACGAGGTCAGGAGATCGAGACCATCCTGGCTAACACAGTGAAACCCCGTCTCTACTAAAAATACAAAAAACTAGCCGGGCGAGGTGGCGGGCGCCTGTAGTCCCAGCTTCTCGGGAGGCTGAGGCAGGAGAATGGCGTAAACCCGGGAGGCGGAGCTTGCAGTGAGCTGAGATCCGGCCACTGCACTCCAGCCTGGGCGACAGAGCGAGACTCCGTCTCAACAAAAAAAAAAAAAAAAAAAAAATTTTCATTAAGTGTTTAGCACACCTTAAGTATATTTTATTTTCAGAATCTTCACAATTATTTTTTAAATTGTTGTTTAATATTCCACCTGACTGATATTCATTCATTTTCCTAATTTTCTTCCTATTGGATATTGTTTGTTTCTAGCTGTCTTCTGTTGAGATTCGTTCTTCAGTTTCAGCTAGCCTCAACTTACTAAACATGAGGCATTTTATATCGGATCTTAACTTTTTTTTTTGGTAGAGATGGGGGTCTCACTATGTTGCCCAGGTTGGAGTGCAGTTGTGCAGTTATGGCTCACGGCAGTCTTGAACTCCTGGACTCAGGTGATCCTCCCACCTGAACCTCCCAAGTAGCTGGGACTACAGGTGTGTGCCACCATGTTCTGCTAATGTTTTTTACATTTTTGTAGAGAGGGTCTCACTATGTTTTCCAGGCTGGTCTTGAACTCCTAGCCTCAAGCAATCCTCCCACCTTGGCCTCCCAAAGCGCTGGGATTACAGATGTGAGCCACCATACCCAGCCACATCAGATGTTTTTATTTCAACTTATAGAGGAAGGAATTTAAGTTTAGTTATGTTAAATATAACAAGATTATGTAACAAGTAAGCATCAGAGCAGGATTTCAACTCAGATATGCGGAAGATCAAAAGCCTGTATTCTTTACCTCCATGGTATGCCATTACTTCAGCAAATACCTTTTTTCCTTCTTTTGAATAACTTCCTAAGATAAAATCCCAGAAATACACTGTTTGTGATTCATAATACAAGTTTTCAAACTTGTTTATACTAGGAAGACATTGCTGTTCTTTATCACTATACTAGTTTATCCCTTAGTCTACTCAAAATTAATATTTTGAGTAGTACCAGTTTTAATTTTTTATTTTGTATATAAGTTCAAAGCCTTCCAAAGTGTTTGTTTATGATTTATTTTCTTGTTAAAATCTGTTCTTGTTCATTGCCTGTTTATAAGTGTTGTCTTGATGTTTATATTTGACATGTAAATTTTAATTTGTCAATCTGTTTCTTCTTTTAATTGTTCCAAATTTTAGAAAGTTATTTCAAGTATCTGATACATAATTCTAATTTATGCTAGTTTTTCTAACATTTGATATTCAGCTGCTGATTTTGAGTATATTTTTGTGTATGGCCTAAGATGCTATTATTCCTGTTGTTATTTAGTCATCCTAGTATTATATTCAATCAACCTCCTCCACCACCACCACTGTTTTGAGTGTGGTTGCATTAAAAAGCATGTGGGCTTTTGGTCAGAATAGATTTGGGTAAAATCCTGGCTGTGAGTATCAGTCCCCTACTACTTTAAGAGTAACTTTTTCACAAAAGGAGCTAGAAGATCCTCTGCTTTGCCTCTAGTGCTGAGGAATGTTGCACCTACAACTATCATGGAAGATGCTGAAGCCTCCGGTATGCAACCCTGTACTCCCAACACCCTCAGGGAGCCCCAGCTCTGGAGGCCTCAGACATTCATGCCAGGTAAAGCTGTAGGACAGAGGCCAGGCATGGTGGCTCACAGCCATAATCCCAGCACTTTAGGTGAGAGGATTGCTTGAGGCCTGGAATTCAAGACTAGCCTGAGCCACATAGCAAGACCCCATCTCTACAAAAAATTTAAAAAATTAGTCACACATGGTAGCGTGCACCTGTAGTCCCAGCTACTTGAGAGGCTCTTGGAGAGGGATCACTTGAACGTAGGAGTTTGAGGCTGCTGTGAGCTATGATCATGCCACTGTACTCCAGCCTGGGTGACAGAGCAAGACCCTGTCTCAAAAAAGAAAAAGAAAAAAAAAGAAGCTATAGGGGCTAGCTAGTCAGATGTCTGTCCTACTAAAAGTCTAGATGGCACAGGGCAATGGCACTTGTGTTAGAACCAGAATGCAGCTATGACTGACTTGGAACCATCTGTCAGAGGGAAAAAGGCAGGCAAATAGTTACTCTTTTGACCAAAGCAGAAGAAAACCAAAATGTCCAATGCCTCCAGGAAGAGAGGCAAAGATAGAGATACTAATCATTTCTCTACACATCTGGCATGCCGTGGGTGAAGAAGAGAGCCAACTTGGTGAATAGATCTGGAAAGGTTACCATCATTCTTGATTGAGCTCTGCCCTCCAACCAAACACCCCTGAGCAGCCGCAGCACGCCTCACCATGCTTCCCACCACACGTGGATCAAGAGCACCTCCACAGGTTCTCAGAAGCTACAGCACCAGGACCCCCATTTGCCTGCTTTTTGATGTTCCTCTTAAGACAGGGTCTTGCAATCACAGCTTACTGCAACCCCTGCCTCCTAGGCTCAAGCGATCCTCCCACCTCAGCCTTCCAAGTAGCTGGGACTACAAGTGCATGCCACCATGCCCAGCTAATTAAAATTTTATTTTTGGTAGAGACAGTGTTTCTCCATGTTGCCCAGGCTAGTTTCAAACTCCTGGGCTCAAGCAATCCTCCTGCCTCAGCCTCCCAAAGTGTTGGGATTACAGGCATGAGCTACCATGCCTGGCCTCTCTTGGTAATTTTGACTATGCCTCTCCCAAATATATACCTTTTGGCCTCTGCACGAGCGAAGGTGGCCTTTGGCATGTTATTTCCAGCACTGTGGTTTACTTCAGCTTTTTAAATTGTTTCCTTCATAATTTCTACTGTCATCCATTGTCAGCGTTTCTAGCTATCCTGTTAAGGGTTGTTCTTTTGTTTTGTTTTGTTTTGTTTTGTTTTTTGAGATGGAGTTTCACTCTTATTGCCCAGGCTGGAGTGCAATGGCATGATCTCGGCTCACTGCAACCTCTGCCTCCTGGGTTCAAGCTATTCCCCTGCCTCAGCCTCCCGTGTAGCTGGGATTACAGTGCCCACCACCACGCCTAGCTAATTTTTTTGTACTTTTAGTAGAGTTGGGGTTTCACCATGTTGGCCAGGCTGGTCCTGAACTCCTGACCTCAGGTGATCCACCCACCTTGGCCTCCCAAAGTGCTGGGATTACAGGTGTGAGTCACCATGCCTGGCCCCAAGGATTATTCTTTTGATTTGGGGGAACAGGGTTCCTTGGCCCTATTACCCACCGCATTGTTCTCCACTCTCTGCATCCTGAGCATCTTCATCTGCATTTTGCACTCCTGAGTACTGGCAGAGATGAGCACAAGGGTAATGGGATTTGAGGTAGTGACATTGTATCCACCACAGGCTTAGAGAGGTTACATCCACCACAGGCTTAGAGATGCTGTATCCACCACAGGCTTAGCGAGGTTACATCCACCACAGGCTTAGAGAGGTTACATCCACCACAGGCTTAGAGATTCTGTATCCATCACAGGCTTAGCGAGGTTGTATCCATCATATAGTTATGTTGCATCCATCATACATCTAGAGATGTTGTGTGCACTATGCAATCAGCAATATTGTGTCCATCATACGTTTAATAATCACAAAAAGCCATTACATTGCCCACATTTCTGAGCACCTCTTCCCTGAAAATTTTGACACGTGGTTCTAGGACATCACATTTTCCACGCACTGGTTCTTTTTCTTCTGGATATCAAGCCCTCAGGTCCACATTATCTAGAAGGTGGTTCTTTAAGGTAGTCCAAGAAGGAAATGGGGGAGAAATTTCCCAAAGGCTTTTAAAAGCAATACCTTGCTGACACTCATTGAAACTCATTTCAGAGAATTTGGTGATGGTTTTTGGAAACCATAAGCATTCCAGAAGAACAGAGTAGCTAGAAGTGCCCCCACCATTCATGTGTCCCAGGACTGACTGACGGTGGAAAAGCTTTATGTGTGTGTATTTTCCTTGCTGCCTGGTCAAGGTCTCCAATCAATAGTTTAAAACTTTTTCACGGTTCATTTTCGACCACTCAGAATTTCCTTTAACTTTCCTGCAAACTCAAATATGCATTTAAAAATAATCTGTTCCATTTTTGCAGGATATGGTTGAAAGATATTTCAGATTATCTAGTCTACCATATTGCCCCCCACCTTTTTTAAATCAGGAACTTTAAGCAAAAACCAGTAACAACCAGGTTCTTCAATGGTATTCCTGCCCTGGCCAAGACAAGCACCGAGTCCTTTAACTGACCTGCATCAAGTTGCTTAGGGAGATTTTTCCCTCTAGTTTGAGTGTTTAATGCTTTCTTTGCTGCTTATTTTCACTCAATATGGTAGAAACACTTTGAAATCTGCCCAAATTCCATCAGCACCCAAGAAATGAAGATGATGTTTCTGACTCATAACTTTCTTTGACATAAGGGAAAGATAGGAGTCAGAATAGAGGATATACATTCCTTTATCTTCTTCTCAAGTGCTTCTCCAAGTGTGACTCAGACCAGGAGCATCAGCATCACCTGGGAATGTGCCATAAAATGCAGATTCTCGGACCCTATTCCATACCTACTCAATCAAAACTTTCAGGCATGGGCTCCAGAGATCTGTGTGTTCAAGTCCTCAGGTGACTCTGATGGCATGCTTACATTTGAGACCCTCTGCTCTGGTCTGATCACCCAGAATCTCCCTTGGGAGAGCTTCCTTGAAATTTCTGCTTACTTCCCCCGCAGCATATTGAAGACTCTGCAGTGGTTGTTTTGTTTTGTTTTGAGACAGAGTCTCACTCTGTCACCCAGGCTGGAGTGCAATGGTGTGATCTAGGCTCACTGCAACCTCCACCGCTGGGATTCAAGCGATTCTCCTGCCTCAGCCTCCTGAGTAGCTGGGATTACAGGCACGTGCCACCACGCCCGGCTAACTTTTTGTATTTTTAGTACAGACAGGGTTTCACCTCCGCAGTGGTTGTTAAAGCTTGACCGCTAAATTGCCCTGGTTCTTCAGCATGTGCTAGGCAGGCTGGACCAGAAGCCAGGAGACCTGGCTCCCAGTCTCATTCTCATTACTAACCAGTCCTGGAGTTTTCCCTCACCATGAAAATGGGATTTTTACCATCTGCTTTCTCTGCTTTGTGTTGCAGGAAGATAAAAAAATAATAATAGTGGATATTCAAACAGCTTATGTTGCATGTAAAATGCAATGTGGCATTGATTGTAGATCCCTTAATTCAGACAGATTTCCCCACGCAGACACTGTGTGTCACAGGAGAATGGGCAGCATCACTTTTTACATCCAGTCATATTCTATGAAATTGCAACAAATTTGAACTTGTGAATATAAAAGATGCCATTGTGGGAGTGTGGTGAATAAAAAACAGCTTTCATGAAGCTCAAATCTTGAAAATCAGATGCTTTCTGGGTCTTCTTTAACTGTAAAAGAGATAAAGTATTAGAAATGGAGAAGGAAAGGAGGGAAAAAGCCATCCATTTACTGCTTAAGAATGTCTCTGCTGTCGCGATACCTAAGGTCACATGTGTAGCCACTTGGGTTAATGATACTCAGTTTGTCCACAGAGTGGCAGTAGCAACTGTCTGAGAATCAGTCTCAGCTGGGGTTCCTTCTGCCTACAGAAAGTGAAAGACAGACTGTTACTCAAATTCCACATGCAAAAAAAGACTTCTTACATTAAATACCTGGGCATTTCAGGAAGAAGTTTTATTTGACTTAAATTGTGAAGGCAATTTCTCATTTGAGGAAAAGAAAGATATAACATGTTTCGGTTGAAATGTCAAGATCCTTTGATTGCACATTTAGTTTCCTAGGATAAATTATTCTAGCCAATGGAGCAGAAACTGGCTAATCAAAGGAACAGTGCACAGTTACACTTCTATATGTCATTCTCTTTTTTGAAAATAATAGCTGGAATTTTTTTAAAAGTGAAATTACAATTTACCACCTCAACCCAGAGGACGTATTAGCTTGATAACTTACTCACGGTTGCTGGTGAGTTCAGGCTTAAATATCAGCTGCCACTCACAAGTGTTTACACTTGACCTTTCCGAATGAGACATCAAACGTCTTGGTAGTGGGTGGGTTTAAACAAAGCTGCCCACGCGAGAACCATTGTGGAGCTTCTTGCTCCAGGGCCAGTCACGGACAAGCTCATGACCAGCACACTCAGATGCGACAATCAGATAAGAAGAGGCAAGAGAAGACTTTCTGGGAAATAAAAGATCATTTTTGTGATTTCTTTACATTCAGATCATATTAATTAGATGGAGATAGACATTATTTCTCCTGTTTATGTAAAATAATTTAGACAATGAAGTCACGCAATTCATGAGAATAATTTAAAAACTGTTGGAACTTCCCAATGTTTTTCTTGGCATTCAGTCATTACACATAGAAATGTATACTATGCCGACTCCTAATGACTTAGCAGGTTCCTCAGGCTTTGTTCCACAGATGTGACATTTCCTCTGCCAAATTTTCCTGCCTCCTTTCCCAATCATAGGACTGCTGTTCTCCCTGACAAGTAAAGAATGGCAAGATCTGGCCGGGCGCGGTGGCTCAAGCCTGTAATCCCAGCACTTTGGGAGGCCGAGACGGGCGGATCACTAGGTCAGGAGATTGAGACCATCCTGGCTAACCCGGTGAAACCCCGTCTCTACTAAAAAAAATACAAAAAACTAGCCGGGCGAGGTGGCGGGCGCCTGTAGTCCCAGCTACTCGGGAGGCTGAGGCAGGAGAATGGCGTAAACCCGGGAGGCGGAGCTTGCAGTGAGCTGAGATCCGGCCACTGCACTCCAGCCTGGGTGACAGAGCGAGACTCCGTCTCAAAAAAAAAAAAAAAAAAAAAAGAATGGCAAGATCTTTTATTAAAAAAGATGTTTTATGTATCTTTTAAATTTTTTAATGTATGTATCTGCCCCTGAAATTATTAAGAATGGCTTAATAATAATCCCTTTCATCTTATTGCAGAAGACACTATTGTAATAGCATGACTAGGAAGGAAACATAGCTAATTATTAAGATGAATCATTTAGCAAGGTGGGGAAAAATCCCTTGTGTGTAAAAATATCTAGCGATTGACATGTTACCAAATTTATACAAAATAAATTTCCGTGTAATTGAGACTGATTTTTCCTCTTAGATGGAAAGTACCATCCTGATCAGGACTGGTGTTGGGGGAATGTTTTCCTTATGAAATGAGAAACAGAGCTTCTGTAGGGCCATCCGAGATCAGGATGCTTGCTTCAAGATGCCACTCTGCCTCTCTCCCCACCTGCCAAGTGTTTCCTGTCTCCCGGCTGCTTCCTATTGGCTTATTGTAAGGATTTTGACTTCTACGCTGCATGAACCGGGAGTCACTGAAAGAGTTTCAGAGGTGCACCTTGGTAGACTCAGGCTTTCTCTGGATCTCATTGGCCTGCTCTTACGAGTCCAGAATGGAAGAGGATGAGGACAAATGCAGGGGGATGTTAGGAGACCACTGGGCAGGTCCCTGTCATTTCTCTCTCTGTGATTCCTTTTGCTGCCACTTTCTCCTTGTCCCCTTGGCTCCAGCCCCCTGCCCTCCTTGCTGTTTCTTGCGCCTGTGAGGCATGCTCCTGTCTCAGGCTCTGTGCCTGCTGTGTGGTCACCCCGCAGACCCACGTGACTTCCTCCTGAACCCCCTTCAGGCCTCTGGTCAAACATCACCCTCTCATCGAGGCCTTCCTTGACCACACTGCTTAAAATTGTCCCCCTCGCTTCACCTTACCACCTTCGCTGCCTCATTTCTCCTTTGCACTTACTCACCATCTGACATGGTTATCCAGAGCACGAGCTCCACGAGGAAGGGTCTGTCTTGTCCACTGTTGGACCCCTGACACCCACCCCTGGGACTGGCCCACAGTTGGGAATTGCATGGCTGTCTGAAGCCAGCACCCTCCTGGTTCTGTTGTTCCCTGGAAGTGGGGTTCAGTGTACCCCACGAACCAAGGCCCTCATCTCAGAGGGCATGCACATGGTCGCCTCAAGTGTGCATTCACACTGGGCCCTTCCTGCAGTTTACTCTCCTGTGTCAGATGCCCTTCAATGAAAGCAAGTACATTGCCACCGTGTCACACTTCTAGTTACCATTTTCTTTATGGTCCAGGTCCTGACCAGCTCTAAAGATGGGCCAGCTGCTGTGTTTCCAAGAACCCCATGACTTCCAGGGCCCCTTGTTCCCAGGGAAGCCCCATACCCCAGTCGTCCTGTGCATAACCTCATGGGCCAGCACCTGGTAGCTGCTGGAAGGCTGGGCCCCTCCAGTCCTACCTCTAGTCCTGCCACTTTACAACTGAGCACCTCCCGCTGCAGCCTGCTGAGCCCTTCAGAGTCCTTGCCGCAGGCCCTGTTTACTTTTTCCTGAGAAGGTATCTGTGATGCCAAAGAGAGAGAAGCAGCATTTGCTAATTTGGATAAAATGTTTCTTTTGGAAGGGCAAATTGATGTACAGTTGTCCTTCAGTATCTGTTGGGACTGGTTCCAGGACCCCTGTGGATACCAAAACCCTCAAATGCTCAAGTCCCTTATATCAAATAGTGTAGAATTTACATATAAACTAAACACTTCCTCCTGTACACTTCAAATCATCTCTAGATCCCTTACACTACCTAATACAATCTAAATGCTATATAAATCATTGTTATGCTGTATTTTTTTTTTTTTTTTTTTTTTTTTTTTTTTTGAGACGGAGTCTTGCTCTGTCGCCCGGGCTGGAGTGCAGTGGCCGGATCTCAGCTCACTGCAAGCTCCGCCTCCCGAGTTCACGCCATTCTCCTGCCTCAGCCTCCCGAGTAGCTGGGACTACAGGCGCCCGCCACCTCGCCCGGCTAGTTTTTTGTATTTTTAGTAGAGACGGGGTTTCACCGTGTTAGCCAGGATGGTCTCGATCTCCTGACCTCGTGATCCACCTGTCTCGGCCTCCCAAAGTGCTGGGATTACAGGCTTGAGCCACCGCACCCGGCCTGTTATACTGTATTTTTTAAATTGCTTTTTTTTTTTATTGTTGTGCTATTATTTTATTGGGCTCCCCTCTCCCTCCTGCCCCAGTAATTTCAATCCAAGGTTAGTGGAATCCATGGATGCAGAAACAATGGATACTGAGGGCCGGCTGACTAGACCTATTTTTGTTGCAATTACTCATTCTCTTCTACCTCATTAAGCTTGATTCTTTCAAGCATGAATACCTGGTTGAACCTGCATAACCTCTTATTATCAACCCACCTTTGTTCACACACAAATGATTGCTGCTTAGAGCTCTCCTGCTAGGCTCCTTTGGTAAAATAAATTTTATTTTCTCAAGATAGAAAGAAATGTGATACCTTGCATGTTCTGTGGTTTCCTTGTTTTGCTGGATTGCAAGTCCTTCAGGCTTAAACAAATATTCTGTACCCCAGCATCGGTGGTACCCAGCTCTCAGTTAAGAAAGAGATGTAATTAATGTGAATGCCACTCTTGGCCCCAGGCACTCCTGACTTGCCTCCACTGGGGACTGGTTCATACCCTCCTCTCCTGGCCTCAGTTTCCACACCTCTTAGTGAGGCCTTTGCCTTATACTTCAGAAATATTGTCAGTATGACTTTGAAGATGAAAGTTCGCCCCCAAAACCACTCTCTGTTATCACTGTGAAACCAGAGATGGAATGGAAAAATGGATTTCTGAGACATTTTAAATTATTCCTTGCTTGTCTTTAGAGGCAAAATTCAGATAAGAAAGCTTATCAATTACACTTTTGTTTTTACTCAAAAACTCATGACTACTCACTCAAAAGCTCCTTGTTCTTATCTTAAAACATTGTTTACAGTGTCCCAGATGAATGGCAACAAATCCTGGGGTTTGGTGTTTGGATGGTACATTTATTTCCTGGGGAAAGAAGTAACAGTTTGAGATGGAGCAGGGTTGGGGTGGGAAAATACTTCTCATTCTGAGGAATATTTAATTTTGCCAAGATGAGCATTCCTAGTTCTTAGTCTGTTGATGAAAATAACTATGGTTTGTTTCTGGAACTTTTGACAAAAAAATAAATAACTTTGTAGCCTAGGGAGTTTGGTTTTAAAATGCAAACACAGGAGTTATGTATTGAAACTTGGACAGGGTGTCATTTTCTTTTTAAAGGGCAGCAGTATGATTCTGTGATTTGTCTTTGTTATCTTGACTTTTAATCCAGATTCCTGGGCAGTTGGTTAGCCCCAGGACATCTCCAGGGGCAGGTGGCCTGGCCTTGGCACACTACCCAGTAAATCTCTGCCTGAGAGGATGCTTCAGCTGGGAGGCCAGCCTGATTTGTAAAGGCAGAATTGGACTATTTACTCTAAAACACTCAGTAACACACACTGTTTAGAAAGAAACATTCCTATTCTGGGAGGTAAGAGGAGACACACAGAAGTGTCATTTACTTCTAGTCTTTTCTGGTAGAAGCTATGAAACTGAGTTTACTCTCTGGAAATTTGTAGTTTATTTTCTAGAAAATTGCATTTTATCACTGCAAAAAGGATTTTATTTCCAAGTGAGTAGGCTTTTGAGCAAGAGTTTTGGAGTCACAGAGACAGAGTTAAGAAAGTGATAATGTGCAGTGGCGATTCTCAAGTTCAAGGAGGAAAAATAACATGCTTTTATTGGGAGACTTTGTAGAAGCCAGCAGTTTCTTGGCACCAAATAAATAATTTTGTTGTGAATCGAGGGAGAATTATCCATAGTATTTTTTACTAACCAAAGAAATGCAAGGAGAATTATAATTCATCAGATTTTGATGGTCAGGAAAGCCAAGCTGTGTTATTAGGGTCATGACAATCACAGACATTATGGATGGCTGACCTGTAGTGTGTTTGTGTGGATAAAGGGCAGACGGTAGAGTGTGAAATATATCAAATTTATGCCAAATAATCTGGATAATTACTATTGCTTAACATTTAAGTGCACAGCTAGAAAAGTGGGTAGTGATGCACTACGGTCTTGCTGAACACTGGGTAAGAAAATCATGGCAAACGTTGAGTCTGTTTTGGAAATGTTCTAAAACCAGACTATTAACACAGTGAGCCATTTTAAATGTGGCTTGCTACGTGTTTGGAGAGAAACACATACTCTTTTATTAGGAACATGAAACAAACTCTTTGAGCCGCAGTATCACTGCGAGTGAGTTTAATTGCTGGGATTAATAAATCACAGCTGCGAACGTTAAATTCTTGGCAGGATTCTTTATTCAGCTGTTTTCCCCTTGCCCCATTACATTCCAGATTTACGGTCTGCATTATGTCTGGAGCCAGAAGTACGCTTGCTCTTTTCCTCTGCGGCTGTTACGTGGTTGCCCTGGGAGCCCACACCGGGAAGGAGAGCGCGGCTGAACATCACGAGGCTGAATATTATGTGGCTGCCGTGTACGAGCATCCATCCATCTTGAGTCCAAACCCTCTGGCTCTCATCAGCCGCCAGGAGGCCTTGGAGCTCATGAACCAGAACCTTGACATCTATGAACAGCAAGTGATGACTGCAGCCCAAAAGGCAAGAATGCTTCTCAGAACCTGAGTTTCTCTCGTAGAACACAACAAATTGCTCTTTACCCCTTGATCAGTAGTTGGGTAATCCCAGGCTTCCTACCACCCTCTGAAAAATCATCCAACGAGCGGATGCGATGGCTCACACCTGTAATCCCAGCACTTTGGGAGGCGGAGGCGGGCAGATCACGAGGTCAGGAGATCGAGACCATCCTGGCTAACACGGTGAAACCCCGTCTCTACTAAAAATACAAAACATTAGCCGGGCGAGGTAGCGGGCGCCTGTAGTCCCAGCTACAAGGGAGGCTGAGGCAGGAGAATGGCGTGAACCCGGAAGGCGGAGCTTGCAGTGAGCTGAGATCCGGCCACTGCACTCCAGCCTGGGCGGCAGAGCGAGACTCCGTCTCAAAAAAAAAAAAAAAAAAAAATCATCCAGCTAGTTAACCTGAGTTGAATTAGTCAGTTGGATTAGGAGCCTTATCCCTCAGAGAGTGGTCCATGGACCGGCAGCATCAGCATCCCCTGGGAGCTTGTTAGAAATGCAGGATCTTGGACTGCACCCCAGACCTACCAAATCAGAATGTGCATTTAGCAGGATCCCCAGGCGATGCTTTCACACGGCAAGTGTGAGAAGTCCAGGACTAGATCTCCGCTTCTCAAGTGTGGTTGTACATAAGAATCACCCAGCAAGTGGTAAACAGTATGGCTGCCTGCCTGGGTCCCGGAGAGTCCGTTGTAATTGGTGTGGAAGGGGTGTGGACTGGGCATTGGGATTGTTTCAAGGCTCCCCAGGGCAGTCTAATGTGCAGAAAAATTTGAAGATGACTGGGCGTGATGACCTCTCTGAGTCATCCAAAGCCTCACTGAAGTAGTAAACATCTGCAGGAATGCCTTTTGCTCCCTTCAGACTGTTGGGGGCTCGTTTCCGGTCTCTGTGTCAGACTGTGAACAGTCTGAGACCTTTGCCCAGACAGAACAGACCCCAAACTGACAAAGGGAAGGTCAGTGCCAGCCTTTGTGAAGGCTTCCTGGTTGACCTGAATTTCTTGCTCCCTCCAGGAAGGGTGGGGACAAAGGAGAGGCCCCCTGGGGGCAAAGAGGGAAATGTGGTGCCAGAGGTTGCCTAAGAAAATGCCCTGCTGGAAAACACAAACCCAAAGGGAAGTTTGGGCTGTAACTGGTGCAGGGTGACCAAGCGCAACTGCTTGAGGAAGCTCTGCTGTGCCTCAACAGGATGTAAACTCATTGTGAGCAACACTTTCCTGCTCTCTGGGAACGTAAAGGGCAGAACCAGCCCTGCCAGCAGGTCCTGCCCCAAACAGCCCCCGCCTTAGAGCAGGGCGGTCAGGATGGCCTGGACAGCCACAGCAATTTAAAAAGTGCTACGTTTTAAAAGTTTAGTCTATAATACATGTACAAAGGCTATGTGTATGGGGTGGGGGG
Organism: Trachypithecus francoisi; assembly: GCF_009764315.1. Lineage (NCBI taxonomy): Eukaryota > Metazoa > Chordata > Mammalia > Primates > Cercopithecidae > Trachypithecus > Trachypithecus francoisi. Next base: position 164,441,993 of record NW_022681453.1, read on the forward strand.
TGATTTTAGGGGGGTGTGTGTGGGTATAACATGATGTTGAAAGGCAACTTGAAGACTTGGTCCAGCTTCTGATGGGTGACACTTCTTTTTTTTTTCAACCAAGATCAACTTTTGCAAGGGTGATACTTTTCTTTAGTTCCAACCTGACATACGGTTTCTCCTTGAACACCTTCAGTGGCTCAGAACTCTCAGTCTCACAGGTCCATTTGTTCCAATGGTGGGAACTTCTGGACAGGTCTTCCTTTCAATGAGCAGCAGTCAGCCTCCCTGTAACTGCCACCATGATTCCATCCTCAGAGCTAAAGGGAGCAGGCCGTGTCCCTTAACCACGGCATGCCATCTTCTCCACCTTTGAGGGCAGCTGTCATGACCCCCGGCATTTGTCCCCCAGGCTGTATCCTCAGTCTCTTCCACAGTTCCTTAGGAGACTCAGTTTCCAAACCTTCTACTAAAGACTTCCACGTGTTCTCTGTGCTCAGAACTGTATGTAGCTCTCCCGATTCTAACAAGGGCAGGATGGAGAATTCTCACCTGTCTCATTCTAGATGTTGTCCCCAGAAAACCACTGGCAGCCACACGTCTCACTGTGGGTGTATAAGGCACTTGCCATCAACTAAAACACCTTTTCACACGAGCAGACACACATGCTGCTGTTGCCATCCTGTACTTATAAAGGTGATTGATTTAAGCTGAGGGCAAGACTTCACATTTATGCTGTTAAATTTCATCATTCCAGCCTGTTGGGCTATTTAGGGATCTTTACTGACATCCCAAGTATCAGTTACCTTTACGTCATTCACACATTTGATACACACCTGATTTATGTCTATGCTGACGTCAGTGTAAAAAAAACCCAGGCTATGCCCTCAGACCTCCTGATGACACTCATCTCCTAGAGGGCAGGCATTCTCTTGATAGAGATGTTTGCCTGCATGGCATTGAGTCCAGCACCTGAAATGTCATCTGCCTCTTGCTTCCCTCCCCCGTCCACCGAACCATTCTGAGACATTTGGCAAATGACACACTGAAACCCAGACTGTGACTGTAGAATTCTCCTGCATTCACCTTTCCATAACCTGCCCCCAAAGGAAAGGAAGCACTTAACACGGTTTTGTTGAATCCATGCCAGCTGCACAGCGTCACTCCGTCTCTATTTGTTTTCCAGGACCAGGATGAAGCTGTTGATGTGATCACTTTTAGAATTTACAGATATCTCAGTTCCCATACCTGGTTCTATGTTTTGTGTTGGTTTGTTTTCCAGCAGCACTTTTATTTTTCCTTACACGATGATGTGTTGCTGGGGCCTAATGTTCTCACATGACAGTAGAAAACCAGAATTTGTTGCCCTCTCTTTAAAGAATCGAGAATTGCATACAGAAAAACCTTACATAAATTAAAAAGGATGAATACATTTACAGGTGTAAATGCAAACGACTTTCAACTCAGACCAGTAACAGCCCATGGTGTTCCGGCAGAAAACATCAGCTAAGAAAGGAAGCTGGGTCCTAAGTCTTGGACTTTCCAAGCCTTACAGACCAGCAGCACAGAAACTACTGGTTCAGGAGCCCTTGCCAGTCTCTAGAGAAATCCCAGAACACGCAACCCTGACACATGAATACCCTGCACAGATCAGAGACTGCTGGCCACGCAGACTCACCAAGCCACAGACTTGTCTTCCATAAGCACTTTCTTACCTTAGCCACAAAGTGACCAAGCCACATGTACTGAGGGTTGAAAATCAAAGACATGTACAGGGTATTAAGCAAATCTGGTTATATGTTTTAAAGCAACTTCTAAGACAAATTGATAGCAAGTTTGTGTGAAAGTTTTATATCAAAGTTGTAAGAGGTTCCTGAGCAAACCAATTGAAACACAGTCATGCATTGCTTAATGACAGGGATATGTTCTGAAAGGATGCATCGTTAGGCCATTGTGTCATTGTGCATGCCTCATAGCATTTACTTACACAAACCTACATGGTAGGGCCTACTACGCACCTAGGCTATATGGTATGGCCCATTGTTCCTAGGTTATAAACCTTTACAGCATGTTACACTGAACACTGTAGACAGTTGTAGCAAATGGTAAGCATTTGTGTATGTAAACATAGAAAAGGTACAGTAAAAATTCAGTACTATAATCTTATGGGACCACCATCACATATGTGGTCTGTCATTGACCAAAATGTCATTATGCAGTGCATGACTATATTTCTGTCTCAGTAGAGGCATTCATGGGGCAAAAGCAGAGTCCAGTTTCAAGATGATTAGGCTGGGCAGTCACTTGGGTTTGTAACCTTCATTCCTCAGAAGGAAGGGGTTCTTGATCTCATTGAGGTCTACCAGAAAGTTGCTGAAGCCATTTATCAGGAATGCAAATTACTTCCTAGATATCCTCATCACATCAGACCCGAAGTTTTGCCCCAGCTCAGGTTTGGTTCCTTTCCTCATTCCTGGTCGATAATAATCTAGTATGTGTACATAATTTCAATGGTATTCTCCGTGAAGAACCGTTTGGTGATCTCAAAGTTTTGTTTTTAATAAAGAAAAATATCTGTCCACCTATAATTTTCAAAAATCTGAAAAGATGACTCATACAAATATAGAATGAATAAAGCTTTTATTTAATTCATTAATTAAGGAACCAGTAAGATGGTAAAGCTGGTTCAAAGGAAAATTTGAGGAATGGAAATGTGTATATCAGTCAGTCCAGTGATTGTTGAAATGAATTTCCTAATAGATGCAAAACTGGGTAATGTCCTGTAGGGCAATACAATTGTAATCTTTGAGGTGATCTTTTAAATAACAAAGTCAAACAGTGGTACATTCTGTAGCTAATTAAAGAGTAATGGAGTGAGCCTGTTACACAATACCCTAGTATAATTTGGAAAGGCTGCATCTCCATCATTGCCTTATTTTTAGGTTTGTGATAATTTTTCTTTACACGGTCATTGCTAAGTGTGCAATGAGATCATACTGTACTGGAAGGAACATACATTGGTATAGTATTTCTGGAAAGCAGTTTGGTGGTGTGTGTTAAGAACTTAAAAGTTTAATTTTTAGGCCAGGTGCCGTGGCTTATGCCTGTAATCCCAGCACTTTGAGGGGCCAAAGCGGGCGGATCACTTGAAGTCAGGAGTTTGAGACCAGCCTGATGGTGAAACCCCATCTCTACTAAAAATACAAAATTTAGCCAGGTGTGGTGGCGCATGTCTGTAATCCCAGCTACTCAGGAGGCTGAGGCACGAGAATTACATGAACCCAGGAGGCAGAGATTGCAGTGAGCCGAGATCACAACACTGCACTCCAGCCTGGGCGACAGACCAAGACCGTCTCTCAGAAAACAAAACAAAACTTAAAACTCTAATTTTTATACCCTTTGACCCAGTAATTTCACTTGTAAGACTTTCTTCCAAAGAAATAATCAGAGATGCAATTAAAGATTTGTGTGAAGTATATAATTATGCAATAAGTGTTTTGAGAACACCATGCAGATGGTCACCACAGTTTTCTTTTTATTACAAAAAGTTGGGGACACTTCACATTCCAATAATAGAGGATAAACTATGGCGTCCTCTTAAATATGATGTGGCCCCATTACAAATGTATTTTTGAACTTTTTTTTGTTTTTGTTTTGTGTGTGTGTGTGTATATGTGTGTGTGTGTGTGTGTGTGTGTGTGTGTGTGTGACTGAGTTTCACTCTGTCACCCAGGCTGGAATGCAATGGAGTGATCTCACCTCACCACAACCTCCGCCTCCCAGGTTCCAGTGATTCTCCTGCCTCAGCCTCCCGAGTAGCTGGGATTACAGGCGCCTGCCACCATGCCTGGCTAATTTTTGTAGTTTTAATAGAGATGGGGTTTCATCACGTTGGCCAGGCTGGTCTCGAACTCCTGAGCTCAGGTGATCTACCCACCTGGGCCTCCCAAAGTGCTGGGATTACAGGCATGAGCCACCATGCTTGGTTGTATTTTTTAAAGTTCTTAACGAGGAAAGTCAAGAAGTAAAACCATATATTTATTATGATCTCCATTATATACACATATACACGTATACAGAGAGAAAAAATAATGAAAATAACCAAAATATTAACAATAAGTATCTGTGTTATACAATTATGATTTTTTCCCCGTTTTCCAAATTTTCTACAGTTAAACTTTTGAAGCTTTTATAACCAGGAAAAAAATGTAAAAGTTTGAAATGTATTCCAGAAATAAGTGTCTCAAACTTTGCTAATTTGAATTATTCATGCCTTCTCTGCCTGTCTTCTCCACCTTCCTCCCTGGGGCTGGTATTCCCGGCTTGACATTTTAAACCCTGTAAGTGGAGAGCAGTGGAAGAATGATGCCCCAGCCCTGAGAGCTGAGGGCTGCCCTGTTTGTTTGTATTTTTTTAGGTTGCTGTAAATGTCACAGGGAGCCCCAGGCCATCCCAGCCAGGAAGCACAAGATGTTACCAGGTGTGGGAAAAGGCCTTTAGGGTGGCCAGAGTCCCAAAGGGAGCCTCCTAATTCCCAGCTGGGGAATGGAGATTTCAAGTGAGTTCTTGTTTCCAGGCTGAGATCAACACACTTGCCTCTTACCCACTGGCCCAGTGGGTCCTAACCTTGGCTACAAATGAGAATCACCCGGGGGGCCTTTAAACAAACACCGTTGCCAGTATCCCGCCCACAGTCAATTAAATCAGACTTCGCAGGGGAGGGCCCCAGCATCAGTGCTTTTCAGAAGTTCCCCACCTGATTTAGATGCACAATGAAAGTTGACCACCACCAGACCAAAGATACCACATGTGTTAATGGGCCCAGTGTATTCAGGGCCCTGTAGTCAGCCCCATCTCCCCTGGTGCCCTAAGAACTCTAAATCCTTTCTAGCTATTTGCTTGTCAAACTCCTGAACTTACTCTCATTCCCTCCTTCCCTCACATGACCCCAGGCACAGTTAATGGTTGTTCCTAGAGACTTTGTCTTTGTTCCTTGGGGGTCAGGTGAAGCGAGACAGCATCCCCAAGACTAAGGTCTCTGAGGAGAGTAAAGACACCGTCTCTGTGCCTCTGGGTCTGGTCCAGTCACTTCGTGATGGTTGCCGAGTGAATGAACAGAAAAATGAACAAATGCAGCGGTGCTTCCCATCGTCTCATAACAGACTGTTCTTCGATGTTTTCCTTTTCAGGGTGTACAGATTATAGTGTTTCCAGAAGATGGCATTCATGGATTCAACTTTACAAGAACATCCATTTATCCATTTTTGGACTTCATGCCGTCTCCCCAGGTGGTCGGGTGGAACCCATGCCTGGAGCCTCGCCGTTTCAATGACACGGAGGTGATTTTGGCCTTTTTCCTCCGTAGGCTGAGGGTACACAGAGACGAACTAAGTCAGGGACCAGGAGCTATGACATGTTAACTGAGATCGAAAGGAGACCTTAGGATCCCAAAAATCCAACCCAAACTCCCAAGGATCCACGTGCCACATGTTCATTCCATTAAAGAATGTCTGACGTTACAAGGCACTTATGCATCTATGGATCTTTCCATTTATTAATGACACAAGAAATACAGGAATGTATACTTAAACCAAACCAAAACAAACCAAAAGTTAAAAAACAAAAGTTCATCTTCACCACAGCCTGCCCCTCATCCTATGCCCTTGCTTAGAGAAACTGCCGTCAACAATTTGATGTGCATTCAGCTGTATTTGACATCCTCTTTTTTATTTATCTATTTATTTATTTTTTTGAGACGGAGTCTTGCTCTGTTGCCCAGGCTGGAGTACAGTGGCGCAATCTAGGCTCACTGCAAGCTCTGCCTCCTGGGTTCATGCCATTCTCCTGCCTCAGCCTCCTGAGTAGCTGGGACTACAGGTGCCCACCACCACGCCCAGCTAATTTTTTTTTTTTTTGTATTTTTAGTAGAGACGGGATTTCACTGTGTTAGCCAGGATGGTCTCAATCTCCTGACCTCATGATCCATCCACCTTGGCCTTCCAAAGTGCTGGGATTACAGGCATGAGCCACCGCACTCGGCCTTGACATCCTCTTTTTAAGCATACTATATATGCTTATTCATTTTTAAATTTTTGCTATTACATTTTTGTAAGCATGTTCATAGTCTTTCTGTAAAATAAAATTTTTAGAAATGAAATCCCTCAGGCCAGGTGCGGTGACTCACGCCTGTAATCCCAGCACTTTGGGAGGCTAAGGTGGGCAGATCACCTGAGGTTGGGAGTTTGAGACCAGCCTGACCCACATAGAGAAACCCTGTCTCTACTAAAAATACAAAATTAGCCAGAGGTAGTGGTGCATGCCTGCAATCCCAGCTACTCGGGAGGCTGAGGCAGGAGAATCCCTTGAACCCAGGAGGCAGGGGTTGCGGTGAGCCAAGATCGCACCTCTGTACTCCGGCCTGGGCAACAGGAGCAAAACTCCGCCTCAAAAAAATAAATAAATAAAGAAGAATCCCTCAAAGGATATATACATTTTTAAATTATATTAAAGAGTACCAAAGTTCCCCCTTAAAAAACTTTGATTTCACTTTACAGCCCCAGTAATACAGTATGAGTGCCTCTTTTTTCATCCTTTGGTCAATGCAAGATAGAATAATCTTTTGAGCCTGGGCACAGTGGTTCACATCTGTAATCCCAGCATTTTGGGAGGCTGAGGCTGGCGGATAGCTTGAGCTTATGAGTTCGAGACCAGCCTGGCCAACATGGTGAAACCTTGTCTCTACAAAAAATACAAAAATTAGCTGGATGTGGTGATGCATACCTGTAGTCCCAGCCACTCGGGGAGCTGAGGTGGGAGGATGGCTTGAGCCTGGGAGGCAGAGGTTGCAGTGAGACAAGATTGTGCCACTGCAGCCTGGGCAACAGAGCCAGACCCTGCCTCAAAAAAAAAAAAGAAAGAAAAAGAATAATCTTTTGAATTGTTGCCAGTCTTATGCAGGTGAGAAATGATAGCTGTCTCATTGTTTTAGTTCACATTTCTCTCTCACTAATGAGACTGAGCATCTTTTGAGATATTCGCGGGCCGTTTTTCTTTGTTCTTCTGTGAATCACCTGTCTATATCCTTTGCACATTTTCAGTAGTGGTTGCTTTTTTCTTATTGATACATGATAGCTGTTTATTATGGATACAATATAAGTACTTTTGTATTTAAAAATTGTGAGAGCCAAGTACAATGGTGCACACCTGTAGTCCCAGCTTCTTAGGAAGCTGAGACGAGAGGATTGCTTGAGGCCAAGAGTTTGAGTCCAGCCTGGGCAATATAACAAGACCCTGTCTCTTGAAAAAAAATATAAAAGAAGCAAAAGGAAGGATTTTAAAAGCTCATGTATTGATACCTTTTTTTCCTCTAGGTGCTCCAGCGCCTGAGTTGTATGGCCATCGAGGGAGATATGTTCTTGGTGGCCAATCTTGGGACAAAGCAGCCTTGTCATAGCAGTGACCCAGGGTGCCCAAATGATGGGAGATACCAGTTCAACACAGATGTCGTGTTCAGCAATAAGGGAACCCTTGTTGACCGCTACCGTAAACACAACCTCTACTTTGAGGCAGCGTTTGATGTTCCTCTTAACGTGGATCACATCACCTTTGATACCCCCTTTGCTGGCAGGTTTGGCATCTTCACATGCTTTGATATATTGTTCTTTGACCCTGCCATCAGACTTCTCAGAGACTACAAGGTGAAGCATGTTGTGTACCCAACTGCCTGGATGAACCAGCTCCCACTCTTGGCAGCAATTGAGATTCAGAAAGCTTTTGCTGTTGCCTTTGGCATCAACTTTCTGGCAGCTAATGTCCACCACCCAGTTCTGGGGATGACAGGGAGTGGCATACACACCCCTCTGGAGTCCTTTTGGTACCATGACATGGAGAATCCCGAAGGTCACCTTATAATTGCCCGGGTGGCCAAAAATCCAGTGGGTCTCATTGGTGCAGAGAATGCAACAGGCGAAACGGACCCATCCCATAGTAAGTTTTTAAAAATTTTGTCAGGCGATCCGTACTGTGAGAAGGACGCTCAGGAAGTCCATTGTGATGAAGCCACCAAGTGGAACATGAATGCTCCTCCTACATTTCACTCTGAGATGATGTATGACAATTTCACCCTGGTCCCTGTCTGGGGAAAGGAAGGCTATCTCCACGTCTGTTCAAATGGCCTCTGCTGTTACTTACTTTATGAGAGGCCCACCTTATCCGAAGAGCTGTATGCCCTGGGCGTCTTTGATGGGCTTCACACGGTACATGGCACTTACTACATCCAAGTGTGTGCCTTGGTCAGGTGTGGGGGTCTTGGCTTCGACACCTGTGGACAGGAGATCACAGAGGCCACAGGGGTATTCGAGTTTCACCTGTGGGGCAACTTCAGTACTTCCTATATCTTTCCTTTGTTTCTGACCTCAGGGATGACCCTAGAAGTCCCTGACCAGCTTGGCTGGGAGAAGGACCACTATTTCCTGAGGAAGAGTGGGCTGTCCTCCGGGCTGGTGACGGCAGCTCTCTATGGGCGCTTGTATGAGAGGGACTAGGAAAAGTATGTGGTCTGTGGGGCGGACTCTGGCCATCATGGTGACAGCCTTGCACTTCCACAGGCTACAAGCCCTGGGACCACCTTTCTGCCTTAAGGGCAGGAGCCCACTTCTGTGACACCAGATTCCACCCTGGGAACTGTAGAACAAGTAGGAGAGGCAGATTCCCTCAGTGTCTTCCTCTTAAACCTCAATCATCGAGACATTAGCTGGTATTTTCTATTCACATTTATCTTTTTCAAGCCACATCTTCCTCTAACAAATCTCAGTATGCAATTGGTCTCAAGCTAAAACAAAAATAAATGTCAGTTTCTATTTTACACATCCACAAAGTAGTGGCTTAGGTTTTTTTTGTTGTTGATCAAGTGACTTACCCAGGACATGTAAATATTTCATAAGCCTTAAACATTTTCTGAGGTAAGAAACAAGCTCTCAAAGCAAAAGCTCAATTAGAAATGGCCCCTGTGGGGAACTTTCCCATTCTGGCCAACCGGAACTCTATCCAGATGAAATGGCAGTGCTAGCGCCACCGGCAGCGTCAGAAATGTAGACCTTAAAGCGGCTTTTAAAAATAGAAAAGAAGTGTTCCTCACATCTGCCAGTAATGGAATTTTCTGTCAGTAAATGGAATGTGTAGGCAGGACCTGGAATAACTGGAGAGAGTGCAGCGCTTCGGGGTGAAGGGCGGGTGGGGACTGGAAAATGTTGAGACGGGGGCAGCCATGGGAAGGGATGAGTAATAGAATTCTTCCTGTACAACACAGCTCATCCGGGGATTCCAGGGACCTTAATACATCACAGTAGCTTTGGGCAAGAGTTGGGCACGTTGCCCGACTGTGCAGGATGGCTTGATGCTGGTATCATTTGATCCGGAGCCCTATAGAGGATCTCCTTGCTTAGCAGCGATGCTTGGCACCCCATAGAGATAAGTTGCAAGGACTGCCATGAAGGGCATGGAGGGTGGCCCACTTGAGTCATGCATTTATTCAGTCACCCAACAGGCACAGAGCAGGAGCTTCCCATGTCAGGAATTCCAGATGCAAAATTACCAGATTCAATATGGTGAAGACATTTTTAGGCCACTGATTTCTGTGTAATTTGTGTCCAACATTTCAGAGCCATTTTAAAAAGGATTTTGACTTCATGCCTAGTAGCTGTTTCAGATCATTTTTTAAGTGCAGAATGGATAATTAGTCTTCAGTGATTTGCCTCGTAAATGTGGCCATTTAGTTTGAACCCCTTTTTAGTTTTTTAAACAGTATGTGCTTAAACATCAATTTTATAAAGCAAGAAAAAAAAATGAAATGATCTCCCTATTCCCCCCACGGTGTAGGCCTTCAGATCCTTTTCTGGCTTTTAGGCAGGATAATTAACAACATGGATTCTACGGTCAGACTGATGGGGTTTCCATGCGTGGCCTCACCATCTACCCCTCACTGGGAGACCTCAGGCCTCAGTTTTTTATTCGTAGAATGCATGTTGAATAAACCATGTGGGAAAAAGCAGAGCCAGCACCAGCCCCTGCTGACTCACTGATCCCTCGAAAAGGTCTGGGATGAGTCAAGCCTTCAGGGAATAAGCAGGAAGGACTTGAAATTCCTGAGCAAGCCCCGGGGTTCCCCACGCCCTAGGAAGTCCCTCTGGAAGGGGAGCAGGACCTCTCCCATCAAATGGCAGAGTTTGCTTTCCCGCCCAGTGCAGCTCCCACCAGGCGTGAGCTGGCAGGCCAGAAGCGGCCCCAGATGTGGCTGTCCAGCGCTCACTCTGCTTCTCTGCCTCAAACCCCAGGGAGACAGAAACTACCTAAAAATGCATATCATTGCTTTATGCCAAGATGATTCAAATAAGCCTGAGAAAGAGAGGCCAGTTCTAAATACAGACTTGGCAGAACTACTTCACCCAGTAAACATCTAATAAGCACCTGCAAGATCCTAATTCCGCCCTTCTGGGCAGAGTACCACGAACTTTCCCTGAGTTATTTTCTACCTACAATTTAGAATGAATTGCTCGTGAAGTAGAATGAGGGGAAAAGCAAATAATGGTGGTAGAACAAAGTAATTTTTACAATTCAAAGAAGTGGCTGCCAGCTGACAGAACAAAGTAGAGGATGGGAAAATAAATCATTTTCAGGGAAAAAAATACAGCTATGACTAATGGTTGTGATACGCTTTCGTCGATTGTGATCCTGAAATTCAGGAAGCAAATGGCAATCTTGACCACAACATAGAGACAGGAAATCAAATGCATTTTTGGCTAAACCAGTCTTGGGGGAAGTAGCTTGGTTTGCGTGGTTTCTCATGTAGGTGCAGCTGTGCTTTTCTGTGGTTTTTCTCACACGGGAAGTGAGAGGCACAGTGAGCTGTATTTACACACTGGATTTAAAAGCCCTGTTCTTAGAGAGGAAAAAACCACGCCTCCTCACAGACTGCCAAGTCCCAGAGCCCACCACGTCCGCTCCCAAGACACAGGCCTGTTCAGAGCCCCTGCTGAGGGAAACCCACCTAAGCCACTTTTCCCCACAGGTGGCCCTGCTTGGTACCTGTGCCCCCACCCCCCAGCCATGGCATATTGAACCAGGAAGAGGCACCCAGCCCAAGGCCAGCCAGTCAAAGCACTGGCTGGTAGCCCCGGAGGTGTCCCAGCACAGCAGATCTGCTGAGAGAGGACCGGGGCTGAGTTAGCCACTCCGATTCTCAGTGAAACCCAGAACTGCTCAAGTGAAATGACCACCCAAAGAACAATTTCTCAACAAAGTGGGTTTATATAGGACAAAATAGAAAGGCATACAAGTATGAAATGTGTTGTGCACAAAGGCCTAGATTTGAGACAAAAGCTGATGTGGCCTGAAGATCTGTGAGTAGGACTGCTTGGGGGGCCATGTTGCTTCTCAGGCCAGAGAAAGGTCCTGGTGTGCTGGCTTCAGTCTTTCATTCCCGAACCCCTCTTTGAATGTTAGTTACCTATTCCCACAGAACAAATTGCCCCAAAACTTAATGGCTTAAAACGAGCATGACATTGTTAATTCACCCAGTTCTGTGGGGCAGGAAAGCGGGTCTCTCATGAGGCTACAGTCAAGATGTCAGCCAAGGCTGCAGCTGGTTGAAGTCCTCACTGGATTTGGAGAATATTATTAGTTGAATAGCGTCTTCCCCTAAAAAGATACGTTGTGATCCTAACCCCTAGTAGCTCAGAATGTAGCCTTATTTGGAAATAGGGTCTTTGCAGATGTGATGAAGATATAAGTTAAGATGAGGTCACACTAGAGTAGGTGGGCTCTTAATCCAATATGACATGTCCTTTTCAGAAGAGGATAAGACACACACGTGACAACAGGAGCAGAGATCACAGGGATGCCTCTACCAGACAAGGCACACCAGAAATTGCTTGCCAAAAAACACCAGAAGTTACAAGAGGCAAGAAACGACCCCCCACACACAACCAACCTCTGCAGGTTTCAGAAGAAGCATGGCTCTGCCAACACCTTGATTTTGGATTTCCAGCTTCCACAACTATGAGACAATATGTTTCTGTTGTTTGAAGCCACCCAGTTCAGGGTACTTCGATATGGCAGACCTAGGAAACAAATACAGAGGATCACTTGCAAAATGGCCCATTCTGGCAAGTTGGTGCTGGCTGCTAGCAGAAGGTCTCAGTTCCTTACCACATGGGCCTTTCCATAGGGATAGCAGAGTGTCCTCATGATGTGGCCCCTGGCTTCCCCTAAAGCAAGTGATCCAAGAGAGCACAGGTGGAGCCGTGATATCTTCTATGATCTAGTCTCAGAAGTCACACTGCAGTATGTGGCACCATCTTATTGAGTTACACAGGTCAGCCCTGCTCCCTGTGGAAAGAGAGGGTGTTAGATGCCCAGAGGTGAATCTCATTGGGTACCATCTGGAGATGGGCTACCACTCTGCTCAATCCAAATCACAGCTCTCCTGTTTCTCACCTCCCAACAGTTCCTGTTCTTCAGGCCGAAGTTCACATTCTGCACAGCCTCAGCTCCGCCTGACCTCTGAGCTCACATGATGTCCCTTACTGTGAACCTGGGTCTCTAGTCCAGCCATAGCTACTTCTTTAAGCTCCTCCAGTGTGCTGAGCACAATCTGGCCTCTGTACTGTTGTCTGCTTGCAATGACGTCTTCTGATGAACACGCATCCATCCTTCAAGGTCTACTCTCTCATCACAGCTTGTGACTCTTCCCCTTATTGAACTGGTGTTTCCCATTCCCAGTTCCCAGAGCCCTTTCTCATTGAACTATTTATCTGAGTTCTCTCTGCTGGAACGTGAGCCATGCCGAGAGTAGCCACCTAGTCGTGAGTGACGGCTCTGTGCTGGATGCACATAAATGGTCTCCCTTAACCTCCATGAGCCCTAAAGAAGGTTTGCTACAGCTATTTTGCAGATGGGGAAGATTAACAGAGAGATATTAATGAATTGCCCACATGCAAATATGTGCTGAGTCTTGGATTTGCATCTTCTTTATAGGGACTCCATGGAGACCCACCCTCTAAGACCAGAGCCAGTGCCCTATTCATCTTTTGTCTTTGCAAAAACAACAAAACATGATTTCCCTTTGGAAAGTTATTTTGATTTTTGTGTTTAGTACTGAAGTAAAACAAAATCTAAATAATAGCTGCACCATTAAAAATGAAATTCCCAATATCTGAACTCTAGGCATCATGCATATATAATTTTTTCATAGATAACTTTTCTTCTCATTTTCCTTCTCCTTCTCCTCTTCATCTTTTTCTTTTTCTTTGAGCAAAAAAAAAAAAAAAAGAGAGAGAGAATTGACTAACTCATAACTGGGGAGTCTAAGAATAAATTCTCTTCAGGCATTGCTGAATCCAGGGGCTCAAATGGTGCCTCTGGACACAGTATCGTACTCTACTCTGCACTCTTCTTTATCATTTTCGCTCACAGACAGACTTTCCATGTAGTTGCAGCTATGGCCATGACAGTTCTAGACTGTCTCTCAGCAACTCCAGAGAAGAAGTCCCTAATAAAAGTCTCAGAGCTGAACAAGCTGGGCTCTTGCTTAGGGCACATGCCCATCCTGACTCAATGATTGGCCAGAGGGCTGTGATACTCTTTTTGTTTGTTTGTTTGTTTTGAGATGGAGTCTCACTCTGACGCCCAGGCTGGAGTGCAGTGGCACGATCTCTGCTCATTGCAACCTCCACCCTGGTTCAAGCAATTCTCCTGCCTCAGCCTCCCCAGTAGCTGGGATTACAGGCACGCGCCAACACGCCCGGCGAATTTTTTGTATTTTTATAGAGACAGGATTTCACCGTGTTAGCCAGGATGGTCTCGATCTCCTAACGTTGTGATCTGCCCGCCTCAGCCTCCCAAAGTGCTGGGATTACAGGCGTGAGCCACCATACCCGGCCAGGGCTGTGATATTATGATTGGCCAGCACTGAGTCACATGGCCACCGTCAGGGTGAGGGATGATAGGCTTAGCTCTGACCTGAAATTCATGGATTGAGGGGTGGGGGCTGTTTCCCAGGGAACACTGGGACAGCGTTACCAGGGACCAGGGGAAAGGGAGTGGGATATAGTTGGTCCAAAAGAGTAAATGTCCACGGGGCTTTTTTCTCTGAGCAGAAATTTCACTGTGATTCCAGTCAGGTATTGCTGTCGTCGGGGCCACAGCAGGAGGGAGACTGCAAATCTTGATTAGTTGAGGAGAGCTTAAGAACAGAGTGATTGGCCGGGCGCGGTGGCTCAAGCCTGTAATCCCAGCACTTTGGGAGGCCGAGACGGGCGGATCACGAGGTCAGGAGATCGAGACCATCCTGGTCTACACGGTGAAACCCCGTCTCTACTAAAAAGTACAAAAAACTAGCCAGGCGAGATGGCGGGCGCCTGTAGTCCCAGCTACTCGGGAGGCTGAGGCAGGAGAATGGCGTAAACCCGGGAGGCCGAGCTTGCAGTGAGCCGAGATCGCGCCACTGCACTCCAGCCTGGGCGACAGAGCTAGACTCCGTCTCAAAAAAAACAAAAAGAGTGATTTACACAGATATGGGCAGGATGTAGGGGAACCCAGAAAAGATAATGCACTACCCAGGGGCTAGCGACAGCAGGAGCTATGAGCGCCCCAGGCCTGAAGCTGTGAAGGGCTGAAGTGGTTACCAGAAGCCGGAGAGGGAAGCTTATGGAGAGAGCAGCCTGGCGGGAGCAGGGGCTGTGAGAGACACAGCCAGACCGTAGTGGTGTGACAGGTGGAGACCCGGGCGATCCATATCCTGTCTCCTCTCTCTTCTCTGCTCCCGACTCCTGCTGCAACTTGCCACTGGTTGGACCCAACAGGAAAGCAGAGGACAAGATAATCTGGTTGGTGCTATCTAGAAGTCAGTGTTGGGGGTCACAGAACAGAATGGAGAAGGGTGGAGCATGCAGGGAAGACAAATGCAGCCCTGGCATGGTTCTTCCAGAACATTCTGCAAGCTCATAAACCAGTTCATTTGAGAAGAAATAGAGGAGTTAGAGAGAAGCTTCTTAATGAACATAACCTTGGTAGCTAGTCTCAAGATCAGCTCCCAGTGCTCCCCACCTGCTGGTACCCGTTATGTAGCACTTCCCACATTTTTCTGGGGTCGTTTTGTGTAACCAGTAAAACATGGCAGATGCGATGGCATGTTACTTCTGAGATTGGGTTATAAAAGATACTGCAGGCCGCACATGGTGGCTTATGCCTGTAATCCCAGCACTTTGGGAGGCCGAGGCTGGCGGATCACAAGGTCAGGAGTTCAAGACTAGCCTGGCCAATATGGTGAAACCCTGTCTCTACTAAAAATACAAAAATCAGCCGGGCGTGGTGGCACATGCCTATAGTCCCAGCTACTTGGGAAGCTGAGGCAGAAGAATCGCTTGAACCCGGGAGGCAGAGGTTGCAGTGAGCTGAGATCGCACCACTGCCCTCCAGTCTGGGCAACAGAGAGACGCTCCACCTCCAAAAAAAAAAAAAAAAAAGATACTGCAGCTTCTATCTTGGTTGCTCACTTGCTATCTTGGGTCCCTCCCTCTGGGAAAAGTCAGTTGCCATCTCCCAAGGATCCCAATGGACAGGCCCATTTGGCAAGGAACAGCCACCAGCTAGTAGCATGAGTGAGCCATGTTGGAAGTGGATCCTCCAGCCACAGTCAAGCTTCCAGATGACAACTGCCCTGGGAAACGACTGCAGCTTCATGAGAGACCCTGAGCCAGAACCACCCCATGAAGTCACTCTTGATTTCCTAAAGTCTCAGAAACTGTAAAATATAAATGTATGTTGTTTCAAAATTCTAGGTTTTGAGGTAATTTATTATACAGCAATCGATAAGTAATACAATAATCCTGCTACCAGCACCTTAATCTCCCACATGAAAGTTAAAATTCATCCAACACTCAATCTCCCAGCTATGCTGACTGCTCCTAATCAGGTATCTCTCCCAACATATATATATATATATATATAGTGCTATCAGTGGCTATTATTTGTTGGGTTTCACAAAGCCAGAAATCATCTACATCTACTCTCTTTTCTTCTGGTTTTGAATAGCAAAATGCAACAGGGAGATGTTCTCAGAGGGAGAACAACAAAAAAAAGGGTCCATGCTGAACAGAACTTGGTTGCTTTGAAATCGGAAGTTCTAGGGGAGGTATTCTGACAGTGGCCACGAAAATCTCCTGCCCCTAGAATTTTGTCTAACCCACCCCATACAGAGTTATCCAACAGCCTGGTATGGTACAGACCAGGAGCTCGCAAAAGGTGGGCCCCAGGCAGCAGCACCAGTAGCACCTGGGAAATTGTTGGAAATGCAAATTCTTGAGCTCCACCCCAGATCACCTTAATTGGACTCTCTGGGAGTAGGGCCCATCAATCTGTGTTTAGCAAGCCCTCCAGGTGATTCTGATCCTAATCAAGTGTGAGCCCACTGTCTAATGCGGCGCATACCAAAGCAGGTGCACGGGTCTTAATCATCACCTTAGTCCTCTGAAACAGGCAAGTGTGTCCATTTTACAGAAGAAGGAACTAAGGCCTGGAAGGGAAGTCCTTGCCCGAGACTAAACAGAATCCCAGCAACATAGGGCAAGCCTGGAATTCCCACCCCAGACCAATGCACAGCCAGTGCTTCCACATCGCCAACCCAGAAATGTTTTCTCTCCGCATCATGCTCATTTTCAACCCTTTCGGGGTGACTTATTCATCATCCAAATATATTATTTTTGTTTTGTTTGACTAAAGGCAATTACATTTACATTTTCTCTAAGTTCTGGAACGTAATGGGTGAAATTCCTACCAGTGATCTGGAAGAACTCTAAGGGTCTAAAGTGATTCTTTCATAATTAAAGATATGACTATGTATAATGTGATTTGTAAGATAAGGTATAACTTTGGGGGTGTTCTAATTCTTTACAAATTGTTGATCCTACTATGGATGTCTTGCAGCTCTCAAAAAATCATGTGTGAAAATTAAGCATTAGTTCCGTATAAAATACAGTGCTAGAAATTGTGGAGGATGCAACGTCGCATAAGACTGTTACTGTTTTTTAAAATTGATTTTTAAAAATAGAGACAGGGTTTCGCCATATTGGCCAGGCTGAATCTCAAGTGATCCGCCTGCTTCAGCCTCCCAAAGTGCTGGGATTACAGGCATGAGCCATCGTGCCCAGCCAAGACTGTCACCTTTAGAGAGAGCTTATTATCACCTAGTGTTCATGTGAACACAGGATTTAAATACACACATACCCCCCAAAACAAATGGCTAAAGGATATTTGTGCACATTTTATTTTTCCAGATGGCTACCACAATATTTGAAGAACTAACAAGTTTAAAAATGTAAAAGGCCAGTAAGGCAACATTGGGCACTGGGGCAAGTGAAGGGGAGGGAAGAAGCATGAAGTCAGGGGAGGGGGCAGTGACTGATTCTGCAGGCTCTGCAGGCTTGGGGCAGAGTTAGGGTTTATGTGGGCAGGCAGCATTGCAGGGGATTAGGCAGGGGAATAACATGGTCATTTAAAATGATTCTTCTATCGAGACCATCCTGGCTAGCATGGTGAAACCCCGTCTCTACTAAAAAAAAATACAAAAAACTAGCCGGGCGAGGTGGCGGGCGCCTGTGGTCCCAGCTACTCGGGAGGCTGAGGCAGGAGAATGGCGTAAACCCCGGAGGTGGAGCTTGCAGTGAGCTGAGATCCGGCCACTGCACTCCAGCCTGGGCGACAGAGCGAGACTCTGTCTCAAAATAAATAAATAAATAAATAAAATGATTCTTCTGACTGATGACAGGTTTTCAGATGCTTCACCTCCTCCTCCAGTCACACCTTGTGTCCAAACCATGAGGACTCACTGAGGGGAACGTAATAAATAGTAATTTAAGGGAAAAAATAACAATTAAAAAATCTATAATAGCAGTTTAAGGGACAAAAACCAAAAAATTTATTTGGAATTATTCATGTTAAGCTTAACATTTTCTAATATAGTCCTGCATCCGTTTTTTTTTTGTTTTTGAGATGACATCTCACTCTCTGGCAATCTTGGCTCACTTCACCCTCTGCCTCCCAGGTTCAAATGATTCTCCTGCCTCAGCCTCCTGAATAACTGGGATTACAGGTATCTGCCACCACACTTGGCTAATTTTTTTTTTTTTTTTAGATGGAATTTTGCTCTTGTTGCCCAAGCTGGAGTAAATGGCATGATCTTGGCTCGCCACAACCTCCACCTCCCGGGTTCAAGCGATTCTCCTGCCTCAGCCTCCCGAGTAACTGGGATTACAGGCATGCACGACCACACCTGGCTAATTTTGTATTTTTAGTAGAGACGGGGTTTCTCCATGTTGGTCACGCTGGTTTCAAACTCCCGACCTCAGGTCATCTGCCGACCTCGGCCTCCCAAAGTGTTGGGATTACAGGTGTGAGCCACTGTGCCTGACCTGTATCAGTTTTTAAAAGACTGTCAGGCACGTCAAAGCCACAGGAGGAAAAACCCCTACATTCATGCACAACAGAAAAGCTTTGTTTTCAGTAAACATGCACATCTTCAAAGCATGGTTGCAATCCAAATTGTTTAGTAACTATTAGAAGAACAAAGAAGGCTGTGTCGGCCGGGCGCGGTGGCTCAAGCCTGTAATCCCAGCACTTTGGGAGGCCGAGACGGGCGGATCACCAGGTCAGGAGATCGAGACCATCCTGGCTAACACGGTGAAACCCGTCTCTACTAAAAATACAAAAAAAAACTAGCGGGCGACGTGGCGGGCGCCTGTAGTCCCAGCTACTCGGGAGGCTGAGGCAGGAGAATGGCGTGAACCCGGGAGGCGGAGCTTGCAGTGAGCTGAGATCCGGCCACTGCACTCCAGCCTGGGCGGCAGAGCGAGACTCCGTTCAAAAAAAAAAAAAAAAAAAAAAAAAAAAAAAAAAAAAAGAAGGCTGTGTCCTCTGAATTATAATGTGCTTTTCATCTAAATTGCTGCATATTGGGGGTTGAATCATGCTGGGAGTTTGACGTATGTAAGGAAAATTATTAGGCTGATGGAATATAAAGATTCTTATAATAAAAGCCAGTATTTTGGCATTTATAAATGAATCTGAAAAGGGTGAAGAATTTCATTGTTTTGCAATTAATACCACAAAATGTGGCCCTTGTGTTCCACTGGCCCTGAAAATTGTTTCAGATCTTTCCTTGGTGCAGTGTATATTAAATAGTAAAATGGACATATGTCACAAAACAGATTTATTCCTACAAATTTACATAAAAAATAAGAAGTGAAAAAATAAACACAGATTTTGATGTGCTGGCTTGGGAGCCCAGAGACCAGGCCTGGCTTGCTTTTAAATTGTTGTGTGACCTCAGCCATGTACCTGTGCCTCTCAAGGCCTAAGGTCCTCTCTGTAAAAAAGGAGGCTACATTAGATGATTTCAGCTCAAATGTCCTTGGAGACTCTCATTATTTTCTAATTGTAAATTATGCTTTTTCTAATAGTAAATAAGAAACTAAACTGTATTCATGTATGACAGAGAATTCTTTGTTGTTTTGACTTTGTTTTGTTTTTGAGACAGAGTCTCACTCTGTCGCCCAGGCTGGAATGCAGTGGCACAATTTTGGCTCACTCCAACCTCTGCCTCCCGGTTGCAAGCAATTCTCCTGCCTCAGCCTCCCATGTGGCTGGGATTAACAGGCTCCCGCTACCATGCCCGGCTAATTTTTGTATTTTTAGTAGAGACAAGGTTTCACCATGTTGGCCAGGCTGGTCTCAAACTCCTGACCTCAAGTGATCTGCCCGCCTTGGCCTCCCAAAGTGCTGGGGATTACAGGCATAAGCCACTGCACCCAGCCTACTTTGTTATTATTATAGATGTCAGATACAATGAATTTCTCTGAGTTTCTCTTTAAAGATTTAGCCCGCTAACTTCCTTGTCCTTTGTTTTCAAATCTCAACTTTCCTGTTCCTCCTTGCCCCTAGTTATTGTAAAACAGCCTACCCCCTTCCTGTCAGTTCTAATCAATACCTCACATCTGTTCCCTTGCACCCATTGTTCCCCCCAAACAGCATGTCTCACACGCTTCACCACTGTACCTCACGTCCCCTTCCCTTCCATATTTAGAAAATATTCCCAAGTAGTCAGTCGGGTCAGCTCAGATTGTTTGGTCCGACCCCAGCCCATTGGGGAGGGACACAGAGGTAGGGATTGTATTAAGGATATAGAAACCGCTGGTGTCCTTTGTTCTTTGTGCTCTTGCAATCTTGATTGACTTGAGTGGCACCCTTCTGCGGAAGTAAATTGCCTTGCTGAGAAAACTTTTGCCTGAGTGCTGGTTTTACTTTGCAGCACTGAGCATTTATTCCTAGTGCATTTGTATATCCAATATAGAATATTTTATAAGACAAAAACAAAGACTCAATTTGTAATATGAATCCTCTTCCTCCAGGTTGGAGGCTATCCACTTCCTCCCAACTCATTTATTTGTTTAATGTGTTTAGATTTTCTTAGTCAGTGTTGTGATTATCTATTGCTAAGTACATAAGTTTCACTTCATTTCATTAAGTTCCACTAGCTTAAGTTTCATTAAGTTCCACTTAGTTTAAGTTTCAACTATGAAACTTAATGGCTTGAACATCCATTTTATTTTGCTCATGAATTTGGGAAGGACTCAATTATGTAGCCCACCTCTTTCTGGCTGGAGGGGTGGGGGATGGGAACCCACTTCCAGGGTAGTTTCTCCACTCAGATCCCTGGCACATTGACAGGGCAGCTGGAAGGCTCCTCTGGGCCTCTCCATGTGGTCTTTCAGCATACTGGTCTGAGGATAGTCAGACTTCTAATGAGCCATCTCAGGTTTCCCAGAGAGGGTATTATAAGAGACAGGAAGAGGAAGCTGCCAATTTCTTAAAGCTGTGGCCAGAAACAGGCACAGTGGCACTTCTGCCATATTCTATCAGTAAAGTTGCTACAGAACCCTCCTAGATTCAAGGAGAGGAAACACAGAGCCCACTCAACAGTGGGAGGAGTGTAAAAGAATTTGTGACTAAAATCTACCTCAAAGTAGGCTGCTGTACTGATGTCAGTTTTTATTTATTGAGTGCTTAGCAGGCATAGTAGCTCCTTTAATCTTTCCAATAACTCTGTAAGATAGCTATCTTTATTAACACTATTTTACAGATGATGAAACTGAGACACAGCGAAGCTGATCAAGTGGCCCAATCCCCCCTAGAACTGTATGTGAGCTAGGTTTTGAACATAGGCAGTTTGTGCATGGGAAATTAATGGGCTAATTAGGTTATTTATTATCATAACATCATGTAATTATTACAGCAATGATAAGGCACATTACAAGCACTGTGCAAGTAAGTGGCCTTTCCATGTTCCAGGTAAGTACCCTTCTTGGTTGGGGATGGTCCCAGCTGCTTTTTTGCTGTGGGTTCAGAAGATTGTGCCTATGGGTGAGTGATGGACTGTTCAAGGGCACCTTCCACAGGAATCTTTGTCAGTTTCTCTAGGCATGAATCTTGCAAACAATATAAAAGTCTTCAAGCAACACACACACACACACACACACACACACACACACACACGAGTACCAGAAACCCAAGATCAACAGGTTGACAGAACAGTTGGAGGGGGCCAGGCGTGGTGGCTCATGCCTGTAATCCCAGCACTTTGGGAGGCTGAGGTGGGCGGATCACCTGAGGTCATGAGTTGGAGACCAGCCTGGCCAACATGGCGAAAACCTGTCTCCACTAAAAATACAAAAGTTAGCTGGGCGTGGTGGTGCGCACCTGTAATCACAGCTCCTTGAGAGGCTGAGGCAGGAGAATCGCTTGAACTGGGGAGGTGGAGATTGCATTGAGCCAAGATTGTGCCACTGCACTCCAGCCTGAGGTGACAGAGTGAGACTCCATCTAAAAAAAAGAAAAAGAAAATGGAGGGAATTTCAGAGAGAGAATACAAATTACACTGGTGCTCCTGTCCACAGTGTCCTATGGACACTTTACAGATGGCACAGCTAACAAAGCCCTCTTCTGCGTGGAACATGTGTTTCAGCCCCCTGAGGGCTATTACCTGGTTAGTGAGAGGGTATCACTTTCCAGCACCTGTTAATTGAGTGACACCATGCTGCACCACAGGAACAATGGAATGTTTGGGTGCCATGGAAATTAGTACCAAGGCAATCTTGCCAGGCACTTGGGTATAGCCTTTGTACATGTAGCCCACTTTTATCTTGCCCAACTTCAGACTGATTTTGTTTTAAACCAGATATTCAGAGTGAGTCAAACCCCTTTAATCCAAGATCCCCTAACAATACAGAAAGGAAGCTGCCCTGCCCAATAGCAAGGCTGCTTGACACTTTGAGGAAATGAGCTCAGTCCTCCCAGGAAAGGCACACCTTCAATGCTACCTTATCCCTTTAGTTTGCCCTGACTCTTCTGGGAAAATGAACTGCTCTCCAATCTGTATTCAATGCATTCCTCTAGAATAGCTTATTGAGTACTTCCTATGTTACTCCCTTTCTGCAGAATACTTTTGGGAATCAACTCATTTAATTTATACCAGAGCCACGGAGTCTTCCCATCCACATTTGACAGAGTTGATGAAAACTCAAGGTTACGTAACTTGCCAAAAATCACACAGGTTGTCCTGTCTGCCTCAAAAGTCCACAAATTTGACCACACAGCCCTGCTGCCTCCCACTGATCACGGGGGCCTATATGTATCTGTCCCCATGTCCAATTCCCCATCAGGTTGTAAAGTCCATTAGGGCTGGGGCTGGTGCTGAGTAAGGCTCCCAGGACCTAGTACATTCTCAGTAAATGCTTGAATCAAGTTTACAAAGGTTGAGCATCTCCAGGGCTCTATGGGCCCAAGAATTCTAACTCAAAATTGGTGTATCTCACACACCTTCTACTCTAGGAAGCATAATGACCTAGGGTTCCTGGTGTAGTCTGAAATCCACTGCTGTGCTTGTAATGAAGGTCATGCTTTCACACATGACTTCTCATCCATGACTGAGTGGTTGGGGGGATAATAAGGCAGACCCATGCCTGGGAAGGGGGGCACTCTAGGTCAGTGGCTCACTTTGGTTCAAAGACTCCCAAGTGCTTTGCCAAATGTTCATTAGACACACATGGCAGGTAGGATGTTCCCACTCAACCTTTGATCTTGATCTCCTTCACTGGGGTTAGACTTGCATTGTAGTTTGACAGCTTCCCAGCCAACCCTGGCTCCATCATCTCTATTTCCTTTTACACAGGCACTTTCTCTAGTAAAATTCTTGCATGTTTAAAACTGTCTTGAT
Organism: Trachypithecus francoisi; assembly: GCF_009764315.1. Lineage (NCBI taxonomy): Eukaryota > Metazoa > Chordata > Mammalia > Primates > Cercopithecidae > Trachypithecus > Trachypithecus francoisi. The sequence continues at coordinate 164,465,295 of NW_022681453.1, forward strand.
ATCTGCTTTTTGGAGGACCCAGACTAACAGAGTTGATATTTCAATTTTTTATTCATTTCCTTATCATTAACGACTTTACTTCTATTCACTCTAAGATGACCATGTAGACTAGGGAACCCAATGTCACAGCAGCAAATCCCTCTTTTCTAAGATGCCTTTCAGGAGTGTGTCCCACATACTAGGCAGTGTGCCAGGTCCTTTAATATGCAGTCTTACCTTCATTCTCCAACAGTCCTGTGAGATCAGTAGGATGACTTTCCTATTATCCTATGATAGGTCATCCTACTGATGACTGTCCTATCATTTCATGGATAGGACATCTGAGGCTTAGGGAGGTTAAATTATTTGCCCAAAGGTCACACAGCCAAAAAATGACAGTGTTCAGATTCTAGACTGTTTATTATTTCATTTGATTCTTCCCATAAACCTAGTGGAAAATATAAGCAAGAATAAGAAAAGCTAACACTTACTGGAGGCTTAGGTGTCAGGCACTTCCCATATATTTTTTCATTTAATTCCCACCATAACCCCATGAGGGATGTACTATTGTCCTCATTTCACAGACAAGAAAACTGTGATGGGGAGAAATTAGGAGATTTGCTCAGGGTCCCCCAGCCAGGAAGTGGCAGAGCCAGAATTCCTGCTGGGACCAACTGGCTCCAAGAGCCCATGTACTCCCTCCTTCTTGCCTCCCACTCGTGGCAATACTGTCCCAGCCATAAGGAAAGGTGCTTTACCTTAGCTGCTGTTCATGTGGTTTTGTCTGCATCCACTGCTACTCTTGAAGGGAATTACAACTCAGGAAAACTGACCCTTTCCATGTCGGATTCGACTCCAGACACAGGTCTAGCCTTGTTTCGGAACCTTCTGCTTTTCATTTCATTTGAATCCATATTAAAACATAATAGCCTGCATATTCAATATTTTACAATTGAACACTAAGAAGCCACCAAAGATCATATTTATTGTGTTTATATTTATATACAATGTGTTGACACAGAAATTTACAGCAAGTAAAAAAGTTACAAACTGGACATATGACTCCATTTAAAAATGACATATTCATAGTTATAGATTTGGAAAATATAAAACCAACTTCTGTGTTTACAATCTCTTAGTGGTAAGTTTACAGGTGGTTTTGTTTAAAGTATCATACAGGGTAACTTTGCTCTTCTAAAAATCCTCTGTTCTTTGCCTATTCCTTTCCTCCCTCATATCCCCTGGCAACCACTCATCTTTTCACTGTCCCCATGGTTTTGCCTCTTCCAGCATGCCATATTAAATTCCCAGGAGTAGGTTTGCTGGATCATATGGTTTAAGTGTGTTTAGTTTTGTAAGAAACTACCAAAATGTTTTCCAAAGTGGCTGAGCCATTTTGCATTCCCACCAGTAATGAATGAATTCCTCCAAGTGGGCATGGTGGGTCATGTCTGTGATCCCAGCACTTAGGGAGGCTGAGGGGGACGGATCACTTGAGGTCAGGAGTTTGAGACCAGCCTGGCCAACATGGTGAAACCCTGTCTCTACTGAAAATACAAAAATTAGCCAGGCGTGGTGGCACACACCTGTAATCCCAGCTACTCAGGAGGCTGAGGCAGGAGAATCACTTAAACCCGGGAGGTGGAGACTGCAGTGGGTTGAGATCATGCCACTGCACTTCAGGCTGGGCAACAGAGCTAGATTCTGTCTCAAATAAAAAAAAGAAAAAGAAGAGCTCCTCCACATCCACACTAGCATTTGTGTTGTCAGTGTTCTGAATTTCCACCATTCTAATTAGTGTGTTGTGGTATCTCGTTTCCCTGATGAGATATGTGGAACATTTTTTCATATGCTTATTTGCCATCTGTGCCTTCTTTGGTGAGATGCCTGTTAAGGTTTTTGGTCCAATTTTAAAAGTTGGTTGTGTTCTTATTTGTGAGTTTTAAAGGTTCTTTGTATATTTTGGATAATATTTCTTTATCCGTCTTTTACAATTTTTTCCTCCCAGTCTATGGCTTGCCTTTTCATTCTGTGACAGTGTCTCACAGAGCAGAAATTTTAAAATTGTAATGAAGTCTAGCTTATCATTTTTTTTTTCATGGGTGGTGCCTTTGGTGTTATATCTAAAAAGTCATTGCCAAACCCAAGGTCAGGTAGATTTTCTCCTAAGAGTTTTATGGTTTTGCATTTTACATTTAGGTCTGTGATCCATTTTGTTAATTCTTGGGAAGGATGTAAGATCTGTGTCTAGTTTCACTTTTTGCTTGTAGTTGTCTTAGTTATTCCAGCACCATTTGTTGAAAATACTGTCTTCACTCCGTCACATTGCCTTTGCTCCTTTGTCAAAGATCAGTTAACTATATTCATGTGGGTCTATTTCTGGGTTCTCTATCTGTTCCACTGATCTGTCCATTCTTTGACCAATACCACACTGTCTTGATTACTGTAGTTTTATAGTATGGGTAGTGTACATTGTGTAGTGTAAGTCTTCCGATTTTAATTGTCTCCTTCAATATCATGTTGGCTATTCTTGGCTTTTGCCTCTCCATTTAAACTTTAAAATCAGTTTGTTGATATCTACAGAATAACTTGCTGGGATTTTGAGACTGCACTGAATCTATAAAGTTGGCAAGAACTGACATCTTAATAACAGAGTCTTTTTATTCATGAATGGACTATCTCTGCATTTATTTTTTCTTTGATTTCTTCCAATAGAGTTTTGGAGTTTTCTTCATATAGACCTTATACATTTTTACAAGTTTTATACCTACATACTTTGTATGTTGGGTACAAATGTAAACAGTATTGTGTTTTAAATGTCAGATTCTCTGTTCACTGCTGGCATATGAGAAAGTAATTGATTTTTGTATATGAACCTTGTATCTTGCAATACTGGTATAATTACTTACTAGTTACAGCTTTTAAAATTCATTCTGATTTTCTACACAAATGGTCATGTCATTTGTGAAAAACGTTTTACTTCTTCCCTTCTAACCTGCATACTTTTTATTTCCTTTTCTTGTCTTATTGCATTAGCTAAAACTTCCAGTATGATGTTGAAAAGCAGTGGTGAAGGGGGCCATCCATGTTTTGCTCCTGATCTTAGAGTGCAGTGGCATGATCATGGCTCACTGCAGCTTGACTGCTTGTGCTCAAGCAATCCTTCCACCTCACCCACCTAAGCAGCTGGAACTGCAGTTGTGTGCCACTATGCCTGGCTAATTTTTGTATTTTTTGTAGAGACAGGGTTTCATCATATTGCCCAGGCTGGAGGGTTTTTTTTTTTTAAATAGATGTTCTTTATCCAGTTGAGGAAGTTCCCATGTTTTCCTAGTTTACTGAGAATTATTTTCATGATTGTGTTGTATCTTGCTAGTATTTTGATTTGCTGAGAATTACTGCATCTATGTTCATGAGAAATATCGGCTTACAGTTTTTTTTTTGAGACAGAGTTTCACTCTTGTTGTCCAGGCTGGAGTGCAATGGCATGATCTTGGCTCACTGAAACCTCCACCTCCCAGGTTCAAGTGATTCTCGTGCCTCAGCCTCCCAAGTAGCTGGACTACAGGCATGCACCGCCACACCCAGCTAATTTTTATTAGTAGTAAAAACGGTTTCTCCATGTTGGTCAGGCTGGTCTCGAACTCCTGACCTCAGGTGATCCGCCCGCCTTGGCTTCCCAAAGTGCTGCAATTACAGGCATGAGCCACTGCGCCTGGCCTACAGTCTTCTTATAATCTTTGGTTTTGAAATTGAAGTAATGCTGGCCTCCTTGACTGAGTTAGGATATATTCTTTCTGCTTCTATCTCTGGAAAACACTGTAGAGAAATGGTATAATTTCACCCTGCATGTTCAGTAGAATTCACCAGTGAATCCATCTGGGTCTGGTGCTTTCTGTTTTGAAAGGTTATTATTGATTCAGTTTCTCTAATAGATATAGGTCCATTCAGGTATAGGTCTATTTCTTCTTGTGTACGTTTTGGCAAATTGTCTTTTAAGATCCATCTAGGTTATCAAATTTGTTGGCATGAAGTTGTTCATGATATTCCTTTATTATCCTTTAAACGTCTATGGGCTCTGTACTGAAGTCTCTTCTCATTTCTGATATTCGTTGTGTCCTTTTTTTTTTTTTCCCCTTAGCTTGGCTAGAGTTTTACTGATGTTATTAATCTTAAACAAAACAAAACAAAAAAAAAAAACAAACTACTTTTGGTTTTGTTGAGTTTCTCTACTGAAATACTTCTTCAATTTCATTGATTTCTACTCTTAATTCTTGTCTTCTGCTTGCTTTGGATTTGCTTTTCTTTCTCTAGTTTCCTAAAGTGAACACATACATGATTGATTTTAGAACTTTTTTTTTGAGACAGAGTATCACTCTTGTTGCCCAGGCTGGAGTGCAATGGTGCGATCTAAGTTCACTGAAACCTCCGCCTCCCAGGTTCAAGTGATTCTCCTGCTTCAGCCTCCCAAGTAGCTGGGATTACAGGCGCCCGCCACCACGCCTGGCTGTTTTGTATTTTTAGTAGAGAGGGGGTTTTGCCATGTTGGCCAGCCTGGTCTCAATGTTCACTAGATCCAGCTGGTTGATGGTGTTAAGTACAACGATGTCCTTGTTGACCTTCTGCCTGCTAGTTCTGTCCATTAGTGATAGAGGGGGTGTTGAAATCTCCAGCTATGATAGTGGATTCATCTATTTCTCATTGCAGTTCTACCGGTTTTTGCCTCACATACTTTGATACTCTGCTGTTAAGTGCATTGGTCAAATAATTGAGAATGAGGTTTTGAAAGAGCTCTAGCTTTGTTTTGTTCCTTCTGGTGGCTGCTAGGCTGCAACAGGAATGTGGGCTGTTAGTTTTCAGGGCTTCTACAGCTGGACAGTGAAAAAGGCAATGAATCCAAGTTAAAACATGACCAAGGCTGTTGTCCTTAGGTAGATTTAGTAGTTTTTCTTGAATTAAATGCTCTTGAGGCTGCTGACAGCCTTTAATTTTCAGACTTCTGTAACAGTCGATTCTGAGAAATTTTGCCAGTTTTATCATGGCTCTTATGAAGAAGCTAATTTTTGGAGCTCCATTACTCCTGCCATTTTCACTGACATCATTTAGCAAAAGCTTTTCGACCATTTGGGCTTTAAAGATAAAAATTTATGGCTGGGCGCGGTGGCTCAAGCCTGTAATCCCAGCACTTTGGGAGGCCGAGACGGGCGAATCACGAGGTCAGGAGATCGAGACCATCCTGGCTAACACGGTGAAACCCCGTCTCTACTAAAAAAACTACAAAAAACTAGCTGGGCGACGTGGCGGCGCCTGTAGTCCCAGCTACCCGGGAGGCTGAGGCAGGAGAATGGCGTGAACCCAGGAGGCGGAGCTTGCAGTGAGCTGAGATCCGGCCACTGCACTCCAGCCTGGGTGACAGAGCGAGACTCCGTCTCAAAAAAAAAAAAAAAATTTATGTTGGCTTCCATGAAGGGATTTAAAAAAAAGATGAAAATTTAATTTTCCTTAAAGAAGGGTAAAGAGAAAGAAATATAAGATTAAATTACTATTTTTTTTCAATGAAAACACATGGACACAAAGAGGGGAACAGACACTAGGGCCTACTTGAGGGTGAAAGGTGGCAAGAGTAAGATGTTCAAAAAACTACCTATTACCTGGGTGATGAAATAATCTGTACACTAACCCCCTGCGGCATGCAGTTTACTTATATAACAAACCTGCACATGTTCCCTTGATCCTTAAATGTTTTAAAAAATTAGCTTCAAATTACGGAAATATTTCAACCTGTATTTCAATTCTAATTAAGATAGTAGACAGATAAAGAGTCATAGGGGAAAGGGGAATGAGACAACCACAAGGAAGTGAGAAGTAACACAAGAAGAGGAATGAAGCATAGAGATGCAGACATTTTTTAAGTGCTGGAGACGGAGAGATGGAGAACTGATCTAGAATGGAGAGCACTAGATATCAGCATTTTTCGTCTTAAATGTAGTCACTAACCAAACTTTCCTATCTTGTTTCAGATTAGGTTGTGCTTTGAAAGGGATGAACACAGTAACACACCAGAGAGGGGACTGGTGCTACATTCTTCTGGAGACTGAGGTAGGGAAGAGGTCGGTTTTCTACCTTTGGAAAAGCGCAGATCCAACAACCAACCAATCAGCAGCACTGCCAAGCAAGAACTTTCCAACTCAAAATACATGTTTGTTGCCCAGTTTTATATCTGGACTACCCACACTCTAAGGGCACCACAAAAAGGGAAGGAACAGGAATAAAGGAAAGGCTACCAAGCATACCCATGGAAAAGCTGAAAGCACCAACAAATCGAATGACATCATTTCGGCCTGACTGTGGAAATGGAACCCAAACTATCCTCCTCAAAATGGCAGAGAATATTGCCCCATCCCACTGAGGTAGGGGTTGGCCACGTGATTTGTTATGGCCAGTGGAGTGTTGGCAGATGTGATGCACGCAGAAGGCACAAACCATACTTGTGTGGTTGGGCTTGCCTTCATATGCTTCTACCATCAGTATGGAAACTTCTGTATAACTTTTGTATTTTAGCCCAGGCCCAAAGATGAACATAGATGGAGCAGGGTGGAAACACAACTCATAGCAGGTAGTAAAGCCCAGCCAGAGACCCAGCTTGAAGCACTCATCCACACAAGCTAATGTCAGCCAATCTGCAGAGGCATGAGTAAGAATGATTATTTTAAGCAACTGAGATTTGGGGTTAGGTGGCAACAGCATCTGAAACATTAAGTAGACATCATTCTTGTAGGATCCACTCCTGAGGTCAAACTATGTTACCTCCCCCTTTACTGCTGCATGCCAAGAGCCTAGCACAGTTCCTGGCACATAGCAGGTGTTCAATAAACACCTGTTGCAGTCAGATTTACGTGTTTCTTCTAAAAATAGCAATCTAGGAGAATAAAACTGAGGAGAACTTACATAATTAAGTGTTCAGTGTGTGTCTCAACTTAAAAATCAACAATTTCAACAAAGACCCGATTGCATGTCAGCAGTCATTAGGGGGTTAAGAGCACTGACTATGGACATGACTGCCTGGATTTGAATCTAGGCTTCACAAATTACCAGCCAGGTGACCTTGGGCCAACACTACTTCATCTCCCTCTTTCCTCATCTGTTAAATGGTGCTATAAATAGTATCTACCACATGGAACACTTGCGTGGATTAAGACATAATTTATTTCAAGTACTTACAATCTTGCCCGGTACATGATAAATGCTGCATAGGCGTTTTCTATTATTACCTGCATAAAGACCATTTTGAGAAAGGTTATTAAAGCCCTCTTCACCTGTCCCTCTCATCACCTATTTATATCCATTTGTTCTCACTTCTATTATCTAATCTTGTACATGTTTCCAGTTAGCTCTTTTGTATATTTTCATCATCTTTCTATGCCCAGGATTGCTAAGTGCCAATATCTACTCTATCCCAAAGCGCCCCTCCACCAACTATTTAAAGAACTGCTGATTTTGTTCTTTTCACACAGGGTATCATTTGCCCCCTTCTCCATCTGTTCAATCTGATTCTTAATGTCCAGACCTAGTCTTATATGATGCCTGTTCTGATCTTCCCTCCCAATGTGATCTTACTCTGTACCTTTTATCAATTCATCTCTACCTCAATTACACTTTTATTACTTTCTACTTATACCTTTCCACAATGAAATTAATTGTAAGCTCCTAAAGGACAAGATCACAACTTCTTGGTTTTCTGCCCATTCCTACTGCCAAGTATACAGCAGGCAAGCAATATTTGTTGGATAAATATATTTGAAAATCCCATATAGATAGGTTCATGTAAAGTCTAAATCAGCTTTGCTAAAAAGTCATTTTTTTTAAATTAAAAAAGGAAAAAAAAACTTGTCAATTCAATGCTAGACAGTTTAAGGGAAAATAAGTTTGCATGTAAAAGAGACAGACACTTGATTTATTGCATTAAAAAACTTTATTTCTTTTAAAAGGTCCAATATAAGCCAAATTAACCCCAAAATTTACAGCTACACTTCGAGATCTCCTGAACTAAATGGCACTGTTTGAGATGAGTGTCTTGTTAAAGGAGGTCATTTGCTATTACCACCATTTCACCCAAAGTAGTTCTAGAGCAGAAGCTGGTATTATAATACACATCAGATATTTCAGGTGTCATCTTTTATGCGTAAGTTAAATAAAGCAAACAGGCTTTTCTACTCTGTGTGAGGATAAGAAACACTACAGAACAGGGCCTGAATGCTTTAGATATACAAGGTGTAACCATAAAGGAAATTTCTACGGCACTGTGTTCATTCATTCAAGTAGTTCATGTACTTATTCCAACAATACTGGTGTAGTTCAAATAAAATTTGAGACAGTACTTTGGGTTTCCCTTCATTGGATGCAGACCAAAGGAAGTGGTTAAGCTGGAGGGCAGACTCTCACAGATGGATTACAAAAGTAATGAAATAGTTTTCTTAGTGGGGTGGCATTCGCAAGAACTACCTTAATGTTTTTGGTAACAGCATCATTGACATATAAGTGATGCATGATAGAAGTTCTGGTATATGTGATAAATTAAAAACAGCTTGTCACTTTATAGCCACACCTTGGATTTCATTAGATGTGGTAAATCTAATAGTGTGTCAAATGAGTCCTTCTGGAAATCACTTCAGCAGAGAAGTCAAACAGCCTGTAAAAGAGAAGACATGGCAGAATGTGCGAGATTCATCCTTCCAACATTCTCAGGGTTCTCTTGGAGGACAGACCCGGGCCCAAAGACAGAAGTTACCGGGAGGGAGGCTTCAACTCCATCTAAGGAAGACCTTTCTAACAGTTAGAGCTGCTCAACAACTGAATGGACTGCTTGGTGAGGTAGAGTCACTTGGAAGTGTTCAAGGTGGAAAGATCACCCTTGTAGAAGGGACTCCTGCATTTGTTAAGAGGTTAGAGAGTGGATGAACCTCAGGTCTCTTTCAATTCTGAGATTCTAGAAAATTCCCTCAGGGAATTCAGAAGAGAATTCCTAAAAGGAAAGAGAAAGCACACATATGTATACTTTTAGAATCTGCTTGAATTTTCTTTTTTCTTTTTTTTTTCAAAAGGTACAATAGAAAATGTAGTCCACTGCCATTAAAATGCATATTCACCTTCCTATTACTAATAATTAGGAAGGGTTCATTATGACTTCTTTATATTATAAAGAAAAGATGGGGGATTAGATTTATAATTTCTGTAAATATTTTAGAAAAAATGCTTAAAATCTAGTAGTCAATGCCCTAGAAACTTTATAGATTTGTAGATAATATGCACAGATACAAATACATTATTCATTAAATACAACTCACATCTGTGTTTTATTATACTCTAAAATATACAGGAATCTTGATGTACTGAAAGAGTGCAAGTAAATACAGTATTCAAGCAGTCACTATTTCTATGTACATGCTCATTAATTCTTCAAAAAACCCACAAAATTATCAAATAGATCAAAATACTGTTCTGTGTTTTCACACTTTATATTCAGAAAAACCAGCTGATAATTTACAATGTCATAAAGTTTCCAGTTTCACAATACAAAAAGGATAAAATGAAATTGGGTATCATTTTGTTGCAATTTATAGAACTTTACCCATACCTGTAAGACCCTTAATGTTTATGAAATCATTTTCACTGGGAAAGTGACAGTTACAGTAAAAGCAGAACCACACAAATATTTATTTAAAGCTGAAATATCAGCCTTCTCTCTCTCTTTTGCTATTTGAAAGGTAGTCTTCAATTTGGCAGGCAACTGCTTCTCTCTCCAAATAGTAACAGGTTACAAACATGCTACTTTAAATATGAATAGGACCTAAGGCTTTAGTATTTTAAATCTTGCCCAAAACAGAAATGCCTTCCAAGGGACTTAGTGATGTTTAATTTATGAACAACAAGGAATTATTTTCCTTTTGATTATTCACTTTTTCAAAACTCATAGATCAGAATAAACATAAAAAATCCCCCAACCCATGGTGGGGACACAAAAGTAACCTAAGTGACTAAGGTGTGCCATTCAAAGTAGAGAGGTTGAAGACTCCATGCCCCAGAACTACTTAGCTGCAATAGGGTGAAATAATCTACTTTTTAATTTCACGAATTTTTTTTTCTAGGAAATTCTTTACATTTTTAAACAAAAATAGTACTATTTTAAACCCAAACCATTCAAAACAGGGCAACAGCCTGACCCCAATCCATCTCAATGTCTATGTCACAAGTATTTTCACCCGTATTGCACCCAGTCAGCTGGTTTTTAATTCTAATAGTATAAAAATTGGAAATTTGAAATATTTATGTAAAAGAAAAAAATGTAAAAATACATCTGCTTTCTCTCATGGTTTAATACAGCATTGGAAGGCTTTCAGATATTTTCTTAAAAAGAAAAAAAAAAAAAACAACATTTAAAACCAAATCTCAGTTTCATTTCCAGAAATATTGCAGTTTGGTTTAGGTAATGTTTCATTTCATCTACTCCAGTTTCCACAAAATGGCATTTTATTAAAAAAACCTTTCAGTTATTTGGTCCTTTTGCAATTTGCTGTGCACATAATGCCTACTGTACCAAACTTTTATTGCCTTTAAATTTAGTTGTAATTTTATTGATAAAATTTAAATCTAGTGTCTTTATTTCTTCTGTTACGATAGTGTTGCTTATGTAAGCAGGTTAGAGTGCACAGTGTCCCCAATTATTCCTGGCACTGCAAAACCAAATTAAACAATTCCACAAAGAACTCTGACATCAACGTGTTTTCCTCAGTCAAGTCTATTTCAAGATTCTAGAAGTTCCTTTTGTAAAACTTGCCTTTAAAACTCTTCCTCCTAATGTCATCACATCTCTTAATATTGGATCACTGTGCGATCTTTCCTCTTAGGTTGAATTTCTACGTGAATATCAAAGTGCCTTTTTCCTGAAAAAGCACAGTTTGAAGCTTTACTGTGAGAACTCCCTCCTCCTCAGCCTCTCAGTAGGTCTCAGAATCGGAGTCGTTGAGCTCATCCACGTCAGTGTATAAGTACTCCTGTTCCCCGCCAATGTTATTGAAACTGCAATAGGAGCTAGGTTCATTCCTCATGATGGGCAAAGCTTCAAAGCTGACTGTTTTTGAGGTGTTGGTATAACGGTTAATGGCATTGAATGTCAAGGATGATAAAGGACTACTTGATGAGACAGGCATCATGGTGGCCAAAATGAGAGCCAGGCAGTCAGCCACATCCTTATTGGGAGCACAGGCCAAAGCTGGGGTATAGCCTAGAATTGAAGATAAAATTTAAAAATTAAGCATCCTGAGACATATTTCACTAAAGATAAGGAAATAAGCCTAAAGTACTTCAACTTTAGACATATTTTACATTATGTAGCTTATAATAAATTGCTGTAACCTGCATGATTTGCAACTTTCTATTAAGTAGAAAAAGAATAGCCACAGAAACCTAGGGTGGAAGACGTTAGACTAGACAACGGAAGAGGAAACAGGCCCAGAGAAGAATGACTTCCCCAAGATCTCACAACTTATCCGTATCCATCTGAATTCACATAAGAAACGGGGCTAGAATAAGAAAAACACCACAGATCAGTGAATCTTCTTTCAGGATGGTAAGCAGAGATTTACTGTTAATTTGTAGTTATATCAGTGTCAAGAAAAAAATAAAAAAATTTAATTTGTAGTTATGTAAGGAAGCTTTTTGATGCTAAGAAATCTAAATGTGTATAGCTTCATGGATCCGCCACAGGGCAGGTGCTCAGAAGATAGGTGTTGAACGAATGACACTTGGTTGTCAATTTAACTTTTCTCTTGGGGTCACAGTCTCTTGAAGAAAAACAGTAGACAAACTAAACAGATGAACTTTAAAAACTACTAAATCAAAACAAATTATTTCCTTTGTAAATATTCTCTTTTTTTAAGCAGAAGACAACTGACCTTAGTCATAAATTACCACAAAGTGTCAACACAGCAAACCAAGGAGGAAACATTTGGTACCTCAGTTGGTACAAGACTCAGTCTTGAGGATGGAGCGGGAGAGAAGTGAGAACAGTGTGATGCCAGGCTTCAATTATACCATATGGAACTTTAATAGTTTATCACAAAACATACATTTGTGTAACCACCATAGAGGTTAAGAGAACACTACCAGCATACCAGAAGCCTCCATATATCCTCTACTCAATCATTATACCTTTCTTCTTCCACAATGGTAACTACTATCCTGGCTTACGGGGTAGTAATTTCCTTGCTTTCAACTTGGAGTCATAAATACTATAGTTTTTTTTGAGACAGAGTCTTACTCGGTCACCCAGGCTGGAGTGCAGTGGTACAAACTTGGCTTACTGCAACCTCCACCTCCCAGGTTCAAGTGATTCACCTGCCTCAGCCTCCAGAGTAACTGGGATTACAGGTGTGTGCCACCACACCCAGCTAATTTTTTATATTTTTAGTAGAGATGGGGTTTCACTATGTTGGCCAGGCTGGTCTCAAACTCCTGGCCTCAAGTGATCTGCCTGTCTCAGCCTCCCAGATTACAGATGTGAGCCACCATACCCAGCCTACAGTTTAGTTTTGAGTTTTTAAAAAACTTAATATAAATGGAATCATATAGTATGTATTATTTCATATCTGGCTTTTTTGTGTAGCATTATGTGAGATTTATCAATGTTGTATGTAACTGTAGTTGGTTCATTTTCATTGTTATACAGTATTTCATTGTGCGATTATACTATGGTTTAGTTACACATTTCAACTATTGGGCATCTGGTTGCTTCCAGTTCTCCCACATATTTTCATCTATGCTGTATTAGCCTTGATAAAGAAAGGATTTTTTTTTTTTTTTTTTTTTTTTTTTGAGACAGGGTCTTGTTCTGTCACCCAGGCTGGAGTGCAGTGTAATGATCATGCTCACTGCACCCTCAGCCTCTGGGCTCAAGTGATCCTCCCACCTCAGCCTGCTGAGTAGCTGGGACTATAGGCACATGCCATGCCTGGCTAAAATTTTTAAATTTTTTTTGTAGATACAGGGTCTCGCTTTGTTGCCCAGGCTGGTCTCAAACTGCTGGCTTTAAGTGATCTTCCTGCCTCTGCCTCCCAAAATGCTGCGATTACAGTAGTAAGCCACTGTGCCCAGCCACAAAAAGTAATTTTTTCCCCCTTTGTAAAGTTCCCATTTTGTCAAGGGTCAAAGAGAACAACTGATGTCCTTCCAAGTTTGGCAGCAGTGGCTGAAGGCTGTCTGTACTTTTAATTAAATTTTATTTGTCCAAAGTAGCTAGGGGAGTCCTTCTCTGCCCAAGCTTCTTTCAAGGGTTCTTCTAAAGGTGCCTGCTGCTATTGTTCCTGCTGCTGGCAGGCAGAACAACCTATTACATAGGCCAGGATGCCTTGGATGATAGTGGGGGTGGGGAAAGAAGCATGTTTCATGTGTGTTTTCTAGTCAGAGTATGACTAAAAATAGGCTCCTCTCCTCTGCATGGGGGTTATTTTTTGAGATGAAGTCTCACTCTGTCACCCAGGCTAGAGTACAGTGGCGTGATCTTGGCACACTGCAACCTCTGCCTCCTGGGTTCAAGCGATTCTCCTGCCTCAGCCTCCCAAGTAGCTGGGATTACAGGTACGTGCCACCACACCTGGTTAATTTTTGTAGTTTTAGTAGAGACGGGGTTTCGCCATGTTGGCGGGGCTGGTCTCAAACTCCTGACCTCAGGTGATCCACCTGCCTTGGCCTCCCAAAGGGCTGGGATCACAGGCATGGGCCACTGTGCCCGGCCAGTTATATCTCTTAACACGCCACTCTCTTTGCTTAGAAAGTTCCTTCCCCACTTTCTCCTTATCCTTTGGATTTTGGCTTAGCAGTCACATTTTTTGGGATGCCTTCTCTGATCCTGCAAGAAAGGATTTGAAGACCCTCTTAAGTACCCTCATAGCATTCTATGCTTATTCCAATTAAACTATTTTAAGTGTATCATTAATAGCCTGTTTACACTCTTATCTCCATTCAAGGGAGTAGACTATGTCTTATTTTACACTGTATCCTCAGAAGTTAGTACGGCGCTTGGCATAATCACTCAGGCAGCAAATATTCACTCATGCGGCAAATACTCACTGAGCCTCCACTTGCTCAGGCACTATTCAGAACACTAAGAATATATCAGTGAATGCAACTGATAAAGATTTCACTGTTCTTGTGGCGCTTACATTCACTTTAGTGGGGAAGACACACAATTGACATAATAAAAAAGTACATTATATACAATATGTTAAAAGCTTTATGTAAAAAAAGAGGAAAGAGTGAAGCAGGTTAACAAGGACTGAGAATGCTGTGGTAGGAGTATCTAGCAAGTTGTAGTACAGAGTAGTTAGAATACGCTTCATTGAGAAGATGAAACTGGAGCTAAGATTTGAAACAGGTGACGGATTTAGTCATGGGATGTTTGGGGACAGAGTGTTCAGGCAGAGTAAACAGTCAGAATGAAGAACACAATGCATGTATAACCCTGCTGTGGAGGGGCTGGCATTGCAGAATCAAGTAGAGAAAGGAGAAGACTAGGAAACAGTATCAGAAAGGTGACGAAGTGGAGGACACATCATATAGGGCCTAGTAAGGTCATTTTAAGAACTATGAATGGGGCCAGGTGGAGCACTCTGGGAGGCCGAGGTGGGGGGACTGCTTGAGGCCAGGAGTTCAAGACCAGCCTGGACAATATAGTGAGGGTCTATCACCACAAAAGATAAATGAGCTGGGCATAGTGGTGCATACTTGTAGTGCTAGCTACTTGGGAGGCTGAGGTGAGAGGTTCTCTTGAGCCCAGGAGTTCAAGGTTACAATCAGCTATGATCTACCACTGTACTCCAGTCTGGGCAACAGAGTGAGACCCTGTCTCTTTACAAAACAAAACAATACAAAACCAAACCAAACCGAAATTCAAGAGTAACATGTTCTAATATACTTTAAAAGGATCCAGGCCAGGCTGGTAGCAATAATAAAAAAGTGGGCATATTTTAAATCTGCTTTAGAGGTGGAGTCAATAATGTATGCTGATGGACTATACGCTGGGTATGAGTGAGAGGAATCAAGGATGACTCTAGGGGTTTTGCCCTGAGCAATTCTAAGAATAAGAATTGTCTTCAACGGAGATCACGATGTTGTGAGGAGAGTAGGTCTGGCAAGGGGAGTGGGAAAGGATCAACCGTTCAATTCTGAACTTTCTAGGTTTAAGCTGTTTATCAGATATCCACATGGATATGTCAATTAGGCACGTGGATATACAGAGACTGTGAGAAGTCTGGGTTGGAGATATAAATCTGGGAATTCTCAGCATATAGGTAGTATTTAAAACCACAGGGAGTCAATGTAGATAGAGAAAGCAAAAAGAATGAAGGATTGAGTCCTAGAAGGAGAAGAGGGAGAAATTTTGTAAAACAAATTAAGAAAGAATAACTAGTAATGTAGAAGGAAAACGAAGGAAGTGTGGAGTTCAAAAAGCAGAGTAAACAAAATTTATCAAAGGAAACAAGTAATCAGTTATGCCAAAAGCTGATCTATCAAGTAAAATGAGAGCTAAGTAGTAGTTAACATAGTAGAAGTCACAGGTGGTTTTGATGAGAATAGTTTTGTTATGTGTAGGGGTGAGGGGAGAAGGCCTGACTACAGGGAAATTAAGAGAAAATGGAAGAATGAGGCCGGACACTGTAGCTCACACCTGTAATCCTAGCACTTTGGGAAGCTGAGGTGGGCGGATCACCTGAGGTCAGGAGTGTGAGACCAGCCTGGCCAACATGGTGAAATCCCGTCTCTACTAAAAATACAAAATTTAGCCAGGTGTAGTGGCGGGTGCCTGTAATCCTAGCTACCTGGGGAGGCTGAGGCTTGAGAATCGCTTGAAACCAGGAGGTGGAGGTTGCAATAAGCTGAGATCACGCCACTGCACTTCAGCCTGGGCAACAGAGGTAGACTCCATCTCAAAAACAAAAAACAACACAACAACAACAACAACAACAAAAGAATGGAAGAATGAGAGGTGAATAACTGGGGACAGCAAGATAATAGTTTTGCTGCAAAGGGGAACACAGAAATATGGTAGCAGCTGGCAGGAGTAGTGAGATTTATAAATTGTTTTTTAAAGATGAGGGAACTAGTGTTTATATACTAAGGAATAATACAGGAAGAGAGCGAAAAATTGTTACCGCAGGACATAAAAGAGAACTGTCAAAGTGACATTATGAAGTAGGCAAAAGGGGACATGATCTAGTGCATGAGTAGAAGCACTGACTTTAAGTAAGAATATAGCACTTAATTAGGATCTTGATAATATTTGCTGAAAGAACAAAATCTTTGGCTACTAAAACAACAGAAAGTGGTAAGTATAAACAGTAAATACTAACTTTGCTATAACAGATGATATAGGGATTCAGAAGTACATCTGTTAGATAACTTTTCCTATTTCTTTTGCCCTTATTCCTTTGCCACAAACTACTATTCATTATTAACTTTAGCTCTCCTCTTTGACTAATAAAAAATATCCAAGTTTATTTCTCTTCAAATATGGATCATCAAAAGATAAAAGCTCTAGGTGAAGGGAAGACAATATAGAACCAACTTACCATTTTCATCTACTGCAAGCACACTTGCTCCTTTTCCCAAAAGTTCCTGAACCACCATTGTTAGCCCATTTCGGGCAGCAACATGCAGAGGTCTAGGGGAAAAAACATGATACACGTACACATATGTGCATGTGCATGTGCATGCATATACACATACACACCTGGTTGTCAAAGAGCATTTTTGTCAACTTGTGAAGACCAAGAGGTACAAACTCGAGGCACCTAGTCCTAATAGCAAAGATGGGGGCAGGGAGAGCAGAATCTCTGTGCAGTGCACTGTCACACCTTGTCAACGTGTGGCTAGACATCAAGCTCAGCCATAGGTCCCATTGACAGGTCCCTACCTTCACCCCATCCTTCTGTTACTTTTCTTCTCAGACTCAATGTTTAAAATAATTTTACCATTGAAATTGCATTCCTCCATTGTTAAGGAATGAGGCTGGTAAAGACATAGACTATATATTAAAAACTGTAAACTGCAGTAGCATAAATTCTAATAGGTTTTGAAAACAGCTTATAAGCATCACGACTAATTTTTGGACCTTCAAGGGATCTAATCCCAGAATGGGCAACAATATTCTAAGATTTTTATCTTTACTAAACCTCAAAATGGAATAGCAAAGGACAACGAGAGACACTGATGTAAGATTTCTCTCAGTCAATCTGGAGGTTGGCTGCTCACATTATTAAAAATTCTGATTCTTTCAGAAACTTTATTTGCTTACGGACACACATAAAGCTTCTTACCTCATTTATTGTTAGTTTCAAGTAACATATTATTACAGTTGATTTCCATGAAATACACAAAATAGTACTACTTTCCTTCAGAAAATTAGGTAGGTGGATTAAGAAAAAAATACATTATTGTCAATGTTGTAATACAGTTTCAGTTCAAAAGCATTTTAAATAATATGCCTTTTAGTTGTGATCATTTTAGAAATGAGTTTCGACAGTTGTAAACTATTAAAATTGCTTCTATGACTAATGAAACCTATTCCAACAGTCACATGTTTAAAAAAATCCATTTATCATTTTTATAATTGTAGGTCACAAAGTTTATACTAGATACTGACAGTACTCACGTTTGCAAGGCTGCGTTGGTTGCATTGATGAGGTTTCTATCTGTTATCTTTTCCAGTATTAACAAGGCACTAGTTTCATGACCCTACAATTGTGGCAGATAAGTTATAAAAACTTGGGCACCATTCAAGGTACATTTATACACCCAACAATCTGCAACCCTAGTCCATATAATATATACAACACCATTCATATGCCATGAATTTTCCTGGCTAATATCTTAATATTTGCCCAAACACATCTTGGGAGTGAGGGTAGGAGAAGAGGACAAAATTAAGATTAAGGAAAGAGGATAATTACACTTAGACTTGTGTTCCAAAACTTATTTGGCTTACTGGACACTTTGATACGCCATGGTGCCTTACAAGTCAATAATTTTGTTCAAGAAATCTAATACCAGTGATCACTGGAGAGGTTTGGTCCTGAGTTCTGTTCATTTTAGTGAAGTCAAAAAACTTTTAATGCCACTGTTAACAATGAAAGCATGTTCTTAAAATGTATACATACCTTGCTACAAGCCAAATGGAGGGCAGTATTTTTACTGTTATCTTGTAAAGTCAGTTCTGCACTAGCACTGCTAACCAGCATCTCTGGGAGGAAAAAGTGCATCAATTCTTATGTTTATGAACATGTTTCTTAGATTACCAATAACTCACTGTAGAGAAACGAAGATACAAAGCAAAAAAGTCCCTCTCACAAAAACTTAAGTACAAGAAAAATATTGTAATATATAACACATATACTATATCTTCATATAATTGTATGAGACAATTATATTGTTGTATAAGTCACACACTCTAACAATGGCAATTAACATTTATTTTGTGACTGTGCACTAAATTTTAAATACTGTTTTATATGCTCTGGATTTACAGTAATTTATTTAAACCTCACAACAACCCACCAAGTAGATACTGTTATTTTTCTCATTTTGTAAATGAGAAAACTGAGGCATCAGGTCATTTAGCTGGAAGATCTAGGACTCACATTGAGGCAATCCAACTCCAGAGTCAGTGTTCTTAACCACTATGTTATAGGGCCATCGTAAAGTAGACTCCTCAATCAGTAAGGGTAAACTAAAACATTGTGTCCCTAAATGAAAATGTAGATTGCAAACAGGTAAAAGGTTTTAAGTCTTAGGAGTGGTAAGGTAACTAGCTGAAGTCAGAAGTCTTGGGATCTAAGTTATAAATTAGTGATACACATACTTAGGAAAATACAATTTTAAAGAAGTTTATTTACCAACTGTATTTGTTTGTCCATTTTCTGCAGCCATCATAAGAGGTGTTTTCCCTGTAGAGTCCACAGAATTGACTTGAGCATTATGGCTCAGCAGCAGCTGTAAACACTCTACATGGTCTGTGAAGGCAGCTGCATGGAGAGGAGTTCTGTGATAAAGAAAAATGGAAACATATGACTAAATTTGAATGTTATATATGCTGGAAAAATATTCTTTAATTTGTGACATGCAGTTTTTAAGGGTTTACATATTAGGCTATAAAAGCACTGCCTGTATACAAACAAACAGGCTCAATGGAGCTCACTAATTTCTCCCATAGAAATTTGTACTTTCAATAGTATAGAAGGCCTTAATTAAACTAGAACTAGTATGAAGTAAAGATTAATTACAAAATTGCTAAAATAACATTACATCATTAAAGGAAATTTTGAAAGAAATAAATCCTGACCTGAATACCACCACCTCTTACAACTGCTGGACTTTCTTCCAGCCTTTATTCCTATTTAGAAAACTGTTAACTTTGTTAACAATTATCTTTGGGAAACAAACAACTTCTAAAGAAAGGGGAAAAATTTACATTTTAAAATAATTTAGAGGAGGAAAACTTCCTAAAAATCTATAAATAGAAAAACCTTTTATAACGTAAAAATAATTGAGATCTTCTAACAATTTATACTTGCAAATATAAAAATCAACTTTTAAATAATAATGGGTTTTCTGTAAATTCTCTCACACCAGGCCAGTAGTTAAAATTTATTTCTTAATGAAAATAAAACTTTTTTTGGGGGTAGGGCAGAGACGGGATCTCACTCGGTCACCCAGGCTGGAATGCAGTGGTGCAATCATAGCTCACTGCTGCCTCAAACTCCTGGGCTCAAGTGATCCTCCTGCCTCAGCCTCCTGAATAGCTGGGATCACAGGCATGCATCATCATGTCTTTTTTTTTTTTTTTGGTAGAAATGCAGGTCTTAGTATGTTGACCAGGCTGGTCTTAAACTCCTGGCTTCAAGTTATCCTCCCACCTTGGCCTCCCAGATTGTTAGGATTATAGGCATGAGCCACTATGCCTGGCTAAAACTATTTAATACATACTTGAATTCCTACCTTCCTTTTGAATCTGTGGCGTTCACAATGCTGGCACCTAATGTATCAATTAACATCTCAGCAGCACCTTCGTTGTCATTTATCCTGTGTAAGGTAACATGGTGATCATTCTCACAGCAATGGTGTATTTCTTAAAACACTCAAACCAAGTCTGATTCATTCTGGCTTTACTTACACAGCACAATGCAATGGACTAAAAGCATTTCCTTCCGTTTTCTGGAAAACTTCCTGTTCTAAAAGCAGTTCTACACATGTCTCGTGACCTATAATAGGTGTAAAGAACCAGATATTAAAATTCAAAGGAGATACTGGCAAAAATCACAGATACATATAAATGTTTAAAGGAAAAATGTAAAAGTCTCTCCCATTCCATCTCCCAGTTCCCCTCTCTGGAATATAACCACTGGTAGCTGTTAAGCCACCAGTAATTCCAGAAAATTTCTAGGCATATACAACTGCATGCACATACATACATACAGTTGGCTCTCTGTATCCATGGGTTCCGCATCCATCAATTC
Organism: Trachypithecus francoisi; assembly: GCF_009764315.1. Classification (NCBI taxonomy): domain Eukaryota; kingdom Metazoa; phylum Chordata; class Mammalia; order Primates; family Cercopithecidae; genus Trachypithecus; species Trachypithecus francoisi. The sequence goes on from NW_022681453.1 coordinate 164,485,838, forward strand.
AACCAAACCCAAATTAAAAATACTTGGGAGATAAAAAAAACCAGAGCAGACTTTTTTTCTTGTCATATACCCTAAATACAGCGTAGCAATTATTTACATACCATTTACATTACATTGACTATTATAAGTAATCCAGAAATGACTTAAAGTATAGCAGAGAATGTGCATAGGTTATATGCAAATACTATCCCATTTTCTATAAGGGACTTGAGCACCTGTTGGTTTTGGTATTCATAAGGGGTCCTGGAAACCAATCCTCAACAGAAAATGAGAGATGATTGTGCTATTTATTTTTTTAATGGCAATGGGATGTTTAATTCCGCCACTTGCTTTTTACTTAGTATTAACTACACATATCCTTCCATAATAGCATATATAGAAATATTATTATTATTTTAGACGGAGTCTTGCTCTTTCGCCCAGTCTGGAGCACAGTGGCGTGATCCTGGCTCACTGCAACCTCTGCCTCCCAGGTTCAAGTGATTCTCCTGTCTCAGCCTCCCGAGTAGCTGGGACTACAGGCACCCACCACCATGCCCAGCTAATGTTTTTCGTATTTTTAGTAGAGACGGGGTTTCACCATGTTGGTCAGGCTGATCTCGAACTCCTGACCTCGGGTGATCCACTCCCAAGCCTCTGTCTCCCAAAATGCTTGGATTACAGGCATGAGCCACCGTGCCCAGCTAAAATCTTATTCTTTAGTGTTCTGAATAGCTTCCCAGTATCAAAGTGTATCATAAATTATTTAATCTAATTATGGATTTTAAAGTGATTGCTAGTTTAAAAAAATTCTTCATGATATTATTAACAATGCTGTAATGAAACATTCTGGCATTTTTTAATTTTACTAAAACAATTTTTTGAGACAGGGTCCTGCTCTGTTGCCCAAGTTGAAGTGCAGTGGCATGATCATGGCTCACTGTAGCCTCAACCTCCTGGGCTCAAGTGATCCTCCCACCTCAGCCTCCTGAGTGGCTAAGACAACAGGTGCAAGGCTACTACATCTGGCTAATTTTTTGATATTTTGTAGAGATGAAGTTTTGCCACGCTGCTTAGGCTGGTGTTGAATCCCTGAGCTCAAGTGATCTGCCTGCCTCAGCCTCCTAAAATACTGGGATTACAGGCGTGAGCCACCATGCCCAACATTTTGTTTTTATTTTAGGAAGTATTTTTGTAGGACAATTTCCTACCAAAGTGATATTGCTGTGGTAAAGGACAAGTATCCAGTCCTTGGTATTCTTGGGGGATGGGGTCCAGGACTCCCCACTGACAGCAAAAATCCATAGTCCCTTATACAGTTCCCTTGTACAAAATGGTTTATTTGTGTATAACCTATGCACATCTTCTCATATACTTTAAGTCATCTCTAGATTACTTACAACTTAATTCCATGTAAATGCTATATAAATAGTTGTTACATTGTATTGTTTAGGGAATAACGACGACAAAAAAATCTGTACATGTTCAGCCTAACTATATTTCTGATCGACATTCAGTTGAATTCACGGATGGGGGACCCATGGATATGGAGGGCTGACTGTACTGATTAATTATCAATATCTGGTCCACAGTTTTTAACAGTAACTTGAAAAACAGAAAAATCCAAACTTCAAATTTTCTTACCCAAATTCCAGAGCCAGGGTTTTAATTTAATACCCTAATTACTACAACTAAAATGTTGCTTATTTCATGAGTTATTTGGGATCTACTTTAGGAATAAATTAGATTCTTATGTGGCCACTTTATATATTTTCATGGTTTAATATTTGCCTACCAAAGTCTTGTTATATTTTCTTTTCTTTTTAAATTACTCAAACTTAATCAGCTTAAACTTTATCCTGTAATTGTGGAAAAGTAATTTTCAGAAAAACCTGTAATGGTGTTCCATCTTTTGTCAGTTCTTTTCTCTAATCTAGTAGTTTTCAAGCAGATTTTGCCCATCAGGAGATATTGTGCGTGGCAATGCCTACGGACAGTTTTGTTTATCACAACTGAAGGTGGGGCAGTGTAACCGGCATTTAGTGGGTAGAAACCAATGATGCTGCTAAACATCTTGCAATGCACTGGAGAGTCCCTTGCAACAATCTCCTGGCCCAAAACGTCATAGTGCTGAGGTTGAGAAACTGCTTTAATTCCATTGTGCTGAATGTTAACTCATTACTAAGATACAGCAATGGAAAGTTGTCCATTGTTGACTTAAGAGCCTCCCATTCTCCAGGTATATGGGTGTTTAAGGTGTGGCCTGGGGAAAATCCTGGGGTGACGCAAAAAAGATGTAAATAAAAACACAGATGAGAACCCAACTATTCTCTTAAATTAGCTATAAAGAGATGTACTACTCTTCTCACTAAAAAGAAAATACTTTTGGAAAACAGTAGCTTTCATAAAAAAAGATTATGTTAATACGTAATAGATATTATTTTTAAATAAATCAATAAGTATTTAAAATTTCTCAGTTCCAATTTCTAATACAGTCAGTATCAATCCATAGTTGCTGAGACCAAAGGGTACTATCTGAGTACAGACTGAGAAAAGGGAACAGTGGGTCCCCCCGGTCACCTCCAGAAATCATTACTGGGTGATATTAAGCAGACAATCTCATAACTTTCTATCACCACTTATGAAAGATAGATAGGATGGTAAACTGGGTCCTCCTGAGTTTCAGAGGCTATTCTGAGGATGTTGAGAACTTCATAAAAATGAACACATTTTTTAAAGGAATAAATAAGTATTCTTAAGTTCTGTGATTGAATGATTATATAAACTGAAACTGTGAACTTTTACTATCTACAGCCAGTTTTTTTCTAAAACTTGGCCATCATTTCAATTTTGAGAGAAAGGTTGTTTTCTGTTCTGTTGGAGTGCTTCCAATTTTCTTTACAGCTGTACAATAATTACTAAAGTAAAACCATTTTACATATTCTACTTTCAGGATGCCAAATTATAAAATGGGATTTTGGCTATAAATATGGTATTAATTTTAGACTGTCTATATAGTCGCTTACTGCATATACCCAACACACATTTAATTCCTTCCAGCTCAAATTCAGCATCACCACAATTTTGCTACGGGCTGAAAATCAGACACATTTGTTATGATCTTTAAATGGCAACCATGCATGCAGTTCTTGCAAAATTCTGTCTCTTGCACAAAACATGCTTACAGTCTAAATTTAGCAGTGATAGAGTAGGAACTCACTTTAGGGGAACTGTTATACATACAGATCTGATAAGAAACATTGTAATAGAAAGCAACTCTCCAAAGGACAGTTACAGCAGTACATTTACAACTGAATGCTCTTCCTGAGGAAAAATATCTCACTGTGTGATTTTTCCAATGGTTCATCTTCAGGGATATATATTTTTAAAAACCAAGCAATAAGTCTTTGCTTCTAAACAGTTTTATCTCACTGACTTTTTTACAGAAACACAACTCACATTTGTATATATTTTCCCCACTATATTAGTTATTTTGGGTTTTCCTTATACTTGTAAAACGTCAAGTCACATTACAGAAACAAATCAAATATCAATGCAAAATACATTATCTTCTTTGTACTAGTATGAGTACGAGTCTCTGGCCACTTCACTACACTCATTTCTACTTGCCTTAGCGAGTAGAAATGAGAAAAAGAGAAGTTAAACCCCAAAGGTTTTATAGTTTCAAAACTGTTTTGGTCAAGGATTTAAGGTAGTAAAAAACAAAGAGACTAAACTAAGCTTATTGAATGAGCAACAGATTTAACTATTCAAGTTTTTATGATACTATCAGTACTCAGCTGAAGGATAACCAACAGTAATCACAGGACAAACCTCAAGAACCCAAAATGTTCTCACAGCAAAAGAATGCAACTCCCAACTTTGGCATAAGGACTAATATGAAAATCAAAACATTGTATCTCAGAAATACTTGTGACAACATTTAATGAAGTTATAATTTTACAAGATTCAGCTTTTTCCTCTTTTGCTTTAACTTGGTAACTTTGTCAAAACAGCTCCCAGTGAAAGAACTATGAAACAGCATATTAGAGAAAGATAGCAAATCTCAACTTCCTGGTAAGGCAGTTTGATTTTACATCAGATATTATACTTATTTATTTTAGTAAATGGATATTTATATAAAGAGGCAATTTATATTTTCTCTACACTTTGAGGGAAGGTTATTCGAATTGTGAACTACAGCTTTGTAGATCTGCTGTCATAATTAACATTAATCTTGAAGCTACAATGAAATTGAAAACAAATTTTAAAAACCTCTAATTTCTCTGCTAAAGCCTGAAGCTTGAACTTTGACAAACTGATGCTTGCACTATATATAATGTACCTGAGTTTTCTAAGATGATCAAATCTATTGCCCTGCACAAGGAAAAAATATCTCAACATACTTCATTACATAAATTATTTTAATTAGTGGCATTTCATAAGCCAAACTGCATTTTTAACATCTATACCTTCAAAGTAGCTTTATGCTTCCCTAAGTGACCTTTTGTGAGTCTGCCTATAAAAGCAATGACTATGACTGTGAGCCTGTAGGAGGCCAAAGAAAATCTTTTCTAACCAGGTAGCAGAGTTAACCCATCAAAGTTTCTAATTCTAAGACCTGCTAGGGATTTATTCCTTTAAAACATGGAGCATGGATATTAGTGGTAATATAAGAATGTTATCTTGCAATGTGCTCAGAAAACATACATAGATTTCAGTTTAGAATGTGATACATTTCACTGTTTCTCCTACTTTTGGTCATTTTTCCCCTAATACGATTTTATTTAGAAAGTAAAAGAACATGGCTAGGTGCGATGGCTCATGCCTGTAATCCTAGCACTTGGGGAGTCCGATGTGGGAGGACTGCTTAAGCCCAGTTGTTTGAGATCAGCCTGAGCAACACAGTGGGACTCTAAAAAAAAAAAAAAAGTAAAAGAACACAATAAAAATACAAGCACACTATATAATAGCAATGGAAACGGTGTAAAAACCTCCTAAAAATGTTAAATATTTGTGGAAATAAAGATCTAAGAAAAACTTCAGGCTACATGGTGGCTCATGCCTGTAATCCCAACACTTTGGGAGGCTGAGGTGAGAGGATCACTTGAGGCCAGGAGTTCAGAACCAGCCTGGGCAACATAGCAAGACCTTACCAAAACGGAAAAAAAAAAAAAAAAAAAAAAAAAAAGGAAAAATCTCAAAAATACTTCATGGCTTATCTCAGAACACCTTTGACAACTAGTGCCTTGCCTTTAGCATGACAAAGGACAGGCGTGAACCTACACAGTAATTATTAGTAAGTAAGCCTACATAGATTATTCCCAAGGTTTTTGCTAATTTTAAACTTAAAATTTGCCTTATAAATATGTCATTCTCATTAATATCTGAATATATTATACTTATCTCTGTTCAGCACAGAATGATATGCATTTGTGTTTGTATACTTAACCATTGTAGCAAGCCCAGTGAAGTGCTGTATATCCATGATTGTCTGCTATGGCTGGATTTGCATCCATAGACGCTGCTGACTGCAAAAGGGCTCCGAGAACACCAATGTGTCCACAGGCAGCAGACAGGTGTATAGGCGTCCGGCCCCTGCTATCCCGAAGTAAGCACTTAGCACCATGTTGAAGTAATGCATCTACACATTCTTCATGGCCTGTAACTGCCTGAAAGAAAATAATTTACAGGTGGTCAAACATATTATGCTAAACATTACATGCCAATTTCAGCTAATTAAAAACTTTAAAGACCATACTCCAATATCCTTCCATCAATTAAAGCCACTTATCATTTTAGGAATAATTCTGTATTTTTATTGGAAGTGGTTTAAAAATTCAGTTAAAGCAACAACTCTGTTAAAATGCAAATAGTATGAAAACAGGAAGAGAGAAACTTGGTATTCAGTGAAAATAATGATATTTCAAAGGTGAAAAAAGATTAAAGTGTATAAGAAAATAAGTGAGATAATGGAAAAAAGTCAAATTGACATTAATTCTACTCAAAGTTTTAGAGTTTTAAAATTTTGTTCTAACATTGGTCTCTAGATTATTAAGTTGTACTTTGTAATTGTTCAAAATTAGCATTTAAAAACTAAGATACTGAAAGAAATGGTAAAGACTATTTGACGAACATTTAATGAAGAGAAAATAAACATAACCTAGTTCAGTTCTAGGTAATATGAGGTTATAAAAGCTTTTTGAAAGGAAAGAGCATATTTCTGCTTACCCCTCTATGCAACGCTGTCCTTCCCCACTTATCTTTGGCATCTACATTTGCTCCTTTGTTCAGCAGTGAGTAAACACAGTCTGTGTGCCCGTTGAGAACAGATAGCATCAGAGGCGTCCTGAGCAACAACAGGAATAGGTTCAGTGCTATCACTTAAGACTGTACTCTGGTTTTCGAAATACGCCCTTCTGCGATGCAACAATTATTTATCGAAACTTACTGTCCATTTCCATCTTGAATATCTACTGCATTCTGTGGCTCTGCATTTCCTATCAATAGCCGTAAGCATTCTGAATGACCATTTGTTGCTGTAAAGTGAAATTTAAACATTTCAGTAATTACATATAATGATAAAATAGAAAATGTCCATCTTAGAGCACATCTTCCAGAATTTAATTTTGGGATAGTTTCACTGAATTTAATATGCAAGAATGAAAACTATAGGTAGAAAGAAGGTTTCTACGGCCTTTGATTGTTAAAGCTGAACAAATATGAATTCCTTACTGTAAAACATGACAGGCAGACTGCTCATCCAGCACCCATCCCCTACCATCTGCCTCTAAAAGAATGCTCATTTTATTTAGCTGTCTGGCAGTGTGGTCAGAAAGAGTGCCTTGCCTCCAGCAAAGCGATGATATCATGATTAGACCAAGTTAATCACAACAACCCCATTCTCCTCTGACAGTGATCAGTTTTAAGGTGAGCAGCACAGGGACCAGGTCGGACTACTGAGATGCTGATAAGTCTAGAGGCTGCTGGGAAACACTTTTATCTCTGATAATGAAAAGCCCCCATTCCTTTCTGATTTTAGATGCAATCCTTAAAAGTAGCAGCAATGATTCCTGCAACATGAATGCAAATGTAAGAGAATAACAGAATTTAATCCAGAGCTCTGACACCATTGTAGAATCAACCAATCCTGGAACGAAATCTGCCTTTGGATACTGTCTTTTTTTTTTTTTTTTGAGACAGAATCTCGCTTTGTCACCCAGGCTGGAGTGCAGTGGTGCGATCTTGGCTCACTGCAACCTCTGCCCCCTGAGTTCAAGCAATTGTCTGCCTCAGCCTCCTGAGTAGCTGGAATTACAGGTGCCCGCCACCACACCCGGCGAATTTTTTTGTATTTTTAGGAGAGATGATGTTTCACCATCCTGGCCAGGCTGGTCTTGAACTCCTGACCTCATGATCGACTCGCCTCGGCCTCCCAATGTGCTGGAATTACAGGTGTGAGCCACCATGCCCAGCTTGCCTTTGGACATTGTATGTGAGAGACAAAACCCCTTAAGCTATTTTCAGTAGGGTACTCTGTTATTTCCGGCTGAAATAATTTCAAATGATATATATATAGTACAAGAAAAATGATACATCTAAAGAATGCATGTGTTAAGTCCAAATGCATAAAATGGGCAAGGGTACAAGTAGAAGTAGTCCAAAGAAAAGAGCTTTTGAAGTAAGTTAAATCCTCTGCAAAATTCAGGTCCTGTTCATATATACAAAGTCTGAAGTTTAAATAAATACATTAGAAAAAACGTATCTTGCATATGATACAGAAAAGAACATCTATCACTATTTCTTCTAATGAAAAGATGACAAAACTAGCAAAAACAAGCTAGGTGCCGAATATTCTACAGTACGTTCCGACAGTTATATTAAATAGTAATAGTTTAACTTGTGGCTTAAACCACCTCTCCCACCCTAGTCCAATCTGTATGCTGCACTCCGCCAGCAGTTCTCACAGCTTAGCAATAAAAAACAGTGTCATAACACTTGGGGATGTTCAAGAAGATCTTGTTTGGCCCATCGTTTTTCAAATCAGTTCTTTTACACTCAGTGCACAGTAGCTATTGATGAATGTTTGTGTCATCTAAATTCAATACCCAAACACCAAGCACAGCATCACTGTGGGAAAGGACTGGTAAACCTCCAGGAAAAAACCCTCAGTGTTTTTTTCATGGCTTATAGACGCTCTCTATAGATCTCCAAATTTGAAAGGCATCTATAGATACAAGGCTTGCATTTATCGAATAGGTAGGTACTAACAGTAGGTTACTAACAGTAACCTGTGGTTGCACTCCATGCAAGCTTTAAATTAGTTCTGCATATGATCTGCAATTATGATATAATTTTTCTAGTGGTAGATTAATATTTTTAAAATGTACTTATTTTTCACAGATCTCATCCAGTGTACAAAATTTATTTTTATTTTATATTTTTTTAATTATACTTTAAGTTCTAGGGTACATGTGCACAAAGTGCAGGTTTGTTACATATGTATACATGTGCCATGTTGGTGTGCTGCACCCATTAACTCGTTATTTACATTAGGTATATCTCCTAATGCTATCCCTCCCCCTACCCCCTCCCCACAATAGGATCCGGTGTGTGATGCTCCCCTTCCTGTGTCCAAGTGATCTCACTGTTCAGTTCCCCTCTACGAGTGAGAACATGCGGTATTTGGTTTTCTGTTCTTGCAATAGTTTGCTGAGAATGATGGTTTCCAGCTGCATCCATGTCCCTACAAAGGACGCGAACTCATCCTTTTTTATGGCTGCATAGTATTCCATGGTGTGTATGTGCCACATTTTCTTTATTTTATATTTTAGGAACAGGGTTTCATCATGTTGCCTACAGTGCAATCAAAGTGAGCTCAACTGACCCTCTTGCCTCAGCCTCCCAAGTTAGGTGGGGAATACAGGCATGCGCCACCAAGTTTTGCAAACTGATATATAACTTCACCCTTTTTCAGAATAAGATAACAGCAAGTAATGCATTTTAACCTCTTGTTCAAACCATATACTAGTGTATATATATTTATTAGCGGTTGTAATCTATTATTAAAATATTTTTCTCAGCCCCACTTGAACATCTGATAGCTTTGAAGGGCAGCTCTGGGAGCAACAGTGGGTGTTATCAATAGTCTTCTAAAATGTAAGCTTCCCAAAGGACTAGAAAAAAAATCCAAGACGTATATTCAAATGTATTCTTAAGGATCACGCTATAAAAATAGAGTTGTGAATCTGCATCTGCCAGTGATACACAGTGGGTAGCAAGTCATTTCACTGACTTGGTTATAGACCTTCATATTTTAACCTATCTGCTACATCATAATATCACAATATGGAATAGTTCTTGCATAAGGCAATTGCTCTGTAAAGCCTGTCTGCATGTTTAATGCAGTACACTGGTAAAGTAAGTCAAAATGTGTATCACTTGTTAAATGAAAGATTATACCAATCCAAAATAACTTCTACCAGAAAGAAATACTGCATTGTTTTGTTGATAAAGTGTTTCAGAAGTTAGATTATTACATAAACCCAACTTCTAAGGCAGACAATTTTTTAAGTGATGATAATCTTGTTGTTGATATTCCCTGAGAATACAATCATTTTATCACTTAAAGTCAAAAATTTCCCCAGACAATCGTAGTTCCTGGTAATCTCCTTGGGTCTGGAAACTTTTGAAGAGCGAAGTTGACATTTTTCAGCTCTTTAGGCCACTGGGTTTTAGAGGGAGAAGTCCAGAGACAAGTCCAGGCTGTAGCACAGCCTTCAAAACAACACAGGGGCATCTCTGATCCTGCCCTACCTAAGCTTTGGCACTAGTGGGGCTTCTGTTTGGAGAAATGCCCTCAAAGGGTAACCAGTAGGTGTGACATAGAATTGGCCAATGTTAGCATCTGCAGCCATCATCAAAAGATGAATCCACTGCCACTGCCCCCTGAGGGGCCCCTAAAATTGCAGAAGGTATCAGCAAGGAGGCTGCCCAGGTTGTTTTCCAAGTGAGGCCACAGGAGGAAGGGAGCTACTTGGGGGCACTTAAATCTTTTGTGCAGAGGAGCTTCTTTTCATTAGAGCAGGGGAGTTTTAATGACTTCTTAAACACTTGTGTGGGACAGGCTTGAGCATGAGGGAGGCTTTAAGCCAGGCATAAAGTTAGTTTCAAATACTAGTTAATAAATCTATTTTTATTTCCTTTTTTGCACAGAAGCTCGTAATCTAGGACCTACATGTAAACAACTTTATATGAATATTTTTTGTACTTGGTTTACTTGGATTGGTATAATACACTATATTTAAGTTCCTTGAATACTCCTAATGTTTATGAATAACTGAGGCTTTGTAAATTAAGGGACATTTGTGTGAATAAAGTTATTTGGTGGGGGTCAAAGAATCCATATGATTTGGAAAAAAAAAAAGAAAGGTCAAAAATTTTAAAGACAATTAACCAGAAATATTATATACCAGAAATTGAAAGAGATTAGACAGGAAGTAATAAATCAAGCATAATATCTGGCATACCTGCTGCATGTATAGGTGTCCTCTTCAAAATGTAGTCTTTTACTAAGATTGAGGCACCCTGATTAATGAGTACATCCACACATTCAACATGGCCCTTAAATGCTGCAAGGTCTAGGGGTGTTCTTCCACTACTATTTCTGACATCAAGATCTAACAAAGACTGTACCAACACTTCCAGTGCTTGATGGTGACCATGGTAGGCCTAGAAATAAATAAAAATGTAAATTTTAAAAATATATATTTAGACTGACTTCCTAAATACTTTAAAAAATGTAAATAAGCAAACTTGTCTTCATATTATCATCCTATTTGAGATAATCCAAACTTCTACATTGAGAATTCAGGAAGTTAACTACAGATTTTTCTAATGATCAACACAGTAGGTAGGCTACTGTGTAGGGAATAGGCATTCTAAAAATAATAAAAATTTAGATGACAGGTGATCTTTTCATGAGTATACAATGCTTGGCTCATGGCAGACATTCAATGGATGTGTGACAGAGATTCATTCAAGCCTTGATTTCAAGTCTGATTCCAAAAAGCCTGGTGTTTTTTTTGTTTTGTTTTGTTTTGAGGCAGGGTCTTGCTCTGTTGCCCCGGCTGGAGTGCAGTGGCGTGATCATAGCTCACTGCAGCCTTGACCTTCTGGACTTAAGTGATCCTCTCACCTCAGCCTCCTGAGTAGCAGGGACCAGAGGTACACGTTACCACGCCCAGCTAATTTTTCTTTTAATTTTTGTAGTGATGAGGGTCTTGCTATGCTATCCAGGCTGGTCTCAAAATTCCTGGCCTCAAGTGATCCTCTTACCTTGGTCTCTCAAAGTGCTAGGATTACAGGCATGAGCCACTGTGCCCAGCCAAGTCTGTGTTCTTAATCACAGTTCAGTGCTCCACATCAACTCCAAAGACAGCTAGCAACTTGAGTTGAGTCAGTGCTTGAATATTCTGATTTCTCAAATTAAACTGACTATACCCACCGCATAATGTGACATAGCTAAAAAAGAAGTAATTCTTTTAGCAAAGAAATACGTAACTGAGCCCTGCTTGAATATCACCACATACCAGGCATTGTCCTAGCTGTACAAGAGTAAGACTTAAGATTTGTCAGACTGAAGTTGCCTTCTTTTTTTTTTGAGACGGAGTCTCGCTCTGTCACCAGGCTGGAGTGCAGTGGCATGATCTCAGCTCACTGTAACCTCTGCCTCCCTGGGTTCAAGCGATTCTCCTGTCTCAGCCTCCCAAGTAGCTGGGATTACAGGCACACACCACCACGCCCCAGCTAATTTTTGTATTTTTAGTAGAGACAGGGTTTCACCATGTTGGCCAGGATGGTCTCGATCTCTTGACCTTGTGATCCATCCGCCTCAGCCTCCTGAAGTGCTGGGATTACAGGCGTGAGATACTGCGCCTGGCCCGAAGTTGCCTTCTTCATACAGTCTAATAAAAGGGCTTTCCAGAAAAGTCATTTCAAAATCCAACATGGCAACTGAACATATATTATTTACACTGGACTAAATGCTGAGCAGGACATAAAGAAATAAGTAAACTTCAAAGGACTATAATGCCATTTCTTGTAGAAAATGTCAGAAAGTAGCAGCAAGAGATAAAGTTGCTCTGGGCCTTACTGATCTCTTTATAATGAATCTGTGTAGAAACTTGATTACTTAAGCTTGACTGTCTCAACGATTAAAGTGACTATAGGTCACAGAATTCTGTTTTAGGATTATACCTAACTTTGTTCCTCGATACCAGGTCAATGAAAATCATGCTACTGAAAGAATGAACTCTGAGGAACCATACATTATATAGAAGACAGTATACAAAGAATAGGTTAGCCAGTTGCGGTAGCTCACACCTATAATCCCAGGACTTTGGGGAGGCTGAGGTGGAAGGATCATTTGAACAGGAGTTTGGGACCAGCCTGAGCAACAGAGTGGATCTCATCTCTGCCAAAATAATAATAATAATAATAATAATAATAATGAGCTGGGCCTGGTGGCATGTGCCTGTGGTCCTAGCTATGCAGAAGGCTGAGGTGGAAGGATCACTTGGGTTTGGGAGGTACAGGCTGCAGTGAGCTGGGAATGTACCACTGTACCCCAGCCTGTGTGACAGAATGAGATTATATCTCTAAATAAATAAAAATAATAATAAATGAAGTTGGGCATGGTCACTCACACCTATAATCTCAGCACTTTGGCAAGTAATCCAACACAGGATTACTTGAGGCCAGGAGTTTGAGACTAGCCTGGGCAACAGTGAGACCTTATCTCTACAAAAAAATAAAGAATTAGCCAGGACACACCAGTTAGAATGGCAATCATTAAGAAGTCAGGAAACAACAGGTGTTGGAGAGGATGTGGAGAAATAGGAACACTTTTACACTGTTGGTGGGATTGTAAACTAGTTCAACCATTATGGAAAACAGTATGGCGATTCCTCAAGGATCTAGAACTAGATGTACCATATGACCCAGCCATCCCACTACTGGGTATATACCCAAAGGATTATAAATTATTCTACTACAAAGACACATGCACACGTATGTTTACTGCGGCACTATTCACAATAGCAAAGACTTGGAATCAACCCAAATGTCCATCTGTGACAGACTGGATTAAGAAAATGTGGCACATATACACCATGGAATACTATGCAGCCATAAAAAAGGATGAGTTTGCGTCCTTTGTAGGGACATGGATGCAGCTGAAAACCATCATTCTTAGCAAACTATCACAAGAAGAGAAAACCAAACACCGCATGTTCTCACTCATAGGTGGGAACTGAACAATGACATCACTTGGACTCGGGAAGGGGAACATCACACACTGGGGCCTATCATGGGGAGAGGGGAGAGGGGAGGGATTGCATTGGGAGTTATACATGATATAAATGATGAATTGATGGGTGCTGACGAGTTGATGGGTGCAGCACACCAACATGGCATAAGTATACATATGTAACAAACCTGCACGTTATGCACATGTACCCTAGAACTTAAAGTATAATAAAAATAAAAATTAAAAAAAAAAAAAAAAAAGAATTAGCCAGGAATGGTGGTGTGCACTTATAGTCCTAGCTACTCAGAAGGCTGAGGGAGGGAGGCTCACTTGAGCTCAGGAGTTCAAGACTGCAGTGAGCCGTGATTGTGCCACTACACTCCAGCCTGGATGACAGAGTGAGACACTGTCTGAAAAACAATAGAAAAAATAAATAAAAAATAAAAATGAAAAGACAAGAGAATGAATAGGAGCCATGATGATTTGCCACAGAGCTTCCCCCCATGATATCCTCGTATGGGACTAAGAGAAGCAGCCCAAATGTCCAGTATGAGCAAAATTAGGAATCAAGACCAGTTTCCCTGAGACCAGTATGTTTTTACTGCACCAAGTTGTCCTGAATGGGAGTTTCGAATAAGAAATTAAAGTAACTTCTCAAAACCTCCTAGAGATAGATATGAAAAGGAAAAGTGGTGGTATAATCATATTTCATTGCACCTAATTACTAAATTATTTCCATTTTTAGCTTAAAAACACTATTTAGTATACCCATGTCATAGTAGCGCTTATTCATAATGGCCAAGAGATGGAAGCAACCCAGCATCTATTGTCAGATGAATGGATAAAGAAAAATGTGCCATATACATAACAGATTACTATTCAGCTTAAAAATGAAGGAAATTCAGCCACATGCTACAACATGGATGAAATCTGCTAAATGAGATAAGCCAGTCACACAACACAAAAAAATACTGTTATGATTCCACTTAAATGAGGTATTTAGATTAGTCAAATTCATAGGAACAGAAGGTAGGCTGGTATTACCAAGGACTGGGGAAAGGAAAAACAGGGAGATGTTTAATGGGTACAGAGTTTTAGTTTTAATCTTTACAAGATAAAAAGGTTCTGGAGATTGGTTACATAGTAATGTAAATATACTTAACACTGCTGAACTGTACACTTAGAAATAGTTAAGAAGGTATGTTTTACGTTATGTTTTCTTTTTTCTACCATTACCACCATATACACATACAAAATCTGACAAAAAAATAGTAATTGTGAGAGGGAGAAAGAGAGAGAAAGACCAACCCACTGATCAATGTATAGCACATTGTTAATTTGCAAGCACAAAAAGAGAAACTTGCCAAAGTGAAGGGTGGCGAGAACACAGATGAGAAATTTCTAAGGAAACATCATCATTAAACTGATAACTAAGTCCTAAAGACTGCAGAGCTTTTGGGAGTCTTTAACATGCTACTTGTTGAACCTCCGCAAGGGGGAAATAGTCTGGCACCTAGAAAGTGTTCAAGAAATGACAGTGAAATTATTATAATGAGAATGATGCTGCTGCTGCTGCTGCTGCTAATGCTGCTCAGTCTTCATTTCTTTTCATCATCAATAGTAAAATGGCTATTTCTTCCATGCTGGCTTTGCCTTGTCAGACTTATTTACTATGCATGTCTGGGTGAGGTGACGGTGTTTCCAAGGACTCAAAGGGCAAAGAAGTAGAAAGCTTTAAGAATGCTTTCTTAGTTATTGAGAACATGACAGGAAGTATCACTGGGGAGAAACGGCAGAAAATTTAATGTATGTATGTCAGTGTTAAAACACATGCAAAGAGAGTATTAAGATAAAAAATAATAGTACATATGAAAAGAAACATTCAAATGAATCACTGAACTTGTAGTGTTCCACACTGAATTAAGGATACATCCTTATAACCATTTTACTAAAAATCAGGGATCTCACAAACAGCTGGTGACAGTACCCCGGTGTCCTGATTCTCAAAGTACCCCCCCTTCCCTACTCTAGTTTTGTTAGACAAAACTCTAACATGCTTTGTCTCAAAAATAAATTCTTCCAGTACAGAAAGCTAGATTAGGATCTACTTGAAATTTAAGGTAATAAATTATCATTTGACTTAAAAAATTGCCACATTCTTCCCTAACCTTCTCCATTTAGTGATTGACACTGGAAAAAAATTTAGAGGAATCTTAAAGTGGAAGAGACATAACAGACAATGTAGCCAAATCCTACAGTGTGAGCAACCGAAGGACCAGTGAACACACAACCAGTCAGCACCCCAAGATCACAAAGTAAGCAAAACATTGTAGAAATACGACAAAATGTGTGTGTATACCATCTGCTTAGCCAACTTATAAGGCATTCCACTAGGGCAGCACATTTTAAAATTCACCATCACAGGCATATTTTCTGTATTTTCTCGCTTTCTCTCCCCAGAAGGCCCTGGGGAAAGCCTAAGGATCACTGTCTGTCCTTTTTTTTTTCCCCCCAAAGCAAGAAACAGAAAAAAAACCCAGCACATTAAATAATTCTCTGAATTAAAGAAAGTTCTCAAACTTTTAATTCCATGATAACTAATAACTATTACATGGACTAAAAGTTTATGGTACTAGTTTGAGTCAACACAAATAGGTATTAGACATTTTCAGTGAATCAGCCATGAAGTTGGCTGTGAAGGCAGTACTCACAGCCAAGTGTAAAGGGCTTATTGTTGCTCTATTATCTGAATCACTCAGCATGTCTGTTCCTGAGGTTTCCATTAACTGAAAAAGAAGAGGCATTTTAAATGTCAGAAAGACATACCACAGCAATTATTCTCTCCCACTCCCCCAGTTCAAATCCACTTTAGAGTGTTACTTGGCAACTCAGCAAACTTATAAAACATGATTATTATGAAAGTGTAGTAAGGAGCACAGACTAAGAGCTTTGAAGATAGGCTACAAACTAAGAGTTTGGGGGAAATGCTACTTCATTGCCACCAAGTAAACATCTTCCTTCCCTCTGTACACAAGATTTCTGTCACCATCTTTGCGCCTAATATGTAAAAACACTTTCAGCTTTAATGACAGCAAATAGATAAACATAACTGGTAGGAGGGAATTGAGTAATACTAATTGGTGGGAGGTGATTGACTAATACTTACAACATCTAGAGGAGTTTCACTTGCAATCTGAAATAAAGGTCAAAACAAAAATATTTAGCTTGGGAAGTATTCATCTATAGTAAGTCTCAACTTAGACAGGGCTTTGCTAACTTTTACTCTAAACCTGTGGTTCATTTGGCTCCAAAAAACTAGATATTTTGAATAAACAATTTTATATCACAATAGACATCAAATCTATATACATAGGTCTAAAATTTTGGTGTGAAGATCCATAATAACGTAGGAAGACAGTTATTTTTGTACCAGGGCTCTAAGTGCTATATTAAATTGTCAACCTCCCTTTTCTTTTATATCTACTCTCCTTGAATTTTATTTCCCCTTGAAGGGAAGCGAAGTTCAACGTAATTTATAAGGTAAGTCTAAATAAGAGAATCTTTAACCTAAAGTATCTGTTACACACGAGTATCTTTTCTTTGACTTTCCTTCTGGTTTGGTAAATCTGGGTGAATGGTGGTATTATATTCCACAATCAGACCACAGTAGAAATAAAAACTTTCTTTGCAGAAGTGGAGTCTCCCTTATTAGGAGGGGTTGTGAAATAAATGTGCCTTTCAGAATTCCCTAAATATATGGGGAAGATATTCCTTTCACAGGGACTTTTATTTCTCATGTAAGACACAGTTACAGTCTTTTAGAAACTTATGAGAAATATTTATTTACAGGGGCACGAGAACACTGTAGACATGAACATGGGGTAATCGGTAGCCCTCTTCAGAGACCTAATTTTCTCTTTTTAAAAGGAAAAGAGAATGAGATATATCTTACTAAAACAAGTATGAACTTAAGACGTATATAAATTCTGAAAATGTTAGAAAACAAAATGGAATTTGTTTCTTGATCCATTTATTCTCATTTTTTTATATTATTAGCCTATAAACTCACATTAGGTCTTTCACAAGCATTCAGGAATCTTACCAGCTGAAGACATAGACGGTGACCATAAGCAGCTGAATAATGAACTGCATTGTATCCTTGCTTATCACGGATCCCTGGATTTGCATCGTTTCTTAATAAGTATTCCAGGCACCTATATACAACAATAACATACTGAAAATTCTAAATCCTGCATATTAACCAATGATAAAAGAGTCTGAAATTAAAAACTGACAATTTTTCTTATACTTGAATATAAAAATCACAAATGTATTACACTATAAAAATCTGTCATTTAAATAACATTGACTAAAGTATCATAAAAATGCAAATGAAACATTCATGAGAATCTTCTTGATTCAAAGTGGATACCTCAAAAGTCTGTCAGACGGCTTTTTTAATACATGAAGGCTCTTTTTTCCACAGTCTATCTATACCACCACCTATTCTACTAAACAACGTTGGATAGAATTAAACTTTTGGTGGTGGTGAGTACATAATATTGGCAATATTACTATTTATCTATCTAGAACACAGAATAAGTAAATTTTTTATCATGAAGCTCAAGAAAGGATGTTACACAAAACAAAACCCCAAGAAACCAAGGTCAGAACTCAATGAACCTGAATTAGAGGACTAAGAAGAGGTATATAAACAGAGTAAAATGGTAAGAAAGTATCCATAAGAGATACTTCATTTCATTTCTGTGATATTAAAATAAGAGGAAAATAATTTTAAAAAACACTATACGTAAAACCACTATGGAAAACCGTCCAGAGATTCCTTAAGGAACGAAAAGTAACACTACCATTTGATCCAGCAATCCCATTACTGGGTATCTACCCAGAGGAAAAGAAGTCATTATTTGAAAAAGTCGGCCGGGCACGGTGGCTCAAGCCTGTAATCCCAGCACTTTGGGAGACCGAGACAGGTGGATCACGAGGTCAGGAGATCGAGACCATCCTGGCTAACACCGTGAAACCCTGTCTCTACTAAAAAATACAAAAAACTAGCCGGGCGAGGTGGCGGGCGCCTGTAGTCCCAGCTACTCGGGAGGCTGAGGCAGGAGAATGGCGTAAACCCGGGAGGCAGAGCTTGCAGTGAGCTGAGATCCGGCCACTGCACTCCAGCCTGGGCGACAGAGCGAGACTCCGTCTCAAAAAAAAAAAGAAAAAGAAAAAGGCACTGGCACATGTACGTTTATAGCATACAATTCGCAATTGCAAAAATATGAAACCCGCCAATTTAGGCTATCTATCAACCAATGAGTGTGTAAAGAAAATGTGGTATAGATACACCATGGAATACTATTCAGACATAGAAAGGAACAAAGTAATAGCAGTCGCAGCAATCTGGAGTTGGAGATCATTATTCTAAGTGAAGTAATTCAGGGATGGAAAACGAATATCGTATGTTCTTACCCATAAGTGGGAGCTATGAGGAGACGCAAAGGCACAAAAATGACAGAATGGACTTTGGGGACTCAGGGGGAAGAGTCCCCAAATTGTACCCAATATGTAGTCTTTTATCCCTCATATTTTACTCCATGTGAGAGATAAAAGACTACACATTGGATACAATGTACATTACTCAGGTGACCGGTGCACCACAATCTCTGAAATCATCAATAAAGAACTTATCTATGGCCGGGCGCGGTGGCTCAAGCCTGTAATCCCAGCACTTTGGGAGACCGAGACGGGTGGATCACGAGGTCAGGAGATCGAGACCATCCTGGCTAACGCGGTGAAACCCCGTCTCTACTAAAAAATACAAAAAACTAGCCGGGCGAGGTGGCGGGCGCCTGTAGTCCCAGCTACTCGGGAGGCTGAGGCAGGAGAATGGCGTAAACCCGGGAGGCGGAGCTTGCAGTGAGCTGAGATCCGGCCACTTCACTCCAGCCTGGGCGACGGAGCAAGACTCCGTCTCAAAAAAAAAAAAAAAAGAACTTATCTATGTAACCAAAAACCACCTGTTCCCCAATAACTATCGAAATAAAATAAAAATAAATTTAATCTTTTTTTTTTTTTTGGTCATTTGTTCTGTTTATGTGATGGATCATGTTTATTGATTTGTGTATGCTGAACCAGCTTTGCATGCCAGGTATGAAGCTGACTTGATCGTGGTGGATAAGCTTTTTGATGTGCTGCTGGATTCAGTTTGCCAGTATTTTATTGAGGATTTTCGCATCGATGTTCATCGGGATATTGGCCTAAAATTCTCTTTTTTTGTTGTATCTCTGCCAGGCTTTGGCATCAGGATGATGCTGGCCTTATAAAATGAGTTAGGGAGGATTCCCTCTTTTTCTATTGTTGGGAATAGTTTCAGAAGGAATGCTCCAGCTTCTCTTTGTACCTCTGGTAGAATTTGGCTGTGAATCCATCTGGTCCTGGACTTTTTTTTTTGGTTGGAGGCTATTAATTATTGCCTCAATTTCAGAGCCTGTTATTGGTCTATGCAGAGATTCAACTTCTTCCTGGTTTAGTCTTGGGAGGGTGTATGTGTCCAGGAATTTATCCATTTCTTCTAGATTTTCTAGTTTATTTGTGTAGAGGTGTTTATATATTCTCTGATGGTGGTTTGTATTTCTGTGAGATCGGTGGTGATATCCCCTTTATGTGTCTATTTGAATCTTCTCTCTTTTCTTCTTCATTAGTCTTGCTAGTGGTCTATCTGATTATCTCAAAAGATGCAGAAAACGTCTTCGACAAAATTCAACGGCCCTTCATGCTAAAAACTATCAATAAACTAGGTACCGATGGAACATATCTCAAAATAGTAAGAGCTATTTATGACAAACTCACAGCCAATATCATACTGAATGGGCAAAAACTGGAAGCATTCCCTTTGAAAACTGGCACAAGGATGCCCTCTCTCACCACTCCTATTCAACATAGTGTTGGAAGTTCTGGCCAGGGCAATCAGGCAAGAGAAAGAAAGAAAGGGTATTCAATTAGGAAAAGAGGAAGTCAAACTGTCTCTTTTTGCAGATGACATGACTGTGTATTTAGAAAATCCCATCGTCTCAGGCCAAAATCTCCTTAAGCTGATAAGCAACTTCAGCAAAGTCTCAGGACACAAAATCAGTGTGCAAAAATCACAAGCATTCCTATACACCAATAATAGGCAGAGAGCCAAATCATGAGTGAACTCCCATTCACTATTACTACAAAGAGAATAAAATACCTAAGAATCCAACTAACAAGGGATGTGAAGGACCTCTTCAGGCAGAACTACAAATCACTGCTCAACGAAATAAAAGAGGACACAAATGGAAGAACATTCCAAGATCATGGAGAGGAAGAATCAATATTGTGAAAATGGTCATACTGCCCAAGGTAATTTATAGATTCAATGCTATCCCCCATCAAGCTACCACTGATTTTCTTCACAGAATTGGAAAAAACTACTTTAAAATTCATATGGAACCAAAAATGGGCCCGCGTTGCCAAGACAATCCTAAGCCAAAAGAACAAAGTTGGAGGCATCACGCTACCTGATTTCAAACTATACTACAAGGCTACAGTAACCAAAACAGCATGGTACTGGTATCAAAACAGATATATAGAGCAATGGAACGGAACAGAGGCCTCAGAAATAACACCACTACAAGCATCTGATCTTTGACAAACCTGACAAAAACTAGCAATGGGGAAAGGATTCCTTATTTAATAAATGGTGCTGGGAAAACTGGCTAGCCATAAGTAGAAAGCTGAAACTGGATCCCTTCCTTATGCTGTATACAAAAATTAACTCAAGATGGATTAAAGACTTAAATGTAAGACCTAACACCATAAAAACCCTATTAAAAAACCTAGGGAATACCATTCAGGACACAGACACTGGCAAAGACTTCATGTCTAAAACACCAAAAGCAACAGCAACAAAAGCCAAAATAGACAAATGGGATCTAATGAAACTAAAGAGCTTCTGCACAGCAAAAGAAATTATCATCAGAGTGAACAGGCAATCTACAGAATAGGAGAAAATGTTTGCCATCTACCCATGTGACAAAGGGCTAATATTCAGAATCTAGAAAGAACTTAAATTCACAAGAAAAAAATAACCCCATCAAAAAGTGGGCAAAGGATATGAACAGACACTTCTCAAAAGATGACATTTGTGCAGTCAAGAGACACACGAAAAAATGGTTATCATCACTGGTCATCAGATAAATGCAAATCAAAACCACAATGAGATACCATCTCACACCAGTTAGAATGGCAATCATTAAAAAGTCAGGAAACAACAGATGCTGGTGAGGATGTGGAGAAATAGGAACTCTTTTATAATGTCGGTGGGAATGTAAATTAGTTCAACCATTGTGGAAGACACTGTGGCAATTCCTCAAGGATCTAGAACTAGAAATACCATTTGACCCAGCAATCCCATTTCTGGGTATATGCCCAAAGGATTATAAAGTATCATGCTACTATAAAGACACATGCACACGTATGGTTATTGCGGCACTATTTGCAATAGCAAAGACTCGAAATCAACCCAAATATCCATCAATGACAGACTGGATTAAGAAAATGTGGCACATATACACCATGGAATACTATGCAGCCATAAAAAAGGATGAGTTCATGTCCTTTGCAGGGACATGGATGAAACTGGAAACCATTACTCTCAGCAAACTATCACAACATCAGAAAACCAAACACTGCATGTTCTCACTCATCCATGGGAGTTGAACAATGAGAACACATGGACACAGGGAGGGGAACATCACACACCGGGGCCTGTCAGGGGCTGGGGGCCTGGGGGAGGGATAGCATTAGGAGAAATACCTAATGCAAATGATGAGTTGATGGGTACAGCAAACCACCATGGCACATGTATACCATGTAACAAACCTGCATGTTGAGCACATGAAAGTATAATGGCACACAAAAAAATTAATTAAAAAACATTATATAGGGCTGGGCTCATGCCTGTAATCCCAGCAGTTTGATAGGCTGAGGTGGGCAGATCACGAGGTCAAGAGATCGAGACCATCCAGGCCAACATGGTGAAACGCTGTCTCTACTAAAAATACAAAAATTAGCTGGACATGGCGGCGTGTGCCTGTAGTCCCGGCTACTCGGGAGGCTGAGGCAGAATTGCTTGAACTTGTGAGGTGGAGGTTGCAGTAAGCCGAGATCACACCACTGCACTCCAGCCTGGTGACAGAGCGAGACTGCATCTCAAAAACAAACAAACAAAAAACAAACCCACCCCTGACACCCCCGGACACACAAAGAAACACAACAGTATATAGGCCATAATTTATAACTTTAATAAATTTTATTACGGCAAGAAAAAAAAAAGCACTCAAAGAGAAATGAAAAAATTCTCTCTTAGTTTGGTACCAGTGATCTTGGGCCATAAAGGTGAAATAGCCTCTGTTTATTCATTTGATACATGGAGAAGCCAGCTAAATAATCTAAAGTCTATTCATGTTCAAATTCCAAGTCTATAATTATTCAGTGATAATTTGTTTGGTATTCAAATATGTCTACCCAAATATTAAACTACCTGGGGAAAAAAATTCTTTAAACAAATACTCCTTGTTAAAAGTTTCCAAAATCACACTGAAGTCACATAAAAACAAGTGAAAAGAAATTCTAAAGCAATGTAACTATCTTTCAGTAAGTCTAGCTCACAAATATATGAGAGTCATTATTTCAATGCTAACACTTATTTCCTTAAATGCTGAATTTCTTAAAATGCTTTAGATCTCTTAGAAATCACTTTCAGAATCTTTATTGTAGTATCTTCAGTGGCAGCAAATATTTATCATAAGTGCAATTTTGATATTTATGCACAGCTAAAATTCTTTGGAGTCAAGCATAATAAAAAAAGAAGATTAAGCTAGGTGCAGTGGCTCATGCCTGTAATACCAGCACTTTGGGAGGCGGAGACAGACAGATCACCTGAGGTCAGGAGTTCGAGACCAGCCTGAGCAACAGGGAGAAACCTGTCTCTACTAAAAATACAAAATTAGCCAGGCGTGGTGGCACATGCCTGTAATCCCAGTTGCTCAGGAGGCTGACGCAGGAGAATCACTTGAACCCAGGAGGCGGAGGTTGCAGTGAGCCAAGACTGTACCATTGCACTCCAGCCTGGGCAACAAGATCGAAACAGTCTCAAAAAAAAAAAAAAAAAAAAAAAAAAAAAAAAAAGGTTAAAGTGGGTATCACTATGATAAAAACAAAACAAAACCCAAGTCTGGCTCTAAAGTAACAAGACTGGTGTTTTGTTTTGTCTTGTTTCACAAACTAGTTCTGAGGACATGTCAGGAAAAGGAAGCGTTTCAGTGTGTGAACTCTGTTTGTACATAGCCTTCGTTGGTGCCCAATTCAGAGGACAGTGCTCACTGGGATGTAGAAAAAGCCTGCAAGTCTGTAGGAATACTTTACAGGCAAAAACATTTCACCCAAGGGCATTAAAAAAAACAAAATTTAATTACGTTCTCTAGATGTTGGTGATGAAACAGAAATGGTTCTCCCTTACTAAGACCTGAATACAAGACTTATTCTTTTTTTTTTTTTTTTTGAGGCGGAGTCTCGCTCTGTCGCCCGGACTGGAGTGCAGTGGCCAGATCTCAGCTCACTGCAAGCTCCGCCTCCCGGGTTTACGCCATTCTCCTGCCTCAGCCTCCCGAGTAGCTGGGACTACAAGCGCCTGCCACCTCGCCCGGCTAGTTTTTGTATTTTTAGTAGAAACGGGGTTTCACCGTATTAGCCAGGATGGTCTCGATCTCCTGACCTCGTGATCCGCCCGTCTCGGCCTCCCAAAGTGCTGGGATTACAGGCTTGAGCCACCGCGCCCGGCCAGGACTTATTCTAATATAATTTCTTTTATTGGCATACCTTTCAGATTTTGCTAAACAATATAAATTTTCACAATCACTCTGGGTAAGCATTATCTCTAACAAATGAAAAAGATTACTGACACTAAGTTAAATGACTTTTCCCAAATCCTTTTGGCTAGAATATGGCAAACCAAGGACTAAACCACCTCAGGTCTTCTCTTTATCCATTGTTCTATGTTCCCACAAAGTTTTGGAACAGTGGTTAATCAGTTACAGTTATAAGTTAACTAGGTGCTTATAAAATACCAAATCACAAAATTACTTGATCTTGAAAATGTGGACTTCATTAGAGGATGGGGGTAGGAGAGTCTGTCTATTCTTTTTTCTGCTTGTACATTAACACATGCTCATTTTATAAAACCCAGACAATTAAGAAATGAAGATTCTCTATAATCTATCCTCTGAAATAAAATATATACACAAAATCTGAAAAAATACTTAAGGCTAAACAATATTCTATTATAATTTTTTCCTCATTGTCAGGCAAATTAAATATCTTCATTCCCACTAACCACATAGGTTAAAAGCAGAATGCATTTCAAATTATTTAAATTTATCCTACTCTTACCCTACCACTAATGAACTCTACCACTTTGAGTTCTGATGCAAGTTCAGACTGATTCAAGTTCATGTGTCCCATGGCTGGTCAGAGCCCTGGGTAAGGACCACTCAGCCAGGAAAACAGATGTGGTATTGCCACTCCCAGAGGCCTTCCCTCCTCTCTACTCTTCCCATGGCATACAACAGTTCTTACCACCCCCCACAACCCCACCTTGGCCCAAAATATCAGTTTTAAAAAATACAACTAACCTTTATAAGAAGATTAGGATGTGTCAGAACTGCTCCAAGCAATTAATGTATACTAAACCATTTTAAACTCTACACAGTCATGACTGAGTTTCAACTATTATCTCCATTTCACAGATGAAATAGGCACAGAGAGGTTAAGTAATTTGCCAAAGGTACCACAATAAAAGGCAGAGCTAGTATCAAACATTGCTCTTACATACATACACACAATAAGCTTTACAAGGTTGTTGAATGTAAGTCACATACAAAAGGCAAATATATCTTCTATATACCAACACAAAAAAATTTTTAAACATTTTGGTAATAAAAAATATCAGATACACAGGAATAAATCTCAGCATTACAAAACCTCTACACACAAAAAAATGCATGATCCCATTTTTATGAAGCTTGGAAACAGACAAAAATAAATTGCCATTAGAAGTCAAAATGTAGCCCCATTTCCTAAGAGTGTTGCTATGGTCTAAATGTTTGTGTCTCCCCACACCCACTCACATGCTGAAATTCCAACCTCAAGGTGATATTATTAGGAGGTGGGGCCTTTAGGGGGTGATTAGGTCAAGAGGGCAGAGCCCTCCCTCATGAATGGGATTGTTGTCCTTAAAAATAAGGCCCAAAAGAGCTCTTTCACTCCTACCATGTGAGGATATGGCAAGAATATGCCCTCAAAGAGGAAGTGGGTCTTCTCCAGACACTGAATCTGCCAGTGCCTTAATATTCTTGACTTCCCAGCTTCCATAACTGTGAGAAATAAAATTTCTGTTGTTTACAAGCCACCCAGTTTTTGGTATTTTGTTATAGCAGTCCAAACACACTAAGAGAATTGTTACTGCGAAGTTATGATGTTTCTGAAACAAATATCTAAAATGTGGAAGAGGTTTTGGAACTGGGTAATGGATAGAAGATGGAAGAGTTATGAGGTGCAGGCTAGAGATAACCCATAAAATATTTTAAAAAATTATATATGATATAGAAAAGACTTTATAACATACACCAGGGCTTCAACTTTGATTAAGGCTGTGAGGAACAAAAAATGATCTACATGATCTACATACACATACAGCAATACAACTGTTGATGGTAGTTATCTCAGGAGAGCTGGTATGAGGGGAATTTCTTCCTTATAATCAGGAAAAACAGCCCTCCAGCTTCCCTTCTCTTATATACCTATGACACACAGGTGTGGAGAAGACCCCATGACATCCTGCTCTAAGATAACCCTATACGCCTTTGCAATAGGCAAATATATTTATTAATATTTCACATATTTAATATGTTTATTGTGATAGTAGCCATATATTTGTTTGCTGGATTCTTACATGATGTAAAATAAAGACACTTCAGAGGACTTGCTGAATGACCGTCTACCAAGAACGCAGGCATCAGGACAATGGGGGTGACTAGCAGAATGACTAGAATGAGTCAGGGAAGATTTCATGTATTTTTCCAATTATTTACTCAAAGTGAGGACGAAGGGATATAAGGGAGAGCAGAATTGTAATTACTGTATGTCAGTCCTAAACAGCAAAAAACCAATGTCAGATTGTTAAAAATTCCAAAGTACAAACAACAACTTTTCCTGGGGAGCTTTAAATTAGAAACTGTGATGCTGACAGGGGATTAGCTAAAAAACAAAACAAAACAAAACAAAACAAAAAAACAAACATTTAAAAAACAAATAAGCAAATATACATTACTGAATAATAGCAATTAGAAGCTCTGAGGAATCTGTCTCTTCTTTTAGAAAATATTTCATTCTTGCTTTGGCAAAATGAATGAATTATGGCTGATTCTCTTATTACTCAAGCTATTCCTGGGAATACAATTACAACTAGGTAAAATTATACCCAATTTAAGAAAAATATTTCTTACAATTTAAGGAAAAATAAATCCTTTAATGCCACTGTTTAAGCCTCCAAAACAATCACTTATTAAAAGGATGTCTCTGGTATCCCAGAAAAATTACCGTGGCTTATATTTTCCACAAGGCTCCCACAGAACAAATCATTGAATCAATAAATGATGACATTCGACAGGCTCTCTGGGATTTTGATACTTAATAAAGATAGGAAACAGAGGCTCCCATTAACAGTGTTAGATTATGCAGTCTCTTTTAGTTTTCCCAGCAACTCTAACAGGGAGGTTTCATTTTCCTTCTACGAATAAAGAATATTTTGGCTTAGCAATTACTTGCTCATGCTCAAATGGGTACACAGTATGGAGACTCCAAGATTTAAATTGGGTCTTTCTGATCCCAAGGCTCATGTTCTTTCCAGTATATCAAGCTGTTTAGTGTACACACTGAGGATTAAATATTTAAATAATAAAAGTCACTGCCTACTTGCTCAAAACAGTTTATATTCAGTGAGAAAACTAGTGATTTTAGTACTAGTACTCTTCTATAGGAAAAGTAGATTGGCTTACAATGAAACCACAGATCTCCAACACTATGGGTTGAATTATATGTTATTCCTTTATAGTTTTGTGTGTGTGTATCCAGGTTTAGTGCATTTGTCTAAGGGCAGAAGGATCAAAGTGTAATCTTTTTTGGGGGGAAGGAATGTGGGAGACAATCTCTCAGTGGAATCTTGATCATAACGAGCTGCACCCAATATCTAGTCTGTGAAAGTAGTGGTAAAGGACTACAGATGGTGATAAAAGGTATAACTTATTTTAAACAAATCTATACATCAAACCATGAAATTATAAAACTGATAAATTAGGGATAATCTACTTATCCAAGTTTACCAAAGATTTTTCTGATTTATAGTCTTTATCATAGATTTTATTTAAATAGCTGCTATCTAAAAACATACTTTATATTCTTGCAAATAAAGGACACATTACCATTGCCTTTAAGATTAGAATTTTAGGCTGGGCACAGTGGCTCACTCATGTAATCCCAGCTTTTTGGAAGGCCAAGGTGGGTGGATCACTTGAGGTCAGAAGTTTGAGACCAGCCTGGCCAACATGGTGAATCCGTCTCTACTAAAAATACAAAAATTAGCCAGGCATGGTGGTGGGCACCTGTAGTCCCAGCTACCTGGGAGGCTGAGGCAGGAGAATTGCTTGAACCTGGAAGGTGGAAGTTGCAGTGAGCTGCGATTGCACCACTGCATTTCAGCCCGGGTGACAAAGCGAGATTCCATCTCAACAAACAAACAAACAAACAACAAACAAACCAAGCCAAAAACAACAAAAAACCCCACAAAAACAAAAAAAAAACCCTAGAATTTCAGCCACAATCCAACACAAAAAAAGTTACTTATAAAAGTTGTTTTGAAATTAAAGAGTTTATACTAAATTAACATTTGTGAAGAATCGAATTATGCTTATTTTGAGGGCAAAAAGTAAATGTCAAAAACTGAATAATTCTATGTTATATGAACTACATTTTATAACATCTTTCCCCAGAAATCATTACTTATTTTTACTTTTCACTGACCCATACCATTGGGAATTACCAGACACTGAAAATCTTTTCTGTTTTCAATGAGTTTATTTTCTTCCAAGAAAAAAAAAATGCGTATCAAGATATTACAAATAGGTCTGGTAACTTCAGGTGAATATTATACTTATGAAAGTTTATGCATCTTTTATTCTTGTTTTCACTTATTCATTCTTGGCCAACATTTACTTATTCTGTCATCTAATTTACTTATTTAAGCAACATGTAGTACCTACTACGTGCCAGATTCTGCCAGTTCAATTACTACCTTTTGGACACCAATTTACAAGGGTTCCTTGCAAACCTGAACTGTCTACCTCTGAAGGATACCTGTATTCCAATGTCTACCCAGTCTTCTGATAACATTACTCATATACCTCCTCTCTCCCTTTCCCCATGATACAGTCATGGCTGTAGCCTCTGAGAAGTCAGGTGGAAAAAAACATAAAAGTGATATTAAGATGCTCTTTTGGCAGGCAGGACAAAAAGGGACCTTTATCTTTCTTCCACCAGATCAGCTAGTAAGGCCGGTGCTGAGAATAGGTAGTAATAACTATGATTTAGTAATAACTATGAAACCAATTTATTTCCCAAAATAGACGTAGGGCAAAGATAATCAACCAAAAATACAAAGAGGAAATACAAATTTGCAACAAAAACATCCCTGCGGAAGATGCCAGTTTATAGAAATAATTGATCCTCTACTCTCACTCATATGGTACTTACTTGCCATCTGTGTCTGATGTAGCTGCATAGTGCAGGGGTGTGCAGCCTCTTTCATCAAGGTCATTCACACTTGCTCCTGATCCCACAAGAGCAAACAGGCACTGGTAATTGCAGTTGGCAGCAGCATAGTGCAGTGGAGATCTTTTGTGCCCAAGTTAATACAAGGAAGATAAAAGCAAGAGACATAACTAGTAAACAAAAGCATAGCTGACTCTTACTCCTCCCAGTTACAAATACTGTATTTACAGTGAGACTTAGACTGCCATATACTAAGTCTTGTGGAGGGCTGGACATAAAGCTAGAAGAAGAAAGCAAGGTGGCAGAGAACCTTTAAGTATATGAAATAAGATGAAAATGCAGTTATTTCATCGCCTCCAGGCAGTAGCAGCAATCCCAGTCCCAGTCCTTTGAGTGACTTTCAAATAACCTTCATATTCTGCTCAGAAATGTGAAAACTTTCATTTTAAGAAAGTTTCCCCTACATTAATAAAAATGTTCCACAGTATGGAGGTAGCAACTTCTATCCATGTCTAGAAGAGGAACAAAGGGTAAGAGAAAAAATAGAAGAAACATTCAAAAAAATATAATTAACCCTGAATTACTTTCAATCCTCTAAACTCAAAATATTTTTCAGGAGCCCTCTCTGTTATTTGTAGTATAGAATGCCTGAAGTACTAACATTAATATAAACTGGATTAAAGTATAATTATAAACGCAAATTAGCTATAAAAATATTGCATTCCAAAGCCAAACAAAGTGATTTTTTTATTTTTGTGGATCATTAGTTCTTTCCATTAGGAGGCTTATGAGAGCAGTCTGTTCTTCAAAGTAATTATGGTTTCAAATAGTTTTTATTTTCTTCTATTCATTTCTGATTTCCTACCATGCATAGTTCTTTTTACTTCTCTTCTGCACTGGTTCTATCACATGCATTGACATATATTCACACATTTTCTTCTGACATACACTCTTCCCTCTCATACACCTTGCTATGTATAATTCTCAAACTGTTGACCCACATAGTTTTGCTTATACTGTCATCTCTTTCAAACCAATTCCAACTGCCTTCAATTCTTTCCCGTATGGTTCTAATGAACTCTGTGTCAATTCCTACTCTAAGTAACTTAACAGTAGTTTGAAATACTGCTACCACAAATTCTTAACAATGAGGCCTGCTGAATGACTACAAAGACTGTCCTTTCACAGCTGCCTTCCTGTTGTGAAATACTTAGTGGGATGTGTGGATATATGTGTGTGTGAGATTTATATAGAAAAGGAGAAAGAAAAATTATACGTATATATTTATAACCTATTTCCTCCCTCTTACTACTGCTCTGGAACAAGATATGGGCAGTAGAATCCCTCACAAAGAAACGACTTGAAGAAAGGAGAACTGTATCATTATTTTCTAGGTATTGTGAGTTTATTGAAAAAAACATAGGTTCTATGGCGCTTTACATTTCCACAGCCATAATTATTGGACGGAGAGGAGTGATAATCAAGTATAGAGGCATTTACAAGGCCAAGGCTGTGGTTGATAGGCTACGGCTGTGGTAGGAACTCAAGAAGAAAACTGTGGGTGAAAACGAGTATTTGGAAGTTACTGACTTTAGCTGGGACTCTCAATGAATCATGATCACAATGTACAAGATGCTAAATTGTTCAGTTAATTTTCAGAAGCCAGTTAGAAGGTCAATCAAGTTATTAAGTAAAAATAGGCTTCATAAAGAAACTATATCATACCCTACCTCCCAAATTTGTCCTTTTTATTAAAGTCTGCACCAGTATTCAGCAGAAGGTTTAGGCACTCCAAATTCCTATTGAGAGAAAACACAGTTAGAAAACTTAATTGACAGTGATTTTATAATGAAATTGTTAGGTTTAAAGAAGCATGAAAGCATGTTTTTATATGAAGATAAATGTGACAAAAATGACATGATTTACATTCTATGAAGAATAAAACATTAAAATTCATCTTATCTAGAATTTAGAAAGTTATATACTTACATATTGGCACACTGAGGAAATAACACACGATTCATGTTGTCATTGTTTAAAAGGAAGATCACATTTGCAAAAGACACTCTGAGGAGGCTTTAGGAAACAATATGCTTATAGGTTTTTTTTTTTTTTCTTGAGACAGAGCCTCACTCTATAGTTCAGGCTAGAGTCCAGAGGTGCAATCATAGCTAATGGCAGCCTTCAACTCCTGGACATAAGCGATCCTGCAAGCCTCAGCCTCCTAAGTAGTTAAGCTTACAGCTGTGAGCCATTGCATGAATCTGGTGGGCTTTCCCTTATCTTTTCCTATACTATGACTGTATCTTTAGTTAATATTGGAGGAAAAGATATAACTTAAGTATTTCTATAATTTAATTGTATAAACCTCAACATCAAATTACTACATTACAATGAAAACTGTAACTGCCAAGCAATCAGACACTCAAGTCTGTTGTCCCTCTCTCTCCAGGCAAGTTACAAGGAAGATAGGTTTTAACTGGAAGGTTCTCTGGTGACCTTGGAAGAACAAGGAAACCAGTCACATGCTCACAATCCATCTCTACAACTTAGACTGCGCTGGTGTACTCTTGGTTCAACGTACTTGTCCTCTGAAATCACTGAAAAATTTTAAGGAATTATCACTGAAAATAAAGTTTTTGCAAAATGTCCTTTTGAGAAATCATAAATTAAATGGCTTATCACAGATCTAAATTATCAGAAGCATTAGATAAGAAGCATGTTCCAGGGACCATGAGTTTTAGCTGAAGTTTGTTGCTCATATGAACCAACTGCCTAATTTTCCCTGGTGGTACTATTTAAAAACTTAGGCCAAAATCTTCCAATCTCAAACTTTCCTCTTCCTAGTAGAGGTAAGACACAGCACAAAATGAACATTTTTATCCAGAAAAAAAAAAAACACAACAAAATTTAAAACAAATCTACTTAAAGAGTACTTGTTTATTTAGAATATTCCCAGTATTTTGATGTTCTCATCTGAGAACATACTTTTTAAAGAAACAATTTTATTAGATTTTTTTCACTTATCCAGGAATTATGTTCTTTTATAGAAGGCAGTATTTCCTTTTGTAGGTTTATTCTCTCTCTCTCTGTCACTCATAACCTACAACTTGGCTGGAATAAGACGAAAAAACGTATTCTGCCACCCTGGACCTTTTCTCTCAAACAACTCCTGTTTTGTTTTCTGTTTTCTGGTAGCCCAGAATTAAAACAAGAGGAACAAAGATAAGAGAAAACCTGCCAAGACCAGCTATCTTTTTCTTAAAGAAATAAAAATACTATTAACATACCCTCCAGCTGCAGCTGCATGTAGACAAGTCCTGCCAAAATCATCTGGGGTATCTATATCAAATCCTACAAGAATGAATACATCTTATTTATAACAGACATATTATTTTACACTAAAGAATTATGTCATGAAATGTCAAGAATCACGTCCTCCCCTCTAATCCCAAACAAAACTATGGGTTCTGAAGTGCTAGGGTGCCTGTTTAAAAGCAATAGGATACAATGGAGAATTATTTAGCAATAAAAAGAAATAAAGTACTGATACTGATACATGAATAACCCTTGAGAACATTATATTAAGTGAAACAAGCCAGTCACAGAAGATCACATGTCAGGTGAGTCAATTTATAGGAACGGTTCAGAACAGGCAAATTTTATAGAGATGGAAAGTAGATTAGTGGTTGCCTAGGGCTGAGGGAAAAAAGAAATGGAGATTAACTGCTAATGGTCTTTCTTTAACAGGGGATGAAGAGGTTTTTTTGTATTTTTTTTGAGACAGAGTCTCACTCTGTCTCCTAGGCTGGTGTGCAATGGCGCAATCTCGGCTTACTGCAACCTCTGCCTCCTGGGTTCAAGCGATTCTCCTGCCTCAGCCTCCCAAGTATCTGGGATTACAGGTGCTCGCCACCATGCCCAGTTAATTTTCGTATTTTTTTTTAGTAGAGATGGGCTTTCACCATGTTGGCCAGGCTGGTCTTGAACTCCTGACCTCAAGTGATCTACCTGCCTCGGCCTCCCAAAGTGCTGGGATTACAGGCATGAGCCACCATGCCAAGCCTGAACCCAACATCTTCTAAAAGGGGTTATTAAATTATCCATACTGGACCCATCTGCATGTAATTTTTAAAAAGAAGGATAAAGAGACCATCTTAAAATTTGGCGGGTTTGAGGAGACATACAAAAGTCTGCAAAGGTTGCCCTTACCTGAAGAAAGAAGTTTTCTGCAGCAATCTGAAAAGCCGCTTAAGGCTGCCAAATGGAGGGGGAACATTCCATGTATGCCACGCCTAAAGTTAAAAGAACAGGACAGTATCTTCATTTTAATACAAGAAAAATACAATCAGTTAAATACATTACAAAAAGACCACTTAAGTGAAAGATAACTAAGAGTCAAAATGTCTAACACTTTGGAGAGTAATTTGGCTAAAGGTTGATGGTAGGCATAACTTATTACCCAGCTATTTCTCTCCAAAAGTCGGGTTTTCCACCTTCAGCACTACTGTCATTATGGACTTTGCTGCGGAAACGTGAGAAGTCATTGTCTGCATGCAGGCTTATAGGCTGTTCAGCAGCATCCCTGGGCTGTACCCAATGGATGGCATTAACATTAACACCTTCCTCCCCAAATTGTGACAACCAAAAATGTATCTAGACATTTGCTTAGAGAGTAAAATTCACTACCCTGTCACCCCACCTTTGAAACATTTCCATAATGCAGTATGTTCAAGAATATTTATTGCAGTAATTCTGTAATAGTGAAAAACTATAAGCAACTTGTATCTGCAAATAAGGAGAATGAATATACTGTGAAATCTTTATCTGATAATTCTATAAAATAAATAAACTAGAGCAACTTGTACAGATGTGGAAAAAGGCCCTAATTTGTATTTAGATGGCTAAATCAACAAGCTCACGTAATTTTTTTTGAAAAAGTTACAAAACAGATAGGTGCAGTACCACACCATTACAGAAAGTAGAAAAGATTTACAATTTGTTAATGAACACATGTAAATGTGATACAAAGAATGATAAACATAAATTTAAGTATAGTGTTTCTTGCAGAGCATTAACAGGAGGACTCATCTTTCAAACAAAATATTACAATGGGAACTTTAATATATAAAATAAATACAAGTAAACTGTTCTGACAAAAATGGGGGTGGGGGTAAGAAATCCTTTGTAGGATTCCAAGGAATCCCTGAACTTGGCACAGCACAGCCTGAAAACTATTATCTACAGATGGTATTTGGATGAAAAAAAAGCATTTGGCACATACAGCTTTCCAGGACTTTTAAGTACATCTAGGTTAAAAATAAAGAGATCACAAAAACTAACAGCTCTGATCAAAACTGCATTATTACTCAAAGTGAGAAAGAACTGGGTCTGTAAGACACATAAAAATACACAGGCTTACCAAATGAAATTGTATTTAAACATTTTAACCTACCACTTTGTCAATACAAAAGAAAGTTCAAGAAATTAATACAATATTGAGGATAAAATCCACATTTCCACCTGAAATATCTAGAAAACTGCAGTTCACTTCCCTTTATGCTTGCCTGCGTCAGTTATCAACACCTCAGCAAGTACTTACTTTGCCGTGTCAGCACCACTTGTAATAAGAGTGTTGATCAGCAGCTCATGGCCATACCGTGCAGCTATGTGCAGAGGAGTATTTCCATTCTTATCCTCACAGTCGATTATAGCTCCTGCAATACAGGACTTACTGTCAGACACTGGACCATATAAAGATCAAATCAAATCTACTACATGAAAAGTAACAAAAAATGCTATTCACATACAAACTAATAGACATAGCAATTTTAACTAGATTTCATTCATAGCTCATTTATCAGGCCAGGCAATGGATTTACAGCTTTTATACTTAAAGCAATTGTGTGAATTAAGTATAAGATTTCAGTAGATTTTTAAACTGACAAGAGGGTTCTGGGGTCCAATAACTCTGGAAACTACTGCATTAAAACAAAATTAAACACGTTTCTTTAGAGCAATACTTCAGAGCTTTAATGTGCATACTCTTTGTCATCAAGACTACATGCAAT
This sequence comes from Trachypithecus francoisi, assembly GCF_009764315.1. Lineage (NCBI taxonomy): Eukaryota > Metazoa > Chordata > Mammalia > Primates > Cercopithecidae > Trachypithecus > Trachypithecus francoisi. The sequence goes on from NW_022681453.1 coordinate 164,521,115, forward strand.
GCTTCAAAAAGTATTGGATCATGAACCTATTTCAACTTTTCCCCTGCAAGACCACAGCACCTACTATCTTTTTTTTTTTTTTTTTTGAGACGGAGTCTCACTCTGTCGCCTGGGCTGGAGTGCAGTGGCCGGATCTCAGCTCACTGCAAGCTCCGCCTCCCGAGTTCATGCCATTCTCCTGCCTCAGCCTCCGGAGTAGCTGGGACTACAGGCGCCCGCCACGGCGCCCAGCTAGTTTTTTGTATTTTTTTAGTAGAGACGGGGTTTCACCGTATTAGCCAGGATGGTCTCGATCTCCTGACCTCGTGATCCGCCCGTCTCGGCCTCCCAAAGTGCTGGGATTACAGGCTTGAGCCACCGCGCCCGGCCGCACCTACTATCTTGAGGATAAGTTTCTTGGAATATGCCTTGGAAAACACTGATTTAAAGTAATATACCTAAAAGTTCTTTTGATTTAAAAGTTTAGCTTGCCTGATATTGATTTAAACACAAAAGAATACAAACTCAGGAAATTACAATCCTGAAAACAGTCGCAGATACTCAACAGGGGAAAATGATAAATGTATAATGTATACACAGAGTACACACATTAATATATAATACAAATTATGGTAGAAAGTAATTTTCTATTTAGCAATACTGAAAAAAGCTAATACTAACTGCTGAAGAAATAAAATAATTCGGGGAACCAAAACAAAAAACCAAAAGTACAAAAGGTACAGCTACATGGTATTTTATACTCTTTAATATTTTATTTTCATGAGCTCTGAAATCATATATTAAAAATACACAAACTGCGATGACAATTTCTCAATACCATTCATTTGGTGGATGTTTTTACTACATTTAAGAAAAAAAACAAAAAACAAAAAACAAAACAAAAAAAAAACAGAAATACTTTTTACCACTCTGGATAATGGTTTGTGATCGGGAGAATCTACCGTGGAGAGCAGTCATGTGTAGTGGGGTTTTCCCATCTTTACTCTGGGAGAAAAAAAAAAAATTACTCACTCTACTATATCCATAATATGTAATCCTTAGTTTTACTTTGAATACCCTCTTGCATCTTTATTTTTATAACTATTATACAAGAATTAAGTTTAACTGAGGCCTATGGAGGTAAAACAGCTGTTTAAAATTAGGAATTAATTTTTTTAGCATGTGTATCATAAAACACAAATATACAAAAATTCCACGCTTACAGTATAAAAATTGGGAGTGGGACAGTAAGGATGTGTCTCCCAAGTTTCAGATTCAATATTTCACATTGCTCCAACATTTCCATTCTAAGAAATTCCGAATCCCTCCTCGACCAAGTAAAAGTGAGTATTAGAATTAACTTTGTGAATTTGTGTGGATACATTAAAAAAAAAAAAACAAATAATTTCAGCCACTATAATTAAAACACTTCATGTATTTGTTTATAGTTATATGTACTAAATATTTTCTCAAATCACTTAAAATAACTCAGACTGGCTGCACACATATATATTTCATGTAGAAGTTCTAAAGGAGTTCCAAATATGAACAAAAACAATCCCTGATTTAGGTTATCTTTTCTTCTGATTAGGTGGTGTCTTTTCTTTTCTAAAATATTTCAGTTAACCAAAACATACATGTTACCAATGCAAAAGAAATAAACTACTTAGCAGCTTCCTAAACTCACAGCAACATTCAGCATGACTTCTGTGTAGGTACTAAAATGGAAATGTCACAAGTATCCTAAGTTTATGCTAACACAGTACAACGCAGATATTCTTTAAAAATCCTCATGTCATTATAATAATAATTAGAACATCCTAAGTATCTACTTAAGTGTTTGATTCCATAATATGAATTTTTCAAGTAAACAAGCCATCCGATTGGCAAGCAATTTTAGAGAAGTTCTAATCTTTTGGAGGCAGTATGAGAAAGGAAGGAAAAGAGAGAGGATGCATGCATGCACAGGTTCTGGAGTCCGAATAACCTAAGCGTGAATCCCAGATCTCCTACTTACCACCAGCAAGATTTTGGACAAGTTGCCTAACTTCTTTGTGCCTTCACTTCCTCAACTGAAAATGAGGATAATACCATCTACATCTCATTGGTCTACTGTACAGAGTAAATACAATAATCTTTGTAAAACACTCAGAAGCACATTAGGGCTTCTCAGGATATATTTGTTTTATCATTATTTTTTAATGTATCAATTGTTATTCGTTCAACCAGAAAAAAAAAGTGGGGGCAAAAAAGCATCTTGGCAGAAAGGATTCTGTTTTTCCAAAATGTTCCAGATAGGATATATCCTAATTTTTATTGTTAATATTTTAGCTACAGCCCTTTTTTTCTTTTCTCTTTTTTTTTTTTTTTTGAGACTTACTCTGTTGCCCAGGCTGGAGTGCAGTGTGATCTCAGCTCACTGCAAGCTCTGCCTCCCGGGTTCAAGTGATTCTTCTGCCTCAGCCTCCCGAGTAGCTGGCGTGCGCCACCATGCCCAGCTAATTTCTGTATTTTAGTAGAGATGGGGTTTCACCATGTTGGGCAGGCTTGTCTTGAACTCAAGATCTCAAGTAATCCACCTGTCTCGGCCTCCCAAAGTGCTGGGATTACAGGCGTGAGCCACCGCGCCTGGCCTTTTTTTTTCTTCCTTAAAGAGATGGGGGTCTTGGTCTGTCAGACAGGCTGGAATGCAGTGGTGTAATCATAGTTCACTGCAACCTCGAACTCTAGGGTTCAAGTGATCTTCTAGCAACAGCGTCTGGAGTAGCTGGGACTATAGGCACGTAACATTACACCTGACTAATTTATTTTTTGTAGAGATGGTGTCTAAGTTGCCCCGACTGGTTTTGAACTCTTGGGCTCATGTGATTCTCTGGCTTTGGCTTTCCAAAGTGCTGGGTTTACAGGTGTGAGCCACCATGCCTGGCCAGCTATAGCCAATTTTTACAGACATAAGAAAAAACATAGATTCCATTGACTCGAAGGATAACAAAAATAAGGGGAAAACAAAACAAAACATAAACCCTCACAACTCAAAACAAAACAAGTAAAAACTTGTAGGCCGGCCGCGGTGGCTCAAGCCTGTAATCCCAGCACTTTGGGAGGCCGAGACGGGCGGATCACGAGGTCAGGAGATCGAGACCATCCTGGCTAACACGGTGAAACCCCATCTCTACTAAAAATACAAAAAACTAGCCGGGCGAGGTAGCGGGCGCCTGTAGTCCCAGCTACTCGGGAGGCTGAGGCAGGAGAATGGCGTAAACCCGGGAGGCGGAGCTTGCAGTGAGCTGAGATCCAGCCACTGCACTCCAGCCTGGGCGACAGAGCGAGACCCCGTCTCAACAACAACAACAACAAAAAAAAATAAAAATAAAAACTAGTAATAAAAATTTGATTAACAAAATGATGAAATTTGGAAGATATAACTATAGTTAACAGTTATATATATAGCACGTTTCAGGCACAGTTTTAAGACACTTCATATGGTCAGGTACGGTGACTCATATCTATAATTCCAGCACTTGGGGAGGCCAAAGCGGGAGGATTGCTTGAACTTGGGAGTTTGAGGCTGCAATGAACTATGACGGTGCCACTGCACTCTAGGCTGGTCAAGAGTGAGATTGTCTCCTCACCTCCCTTCCTCCTAAAAAATCAAAACCAAATCCACTTCATATATGTCATTTAATCCTCACAACCCTATGAGATTGATACCATTAATCTTGTTTTACAGATGAGGAAATATAGGCCCCAGGGTTAAGTGATTTTACTAGGTCTCATAGCTAATAAGTGATGAGTCCTTTATTTATTCTTTTGTTTTAGAGACAAGGCTTGCTATATTGCCCAGACTAGACTTGAACACCTGGCTCAAGCGATTCCCTCACCTCAGCCTTCTAAGGGTAGCTGGGACTAAAGGCACACACAATTGGGCCTGGTTAGAATCCTTTATTATAAGCCTATAGGTGACAGTGGATCAACATTTTTACTTTCTACATTCTGTTCATAAAACCTAAGTGTACAAAGGAAAAAGATTCGGATTACCAACTAAAAAGTTTGCCATACGACATGTTAGGAGGGGAGAAGGCACAGTTATTTCTCTCTGAATTGGAGAAACAAACGTGGAGTTTTCTTTTTCTTAATCACCTCAAATCATTTTAGCAGAAAACTAGGAGTATTAAGAAAAAGAAAGAAAGAAAGAAAGAAGAAAGAAAGAAAGAAAACAAAAACCAAAAATTAGATCTACAAAAATCCTAATGATTGATCTCACAGGCAACCAAAAACAGTAACTACAAGCCAAACATTTCACAGTATGTTTTTAGGTTTAAACTTCAAAACAAGCATTTGGTGCATTTTGCTTAGCTGACCAAAATCTATTCTTAAAGAAGAACAATGTGGGTGGGAAAACATGTGCATATAAATAAAACAATCAGTGCAATAAGGTTCATGTCAAGCAGTTCTAAAAAACGCACCTATGCTGCTTTATAAACCTGATTCATTTTACCTCTACCACTTTGTAGGAAAATGAATTTAAAACCTTAGAAACTGAGTTATTACAAACTTACAGTCACATTCCAATTTCTAGTCATCTATAACTTGATCAAAGTCAGAAACAACAAAATAGAGAATATAGTGGGAGGAAAAGATTAAGCAGGAAAAAAGAGATAATGTGGTTAAGAATATGAGGGTTAGCAAATCAAAATTTTATAATAAGGGGCAAGTGTCAAGTGTCCCCAAAGTCAATCAATAACTTAATAACACTGATTTTACAAACATAAAAAATACAGGTGTCAGGAATGAAATATATTCTTGCTGGTTGAAAACTCACAGCTACCAACATATTGTGTGTAAAAGCAGGAAGGGACCTGAGAAATCAACATGGGAAACGTGTTTCAACAGAATTTGGCAATAAAATAATTGGACAACTGCATATAAATGAGATGTCATACACCCTTAGGTGAAGTTAAGACAACTTTTGTGACATCTATTTTGAAACCAACATCACAGGCTGTTGTTGCCTTCCAATCTACTTAAATATATCTTAATCCCTTTGTTAAAAAAATTCACTTGTCATATATGAAATTCACCACTGAGTTTTCTAAATTATTAAGGAGGTAACTTCAAATAGGACCACTGGTTTCAGCATTTTACTCTAAGTGGGCCTCTTATAGGACTGATTCTCAATTCTACATTTCAAAAGAAAATACAGACTTAAAAACAATCACAGGTACTATAGTCACCTACATAGACACTAACAGAATCAAGTGATTCATTATCATCAAATTATATTAAATATTCATGCCAAAATGGCAGTGCATAAAACAGGAAGCCCAATCTCTACCCTTTAAAGACAGCATCATGTGAACTAAAAAATGCATAGTAGCTGATGACACCGGTAAAAGTTCCATAATTTCCATAATACTAACATACAAAGATGATTTTACCTACATTCACTATCATAAACAGGTCTCACAGAGACTGAGAAAACTTGGTTGTGACGTTTGCTTTTGAAAATGTTAAGATAATTCCAAATTTTTTATTTTTGAAATAGCCTAACTTTCATTAAAGAAACATTACTGCGCCTTTGAGGAAAAAACTAATTTTTCTCCTCACAAGGGTTTAGATATTTTTCTGGGCCCTAATTATCCAAAGTGCAGGAATTCTTCAAATTAAAATAAGCAGTTCAAACTTGTAATAAATAAACTTTCTAGTAATTACCTAAACTATAAAAAATGTTACTAGGTGATTTGACCGAGACCTAAAAACTTATAAAAAGATGGTTTAGCTTTAATCATACTGGGGCACTTTATGACATCTCATGCCTTTTCTTCCTTGGGTGTAGTATGTATACATTTTGTCCTGTACTTGAGAGAGGGCAATTTAAAGCAATGACCTAATTACAGATGGATTTGTTGCTGTTACAGCTGTCAGAATTGACCTGTGGCATCATTAAAGGCTTCACTGAACTTAGGTAAGAAAATCTGATGTAATTAAAACGCTCTGAGAAGTATTTTTACTAATCCTAAATGGCTCAATTTTGTGTCTGGTTTTCTTCATACCACCAGATAAAGTTTGGCAAGTGCTCAAAGGATGAATTGATAAAATTAAACAAGTGCTCAAAGGATGAATTGATAAAATTAATACAGAAACAACTAAAGAATTCTAGAAAATCTAAGATGATTATATATTATAAAATAGCAATGCTCAAAATCTGGATTGCATGTGCTCCCTTATAAAATTACACAGTGAAAGCATATTTATTGTGACTCTAGAATTTTCATTCATTTGAAGCAAGATCTCACCTGTTGCCCAGGCTAGAGTACAGTGGTGTGATCACAGTTCACTGTAACTTTGAACTTCTGGACTCAAGAGATCCTCTAGCCTCAGCCTCCTGAGTACCTAGGACTACGGGATAATTTTTAATTTTTTTTGGTAGAGATGGAGGTCTTGCTATGTTGCCCAGGCTGGCCTTGCTTAAGTGATCTTCTCGCCTTGGCCTCCTAAAACACTGGGATTACAAGCATGAACCAGACTGTATCCGGCCAAAATTTTCATTCATTCCTTTATTTATTTTTTGAAACAGAGTCTCACTCTGTAATCCAGGCTAGAGGGCAGTAGCATGACCTCAGCTCACTGTAGACTTGACCTCCAAGGCTCAAGAGATCCTCCCACTTCAACCTCCCAAGTAGCTGAGACTACACGCATGAGCCACCATGCCTGGCTCATTTTCTATTTTTCTGTGGAGCCAGGTTATGCTGTCCACACTAGTCCTGAACTCCTAGGCTCAAGTGATCCTCCTACCCCAGCCTCCCAAAGTGGTAGGATTACAGGCAGGAGCCACTATGCCAGTCCAGATTTTTCACATATTTCTAAAATCCAAATGCTTACTCTTGAAAGTGATTATAACAAAAAAACCAAAAAGCAACTATTTCTTATGTGCAACACACTGATATTTTTTTCCCCCTAACACTGTATAAAATTTGAAAAGACCTGTAGAGTGAACACCCATATATATACCATCTAAATTGTACCACTAGCATTTTACTCTATGCCTTTTATTGTAGATTCTTCTGTCCTTCCATCCACCCAATTATTTGATGCTTTTTAAAATTAGACAGACATCATACATTTCACCTCTAAACACATTAATAGCGTTAAACATCTGTTTAGAATTTTCCTTCTAAAAGAAAATTTATATGCTATGAAAGCATACAAATGAACTACCTTATGAGTTTTGACAAATCTATATATTATAAACCCCTGCCAAAATATAAAACATTACCACCATCACATAAAGTCCCTTCATGCCCCTTTCCCAGTTGATCCCTCCTCACAATGGCAATAATTGTTCCAATTTTTTTCAATTATAGATTCTGGACCCCCATATAAATGGAATTTTATTGGTTCTAGAACCTTACATAAATGGAAAGAATGTACATACTCTTGAGTAAGCCTTTCACTCAGCATAATATTTTAAAGATTTATCCATGTTCTTGAGTTTATCAATAGTTCCTTTTTATTGTTGAATGGTATTCACCACTGATGTTGTTTTAATAGTGACGTATGAAATACTTAAAGTATAGATTATGATTTTGTTCCTTACCTTCATATTGACATCAGCCCCATTGCCAACTAGAAGCTCTAAACACAATGCTCCATGTGTTGATGCAGCAGCAAAGTGCAAAGGAGTAAATCCTTTTTCATTCTTTTGATTTACAATAGCACCACAGTCTATAAGTTCATTCACTACAACATCTTGTCCATTATAGCAGGCTACATGAAGAGGTGTATTTCCATAGGCATTTGGTTCATTCATCTATCAGAAGGGAAAAAATGTGAATGTTAAAGTAGTTTTGCTAATTATCAATGTTGTGAGCTATTTTAGCAACCTGTGGTTGCAATCAAATTACTAAAGTGAGAAATGGAGACAGGATAAATAAAGAGATGAGGCTTATAATTCTAAAGTTGGTGTAAAATAATAAACCCTTGACAAGCATTTTGGTATTACATTGATTTTATACATTCAGGGAATGTAATTCACATATACAATGTCTACTTCACGACAAAACTGAATAATACAAAAGAGGTATTTTAGGAAAATGTAAACTAATGTATTTTGAAAGGCGTTCTAGGTAAAGGATTTACTATAAATTATAATCATAAAAAATGAACACAAACTGAAGATTCTGAGGTATATTCAGTAACATGCATATTTTCAACTTTTTCATTTTGCAGTGACAAAGGCTAACCGTAGTAATAAAGTACAGATCAAGATTTTTAAAACAATGAATGGCATGTTCTATTTATTTAATTCATTTTTTGCCACAAACTTGGGCTCTTAATATTTTCCAGTGTCATATACAAGTATTTTATCACAAGTCAAAAGAGTATGCTCAAACATGAGAAACAATTCATGTAATTAAGGGTTTTGCTTTTCTCTTTTTTTTTTTTTTCTGAGACAGGGTCTCACTCTGTCCCCAGACTGGAGTTGAGTGGCATGATCTCAGCTCACTGAAACCTCTGCCTCCCAAGGCTCAAGCGATTCTCCTGCCTCAGCCTACTGAGTAGCTGGGATTACAGGCACGTACCATTACCAACTGGTTAATTTTTGTATTTTAGTAGAGATGGGGTGTCATTATGTTGGCCAGGCTGGTCTTGAACTCCTGACCTCAAATGATCACCCACCTCAGCCTCCCAAAGTGCTGGCATAGGCGTGAGCCACCGTGCTAAGTCTTGTATTTCCATTTCTAGTAAATAAGGGAATACTTTACATGATTACTGTGTAGTAAAGAATCTGACCTCTCCCAGAGAGGTCTGTCCTTTGCCCTTGGCTTCAGGGAGGTAATCTATGATATACCTGATAAAAAAAAGTCTCTATTTAGAGTAGGAGCTTTGGGTCACCAGGTATTATATATTTGGAGACTGAAATCAACCACATGGACAAACAATCAAGCCATGTAATGGAGCCCCAATAAAAACCGAAAATGAAGCTCAGGTGAGCATTCCTTGTTGGAAATACTTCATTCATACTGCCACACACTGATGCCAGGGAAGGAGAGTAATGGGTCCTGACTCTGTGAGGAGGGGCTAAGCGAAAGTTTGCCTTTACAATAATCCTGCACTCTACCCTATGTGTCTCTTCCTTTGGCTGATCTCAGTTTGTATCTTGTCCCTGTAGTAACCACAAATGTGAGTATAAAGCTTTTCATGAATTTTGTGAGACTTTCTGGTGAATTATCAAACCTGAAAGTGGTTTTGAAAGCCTTCTGAACTTATAGTTGGTGGTAAGTAAAGGGTGGCCTTGTGTGGAGACTCTGGACCCTAATCTTGTAGTTGGCCCCAACATAATGCAGCTTTAATTAACATTTTCTTTTCTGGGATCACTGGTAATAGAGGAAGAAAAAAAGTTTGAACACTGAATTTTAATCAAAGTATCTAGATTTTTTCACAAGAACACACACAAGGAAAAGATTCTCCCTCAGAGCCTCCATAAGGAACCAACCTTGCTGACACCTTGATTTAGAACTTCTGTACTCTAAAACTTTGAGAAGTTAAATTTCTATTAGCCCTCCAGTTTATGGTAATCCCCCAGGAAACTAAAAACAAAAACAAAAAACACACAACTGGGGGCCACATGTTACTAAAAGGCTGTAAGTCTGGCCACTTATTTTGATGAACAAATAGTCACCAGAGTTTATAAATGTAACTGACTGTCAATAAAGTCAGTTTTAAAAATTGCACCAGAATGGACTTGAAATAGTAATCAGAAACAAAGTTGCCTCATTTATCCAGATCAAGGATCTTTTAAGGTATTATTTCACTCTGCTGAAACAGAGATATAGGAATTGAGTTGAGATTTTTGCAATGTCTTTTTGTGATCCTCACACTTTCAGTATTTATTAGCTTGTTTCAGGCAAAGTGTTTCACATCGTCCATAAGTTAAGAGCCTATCTAGCCCTACAGTTCTGTCATGTATTCTTTGTCCAACCAGGCTATCACCTACTTTTCTTGGTTTTTTGCAGCTGATCTAAACTGTATGCCTCTAGCAGATCCTTATGCTACATCTTCCAATTTGCTGTTTTAAAGAACCAATGAGTTCTTCAAAATGTGTGTTTTCAAGAATCAGGACATTGTCATAACTCTACCTGAAGTAAGAATAAATACGCTGAGTGGGCTGGGCGCCGTGGCTCATGCCTGTAATCCAAGCACTTTGGGAGACCAAGGCAGGAAGGTCACTTGAGGTCAAGAGTCAGACACCAGCCTGGGTAACAGCGAGACCTCATCTCTACAAAATAAAAAAATTAGCCTATAGTTCTAGCTATTCAGGAGGCTTAGGTGGGAGGATCACTTGAGCCCAGAGTTCAAGGTTGCAGTGAGCTGTGACTGTGCCATTATACTACAGCATAGGAGGCAGAGACCCTATTTCAAATAAATAAATAAATACATAAACAAATGAGGGAGTAAAGTACTTATGTTTAAAGGATGGCTTGTGAAAAGCTGTACAGGTATTTTAAGTTACCTCAATTCAGGAATCAAATATATCCAAATAAAGCAGCATCCCCTTTTAACCAAACAGAATTATATAGTAAGGAATACTTATACTTGGTGGGCAAAAAGCCTCTTGTTTTCCTGCCCAGCTCTTGCCAATATTCTGTAATGTAAACTGCTACCATCATTTTAAGAGAATATCAGACTAGGCAAAGAAGACTAACAATAACCCAGCTATCTAATAATACAAGTGTGTCTGATCTGCTGGTTCCCACAAGTGAAATGGAACTACAGGGCCTGGAATGCGATATAGAAGAAAAACTGGCAATAAACCACACACCTTTGAAGTGTATTTTACCTCTTAACATGCTTTGACTATTTACATTCCTTGACCATAAATCACTGCATTAGGTATTATGTAAAGGACTATAAATACCCAATTAAAACATGAAAACATTGTATAAAATAATTTCTTAAACCTGAAATAACTTCTATCAATATTGTAATAAGTATAAAAAGGGCTCCATAATTTCATACTGTTCAATTAATATACCTACATCAACTCCAAGATCTAGAAGGTACTTGACTACGCTGATCATTCCACTAGAGGCTGCTGCATGAAGAGGTGTGTAAGACTTTTTATCCTTGCATGTCACTTCAGCTCCATGCGACACAAGTAATTTCACTACTTCAATGTGACCTAAAAATGTGTTTTTGAAGAAAAAATAGAGATGAGCATATGAAAACTATTAAATATAATCCCAAATATCTTTAAGCAAATTTAAAAAATGAAAATAGAAGATGCATGACAAGTCATCAATGAATCATGTTAACTTGAGAAAGAATAGAAGGAAAATTTTAAGACTTCAGGGGTGGGCATAATGGCTCATGCCGATAATCTCAGCACTTTGGGAGGCTGAAGTGGGAGGATCACTTGAGTCTAGGAATTTGAGACCAGCCTAGGCAACACAGTGAGACCCTGTCTCCAACAAAAATAAAAAAAATTAGCCGGGTATGGTGGCATGCACCTATAGTCTCAGTTACTTGGGGGGCTGAGGTAGAAGAATTACTTGAGCCTGGCAGGTTAAGGCTGCAGTGAGCTGTGATGATGCCACTGCACTCCAGGGTGGGCAATACAGCGAGGCCTTATCTCAAAACAAAACAAGACAAAAAAAAAAAAAATAGAATTCAGGATAATTCTGATAAATGTTGGCAGAGATAATTAGTAATTAAAAAGAATGATAGCCCTCTGTATACACTGGTTCCATATCTGCAGATTCAACCAACTGCAGATTGAAAATATTTGAAAACATTAAAACAGTAAAAAAATAAAAAATAAAAAATAAAAATATAGTGCAACAACTATTCACATTGTGTTAGGTATTGTAAATAATCTAGAGATGAATTACAGAACAGGTTATACATACATACTATGTAAGGAACTTATATAAGGAACTTGAGTATCTTCTGATTTTTGTATCCAAAGGAGTCTGAAACTAATACCCTAAGGATAACAAGGGACAACTATAATTCCTTTGATTATTTTATTCGGTGATAACCCTGCAGTCTATAACCTTCCTTTTGCCTAGATCTTGTTTTTGGTCTAAGGTTACTTTAATACATTCATAAATTCTAAAGTAAGCTTTTCATTTCTAATGCTGGCATACCATATCATATGTACTTTGCTTTATTGGGCTTTGCAAATATTGCATCTTGTTTCTTAAAAATTGAAAGTTTGTGGCAATCCCGTGTCAAGCAAGTCTATTGGCATCATTTTTTCCATCAGCATGTGCTCATTTCATGTGTCTGTGTCACGTTTTGGTTATTCTTGCCAATATTTCAAACTTTTTCAATATTATTTTATCTGTTATGGTGATCTGTGATCACTGATCTTTGGCATTCCTACTGTAATTGTTTTGGGGCATCACAAACTGAACTCATACAAAGTGGTGAACTGATCAGGCACGGTGGCTCACGCCTGTACTCCCAACACTTTGTGAGGCCGAGGCAGGCGGATCACCTGAGGTCAGGAGTCGAGACCAGCCTGGTCAAAATAGTGAGACCCTGTCTCTACTAAAAATACAAAAATTAGCTGGGCATGCTGGCACACACCTGTAGTTCCAGCTACTCGGGAGGCTGAGGCCCGAGAATCACTTGATCCCCGGAAGTGGAGGTTGCAGTAAGTCGAGATCACGTGACTGCACTCCAGCCTGGATGACAGAGTGAGACTCTGTCTCCAAAAAAGTGGTTAACTTAATAAATGTGTATTCCAACTACTCCATTCCCTCATCTATCTCCTTTTTAGACCTTCCTCTTCACTCAGACACAATAGTATTAAAATTAGGTCAAATAATAACCTTACAGCAGCCACTAAGTGTTCAAGTGAAAGACAGTTGCACATCTCTCACTTTAAATCAAAACCTAGAAATAATTAAGCTTAGTGAGAAAGGCATGTTGAAAGGTGAGACAGAATGAAATCTAGGCCTCCTGTGACAAAGTTACCAAGTAGTGAATGCAAAAGAAAAATTCTTCAAGAAAATTAAACATGCACCAGTGAATGGACTAATGATAAGAAAGCTAAGTAGCCTTACTGATGATACAGAGAAAGTACTAGTGGTCTGGATAGAAGACCAAACAGCTACAACATTCGCTTAAGCCAAAGCCTAATCCAGAGCAAGGCCTTAACTGTCTTCAATTCTGTGAAGGCTGAGAGAGGTGAGGAAGCTACAGAGGAAAACTTTGATTGAGTAAAGGTTGGTTCATGAGGTTTAATGAAAAAAGATGCCCCTATAACATAAAAGTGCAACGTGAAACAGCAAGTGCTGATGTATTAATACAAGCTGTAACAAGTTATCTAAAAGATCTAAGATTATTAATGAAGGTGGCTACATTAAACAACAGATTTTCAATGTAGATGAAACAGCCTTCTATTGGAAGATGCCATCAAGGACTTTCATTGCTAGAGAGAAATCTATGCCTGCCATCAAAACTTCAAAGGACAGGCTGACTCTCTTGTTAGAGGCTAATGCAGCTAGTGACTTTAAGTTAAGTCAGTGCTCATTTACCATTCTGAAAATTCCACAGCCCACATGAACTATGCTAAATCCACTTTGCCTATGCTCTAAAATGGAACAAAGCCTGGATGACAACACATTTGTTTATAACATGGTTTACTGAATATTTTAAGCCCACTGTTGAGACATACTGCTCAGAAAAAAGAAGATTCCTTTCAAAATATTACTGCTTATTCACAATGTACTTGGCCACCCAAGAGCTCTTATAGACAAGGAGATTACTGTTGTTTTTGTGCCTGCTAACACAACAGTCACTCTGTTGTCCCTGAATCAAGAGTAATGTCAACTTTCAAAGTCTTTTTATTTAAGAAATAACATTTGACGTTGATATAGCTGCCATAGTGATTCCTCTGATGCATCTGGGCAAAGTAAATTGAAAACCTTCTGGAAAGGATTCATCATTCTAGATGCCATTAAGAACATTCTTGGCCAGGTGTGGTGGCTCACGCCTGTAATTCCAGCACTTTGGGAAGTCAATCCCCTGAGGTCAGCAGCTCGAGACCAGCCTGGCCAACATGGTGAAACCCTGTCTCTGATAAAAATACAAAAAGTAGCCAGGCATGGTGGCAGGCACCTGTAATCCCAGCTGCTTGGGAAGCTGAGGCAGGAGAATCACTTGAACACAGGAGGTAGAGGCTGCAGTGAGCCAATATCACACTACTGCACTCCAGCCTGGGCAACAAAGCCAAACTCTGTCCAAAAAAAAAAAAAAAAGAACAAAACACATTTCTGATTCATGGGAGGAGGTCAAAGTATTAATATTAATAGGAGTTTGAAAGAAGTTGATTGCAACCCTCATGGATGACTTTGAGGGATTCAAGACTTCAGCGAAGGAAATAACTGCAGATGTGGTAGAAATAGTGAGAGAACTAGAATAAGAAGTGGAGCCTGAAGATGTGCCTGAATTGCTATAATCTCATGATAAAATGTGAACAGATAAGGGGTTGCTTCTTCTGGATGAGTAAAGACAGTGGTTTTGTGAGATGGAATCTACTCCCGAAGATACTGTAAATGCTGCTGAAATGACCACAAAGTTTTTAGAGAAGTGACTTCAATTTTGAAGGAAATTCTATTGTGGGTAAAATGCTATCAAACAGCTTGCCACGCTACAGAGAAACCTTTTGTGAAAGGAAGAGTCCATCAATGCAGCACATCTTTGTCTCATTTCAAGGAATTGCCACAGCCATCCAAACCTTCAGCAACCATTCACATTGAGGCAAAACTCTCCATTAGCAGAGACTATGACTTGCTAAAGGTTCATATGATAGCATTTTTTTTTTTTAGCAATAACATATTTTTTAAGACAAGAACACTGAAAATTAATAAAAAAGACATGTACATTGTTTTAGATGTACTGCTATTGCACACTTAATATACTTTAGTATATAGCATAAACATATTTTGTAATTAATTATTTTTAGAAACGGGGTCTTGCTCTGTCACCCCGGCTGAAGTGCAGTGGTGTGATCACATCTCACTGCAACCTAAAACTCCTGGATTCAGGTGATCCTCCCACCTCAGTCTTCTGAGTAGGTAGGACTACAGATGCATGCCACCACACTGGGCTAATTTTTAAATTTTTTTGTAGAGAGAGGGTCTTGCTATGTTGCCCAGGTTGGTCTTGAACTCCTGGGCTGAAGCAGTCCTCCCACGTTGGGCTCCCAAGATGTTAGGATTACAGGTGTGAGCCACTGCAGGCAGACTAAACATATCTTTTATACGCACTGGGAAACCAAAAAATTTTTGTGATTTGCTTATTGAGATATTTGCTTTGTTGTGGTAGTTTAGCACCAACCCCACAATCTCTCTGATCTCTGCCTTACTGGAATTGCTTCAATCTGGGAGTTTCTTGGGCTTGTTTCTTTAGAATGTTAGGTCTTCAGAACATGCAGCCAAAAACCTCTTTTACCTTATAATTTCTACCAGATCTCCTTAACCAACTTAGTTTACTATTCACCATTGTAACCATGAGGAAAAGGTTGGTTATACTGTGTGATGGTTAATAATCAACTCCCAAATCTCAGTGGCTTAAATAATGTTTTTATTTCTCTCTCAACCATAACAGGTTGGCAAGAGGGCTCTGCTCAGTTACTCAAGGACCCAGGCTCATGTAACTGACATCATCTTGAATGTGGCTGGTCACTGTGCCAGAAGGGGAAACAGACTGCAGCCTTTCCTATCAGTAATTAAATGCTCCAGCCCAGACCACTGTTGCTTTCATTCATTAGCTAGAACTAGTCCTAGGCCCCACCCAACCACACAAAAAGGCCAGGAAGGGGGCCATGTATCTGGAAGGTGAGAGAACCACTATTCTCCTTTAGTAACTTGTCACTTATTTGTCAGATTAGATTATACAGTGCTTTCTCCTCCTCCCACAATCCTTCCCACCTCTGTGTCTTTGTTCATGAAACACGTTCTTTATGTGGAACGTTCTGCTTGGATGTCTCCTCTCAATCATTGCTATTATACTAATCCTTGAAGAAACATGTCAGATCCAACCTTTCCTGAGCAACCCAATCAACTCTCTTCCCTAGAAGCCCTATAAGCCTTGTGATGTTTCTTAAACGGAATCATTAGTTACTAACTCTTTAATTACTTTTTTTGCATGAATCCCCAAATATATACTTTCAGAAGACTGTTCTACTTCTTGATATGTTCCATAAGGCCAAGAGCAGCATACAAAACAAGCGCCCAATATATGTTAGTTACATTAAAGAAATTGCTTGTGATGTCATTTTTAAAATCCCTTCATAGAGAATGACTCTATAAAAAGTTAATAAATTATAAAATGAGGCTTTCAAACAGAGGCACCCCTCCCTCAAAAAAATTAACCCAGGATACTGCAAGATGCATAAAGAATCAGGCAGATTCAGTTGTTTATATATAAATTATCAATTAAAGTAGATATTTTCAGCCTCTTTCCACCCATTTTAATATGAAAAAGAAATATCTACTATTATATTTCTAGAAAAGAAATAATGCAATGAGTTGTTAATTTTTAAAAATCAATTAAACATGTTTTGAGACAGGGTTTTGGGTCTGTCACCTTGGCTGAAATGTAGTGGTACGATCACAGCTCATTGCAGCCTTGACCTCCTGGGCTCAAGTGAGGTGTGTGCCACTACACCCAGCTAATATTATTATTATTTTTTTTTGGTAAAGGGAGGGTCTCGCTATGTTGCCCAGGCTGATCTTCAACTCCTGGGCTCAAGGATCTTCCCATCTCGGCCTCCCAAAGTGTTGGGATTACAGGCACAAGCAACCATGCCCAGCACAAGGTAAAAAATATTTATTCAGTACCTTCTGTGTCAAAGTCATCACAAGGTAATCTGAGGCTAAACTTGGTAACCTGAGGCTAAACTTCTAAAAGTACTGAAAGCAACAGTAAAAATGAACGTGTAAAGGGACCTTGAAAAGTTTGACGGCAGGAGCAAGCACAAGGTGGGAAGAAGAAAATGATTAATTCACTTGGAGATGAGGTGGGGCACTACAGAACAATGACAAATAATTCAATAGCGTTAAGTATAAGAGGTAGGACCTAAAAGGAAATTAACGGAGCCTCAACCAGGAAATGAAAGGCCAGGGCTAATAAGGAAAACTGGGATAAATAAATTACAAGACTACACATAATCCCCAATATCTCTTACACTAACACTGATGAATTCTCTGAATATAACCTAGAGGTGACAATGCTTGTACTTTAGGTTTGTAACAGCAGTGACCAGTCAATAGCTTCTTACTTTCACATATTTAACTCTTTAATCCTGTATTCCTAGAATGGCTGAACAGTTTTAGAAGCTACATATCGGTATTCATCTTATTCTGTGCTTAAGGGAAGGAAGAGACACAAAAAGGGTAATTATAAATCTCTGCCTAGTTATGCTCACAAATTAAATGGGCAGTGTTATATGGTACTATGGTTTAAATGTGTCCTCCGAATTTCGTATGTTGGAAGTGTAATCCCCAAGCCAACAGTGTTAAGAGGTAGGAACTTTAAGAGGTGATTAGGCAATAAGGGCTCTGTCCTCATGAACAAATAATGCTATTTTGGGAGTGAGCGCCTTAGAAAAGATGAGTTTGACTCCCCACAATGTGATGCTTCAAGAGGGCCCTCACTAGATGCTAGTGCCTTGATCTTGGACTTCCCAGCCTACAGAACTGTGAGGAAATAAATTTCTGTTCTTTATAAATTACCCAGTCTAGGACATTTAATTTTAGTAGCATAAAATAAACTAAAACTTGTGGTGAGGTCCAAGAAACACAGAATATCTTTTTCATCCTCAACTGAGAGGCCTAAAAAGTGACACTTAGCGGGTGAGAAACAACAAAGCCATTCTGGCCCCCCTAAAATACACACATTCAACTATTCTGGGAGCTTAACTAGAGGTAACCTGCAAAATCCCCCTGACCTTCAGTTGTATGAAAACAGTTGTTTAGTCAAGCTTAATTCTTAGTAGGTAAAAGGCCTGATGCACTCTGCTTAACATGTAAGCCTCTTAATGTAAGATGTACAGTTTTACATCACATAACCTAGTTGTTCCTGTCTTGAAGAGTAAGCCACACCAGAATATTCAGAAAGACCGAGATGAAAATCTACAGGCTGTGAGAAAGGGACCTTAGGATGCAATAGGGAACTTGCTTTTGGCTATATTACCTTCAATTAACACAAGAAAATGGCCCACTACATAACTAACAGCACATATCTTTAGTGTAAACCACCATGCACCAAGCTTTCAGCTTTGGGCTTTAAAAATAGGGGCATCTGCAGAAGTTCAAGACCAGCCTGGTCAACATGGTGAAACCTCATCTCTACTAAATATACAAAAATTAGCCGGGTGTGATGGCGGGTGCCCGTAGTCCCAGCTACTCGGGAGGCTGAGGCAGGAGAATCGCTTGAACCTGGGAGGCGGAGGCTGCAGTGAGCTGAGATTGTGCCATTGCACTCCAGCCTGGGCAACGAGGGTGAAATTTTGTCTCAAAGAAAAAAAGAAGGTGGGGGGGACATTTGAAAAGGATGTTCCTTTTTTTATCTTCCTTTACACTCACACTAAAGGTCAGAACTGCAATGCAATATGGATTCTCAGGCTTCTGCCCAGTGCATAGCTACATGGTGTCTACAGTTTCCTAGTCATGCAAGTGTGATGGAAGAAAGGCTATACCTTAGCTGCGCTCAGTTCTCAGTGCTACTCCCGCAGAAAGCGGGACCCTGTTTAGGGTGATGATCCCATAGTGGGTAGAAAATTCTGAAGTACAGAGGGACTGGGGATGTTGCCCACTTAGAAAGGAGAGTTTGCCCCAGTGGAGGTCAAAAGCATCACTCCATAGTCTGAAAGGGGAGGGAGAGAATGCACTGTCTTCTAACACCCAGGGAATTAAAATAAATACACTGCAGAAAACAGTTGGGATGTGTTCACTGAAAGCAGAGGTATACATACACAGGGTGGCAGAACCGCTGCTGGCCAAGGTGAAGGCACCAGAGCTCTATGTGGAGAGGTGGAAGATGCTTCATGAGCTAAATCCCAATCCCAGGGGAGCTGGTAAGACCACGGTCAATGACAGACACACTTAACCTTATCTCCTATTTGGTCAGAGCAGGACAAGCAAAAGTATGCTGTGAGGTATGGGGGAGAACATATGGTCCCTGCAGTCACGGCAGTCAACAGATCCCCCGGCAAAGGGTTACCAACTACTAGTACCTCATACTATGCCACAGTAACCCTAGATCAAGTTCAGCATATACTTCATTCTGAAACAGATGTTTCCTCTCATGCCTTTGACAGAAGAGCGGCATTGGATGCTTGATGAAGCCAGGAATATTCTGTTGAAAACGTCTGGAGGCACGTTTTTTTCACATGAGGGGAAAAAAGTTTCTTTTTACAAACAAGCCCAAATCCTTGTAGCAGATATGTGGAAAGTATTAGAAGAAAAAGGAGATGGCTGCTTTAAGACATCTCCAGACCAGGCGCAGTGGCTCACACCTGTAATCCCAGCACTCTGGGAGGCAGAGGCAGGCTGATCACCTGAGGTCAGGAGTTTGAGGACCAGCCTGGACAACATGGTGAAATCACGTCTCTACTAAAAATACAAAAAAATTAGCCAGGTGTAGTGGCGGGTGCCTGTAATTCCAGCTACTTGGGAGGCTGAGGCACGAGAATCGCTTGAACCTGGGAGGTGGACTTGGGAGTGCGCTGAGATTGTGTCACTGCACTCCAGTCTGGGCGACAGAGCAAGACTCTGTCTCAAAAACAGAAACAAAAAGACAAAAACACATCTGCAGTATTACTTGTTTGCTACTACAGATTACTTCAGCTTCTTGCTCACCTTGGACCTCTGAAATACTCTTATGAACTACTGAAGAACCTTTCCAAAGCAGAAATACTGTCATATGGGGATAAACAAGAGTAGGAAATCAGCATGCTCACTTTGGTTGTGTTGAGCTGATCTGCGATTGCCCTCTGGGGTTTATTGGAAAAGGAACAAAAAACGACGTATCACCGTGTATTCCCAACTTCATCATTTATCTGCTTAATTTTTTTTTTTTTTTTTTGAGACGGAGTCTTGCTCTGTCGCCCGGTCTGGAGTGCAGTGGCCGGATCTCAGCTCACTGCAAGCTCCGCCTCCCGGGTTCCCGCCATTCTCCTGCCTCAGCCTCCCGAGTAGCTGGGACCACAGGCGCCCGCCACCTCGCCCGGCTAGTTTTTTGTATTTTTAGTAGAGACGGGGTTTCACCGTGTTCGCCAGGAGGGTCTCGATCTCCTGACCTCGTGATCCACCCGTCTCGGCCTCCCAAAGTGCTGGGATTACAGGCTTGAGCCACCGCGCCCGGCCTATCTGCTTAATTTTGACTATATTTTTCTTTTCTGTGGACACACTGTTAGAAATAGTGAAGGTACTTTGTTTTCTTTAAGTATCGTTTCTTAAAATTAATCATGCCTTATGTGACTAATCTTCAGTGATAATATTTCATCTATTCAATTGATATCATTTCTCAAAATGTAATTTTGATACAAAGGAGAGAGATAAGCTACGGTCTCTGATGCATGAGTGCTGTTGCTTTTGTAAAAAATCAGTGTTGACACCTTATTTTAAATGTTTTATTGGTAATGAGAGTGGGTTTTGTACACCATGATCTTCAATTTAGCATACCTATGTAGAATTTTTTTTTCAGAGTAACTATACTGAAAGTGAATAATGATTTTCAAAACTTTTCTTAAAAAAGAATAAAAAAAAGGATTCTACTGCTTTTGGTTGTTTTCATTATAGGTATAGCACTTCCCGGGGTCCTGTGGGTATCTATAACTGGTTTGATATATACAGACATATAGGTATAGACTTATCTATCTAGAAAGAATGTATTATAACTGGCTTGTATCTGTTTTACATATTATACAGTTGACCCTGGAATAACAAAGGTTTGAACTGTATGGGTCCACTTATACATGGATTTTTTAACACCACATGTGGTTCAAAAATACAGTATTCAGGGGATGTGAAACACTCATACATGGAAAGCCAACTTTTTGTACACATGGGTTCCCCATGGCTGACTGTGGGACTTCAGTATGCAAGGATTTGGGTATAAGCAGGTGGTCCTGGAACCAATCCTCCACATATATGAGGGATGGACTATATAGCTCTTGAGTTAAAATTCCTCTATTCAATCTTCTGTTAATCTTTTATTTTTTAAATGAGAGTCAAGAAAAGACAAAACCAAGAACAGAAAGCAATGAGGATAAGCTATGGCTCTAAGAAAAGTGGTTAGCTAGATGTCTTTATAATCAGGTAATGTGACTGGTAAATCAGGGAATGATACAAGTATTACACAGAAAACATGTCAGTTCATATGTGCTTTTTCCCACCCAGGAGTTAAAAGAGCAGAAGCACAGAATTATAACCTCTGGCAGAAAGAAAAAAAGCCCTGAGCTCTATGGCTGCAAAGTGAGTTCTTTCAGCTGTTTTAAGAACCTTGAAAAATGAATGTCTACATCCATGGCTTCTTCCCAGAGGCACAACCCCAGCCTTATAGGACTTTAAGGATTTATGGCAAGGTGTACTTCCTCTACACTTAGAGAACTACTTTCCTCTGCAGTTTTAGCAACCAGAAGCGAGCATTTCCATTCTGCTGTTTTTGGGTGCATTTTAAAATATCCTGTGATAGGCTGATTTGCCTCCCGGGTTCTGCAAGAACCAATTAATGTTTCTGTTAATGCTGTGGTCACAGTTGCACAGGTTTTGGGTGGTCTATCCCAGGCCTATTATTCCCATGAGCTCTATTAGTTTTAGAGTACAATTTTGCAGACTGTAAGATTTTTCAAGAACATATATATTATGTTACAGCAGAAAAGTCTGTATTCCAAGCCCCAGTTTCTTTCTAAAAAATTACTATTATAGAAATCAAACATGATAACACACATTTAATCCACTAGTTGGTCCAAAATAATAGGCTTCTTAATGTATCTTTGTTACTTTTACCTTAATATTCTCATACAAACAAAAAATGGGTATGAGAATGGGCTTTAGTAAACATCAGTCCTAAATTATGTACTCTAGCCTGTGTCTGGGACGTCTCTTCCTCTAAAGGTAAATGGAATTAATTTCAAACAGCTTTTAGATGAACTGGACTCAGTGCACTCCAAACCTCCCCGTTACCAGGGTTGTTCTACCTGGGCATCAAACTCAGATACTGTGTAGCTTTTCAGTACCCTTAAAGACAAATGTTATATCAACAGCAAGAACTTGAAATGTACAACTTTTCTAAATCTATAATACCAAAAACTAAATTTAAAAAGTACATACCCATATATGCTGCCCAATGGATAGCACGCCTATCTTTCTTGTCAAAAGCATTAATATTGGCACCTCTAGACAAGAGTAGTTTGACCATCTGGAATAAAAGTAAACATGGTGTCATCAAAATTGTGAAGCACAACTGTCTATAAGTGTACATTTGTGACAGTTACTTATCTCAATTTCTCTGGCACTACATTTCTGCAGTTGCTGAACAGAAGGCGCTAGACTAAATACTGAAGGTCATTTAACATAACAGGACAATGTATGAAAAAATGGTTAACTGTGGGTACTACTGAAGTCAGGCATCAGTACCTTTTTAGGATGCCACTTTGCACCTTGGTATTTTATGAACTAAATACAAATCTGGAAAGTCTAAGGCTGAATATTTAATAAGAGGTTTTGTTCCTATTCATAGTCCAAAATGTTAAAAGTGCATTCTCATTCTAGAAATGTCTTAAACTTAATTCAAACACAAACATAGTGCCTACAATATAATTAGACCTGAAGGTCACTGCATAGTCTGCGTGTACCAAAAATAGTAACTGCAACTAACCATATTTATGATAATTTCTCCATTGGAAGGCTACTGCAGATTTCAAATAGGGATACATCTATAACCTTAACTGCAGTAGAGGCAAGGATTCTTTATATTGCAAAATCAGAGAGGTACAGTAGTCTCCCCTAATCTGCAGTTCCGCTTTCTGCATTCAATTACCTGTCATCAACCATAGTCTGAAAATAAGTGACTACACTGCAGTTAGTGGGACATTTTGAGAGACAAACTACACTCATGTAACTTGTATTAAAATTGTTCCACTTTATCATTATCTCTTACTGTGCCTAAATTATAAACTAAATTTTATCATTGGTATGTATAGAAAAAAAACATAGTATCTATAGGGTTTGGTACCATCCAACGTTTCAGGCATCCATAGGGGTCCAGGAATATATCCTCTGTAGATAAGTGGGAACTACTTTGAAAAAGACATGACAGCCACTAGCTCCCAGCCACAGAATCTTGGGAATATTACTTTACCTATGAGCTTCTATCCCTGCAACAAAAATGAAAGACTAGACAAGTTGGCTTCAAAGGTTCTTCTGTTACCTTCTACAAATCTTCAGCATACACATAAACTCCAACCTTTGCTATGACAACACCTGCCACAGACAACATTTGTTGTGTAAGATAACTAAATAGCAATTTTCTTAAATTGTTTTGATGGTTCTGTCACTAAAGAATTCTCTTGATTAAATGTTAATAAACTACTAAAAAGCATGTTTTCTAAATTCTGCCTTCCTTTGCTATTTACTCTACTTCTAGAAGAACAATAACATATCTCTGTCTTCACATATTTTTTCCTCCCACAATAATAGAACATACTTTTCCTGTTGTGTTAGAAGAGTTGGCAGTGTTCTCCTTGGTCACCCCAGGTTGACTGTGCACAAGTAATATCTACTAAATACATTTCTAAACTTAAGAAAGTTATAAAAGGAGGCAAAATTAGTCAAAAACGAGAAAGAAAAATAGTTCTGTATGCTTTTACTATGCAAAAATGCAAGTTTTTTAATAACTGGGAGGGGAGGGGTGGACAGAAGGAGAGAAAAATCACCGAATGCCACCTACCTCACCATGTCCACTGAAAGCTGCATGATGTAATGCAGTCCTCCCTGCTCGATCAGATACGTTTACATTACTCAGAAGAGGTACCAAAGCTTCAGCACACTTTACAGCTTTATTAGCAGCAGCTATATGTAAAGGGGTTTGCCAATTTTTGTCTCGAGCATTAACATCTGCAGAATGCTTCAAAAGTACCTGAACTGCTTCCTAAAACATATGAAGATAAAAGTTACAAAAGACAAATGAGTACAAATGAGTAAGAGTTTGAGAAGTTATTTCTATATATAGTGTGCATGTGTTTGTGTATAAATATATATGTGCATAAATCTATATTTATTGTGTATAAATCTACATATGAAGAAAATAAAAAAGCTCTCATAGAATTCACTATAAACAAGTAGGAATTTACCCAAGGAAACAAAACATTTTGAATGTAAAGGCGATACTCAGAGTACTCAGAGCCATATAAGATGCATGAAGATCAAATATTCCCTTTCCCTACCCTACCATTAAATGCATAAACATTCCTATCAAAATATGCAAGAAGAAATACTAGCAACTATTATTCAAAAACATTCATTTCTTATATCTTATTTTTATAGGTAACAAGATACAATGTATACTCTGAATAAATAGTTTTTTGGTTCTAAGAGACAGAATCTCACTCTGTTGCCCAGGCTGGAGTGCAGTAGAGCAATCATAGCTCATTGTAACTTCAAATTCTTAAGTGATCCTCCCACCTTAGCTTCCTGAGTAGCTAGGACTACAGGTGCATGCCACCATGCCTGGCTAATTTTTTAATTCTTTTGTAGAGACAAGGTCTTGCTATGTTGGTCTCAAACTCTTGGCCTCAAGTGATCCTCCTGCCTGGGCCTGGTCTCAAACTCTTGGCCTCAAGTGATCCTCCTGCCTGGGCCTCCCGAAATGTTGGGATTACAAACGTGAGCCAGTTGTAGAGCCATGCCTGGCTCTTTGAACAATTTTAAGTAATAGATTTATTACTTTACATTGCATATATAAAAATTAAAAACATACTCAATGTATTATATTTTTCAATGTATTATACAGGCTATATTTTTACAAAATGAAAAATCACTAGGATCTATTTCATGGAGAGAAAAAAAAAAAGACACAACATATACAAAGTTGTTTTTGCAGTGCTGCTGAGAGAAAGTTAAGGCAATTTAAGAATCTACTGTCCAAGGGATTTATCTCCCAGAAGCGCATGGAAAATCTCACAACACTACTTCTATAAATTGGACTCATGGCAGAATTCCAAGGAATTCAGTAGGCCTTAACATTAACCAATATAATCAGAACTAAACTCAGCAAAATTTTTCTCCTTTCAGTGATAATCCTACGTTTTAGTAAATGAATGCCAAACTACATATGAAAATGAAAACGACCAAAACCAAAACAGAATATGGGTTCTCATGTCAATTCTATTATTTACAAGGCATACTATTCAAGTCCTATAAAACTAACCCTAAATGTTCTTATCTGCAAAGAAGATGGGGGTGGGGGAAATAACATCTGCCTACCACTCTTTTCAAGTATGCTATAAAGCACAATAAACTAATGTACATGAAAAGTGTTAGAAAGTGAAAATAGCTATAAATATACAGAGCATCCAGGAAGACTGAACAAAATACTATTAGCCATGAATCACCCATATCATTTTAGGCCTCTGAAATAAAAAGTAGTCGGAACTGTTTGAAACATGGGAAAGAGCACCAGTACTTAATAGGGTTGGCAAAAGACTGAAGAGATGCCCAGTTATCTATCAAATTGTGAAGGAAGTCAGCCAGCTAATCAAAGACATATGGAGGCCTATCACTCCACAATTCCATAACAGTGATTTATCCAAAAGAAATTTTTTAAAAGTCCATCCAAGAATGCTCATAGTAGTTTTATTCCTAACCACCAAAAACCAGAAATGCAAATGTTCATGAATAGAAAAATGGATAAACAAATAGTATATCTGTACTATAATATTCCTCAGCAATGAAAACGAACCAATAATGCATGAAACATGGATAAATCTCAAAAACGCTGAACAAGAGAAGTCGTGACACAAGAATACATATTGTATGATTCAATTTTTATAAAGTTCTAGAATACGGAAATTATGCTGAGAGAAATCAGAACACTGGCTGCCTCTGGGGACAGGGAAGACTGACTGAAAAGGGACATGAGGGGACTTGCCAGGTAACAGAAATCTTCTATATCTTGACTGGGATAAAGGTTACAGAGGTGTATACATTTGGCAAAACTTAAGGGTGTACACTAAAAAAATTCATGCATTTTAATTGTAAGTTATATTTCAATTTAAAAAGGAATATGGAAAGAAGAATAGATATAGAACACTCACAAAATTATGGAAAACAAGGTATAAACACTATCAAGATTCCTGATCCTCACCTCTGAGAAGAGTACACTGTGACTTGGGGGATCTAAAACTAACACTATATTGGAAAATGTTAGTAGGTATGTTAGTGGATATAATAAATAATTTAAAATAAAATGAACAATTTGTAATTGGATAAACTGGGCAAACACAGAATACTAGAGATGTCAGCCTTGCCTTATTCACTCCCATTCTGGAATTCACAATACAAACATTAAAGCTTCTGGAAAGTTTGGGAAATACTTATGTTCCATTAGTAAAAACAGGAAAATCAATTCTACATTTTTGTTTCACTAAAAAGCAGTAACAAATCTGGTTCATAGCAGGTGAGCGTAGGTAAGTGGGCACCTAAATAAGGCAATAAACATAGCAATTAAGACACTGCAGTATCAAGACAGATCAAGGTGTGAACCCTGAGTCCATTATTTCCTACTCAGAGTAATACATGTCAGATCACAATAGCAGTGGTCTTTGAAAAATCAGAGAAAACTGAAGAAAATCCCTAAAGGCTGGAGACATTAAAAAAGAAAAGGTGAATTTCTAGAACTACAAATCAAAGAGCCTGATTTCATACCCTAGGATAATTCTACATATTATCAGTGTATCATCATAAGCACACAGAAAATAAGGTTGGGATAACCAAGGGCATAGATGATTTTATTAACAAAAAATATTATCATAGTAATCTAAACTCTAAATTTTCAGAGTATGTGTAAGAAATGCTGCTTGTGTGTCTTGTTTTTTTTAAAGTAAACATTCCATGACATTAATTCAAATGAATTATGAAGTATAGGATAATGACTAAAGGTTAAACAACTGTACTCAGAGAGTATTTATTATTACCTTGGGGTCAGTATAAAAGAGGCTTCACAGTACCAGTTTTCCCCTTTGGTTCTATCTTTTTTACTATTTCTTACCATTGATTTGAAGGAAAGTACAGGAAAAACAAGGGCTTAACATATTTGCAAATAAACACAAAGCTTAGAGAGACCACACAATATCTCATGTGATAATAAAATTTAAACTCAGTTATCTTGATAGACCTAAAATGTAATTCCTGATTAGGTTAAAATGTAAGTTGTATGCTCTCCAGTAGTGTGATTTGGCTTTTTTAACACACACTCACACATACACACACACACACCCCCCCTCCCCCCCAAAAAACAAACAAAAACCCAACTCCTAATACTCGGATATCCATTTATTCAGAAAAATATGCAGCATTTACACAGAGCTGAACTACATACTCCTCTTAAAGAATGACAGTCATAAATCATAGTAGTAGAGACAGACTGAGACAGCCAGCTAGTAGGAGGTAGTGTGGAAACTATGTCACTGAAGGAGAGTTGGGGTGTCTGGGATATTTAACCTGAAGCAGTCTCTCTTAACATAGGTTCAGTGAGATAATTAAGCACTTAAGGTAGTACTGTATGTGCTAAATTAAGTTCTCTCCTATGCATCTACCACTGTGCTAGCTATTCTGTCCTTAGGAGAATTTAGAAAACAGTCACTCCAATCAGCTTGCACAGGGTTTAGTTCTCTCATGGTATTTCAAAAATATAAACCAAAAGCCATCAGTGAAAAACCCATCTCTCTGCGGCCATAGCTATATTTTCTGTTAAATTTAATAAGCATAGCTACTTTTGCTCTCAGGACTTAATGAAAATAAGTAACGATAGTGAAAGTGATACTCTTGACACTACTGAATAGGTTTTCTGACAGTTTCACTAGTTAGGAGACTTTATTTTCAAAAGAAAAATGATACTCAGTGTTTACAGAAGTTGTATCCTTTCGGAATGGCCACATTTTATAGCTGTTTCTCATAATCCTGCAAAAGAGTATCAATACTACACAGCCTTGTAATTTTTAGTTTTTTTTTTTTTAGATGGAGTTTCACGTTTGTCACCCAGGCTGGAGCACAATGGCGCGATCTTGGCTCACCTCCACATCTGCCTCCCAGGTTCAAGAGATCCTCCTCAGCCTCCAGAGTAGCTGGAACTACAGGCACGCACCACCAAACCTGGCTAATTTTTTTTTTTTTCCCTGTATTTTTCATAGAGATGGAGTTTTACCATGTCGGCCAGGATGGTCTCGAACTCCTGACCTCAGGTGATCTGCCCACCTCAGCCTCCCTAACTGCTGGGATTCCAGGCGTGAGCCACTGCGCCTGGCCAATACCATATTTTCTTTAACCAGTCGTTGATTGATGTGTATTTGGGTTGGTTCCATATTTTTACAATTGCAAATTGTGCTGCTATAAACATGTGTGTACCAGTATCTTTTTCTTATAATGACTTCTTTTTCTCTGGATAGACACCTAAGTAGTGGGACTGCTAGATCAAATGGTAGATTTAGTTCTTTAAGGAATTTCCACACTGTTTTCTAGTTTGTGGTTGTACTAGTTTACATTCCCACTGACAGTGAAAAAGTGTTCTCTTTTCACTGCATCCACACCAACATCTACTATTTTTTGATTTTTTTTGACTATGGCCATTCTTGCAGGACTAAGGTGGTATCGCTTTGTGGTTTTGATTTACATTTCCCTGATAATTAGTGATGTTATTTTTCCATGTTTGTTGGCCCTCTGTACATCTTCTTTTGACAATTGTCTATTCATGTCCTTAGCCCACTTTTTGATGGGATTCTTTCTTATTTTCTTGCTGATTTGTTTGAGTTCCTTGTAGATTCTGGATATTACTCCTTTGCTAGGTGTATAGATTGCAAGGATTTTCTCCCACTCTGTGAGTTGTTAATGCTGCTGATTGTTTTCTTTCTTTATTTTATTTATTTATTTATTTTTTTGAGATGGAGTCTTGCTCTATCGCCCAGGCTGGAGTGCAGTGGCACAATCTTGGCTCACCACAATCTCCACCTCCCGGATTCAAGTCATTCTCCTGCCTCAGCCTCCCAAGTAGCTGGGATTACAGGCGCGTGCAACTACACCTGGCTAATTTTTGTATTTTGAGTAGATGGGGTTTCACCATGTTGGCCAGGCTGGTCTTGAACTCCTGACCTCAAGTGATCTGCCCATCTCCCAAAGTGCTGGGATTACAGGCATGAGCCACCACGCCCAGCTTTTGCTGACTGTTTTTCTTTTGCTGTGCAGAAGCTTTTCAGTTTAATTAAGTCCCATCTATTTATCTTTGTTTTTGTTGCATTTGCTTTTGAATTCTTGGTCATGAAGTCTTTGCCTAAGCCAATTGTCTAGAAGCGTTCTTCTGATGTTATCTTCTAGAATCTCCATGGTTTCAGGTCTTAGATTTAAGTATTTGATCTCCTTGAGTTGATTTTTGTATAAGGTGAGAGATGACGATACAGTGTCATTCTTCTACATGTGGCTTGCCAATTATCCCAGCACCATTTGTTGAACAGGGTGTCCTTTCCCCACTGTTTTTGTTTGCTTTGTCCAAGATCAGTTGGTTTTAAGTATCTGGCCTTATTTCTGGGTTCTATTTCTGTTCCATTGCTTTATATGCCTATTTTTATACCAGTACTATGCTGTTTTGGTGACTATGGCCTTGTAGTATAGTTTGAAGTCAGGTAATGTGATGCCTCCAGAATTTTTCTTTTTGCTTAGTCTTGCTTTGGCTCTGCAAGTTCCTTTTTGGTTCCATATAAATTTCAGAATTGTTTTTCTAATTCTGTGAAGAATGATGGTGGTATTTTGATGGAACCTGCACTGAATTTGTAGATTGCTTTTGGCAGTATGGTCATTTCTGCACCATTGATTCTACCCATCCATGAGCATGGGATGTGTTTTTAATTATGTTGTCTATGACTTCTTTCAGCCGTGTTTTGTAGCCTTCCTTGTAGAGGTCTTTCACCTCCTTGGTTAGGTATACTCCTAGCTATTTTACTGTTCTTCTGCAGCTATTGTGAAAGAGAATGAGTTCTTGATTTGATGCTCAACTTGGTCGCTGTTAGTGTATAGCAGAACTACTGATTTGTGTACATTAATTTTGTATCCTGAAACTTTGCTATATCCATTTACCAGTTCTAGGAGCTTTTTGGTTTCTAGGAGTCTTTAGGGTTTTCTAAGCATGCGATCATATCAGCAGCAAACAGTGACAGTTTGACTTCCTCTTTACTGATTTGGATGCCCTTTCTTTCTTTCTCATGTCTGATGTCTCGGGCTAGGACTTCCAGTACTATTTTGAATAGAAGTGGTGAAAGTGGGCATCTTTCTAGTTCTCAGGGGGAATGCTTTCAAGTTTTCCCATTCAGTAAAATGTTGGATGTGGGTTTGTCACATATAGCTTCTATTACCTTAAGGTATATCCCTTCTATGCTGATGTTGCTGAGAGTTTTAATCATAAAAGGATGCTGGATTTCATCAAATGTTTTTCTGCATCTATTGAGGTGATCATGTGATATTTGTTTTTAATTCTGTTTATGTGGTGTATTACATTTACTGACTTAGATACGTTAACAGCACCATCCATGCACCCCTGGTATGAAACCCACCTGATCATGGTGGTTATCCTCTTTGATATGCTGTTGGATTTGGTTTGCTAGTATTTTGTTGAGGACTTTTGCACCTACGCTCATCAGGGATATTGGTCTGTGGTTTTCGTTGTTACGTCCTTCCCTGGTTTTGGTATGAGGGTGACACTAGCTTCATAAAACGATTTAGGAAGGATTGCCTCTTTTGGAATAGCATCAATAGGACTGGTACCAATTCTTCCTTGAATGTTTGATAGAATTCAGCTGTGAATCTATCCGGTCCTGGACTTTTTATTTGTTGGCAATTTAAAAATTATCATTTTAATCTTGCTGCTTGTTATTGGTCTGTTCAGAGATTCTGTATCTTCCTAGTTTAATCTAGGAAGGTTGGATATTTCCAGGAACTTATCCATCTTCTCTAGGTTTTCTAGTTTATGCGTGTAAAGGTGTTCATATTAGCCTTGGATAATCTTTTATATTTCTGTACTATCATTTGTAATATCTCCCATTTCGTTTCTAATTGAGCGTATCTGGTCTCTTCTTTTCTTGGTGAATCTTGCTAATGGTGTATCAATGTTACTTATTTTTTCGAAGAACCAGTTTTTGTTTCATTTATCTTTCTGGTTTTTTTTTAAATTTTGGTTTCAGTTTCATTTAGTTCTGCTCTGACGTTCATGATTTCTTTTCTTCTGCTGGGTTTGGATGGTTCTTGTTCCTCCAGTTCCGTGAGGCATGGCCTTAGATTGTCTATTTGTGCTCTTTCAGACTTTTTGATGTAGACATTTAATGCTATGAACTTTCCTCTTAGCACTACTTTTGCTGTATCCCAGAGGTTTTGATAGGTTGTGCCACTATTATCATTCAGTTCAAAGAATTTTTCAATTTCCATCTTGATTTCCTTGTTGACCCAATGATCATCCAGGAGGTTATTTAATTTCCATGTCTGCATGGTTTTGTGGCTTCCTTTTGGAGTTCATTTCCAATTTTATTCCACTGTGGTCTGAGAGAATACTTGATACATGTTAGGTTTTATTAAATTTACTGAGACTTGTTGAGCGGCCTATCATATGGTCTATATTGGAGAACATTTTATGTGCTGATGAAGAGAATGCATATTCTGCAGTTGTTGGGTAGACTATTCTGTAAATATCTGTCAAGTCCATTTGTTGTAGGGTATAGTTTAGGTCCATTGTTTCTTTGTTGACTGTCTGTTTTGATGATCTGTCTAGTGATGTCAGTGGAGTATTAAAGTCCTCCACTATTATTGTGTTGCTATCTCATTTCTTAGATCTAGTAGTCACTGTTTTACAAATTTGGGAGCTCCAGTGTTAGGAGTATATATATTTAGAACTGTGATATTTTCCTGTTGGACTAGTCCTTTTATCATTATATAATGGCCCTCTTTGTTTTTTCTAACTGCTATTGCTTTAAAGTTTGTTTTGTCTGATATAAAAATAGTGATCCTTGCTCACTTTTGGTGTCCATTTGCATAGAATATCTTTTTCTACTCCTTTACCTAAAGTTTCTGTGAATCCTTACGTTAGGTGAGTCGACTGAAGACAGCAGAAACTTGGTTGGTGAATTCTTATCCATTCTTCCATTCTGTATTCTTTAAGTGGAGCATTTAGGCCATTTACATTCAATGTTAGTATTGAGATGTGAGGTACTATTCTATTCCTCATGCTATTTGTTATGCCTGAAAACCTTTTTTAAAACAAACAAACAAACAAAAAAAAAACAAAAAAACCTGTATTATTGTTACACAGGTCTTGTAAGATTTATGGTTTAAGGAGGTTCTATTTCGGAGTATTTCAAGAATTTCTTTCAAGATTTAGAGCTCCTTTTAGCAGTTCTTGTAGTGCTGGCTTGGCGGTGGTGAATTCTCTCAGAATTTGTATGTCTGGAAAAGACTGTGTATCCTCCTTCATTTATGAAGCTTAGTTTCACTGGATACAAAATTCTTGGCTGATAATTGCTTTAAGGAGGCTAAAAATAGACCCCCAATCCCTTCTAGCTTTGTAGGGTTTTACTGAGAAATCTGCTGTTAATCTGACAGGTATTTCCTTTATAGGTTACCTAATGCTTTTGCCTCATGGCTCTGAAGATTCTTTCCTTCATCTTGACTTTAGATAACGTGATGATTATGTCCCTAGGTGATAATCCTTTTGTGATGAATTTGCCAGGTGTTCTTTGAGCTTCTTGTATTTGTATGTCCAGATCTCTTGCAAGGCTGGGAAAGTTTTCCTCAATTATTCCCTCAAATATAGTTTCTAAACTTTAAGATTTCTCTTCTTCCTCAGGAACACCAACTATTCTCAGGTTTGGAAATTTAACACAGTCCCAAACTTCTTGGAGGCTTTGTTCATTTAAAAAGAATTTTTTTCTTTGTCTTTGATGGATTGGGTTAATTTCAAAAGCCTTGTCTTCAAGCGCTACAGTTATTCTGTTTGTTCGATTCTATTGCTGAGACTTTCCAGTGAATTTTGCATTTCTCTAAGTGTGTCCTTGATTTCTAGAAGTTGTGATTGTTTTTACCTATTTCACTAAAGAATTTTCCTTTCGTATTCTATCTTATGTTTTTAATTAAAATTGGACTTCATCTTTCTCTGGTGCCTCCTTAATTAGCTTAACAATCAACCTTCTGAATTCTTTTTCTGGCAATTCATAGATTTCGTCTTGGTTTGCATCCATTGCTGGTAAGCTGGTATATTTTGGGCGTGTTAAATAACCTTGTTTTGTCATATTACCAGAATTGTTTTTCTGGTTCTTTCTCACTTGGGTGGACTATGTCAGAGGGAAGATCTGGGATTCAAGGACTACTGTTTAAATTACTTTGTCCCACAGGGTGTTCCCTTGATGTGGTGTTAGCCCACTTCCCATAGGGATGGGGACTGCTGAGAGCCAAACTGTAGTGATTGTTTTGCTCTTCTGGGTCTAGTCACCCACTGGAGCTACTAGGCTTTGGGCTGGTACTGGGCAATGTCTGTAAAGAGTCCTGTGATGTGATCTGTCTTCAGGTCCCAAAGCTGTGGATACTAGACCCTGCTCCAGTGGAGGTAGCAGGGGAATGAAGTAGACTCTGAGGGTTCTTTGTTGTGTTTCTGTTTAGTGATTTGTCTTGTAATTTTTTGATTGAAGAGTAGAATTAAGAAACTTACTAGGATTATTTGCTTTCTAACCTACAACTTGCCCTTAAATTCAGGCTGAGCACATAGTTTTTAAAAATTACGAATTAGGTCTCTGGGAGAATTTGCTGTCTTCCTCTAATGTTAATTTTTCTTTAGTAATTTTTGGTCTGTTTTACAACTTCTGCAAATATATAAATTGTACCTTCTTATGACTTAATCTCTTAAAAATCCATTATTTTAATAGCCACAATCCTAAGAGTCTTAATACAAAATGTGTGGGTACGGCTAACATTAATATGTTCCAATAACAGTAATGTTTATTTTAACTGCTTTTATTTAAAGAAACATCTTTATGGAGGGTTAACCACAAAATTAATAACATTACAATGGAATTTCAGAATTCAAAGTATTTTGGCTAATATGTCTTAGTTTTTATAATTCCTAGACTTGCCCAACATCGCGTAGCTGAAAAGTTGCACATAATAACTGAAGCCAGTATCTCCAAACCTAAGTTCCATAAGTTCATAAGCTATAGCACATCAAGGACCCAGTTCAGACTTAGGTTGTGTGTTCAGTTGCACCCACTGTCCCCTCCCTTCTCCTAACTAGGAGGCTACAGCTAATAGGTTGTCTCTGTTAACTACAGGGTTTGTAATCCTTCCCACTCACATTTCACCTTTATGACTCCTCACTTGCCCAGCTCTTGCTCTGGGTTCAAGATGTAGTTCACAATGAGGAATACAAAAAAGGACAAAGAGACAGAAGCTCTGTAGTTTGTCCTGAGGCGCTAGTTAGAGTTCCCTTTCCTCCTCCCAAACTAGATAGTCCCCAGTAGCTATACTTAGGAGTTCCTTTCTTAACCTCACAATTTGAATAACTAAAGAAATACTAGATGAACATAAACTTATACTATCACATACTTTTGTATTTTAAATTATTTTTTAAGCTTTGCAACAAGCTACAACTACTATAAAGTATGTAAAAGAGGTGCTTTGGACACAATGCATTTTAGAAAAGCACCGAATACACATTATAAAGTAAAATAACAGAAAAAACAAAAACAAAAAAAAAACAAAGAAGATCCAGGTTTTGTCCCATCTTAATAGCTGAATAGTTTTTCATGAATCATTAACTATATAGTTTCCTCAAGACATCTATCCCACAAAGATGTCCTCAGGACTAAAAGATATGAAAAATATAAAAATACCTTGCAAATAGTGAACATTTTCTAAAAATGTCAGTTATCTTGAGAAGCAAACAATATACAGGGCTGTAAACAAGAAGGAACTGTTCTTCCTTGTAATTCCTCTCAAATATTTTAAAGTTATAGATTTATAACTGGTAAAATGTGCAATCAAGTAATGGTTTTGAAGTTAATTTCAGTGTTTAGCTAAGTAACATTTCAATTAATTATTATACATTGATGAGATTATTTCTTGATCACAATCAGTGTAACCTTTGTAACAGACTATTGTAAACAGGTAGAGAAAAACCCTGAGGAAGGTTATGTAGGACAGAAAAATGATCTCTCTTGTAGAAGGGACAGAGGTAGGGTTTTCTATTCTCTGCTATTTTAGACTGCAAGAGGCCTTATAAACAAAAGAAATGAAACAATTAACTTGTTTTGTACAAATTCTAAAGTAAAATGACCAGTTGAGGTATCTCAGTAGCTTTTCCTTCTTTTGAAAACATAGAATTTGACTATGGATTCACAGGTATGCCTATTTAATGTTTTCATATACAATATACTTACTAAGAGAAATTTCATACCTCACTACAAGATGCAACTGCTCTGTGTAAAGGTGTCAACCATTTGCTGTCTTTGGCATTAACTCTAGCTCCTGCAACAAGAAGAAAAAAATAAATTGAAATATTGTACATAAAATATTTTTAATAAATCTCCTGAAATAGTAGTTATATATAATCCAAATTGGATAAATGACAACTGAAAAATAACTTTATTTTTTATACTTTCTGCTGATAAAATTACCCTTAGAATATAAAACAAAATTAGCCTTTTAAATTGATATAATTATCCAATAAAGTCTTAGTTTTTTTTGTTTAAAACAAAATAAACATCATTTTATATACAGGTTAGAAAAGCCACCTTTATACAGAGCATATTCAAGGTAAAAATCAGACCCCATTTTAGAATGTGTGTTAAAAAAACCAAATAAATAAATGAATATACGAATATACTTAGAGATAAAATGACTATTTTAAAGTATTCATTACATTTCTTTACTAATGAATATACCACGCCATAAGGTAAGATGATAACATCAAAATAGTTCTCCAGCCATGATTAAAAACACATTAGTACTATAAAGTTATTGTATAAGATAGAAACAATGGTTATAGACTTAGAAAAATAATTGAGAAAGAAATGAACCAACTCATGTCTTTCTAGGTTATATCTAAAGTTTAAGAAAGAAATTTCGGCCGAGACGAGCAGATCACGAGGTCAGGAGATCGAGACCATCCTGGCTAACACGGTGAAACCCCGTCTCTACTAAAAAATGCAAAAAACTAGCCGGGCGAGGTGGTAGGCGCCTGTAGTCCCAGCTCCTTGGGAGGCTGAGGCAGGAGAATGGCGTAAACCCGGGAGGCGGAGCTTGCAGTGAGCTGAGATCCGGCCACTGCGCTCCAGCCCGGGCGACAGAGTGAGACTCCATCTCAAAAAAAAAAACTGGGCCGGGCGCGGTGGCTCAAGCCTGTAATCCCAGCACTTTGGGAGGCCGAGACGGGCGGATCACGAGGTCAGGAGATCGAGACCATCCTGGCTAACATGGTGAAACCCCGTCTCTACTAAAAAATACAAAAAAACTAGCCGGGCGAGGTGGCGGGCGCCTGTAGTCCCAGCTACTCGGGAGGCTGAGGCAGGAGAATGGCGTGAACCCGGGAGGCGGAGCTTGCAGTGAGCTGAGATCCGGCCACTGCACTCCAGCCCGGGCGACAGAGTGAGACTCCATCTCAAAAAAAAAAATGGGCCGGGCGCGGTGGCTCAAGCCTGTAATCCCAGCACTTTGGGAGGCCGAGACGGGCGGATCACGAGGTCAGGAGATCGAGACCATCCTGGCTAACATGGTGAAACCCCGTCTCTACTAAAAAATACAAAAAAACTAGCCGGGCGAGGTGGCGGGCGCCTGTAGTCCCAGCTACTCGGGAGGCTGAGGCAGGAGAATGGCGTGAACCCGGGAGGCGGAGCTTGCAGTGAGCTGAGATCCGGCCACTGCACTCCAGCCCGGGCGACAGAGCGAGACTCCGTCTCAAAAAAAAAAAAAAAAAAAAAAAAAAAAAAAAAAAAAAAAAAAAAAAAAAAAAAAAGAAAGAAAGAAAGAAATTTTCTTAAATCAATTTTGTACACTTGTTTAAAAATCATTAAGTCAGTGGACAAAAATTAACCTTAATAGAATGCAAACACATTTTAAGACAAAAAAATTTACATTATTTGAGGACAGAATAATTTATCTTCCATATTAAATCCACTGATTTAGTATTTAAATCCTAACAAAATAAAAGCAGCACATGCATGTAGGATAATTCTATTAATATATCTTAAGTAGAGAAGAAACAGCCCTCGTTCTTAGAAGTATAGAACTGGCTGATAGATCCTATCCTATAAGCAATCTTAGATTTATATCCCACATCCTAAATCACTCATTTCTAAATGATGATATACAGGTACAGAAAACAGCCCAACATCAGAGTCAACTATAACAGAAACAAAGCTTCACACTTCCTAACGCTTACATTATTTCTAGGTTTTGAGTGTGAGGAGTCAGGGAATAATCAAGTGCAGTGACTTCAAGTAATGTTTTCAATTTACTAGCTCCGGGTCCCTAAGTAGTTGTGTGATCCCTCTGAACCCAAGTTTCTTCATCTATATAACAGATTTAATAGTACTTTGTTACAAAAATTAACATACAATAAATGTACCTAGTACATAATAGCAGATATGTTAGAGGTAGACTTTAAAGCCTTGAAAATGAGAGAAAATAAAATGAAATAAAGGTGTTAAGAAACATCCACAAATGTAGTAGTTGAGATGCTGAGAGTAGCCGAGTTCTTTGTGGGCAGTGACAGTGAGGACACAAAGAATCAAGAGCCAATTAGAGAGCTTTGAACAATGCTCAGAGTTAGGCTATGGGAGAAAGAAAGGAAGACAGTAAATAAAGAACCAGCCAGAGAGCATGACATACCCATGTAATAAACATTTGGGCAACTATCTGCCAGGCACTGTGGAACCCAAGATGGTTACAACACAAACTGCCTAATCACAGTAATGCCAACGTTTGTTTTGGGTATAAGACAGAATGTAGAAAGTACACACATTTGAAATGTTTGCCAGCTGGAAGCTGGAACCCTAGAGATAGTGAAGGAGTGACACAGAAGCTAGTGTCCTTGGTTTTCCCACTTATCTGCTTAGGACTTCAACGGTTCTCTTTAAGCACTGTGCCTCTTTCTACAGGTTTATATTTATGTGCATATACTATCTATACACAGTAGAAAGGAAAGCTCTGGCAGTAAGGCCCAAAAGGTATCAACCCAGACACCCAGTACAGACAGTATCCTGAATCAACAAACGCAAAGAAGAAATGAGGTCTCATGAAGGATGTTGAGAAGTCTGATTCAAAGTATTAATTAGCAGGAGAATAGAAGGGCATGGGGGCTCATGACTGTAATCCTAGCACTAAGGCTAAGGTGGAGGAGGCTAAGGTGGGCAGATTCCTTAAAGTCAGGAGTTCAAGACCAGCCTGGCCAACATGGTGAAACCCTGTCTCTATTAAAAATACAAAAATTAGCCAGATGTGGTGGCTCGTGCACACCCGTAATCCTAGCTACTTTGGAGGCTGAGGCAGGAATCACTTGAACCCGGGAGGAAGAGGTTGCAGTGAGCTAAGAATGCGCCACGTACTCCAGCCTGGGCAAGACAGTGAGACACCGTCTCAAAAAACGGAAGGTGGCTGGCACAAAAAACTGAGGAGACTCTCTATTTGCTAACAAAGATCTGAAAACAAAAAGTAAAAAAGCAGTAATTGTATGACTAATACGCTTTACTTTTATGTAGAAAAAGGAAGAGAGAATTATTTTTATCTTATCACACAATGGTCCCCCCTTGTTTCACTTTTCACAGCTTGTTACCCAATCAACCATGGCCTGAAAATATTAAGTGGAAAATTCCAGAAATAATTCATAAATTTTAAATTTCTCACTGTTCTGAGTAACATGATGAAATATGGCACCATCCTGCTCCATCCACTCAAGATATGAATCATCCCTTTGTCCATTGTATCTTGCATATGCTATCCACCCATTCCTTATGGGACCCTCTCGATTATCAGATTGACTATCATGGTATCACAATGTTTGGGTTCAAGTAACACTTACATTACTTAATAATGGCCCCAAGGTGCAAGAGTAGTGATGCTGGAAATTTGAGTATGCCAAAAGAAGCAGTAAAATACTTCCTTTTAATGAAAAGGTGTAAGTTCTCAATAAAAAACAAATCATGCTGAGGTTGCTAGGATCTACAGTAAGAACAAATCTTCTACCTGAAATTCTGAAGAGAGAAAAAGAAACCTGTGCATAGTATATAGGGTTCAGTACTATCTGAGGTTTCAGGTATCTACTTGGGGGTCTTGGAGCATACCTCTTCAAAAGGGGGAACTACTGTATTTACTTAACATGCACAAAGAAACCGTACAGGAATGCTAAGATATTAATAAGAGGGGGTGCTTATATGTTTGTGTTGGGGATGGTGGGCACATTGAAAACTGGGCATATGGCAGGTACTAGGGTAGTAATGCAACTTTACTCTATATTGTACCTTTGAATATGTATATATTGGCCGGGTACGGTGGCTCATGCCTGTAATCCCAGTACTTTGGGAGGTCGAGGTGGGCGAATCTCTGACCTGAGGAAAGGAGTTCAAGATCAGTCTGGCCAACATGGTGAAACCCTGTCTCTACTAAAATTACAAAAAAAAATTAGCTTGGCATGGTGGCGGGCTACTGTAATCCAAGCTATTCGGGAGGCTGAGGCAGGAGAATTGTTTGAACCCGGGAGGTGGAGGTTGCAGTGAGCCTAGACCATGCCATTGCACTCCAGCTT
This sequence comes from Trachypithecus francoisi, assembly GCF_009764315.1. NCBI lineage: Eukaryota > Metazoa > Chordata > Mammalia > Primates > Cercopithecidae > Trachypithecus > Trachypithecus francoisi. The sequence goes on from NW_022681453.1 coordinate 164,561,150, forward strand.
GGTCAAAAAGAGCGAAACTATGTCTCCAAAAAAAAAAAAAAAAAAAAAAAAGTATATATTTACTAATTTTTAAGCAAAACTGAATATTACCTATTCAAAAAATGAGATATATTTAAGAGAAAAGAAAAGGAATCATCACAGAAAACATTCCAAGAATTTGGTCGGTTTCAGGTGCAAAGAAAAAAAAAGTAATTAGGAATAGGGTGAAGATAGTTTTTTCTTTCTTTTGCATATGGGTTATTAAATATACAACTGCATGAAGATTTAATGGTGTATTTGGGAGACTAAAGTAAAAAATGCTGCTGGTCTTATTGTGTCATTTTAAGTTACAATAATTAATTAGTCTTTATTTGTAATAAAATTTATTTATCAAAACACATAATTACGAAAAAGAATCTCCAATGGCTAACTGAGGATATATCATACTGCTACCTGGTACTGATTAAAAATGTGGCTTCTTTTGATTCCAAAGATACGTTTATCTTCAGAAATACTAGCACCATGGGATCATACTTTTTCTCAGAAGACAGTTATCTAATCTTTTATTAAATCATGCGGCTGGGCGCAGTGGCTCACGCCTTTAATCCCAGCACTCTGGGAGGCTAAGATGGGAGGATCACCTGAGGTTGGGAGTTCCAGACCAGCCTAAGCAACATGGAGAAACCCCGTCTCTACTAAAAATACAAAATTAGCCGGGTGTGGTGGTGCACATCTGTAATCCCAACTACTCGGGAGGCTGAGACGAGAATTGCTTGAACCCAGGAGGCAGAGACTGCAGTGAGCCAAGATCGTGCCACTGCACTCCAGCCTGGGCAACAAGAGCAAAACTCCGTCTCAAAAAGAGAAAAGAAAAAAAAAATCATGCATTTCTTCTAAGAGTCTAATCAAATGTTTTTAATTCCTTGGAAAATAAAGGTCAACTATGAGAAATCAGAGCTACATCTGAGGGCACCAATGAAACAATATTCCCCCACCCACATTAGTTAACTAGTATGTGGTTTATAATATAAACAGATAAATATGACACAGTAATGCACACTACAAGAACAGCAGTTGGCTGTGTTCCTGTAAAATGAAAAATAGTGTAAAAGCAACAAACATAGCAGCACACTTCAGATAGTTCAGATTCCCAGAGCTCATGTCAGTGGGCTGTATAAAGGTAAACAGTTCTGTTCCACACAGAACACTCCAAAGTCATCTATATATTCATATATACATTAAACGACAAATTCATTCTAGAAATGGAAAAGACATTTTCAGAATATAGTTAACTAGTTCAATAGCTAGTTGGAGTATTAAACACCAGCCACAATAGCTAACAATGAGGATGGAAAGGCAGGGGAGGTAGGGAGAAATCACACCCACTTAAAACAAAGAAGTCTTTGTAGAAAGAAATAAAACCAAATGTCATTAACAGCCTCTGGTGGCATAATCACATGCCCTCTACATGGCAGAAGATAGTATTTGTGGTTTATAAGGATGACCTTAGGTAACCAAGAGAAGATTAATTTCTTATTTCCTACTCATTAAGACAGAAAAGAATATAAAATAGCAGTCCCATGTCATTTGCTGAAGTTAGGTTACTGGCAGAGCCTGTGGTGCAAAAAGCACTGCTAAGAAACAAAAGACAATACACATAGCAATTTAAGAAAGATATCATCAGTGAGTACTATAAACCAATATTTAGAGAAAACCTACATGCCAGAAACACATCTCATTAAATTCAAAATGGTTATGTCCAACTGTATAATCAATATTTTCTTTACAAGTCTTTCCTTGTCCCCCACAAATCCACGTATACCAACTGAATTTTCCCTTAAGATAAATAAGCAGCCAGAACCTATACTCACACACATATCTGAATTTAGATTCACCTTTCTAGAGTACAGATGTGATTGAGTTTCTGATATTATATGCAATAAATAACACAAACAACTAAAAATCAACTGCAGGATCATACCAGTTACATTACATGGAAAAACCCAGCTAATCAGTTTCCTCTCACCCAATCTTTTCACGTAACATTTCGCCCATATAAAAGTGCACTCTGAAACAATAGTTTTGTAAAAGAAAAGGCTACCTAAATCTAGAATTAAATGTCTAGCTATTTGGAGATAAAACAAATTCAAAAACAAAAACCTGATTTACATACTTACATTAGTCTAGGGCTCTAGACAGCAATGCAGTTGAAGAGAGGTCTGACCTCGTGAAGACACAGTCAAGGGTTAGTGGAAGGAACACTGGAGCAGGAGAGATAAGTGATCTCATAATGGCTGTATAACTAGTTGGCTATGTGACCTGGAACTGTTTCTTGGGGCCTGGGTCTTCATTTTGCAAATCATAATCCCTGCCTCCTATGTTGTGTGTCTGGTGAGGTGAGGGAGAGTTGGATATGAATATGTATGGATGGGAGGGGGTAAGGATGGGTCCCAGATTTAAACAACAAAGGGCACTCTTTCTGCAGAGTTCTACAGTCAGCAACTCCATTAGGAGTATCCCATTTGACTCTAGATTTCATCCTGCAAGATAACTGATTGACTTATTTTCTCCTAATCTAATTGGTCACTAAGTTCTTCCAATTCTTTGATTTCTGAACCTCAATTACAGCTGACCCTTAAACAACACTGGTTCGAACTGCATGAGTCCACTTATATGTAGATTTTCTTCAATCTCTGCAACCCAAGACAGCAAACCCTCCACTTCCTCTTCACCTTATTCAATGTGAAGATGACCAGGATGAAGATGTTTATGATGATCTGTTTCCATTTAATACATAGTATGTATTCTAAGATTTTCTTAGTATTTTCATTTTATTGCTTATTTTATTGTAAGAATACAGTATATAATACATATAACATATAAAATACGTGTTAACTGTTTATGTTATTAGTAAGGCTTTTGGTCAACATTAGGCTATTAGTAGTTTTTAGGGAGCCAAAGGTTATATTCAAAGTTCCTAATGTGTTGGGGTTGGGGGAATCAGTGCCCCTAACCTCCACATTGTTCAAGGGTCAACAGTACCTATAAAATAAAGAATTGTGCTAAATCATCCTTATGATCCATTTCCAGTTATAACATTCTATCCTACTTTAGAATATTCAGAATAAATTATTTCTTACTTATTAAACCTTGTCAAATGGTCTGAATGTTTGCATTCCCCTCAAATTTATGTTAAAATCCCAACCCCAATGTCATGGCATTAGGAGGCGAGGTCCTTTGTGAGGTAATTAAGTCATGAGGGCAGTGGATGGGATTAATGCCCTTATAAGAGCAGCCCAAGAGCGCTCCCTCACCCTTTCCACCATATGAGGTTATACTAAAAAGACTGCTGGCTATGAATAAGAAGTGGGTCCTCACCAGATACCAAATCTTCTGCCATTACGATCTTCCCAGGCCTCAGAAGGGAGAAAAATTTGTAAGTCACTCAGTCTGTGATATTCTATTATGGTAGCCCGAAACGACTAAGACACCTCACTCTACTTTAATATTAACTAGATGAGGTAGTATCTTTATAATCTATGTTAGAGGTCTTCAAACTACCACCCACAGGCTGCAAGGCACCTAATTTGTAAAGTTTTAATGGAACAGAGCCACATCTGTTCAATTCAGAGTTGAAGAGTTGTGAGAGTCTGTATGGCCTGTAAATAGCATCTGGCTCTTTAGAGAAAACGTTAGCCAACCTCTGATCTAGGCTAAGAACTTGATAGTAGGTACTATTAAAGTTACTGCTAACTTAATACATGTTTGTAAAAATTATAAATAGTCTCACAAATCATTTTCCAAAACTTCTATTTGCGGAGAATTGTTTTCTTCTCTGCTCCTAAACCACAGAGGAGATAGTCCATAACCAGTGAGCTGGGCCAGAAGCCAAGTACTTTTATCCCTCCTCTTCCCAAAGTGGAAATAATGCTTTTCTTTGGCTGTCTAACAGTGCAGTGGCAAAAGGTTCAGATTCTGTTTTCAGGCTCAGAGTAGAATGAGCAAAAACCAATGACATTTCCACTTTTCCAACTACAATGCTGAAAAAGATAGCTGCTGCATTGTATTTTTTAAGAGTGTTGTGGATACCAGCTATTGTGGGTTTGTTCAACTCCTAACCCCTGGCAACTCAGAATATGACTTTAATTGGAGATAGAATCTTTACAGAGGTAATTAAAATGAGATCATTAGGGTGGGACCTAATACAGTATGACTGGTGTCCTTACAAGAAGAAATCTGGAAACAGACATGGACAGAGGGAAAATAAAGGGAGAAAACAGCCATTTTACAAGCCAGAGAGAGATACCCTGAAGAGATCCTTCCCTCACAGCCTTCCGAAGGAACCAATTCTGACAGCACCTTGATCTCAGACTTGTAGCCTCCAGAACTTGGACTAAATACATTTCTGCTGTTTAAGCCACCCAGTTTGGAGTACTTTATTACAGCAGCCTCAGCAAACTAATGCACCAGCACTGAAGTAAAAATAAGAGACACATACTTCAGGTTTCATTCTTAATGCCAGAAACATCAGAATGGTGTTTTCTATTAAGGAGAGTATTTTTTATAAAAGGCCAATCAAATGAATTTTTGACAAATGCCTTCCACAATGCAGTCATTTAAGGACTTAGCACGTACTACAGGCAGTCTGAGGTCTGAGGTACTGCTAACCATATAGTGTTGAATGCAAGCATTAAGTGAATAAGCTCCCAAACAAAATATCTATACCTCAGTGGCCAGAAAATAGTCTTTAAAAGTTCTTCAATAAAAGTGACTTCACATGCAAATTTACTAAAAGCTAAATAGGTGGTCGGGGGAGGAGGGTGGGCATTGTGGTGGGAGGAAAAGAGGAAGATTCTGATTATGGCAGGATTAAGAACACGGATTCTGTAGTCAAACTGCCTGGATCTGAATTCTGGCTCTAGCTTTTACTAGCACAAAACTTTGAAAGTTTAAAAGCTAAATTGCCTTAGTTTCCTTATAATAATACCTTCACAAATTTAGGATAAAATGAGATTAATGAAATGGCTAAATTTAACAGTATTTAAAATGTAATAAGCACTCACTGTTTGCTATTATTTCACCCCATTCCATAATAACTATAACATTAATTCCAGTGGACTCTAGTATTACCATAGATTCTATGGATGTATTCACTTGCTTGATTACAAGTACCATGCCAAAAATTATACCTCATCCACAAATCTTAAGAGTTGTATCACGCACAAATATTTGGTTTTCAAAGAATTTAATTCTGGACTGCAAGTTAAAGAAAGTGAGTAGTTTTACTTTAGAGCAAGTCACCAAAATATAAAAGAGAAGGGGAAGAGATATCATGTTCAATACAGTAAGGAAACAGTTACAGCCACAAATCAAACTATGAATTATTTCTATCAATAACAGTGAAATATGTATCAAACGGTAGGACACTGAGTTAAGTGAAGCTTCTTCAGATCTTGGGAAGGTTACCAAGTCCTCTAAAAAGTCATGTTTGCATGTGTGTCTCATTTGTTCCTTTCTCTCTGCTGTGTCCTAAAATCCCTAAAAATCTTTCAGATGATCTAGAGCTGTCTGGGTAATTCACAGGAAAATCCCCTAGAGAACTCTTAACCTCACACTGCATAAGAACACAGGGGGGCAGCGCTAAACAAGAGACCAAGAAGGCATCTTTAATAATTTTTCACCCACCTGGAGATAAGGGAGAGTAACAGCCTATCACCAGCAGATTACTACCTAAGAAACCACTGATCTAAGAAGCTGCTGAGCCAGCCCAACTACCTGTGGTACATCAAGAAAAAAAGGAAACTAAATGATGAGAACATACGGACACACAGAGGTACACAACACACACCGGGGCCTATCAGAGGGTGGATGATGAGAGGAAAGAGGGTTCAGGAAAAAATCATCGATGGGAACTAGGCTTAATATATGGATGATGAAATCTTCTGTACAACAAACCCACATAAGTTTATCTATATAACACACCTGCACATGTACTCCTGAACTTAAAATTTGGTTTGAGAGTTATTTGAAGAAACAAACCTAACAGATGCTTTTTGCCCCTTCCTTTCTGTTCTGCAAAGAGGCATATTCCTCAAAGATAGGTAAGAATCTGAAAGCATCCAGCACAGGACTAGGACAAAAATATATAGAGTAGAGTAAACTAGGAGAAATACAGTTGGAAAAAACCATCCCAGAAAATAAGAGGACGAATTCATGAGCTACTCTATATACTCGACTTCACTGAATTTAAGTTCTGAAGAGGAGACCTCAAAGAAAAGTTACAAGGAAGAAGAGATAAGACAATGTAAAGAGACTACGAGAGCTAGCTGAGTTTGGGGGAAAAAAGGAAAACTGTTAAAGACAAAAACCTAGAAATAACCAAAAGTAGGATAAACATGACTTAAAATGGTCAAGAATTTGAAGCCAAAGCCAGAGAATGAATCTTTAAAAACAGAAGTCAGAGCATGTTATTCCACTCCAAACAGAACTCTTCATTGGTTTTCCACATCACTTAGAGGGCCAAGGCAACACAAAAGAGTGAAACAAACTGGAAAAAATATAAATGTCCTTATTTTCTAATTTTTTATCACAAGTCAGACATAATAAAAACCTGAAATATGAACACAGAAGGAAATGACTCTGTAAAATAATCTCAATCTTTGTATTTTTTTTACGTTAGAGAATATAGAGCTCCTGCTATGGATATCGAAGTAGTTTTTAAAATACAAAATTACAGTAACTGACTCTATTGTATGTTCTTATGAAGCATGACTTTTATATAATGCAATATTACAAGAATTTTATACAAAGAAGCATTATTTCATATTGCTTAATTTACTTCTTTAAGATTATACCTACCTGCTATTACAATGTGGTATTGGTAATTAACATGAAGTATAAACACCTACACTAAATTTTCATTACCGTGAACAAATTAGCCTAATTTTGTTGCCTATATTTCTCTTCATGTATTTTTTTCTCATCTTTACCTAAATAATTGATCAGATCAAATATCTATTTCAATTCTAATTTATAACTCAACATATCATAATTCATTAAAAGGCTGTTTGATGAATCCAGAATTTAAAATTAGGGTTATGGATATCAGTCAGTTTAACTTGGGCCTCAGCAACCATGGCATTCAAACCAAATTTACCCAGAACTCCTGGAGCATCTATACAGAAACTGTTAAGTCTATATACTATATATTGTCTGAAGACTATTCTTCTGATACTTATTCTGAACTAAAATTTGGATACAATTAGTCTTTTACTACCCTGCTATTCTGGAAATCTATTTCCAATATAAAACTAAGAATTCATTGGTTAGCTTATACTTGACTTCTAAAATGTGTAGTATAAGTATATCTTCTATAAAACTGTCCTAATCAACTTTTAATTTAAAGAGTTAATAGGAATTTAAAATGGATATAACATGAACGAACTGAAGAAATATCCACCAACCAAAATTTCTTCCTGATCAGGTTTCTGGTTCAGATTTCAAAATCTCTCCTGGGCCGGGTGCAGTGGCTCATGCCTGTAATCCCAGCACTTTGGGAGGCCGAGGTAGGTGGATCACCTGAGGTCACGATTTCGACACCAGTCTGGCCAACATGGTGAAATCCCATCTCTACTAAAAATACAAAAATTAGCCGGGCCTGGTGGCGCACACCTGTAGTCCCAGCTACTTGGGAGGGTGAGGCAGGAGAATCTCTTGAACCTGGGAGGTTGCAGTGAGCTGAGATCGTGCCACTGCACTCCAGCCTGGGCGACTCAGCGAGACTCTGTCTCAAAGAAAAAAAAAGTATTCTTTCAAAGGTAAGTTCAAATAGCTTTTTATACAAGTACCATGGTTATTTTTATACATGATTTGTACTTGGATTATTCAGAAGAAACTAAGCATTCTTTCAAATGCTTATTTCAAAGCTGACATCTATATACTGTCATGCTCATGGTAAGACTCATTTGACTATCATACTTACAGAAACCAGGAAGTCAATCTTTTACAAGTAACTAAAAATACTTGTTGCAAACATTTACTTTTAAAAGGAAGGGATTACGTCAACTTTGAGCATTTGAAAAGTTTCTCCTAGGTGTAAAAATAAAAAATGAAAACAAACAAACAAAAAAAAACAAACCCTCCATGTGGAATCATATAAAATAGTCTTTATGACAAAACAAAAATTATCAGAATTCTGTGTTAAAATAAAAAATGCAGCAGTAGACTTCTTATGCAAAGTCCTAACCTGTTTCTTAGATGATATTTGTGTAGAAAATTCCACAAACTTGTGTTCCATTAATTTATATTATTAAAAGAAATAATTTTTTTCAACCTCCTCAGTTCTTTCCTTGAGTAAATTTTAGCTGAAAATTAATAACGAACAGGCATCTTCAGGGAAGTATATCAGTAGTGAAATTATTCATAAAGAAACTAACAAAATATTAGCCAGGACCACGTTTAACCATATTTACTTTTATATGATCATGAAATCTGTTATAGAAATAAGGTATTTTTTAAAAAGTCAGATGGATTCTTAAATTTTTTTGAATTTGTAATGGCAAAACTCTGGGTTATTATTTAATGAAATCTTCACACAAAATTTCACCCTCTGAGCCCTCCTTTCCACAAACTATCAAAGGAATACAACTACTTATTCAATTTCATTACGCATGTATGTGCGTAATTTGGCAACACTAGCTCAAATTAATGACACATATCCTTTGCCAATAAATATCATTACAATCATCTGGCTATAACAAGAGTATTTCTAAACTCTGTCTGTCTGCTTGCTTGTTTTGGGACTGTAGGTAGTCTGACCACAATAGAAGCCATTCTATCACAGACAGTTCTAGTATTACTTCATATTGTAAAGACTTAAATGGTTTACAAAAAATAATAAAGGAGTGTAATTGACTAAAAATATTTTACAGGCCCTCAAGTAGGGTTAAATGAAAGTTATTTAAACACAGACATCTTGCTGGCATTGTCTTCAAAAATATATCTACTATCAGACTATTTCTTACTGTCTCCACCGTTGCATTTGGTATAAACCACCATTACCTGCACCTAGGAGAATTGCAACCATCTCCTATAATTCTGTGCTCAACGAGGCCTACTATAACTGCTCCATATAATACCCTATATAGGCTGGGCATGGCGGCTCACTCCTGTAATCCCAGCACTTTGGGAGGCCGAGGCGAGCAGATGACGAGGTCAGGAGATAGAGACCATCCTAGCCAACAAGGTGAAACCCCGTCTCTACTAAAAATACAAAAATTAGCTGGGTATGGAGGCGCGTGCCTGTAATCTCAGCTACTTGGGAGGCTGAGGCAGGCTAACCACTTGAACCAGGGAGTTGGAGGTTGTAGTGAGCTGAGATCGTGCCACTACACTCCAGCCTGGCAACAGAGCAAGACTCCATCTCAAAAAACAAAAACAAACAAACAAACAAAACCCAAAAAAACCCTTACATACAATGCTTATCCCACCTTGATTATCCTGATCTACCTTTTCATTTTTTCAAAGCACTTATCATTTAGTATACTATAAAATTCACTTGTATTTATTGCTTGTTTTCCTTATCAGAGTGTAAGCTACAAGAGGGCAGCAATCTTTGTTTTGTTCTTTAATGTACTCTAAGCACCCAGAAAAAGATATGTGATCAGTATTTACAGAATGAATACAAAAATAAGTTTCAGCTGATAAAACAAATATGAACAACCAGGTCATGCAGTAAATAGTCAATTATGACTGAGAAACATTAAGAATAACAAAAATATACATAATATGTTCTTATTACTCAGGGGTTACCATACCAGATAAAATAAGAAGTTCAATGATTTCTGCATCTCCAAGGTAAGCTGCAGCGTGCAATGGGGTTCGCTTTTCATTGTCCTGTGATAATAAGGAAAGGTAGGAAATACGTTTTAAAATAAGGTTAATTTTAATAATAGTTTAAATAACCACAACAACCGCCCCCCAAGCCATTATTAACTATCAGCTTATTACTTTTATAACTCTAGCCTAGTCTGGAAGTCCCAATTAAAAAAAAAAAAAAAAAAAAAAAAAGGATGTGACCAGCCTGGGCAACACGGTAAGACCTTGTCTCTACAAAATTTTTTTAACAATTAGCCAGGCATGCAAGTGAATGAGGCTGCAGTGAGCCATGACTGCAGCACTGCACTCCAGCCTGGGTAACAGAGCAGGACCCTGTCTCTACTAAAAATAAAGAAAACAGCAAACAAAAACACAGGGAATTTCCTTGCTAAGGTAAAAGCCTTAAAAAAAATTTTTGACCTTAAAATAGTGGTATAAAGTGCAGCAAAGAATAAAAATAAAAACCTAAAATGACAATGAAATAGCTTCTTAGACTTTCTTTGAATAAAGATGTTTGTGCTGCTGACATATATAGGAAAATTTTACTTCATACTAATCTTTTCATCAGTATATTTCTGCAGTTTTACAGTTTAGAACTGTTAACCTAATTGAATAAAATAAACCTTAACAAACTAAAAGATTTGCCTATCAAAATGTTTCCACAAGAGTACCCTCAGGGGCAAAAAGAGAAAATATTTCCGGGGATCTGACATTATACTTTAAAGGAATTTTAAGTTTTTTCTTAACATTCCTGCCAGTTTTACTTTCATTTCCAAAATATATTCATGTTTGTTTCAATATAAAAAATACATACTCATCCAAATCTTCCTCTAGGAAAAGAAGCTACCTCTAATGCATGTTTCATGGACCTCCTACCAGAAAACAACAGTGCTGTCCAGTTCAAGATGCAAGGTTTCAGAGTAATGTCACATTCAGGAATTTTTAATTCATAGATACCCTATCTAAAGTTACAACAGAGTATTACTGACTTGGCTGCATTTAAAAAAAACTATTCAGAAATACTTGTATTGAAACTTACATCCTTAATTTTTGATAAAGGCTTCTGTGACAGATTGTTAGTTGTTTTCTACTACGTTCTTCCTTTTGTCCACAGGAATAAAATTTTAGCTGGTCACTTAGCCACCCAGTGAGAGAACACATTTTCAGCCTCCCTTGAAGTTGTTGCTTAGTGTAGACCAATGGTATGTGAGTGGAAATTAACAACGGGCACAACTTCCAGGTCATCTTCAACTTAAAAGACAACTACTCTAGGCCGGGCACGGTGGCTCACGCCTGTAGTCCCAGCACTTCGGGAGGCCAAGGCGGGTGGATCATGAGGTCAGGAGATCGAGACCATCCTGGCTAACATGGTGAAACCCCGTCTCTACTAAAAAAAAGAAAAAAAATTAGCCTGGCGTGGTGGCGGGCGCCTGTAGTCCCAACTTCTCGGGAGGCTGAGGCAGGAGAATGGCGTGAACCCGGGAGGCGGAGCTTGCAGTGAGCTGAGATCGCGCCACTGCACTCCAGCCTGGGCGACAGAGCGAGACTCTGTCTCAAGAGAAAAAAAGGATAACTACTCTAGAACGGGGCTAATTGTTTCCCGCTTCCCACAGGCTAGAAGGCACATGTGAAACTGAGCCCCTTTGACCATGCAAATGTAGGCCAATATACTAGCATTCTGTCAAGCAACAAGATCTGGAATAAATAATCCTATAGAAAAGAGTTGCCTTACCAGCTTGGACCACTGACTTTCAGGCTATTAAGAGAAATAAACTTATTTAAAGTAGGTACTGTATTTGGGGGGCCTCTTACCATATTAGAATACTACTACAGTTTTCAAGATTTAAACAAACGAAAAATTATACTTCACTTTGTAATAACTTTCTTGTTTAGGAATCCCTTAATTACTTTAAGAAAAAACAGTCGGGCCATTGAGAACTAAAGTAAAAACCTGCTTGCTAGGCAAAAGAGGGATTAAATATCTACAGGCAATCCAAAAAAGGCTTAGCTGTAGTATATGACGTTATCATAAAGAGGTATCTTAACATTTGGGAGGCTGTGGTGGGAGGATCACTTGAGGCCAGGAGTTCTACACCAGCCTAGGCAACACAGTGAGACCTCATTATCTATAAAAAATAAATAAGTAAATAAATTAGCTGGGTTGGTGGCATGCACCTGTAGTCCTAGCTACTCAGCAGGCTGAGGTAGGAGGATGGCTTGAGTCCAGGAGCTTGAGGCTGCTGTGAGCTATGACCATGCTACTGCACTCCAGCCTGGGCAACAGAGCAAGATCTTCTCTGGTGGGGGGCGGGGGGAGAATGTGTGTAACATATAATTAATTACCACTGGTCTCATCAAACATTTCTCCCTATAATTTTAATATTGCTTTTGTCCTTAAAATAGTAACAGGTGTTCCAGTAAAGGGAGGCTGATATAGTGCCAATGTTAAATTGTTCAATAAGCTAAGGGTTCTTTCTCTCACAATTACCAAAAGACCTTGTTTTTTATTCCAATATATACCACCCCACGAAACAGAATGCTCTGCACAGAAATTATTCAACAAACAATTGTTGAAAGGACTAACGTAAAACCACTATAGTAACAGAATACATGCAAAGATGAGTCCTAATTTAGTCATTTTTTAAAGAAAGGACACTTTGCCTAGGCTTTTCAATGTTACTCATTAACACAGCAAACTTCCTAGAGTGTTTAAATATGATCAGATTTAGTGAAATTGAGAAACATCTATTGCACCAGATACACTACACACATAGCACAACAACACAGAAAGTGAGTCATCTGTGTGTGAGATGTCTGGAATTCCATGACTCAATGCCTCTCAAATCCCATTAATGTGTTTTATGATTCATATGAACATAGTTTTTCCTCTCTGCAAATCAATTTGAAGAAAAGGGAGAAATAAAACTGGCTAATTTTGAAAGAAAGAGTTTATATATCATATTTTACTACAGTTAAACACTGAAAATTAGGTAATAAAATATTTCAGATTTCTTTCAGCAAAATGTATTAAAATTAAAAAGTGATGATCCCCTTAGACACAGTAATTCCATTTTAAGACTTTTTTTTTTAAAGGCCTACATGTGTCCAGATAAATGATTAAGTGTATTTATTGAATCACCGTAGGAGGCAAAATGCTAGAAACAACTTAAATGTCTGCTAAATGGTTACCTAAAATTATAAAACATAAACAAACTCTTAATCTTTATTTAACTGACTCACATGATTAACCAATATCCTTGGCTTCCTGAGTAAAATTAATAGATGACTATGGCACATTAAATATTCTGACTCGTAGTTTACCACTAACAAGCCCACACAGTTCTGCTCCCATGATGGGGTACGTTTATCAAGGGTAAGCTGTGTTTGTTACCACAACTGAAGAATCAATAAAAGCAAACTACTGAAAAAAGGAAAGTGCTATTGAATTGGGTATGGCTGAGATAATTGGAAACACTAAGGCAAACAGTAAACAGTAAAAACAGGGGTTTTGCCCTAAGATTATTTCTTAAGGGTCTAATTTCTCACATCAGCTACAGAAAGTCTAAATGGAAGTTATAGATAATGCACTCTGAGTATGGTCTGAGCAAGGAAGAGAACACTGAATACCTACCTGTCAGTGGACTCCACATCCAATGAAAAAGCCTTGGCCTAACTTTAAAAAAAAAAAAAAAAGGCTGGAAATACACAGTCACACTGAAATGCTCAGAGATCACATTTTAGAATTCCCAACTACCATATATCAGATGAGAGGTCTTTTAGTTGTACATCCATACAATGAAATACTGTGCTTCCAGTGTAAAATAAGAAGCAGACCTCAGTGTTCCTTATCAATGGAACAATCTCTAAAGCACAGCATTAAACGAAAAATGCAGGTTCAGAACCACTGTAGTTAAAAGGTTCTACATACACTTAGGCTTGAATATGTATGAAATATCTCTGGAAGAATACTCAAAAAATGAATACAGTAATCTTACCCCTGAGGAAATAGGTTTGTTGACTAGGGTTTGAGTGTGTAAGAGAGTTATTTTTCATTATTTGTAGTCTTCTACAGGTACATGTTTTACAAAGAAAAACAAAACAGAAAAAATTAAAAATAACTTATTCAATCAACTGAGAAGCATCGTAATAAAAATTCTAAAAATAATTTTCCATAACCAGGCATTTTGTTAAGTACTAGGTGCCCATTAAAATTTTTTTTCTTAAGTCAGTTTACTTTAGAAGCCATTACATCTCAATGTATTATTCCAAAATAATCCCAAATAGAATTATTAAATACACACCAGACTGAAGTTTTTGAACTCATTCAATCATATACTTTATATACATTTTTTAAAATTTTACTTTAAGTTCTGGGATGCATGTGCAGAACATGCAGGTTTGTTACACAGGTATACATGTGCCATGGTGGTTTGCTGCACACCTATCAACCCATCATCTAGGTTTTAAGCCCTGCACGCATTAAGTATTTGTCCTAATGCTCTCCCTTCCCTTGCTCCCCGACCCTGTGACAGACTCTGGTGTGTGATGTTCCCCTCCCGGTGTCCATGTGTTCTCACTGTTCATCTCCCACTTACGAGTGACAACATGCAGTGTTTGGTTTTCTGTTCCTGTGTTAGTTTGCTGAGAATGATGGCTTCCAACTTCAGCCATGCTCCTGCAAAGGACATGAACTCATTCTTTTTTATGGCTGCATAGTATTCCATGGTGTATACATGCCACATTTTCTTTATCCAGTCTGTCATTGTTTCCAAGTCTTTGCTATTGTAAATAGTGCTACAATAAACATACGTGTGCATGTGTCTTTATAGCAGACTGTCAATCATATACCTTTAAGAAAATACATTTTTCTTACAGCTTACATAGGTGCTATGAAAGGTATTTTACACATATGATTAGGACTACAAAAAGTGATTGCTTACTCTCCCCAAATAAAAACAAAAAATAGTTTTAGCTCTTACAGCAATTATCTTGAGAGACAGAAGGTGAAATACATTAAAAGTTCTGGCCTAAATGAGACCAATGATTGTTAATTACTCTGGGGTTGGGTCATAGGCATGAGCTGAGCCAGTGCATTACTGAAGTGCTACACAAGTAGTCGAAACATGAGAGAATTTCTCTGTGGTGATGGAATGGTTCTGTATCTTGAATGTGCTAGTGGTTACACATGTGCCAAAATGCCGATTCATGCACAAAGCCATCACCACAATTACCACACACCACACACAACCCCTCTCCCCCAAATGAGTGCTTGCAACAACTGCTGAAATCAAATTAAGGTCTGTAGTTAGTTGTATTGTGCCAATATCAATTTCCTGGTTTTGATAATGCACTAAAAGTTATGACTACTGAAGGAATATCATGATGGAAACATGGGGCTGTGCTGTACCATCTGCAATTTCTGGTGTGTCTATAATTTCTTCAAAATAAGTGTTTAAAAAGTATTCAGAAGCACCCTGAATTATTCTTTAGTTTATATGTTATGTTACAATGAACCCTAGAAGCAAGCTTAAAAAAAAAAAAAAAACACTAGGAAAGCTTAGATAACTTAGGAATAAAGGAGGCTGTGAGAAAAAGAATCTGTGGTGGGATGCCAAGCTCAGGACAGGCAAAGGGTTAGATCCATGAGGTGCCTTAAATTAAATCTGGAACTAAGACTGCATTTGTACATTTTCAGCGGAAGTTTTACCTTAATACAGATTTCAAGATCAAGCTCTAAGAGGAAACATATAAAGTAGAAAAATAGGGAAGTGAAAAGAAAGAAATGACAAAGTGAAAGACAAATACTTGTTCAAGGCAAAATACTTAAAAGTGACTCAGAATTCATCCACTTCGGTTGGATTCAACCACAACCTTTATAGCAATGATACAGGTCTGTAATTCTGCCCTTGTTCAGGTCTTGAAAATGTTCATGTACACTAGCTATAACTCCTTAGGAAGACTAGTAGTAACAGCAAACAAAACAATTAACACTTACCTAGTGCTTACTTTCTGCTAGGACTGCTTTAAGCACTTACCAAACAGGGTTAAGTATGCAACTGTATCTCCTTATTTTACAGATAAGGAAATCAAAACAGAAAAGTTTAAGAAACTCATTCAAGATCATAGGAAGTGGCAGAATCAGACTCAAGCACAGATAGCTGGACTCTGAGGTGCATGCTGTTAATCTATTATGCTGCCTCTATTTATAATATTCCTCCCTCTACCAGCTTGATCACAGTCCACTTAAACTAATCATTCTCCCTCAAAGCATTCTGTAGTCTGACTTCACTTTTTTCTCATCAACAGTAGCACAGTTTTCTTTGTATTTTTCTGTCCTTTCTCTATTTTTCCCATTTACACCTAATAGTCGCTCTCTTTCTTGCCCCTATCATGATGCTTTTTGCTTCCACTCCTATTGCTATCAGACTAAAACTTCCCTGATAAATATTTACATATCATCAATGCTCAGGTTATGGTCCCCAGAACTCAGGTGGACCTGGCTAGGACTCATCAGATCCACTCTTCTCTTGTGCCTTTATAAAATAAGTTTTGATTATCCTGCGGTCCTCGAGATCTACACTCAGGGACGCCTCATGGTGAACCTCAGTCTTAAGGATATAGCTCTGTAAGATATTGGTTAATACCTACAGCTGCTTCAAGCAAGATAATTCTGGCTTACTCTGGTACAGAAGTCATGCTTAGTACTCTTACAGCTATTTGGGAGAATATTCACATTGTGTTTTTAGTTAACGTCATTTTAAAATTTACTATCACCCTTCCAGGTTCTTATTCTCAGACCACATCGGAGATCCAACTGGCTTACCTGCTAGCAGATAAGACTTGGAAGCAATTTCACTTTCACTATCTCACTTACGATTCTACTCAATCACCTTTACTGGCTGTTGTCACCATCACCAATCACCTCCATTCTGCCTCCTTAACCTGATATTCAAAAACTACTAACCAATAGTTGGAACCATAACAGACACAGAAGACATGGCACATTTTCATCTGTACACGTATTCCCTCTGGCCAGAATGTCTTTCCACTACCCGAATTCCCTCTACTCTTCAAGGCCCAGTTTAGTTTCTATTTCTTTCACAAAGTCTTCAGGACCATGTCAGTCCACTGAGATTTATCCATCCCATACTCCTATTACAACATTATTATCTGTACCATATAAGGTGGCATTCTTGTTAATACTCAGTTTTGGGTTTATGTCATGGCTTCATAATTTGGTAAAAAGTATCTAGAGAAAACAAACTGTCTATGTCCACATAATACCTGGCTTAAAGTTATGTACCTTATAGGCACTAGAAAGGATTTAACAAATTATGTTAGTGGACAGCACTTGCCATGATTCAATGATATGCTAATGTGTTATAGGTTGTAGAAGACTTCCATATTGATTTTGGGTATGAGAATGAAGCACATTTTAGAACTACCTCTGACAGACAACTGTAAAATAACTGTTAAAACCAGTTCTAAGATGTATGCTATGGTCCTTTTCCTCCAAGGTATACTTTGAAAACCTCTGTGGAACCTTAAAGTTTCAGATTATGATATGAGAAATCATTAGCATTTATCAGAGCAATATAACTTTAAGGAAAAATTACAAATAGTCCACATTTCTATTATCATCCTCAATAATTACTACTATTGAATACACACACACACACATATATATATATATATATATTAGATAGCATTACTAGGTACAGAAATCTAACTTAAACCAGTTTAGGCAAAATTGATTTACAGGAAGGACACTGAAGCATCTACTGGAATTGAGCACTGAACAACCAAAATTGAGGAAAGGCAGGCATGTGGCTAAGTCATAAGAACAAATGAAACAAAACACTTGAAATACTCAGGACTCTGTCTTTTGTCTCCGTTTCTTCTTCACACGTGAGCAGATTTTTCTGCCTTCACAGAACACTTTTTTTCATGGTAGGGAATAAGCCATCACAACACCTGACATTTACTCTTAGAACTTCAGCAGCCCAAGGAGAAGTCTCTTAATTCAATCTCCCAGAAGAATATCTGACTGATTAATTTGGTGCTCACCAAATGTGCTCATCAATTTAATGCTTACTTCTATATTAACTGAAAGTAGGGGAAGATTAACATGGCAGTTCCTGTAGTAACTATGTAGAATGCGGAGAGTGTCTTAGAAAAGGAGAGTAAACCTGAAGATTTTTATTATGTGCAACCATTGCATAAAGCACTTAAAACATCTTATTTACTTTGTAAAGTTATTGTACAATTTATAGCATGCAACAAAATGATGAACATTGTATCAGTCTGCTCTGCACTGCTACAAAGGAATATCTGAGGGTGGGTTATCTACAAAGAAAAGAGGTTTATTTGGCTTATGGTTCTATCGGCTGTATAAGAAGCATGGCACCAGGCCAGGCACAGTGGCTTGTGCCTGTAATCCCAGCACTGTGGGAAGCCCAGGCGGGCGGATCACCTGAGGACAGGAGTTGGAGACCAGCCTGGCCAACATGGTGAAACATCATCTCTACTAAAAATACAAAAATCAGCCAGCCAGGCATGGTGGTGGGCACCTGTAATCCCAGCTACTCAGGAGGCTGAGGCAGCAGAATCGCTTGAACTCGGGAGGTGGAGGTTGCAGTGAGCCAAGATCCTGCCACTGCACTCCAGCCTGGGTGACAGATCGAAACTGTCTCAAGGCCGGGCGCGGTGGCTCAAGCCTGTAATCCCAGCACTTTGGGAGGCTGAGACGGGCGGATCACGAGGTCAGGAGATCGAGACCATCCTGGCTAACCCGGTGAAACCCCGTCTCTACTAAAAAATACAAAAAAACTAGCTGGGCGAGGTGGCGGGCGCCTGCAGTCCCAGCTACTGGGGAGGCTGAGGCAGGAGAATGGCGTTAACCCGGGAGACGGAGCTTGCAGTGAGCCAAGATCCGGCCACTGCACTCCAGCCTGGGCAACAGAGCGAGACTCCGTCTCAAAAAAAAAAAAAAAAAAAAAGAAACTGTCTCAAAAAAAAGGGATGGCACCAGCATCTGCTTCTGGTGAGGGCCTCAGGAAGCTTATAATGGTGGCAGAAGGTGAAAGGAAAGCAGGGGTGTCACAAGGTGAAGAGAGGTATCAAGAGAGAGAAGAGCGGGTGCCAAGCTCTTTAAACAACCAGCTGTTGGATGAAGTAGGAGAGCTAGAACTCACATTTACTGCTGGGAAGGCACCAACCCATTTATAAAGGATCTGCCCCCATGATCCAAACACTTCCCATTAGACTCTACCTCCAAGACTGAAGATCACATTTCAACAAGAGATTTGGAGGGGACAAACATCCAAACGATATCACTTATTTTCAAGAGCACTTGAAACATTAAGATAAACCATATTCTGAGCCAAAACCAAACCTTAACACATTAAAATAAATCAAAATCATACAAAGTACGTTCTTTGGCCATAACAAAATTAAATTGGAAATAACAGAAAGATAACCTGACAATTTGAAAAGTGCCAAGTATTTGGGATTCAAAGAATATTTCAGTAGTAAAGTAGAATAAATGTAGAAAATGAATTCTAAATAACCCATGTAAAGAGGAAGGCTCCAAGAACATTAGAAAAATATTTTGAATGGAATGAAAATGAATACAACACATTAAAATTTTGGGGATAAAGTTAAAGCAATAGAGAGCAATTTATGTATTAAATGTTTGTATCAGAAAAGGTCTTAATAATTTAAGCTTTCACTTAAACTAGAAAAAAAGGGCAAAATAACCAGCAAAAAAAAGCAGGATGAAAATGATAAAGATGAAAACAAAACAAAAACAGAGTATTAGTGAACTCAAAAGCTGATTCTTTGAAAAGATAAATATAATTAATAATCTTCTAGTCAGAATGATCAAAGGAAAAAATAATCTGTATCAAAACTAAGAGGGGATTATCAATAAAATCCCCAAAACATAAAAAGATGTTGAAGCCAACATTATCCTGATACCAAAACCAGACAAAGATATTACCAAAACACAAACAAACAAAAACCAAAACAGAGATGAATATCCCCCATCAACACAGACATAAATATCTTCAACTAAATATCAGCAAACTGCATTCAGCAATATATGAAAAGGGTACTACATCACGACCAACTGGGGTTTATTCTGGGATCACAAGTCTCATTCAACTAGAACCAAATGGTGTAAATTCAACATATTAGCAGACTAACAAAAAGAAAGGTCATATAATCATCACATTTACCAAAACCCAGTATCTACTCATGATCTTTTTTAATTAATTAATTAATTATTTTGAGACAGAGTCTCCCTCTGTTGCCCAGGCTAGAGTGCAGTGGCACGATCTTGGCTCACTGCAACCTCCACCTTCCAGGTTCAAGCAATTCTCCTGTCTCGGCATCCTGAGTAGCTGGGATTACAGGCGCACACCACCACACACGGCTAGCTTATAATTTTTAAAACTCTCAGCAAACTTACAGGGGTATTTTCTTAACCCAATAAAGCGTATTTACAAAAATCTACAGCTGACAGGTAATTTAATGGTGAGAGTGAATGCTTTTTTTCTGAGATAGGAATGAGGCCAAAATGTCTACTCTCACCGCTCCTACTCAAGTACTTGTCAGTAAAATAAGGAAAAGCAAAAAAACTTATCAATTGAGAAAAAAGAAAGAAAAGTACATTTAGTCATAGATGGCATATTATTTATAAAGAAAATTCCAAGGAATCTAAAAAAAAAAAAAATTCCTAGACTAAGTTTAGAAAAGTTGTTGAATGCAAGGTCAATATACAAAACCAACTATATTTCTTACAAGCAATTAATAAGTGAAAGTTATACTAAGAAAAGGTATCACAATAGCATCAAAAGATAAAAAGAGAAGGAAAATAAATGCTTAAGTATAAATCTAATAAAAATTTGCAAGATTTGGGCCAGATGCAGAGGCTCACTCTTGTAAACCCCGTACTATGGGAGGCTAAGATGGGCAGATCACCTGAGGTTAAGAATTCAAGACCAGCCTGGCCAACATGGCGAAACCCTGCCTCTACTAAAACTACAAAAATTAGCTACATGTGGTGGTGTGCACCTGTAATCCCAGCTACTTGAGAGGCTGAGGCAGGAGAATTGCTTGAACCCAGGAGACGGAGGTTGCAGTGAGCCAAGACTGCACTCCTGCCTGGGTAACAGAATAAGACTCCATGTCAAAAAAGAAAAAAAAAATTGCAAGATTTGTATGCTGAAAACTACGAAACACCCATCAAAAAATCAAAGAACACCTAAGTAAATGATGAGAGATGCCATGTACATGAATTGGAAGACTCACTATTGCTAAAATGCCAGTTTTCCTCAATTTGATCTATAGATTCAATGCAATCACAATAAAAATCCTCACGGGATTTCTTGTAGATATTAAAAAGCTAAAATTTATGTCTAGAAACAAACCCACACAAATATGAATGATTTTTGACTAAAGCACAAAGGCAAGTCAATGTATAGTATTTTCAACAAATGGTCCTGGATAACCACATGACAAAAAACTAACCTCCATCTATACCTAACACCTAAAGCAAATAATTTCCCAAATCTAAAATTACTACACTTAGGAGAAAACCGTGGGTTGTGTAAAGAGCTCTTAGATGCAATACCAAAAGCAAAATCCATGAAGTTAATGAATTAAACTTCATCAAAATGAGACTTTACTTGTACTGAGAAAGACACAGTTAAGAGGATAAAAAGACAAAGCATGCATTGGGAGAAAATATTTGCAAATCACAGATCTGACAGAGAACTTGAATTCAGAATATATAAAGACCTCTTAAAACTCAAAAATAAGAAAACCACCCAACAAAATATGGGCATTTAAATTACGCTGGGACAATGTGGTACCTATTTGGAAAAGAATGAAAACAAAAACCAAACCCAAACCACTACCTCACATTTTATGTAAAATTTAACTGCAACTATATTATAAAACTAAATGTAAACAGCAAAATGTTAAAAGCACTCATATATAAATATGGAACGTTATCTTTACAACTCAAGTTAGGAAAAGACTTCTGAAACAAGACATCAAAAGCATTAACTATTTTTTAAAAACTGAAAAACAAGGCATAAAAAATAAAGACCTCATGTTTAATGACACCATAAAGAATTTTGAAAAGACAAGTTGGAATGGGAGAAGATATCTGCAACACATGCAGGTCAAAAAGGGCTCATATCCAGAATATAAAAAGATTTGCTGCAAATTAGGTAAGAGACAACTCAAAAATAGGCAGGAGATTTATTTATGTATGTATTTATTTATTTTTCAAAGTCTCACTCTGTCACCTAGGCTGGAGTGCAGTGGCACAATCTCAGCTCACTGTAACCTCTACCTCCAGGGTTCAAGCGATTCTCCTGCCTCAGCCTCCCGACTAGCTGGGACTACAGGTGCCCACCGCCATGTCTGGCTAATTTTTGTATTTTTAGTAGAGATGGAGTTTCACGATGTTGACCAGGCTGGTCTTGAACTCCTGACCTCAAATGACCCACACACCTTGGCCTCCCAAAGTGTTGGGATTACAGGCGTGAGCCACCGTGCCTGGCCCAGGAGATTTAACAGGTACTTCATAAAAGAGACTGGCTATATGTATGTCTAATTAACATATAAAATGTGCCTGAAACTGTCATAAAAAAGCAAGCTAAAATAACAACATACAACTATGTAGGAGGAAAAATCAGTTTTTTCCCTTCAACTCACACATCACTCTATACAAAACCAGTATTTGATATGTGGAGGCTGTTTCCTCATGTAACAAAGCAATTCCCCGGAGGACACCAGCTGGGTGTACTCTAATTCCATTCAATCCTGACACTATCTACCTGAAGACAGCATCAGATCTCAAAGAGAGTGCTCAGTCCCAAAAGACTGCCCCTTACTTCAGATGCCAGTCCCTATTAGTAGGTTTTCACCTATACTTCTCACCAACTGGCTATAAACTGAGGTGCCCACTATCTCCTTCTCAGGTTTGATTAGTTTGCTAGAGGACCTTGAATAACTCTGGGAACACTTTATTTATATTTACTGATTTATTAATAACACAAAAAAGGGTACAGACGAACAGCCAGATGAAAGAGACGTATAAGACACACATCTTCCATAGAAGGATGTGCAACTTCCATATCCTCTCTGGGTGCACCACCCTCCAGAACTGCCACATGTTCAGCTACTGGAAAATCCCTGAACCCCATCCTTTTGGGCTTTTATAGAGGATTCATTACATAAGCATGATTGATTAAACAAATGGCTACTGGTAGCCAACTCAACGTGCAGTCCCTCTTCTTTCTCCAGAGATTGGAGGATGGGGGGTTTGAAAAGTTAAAGCCCTCTAATCATGCGTTGGTCTTTCAGGTGACAAACCCTCATCTTGAAGCTGAGGGGCCTCATAACCATAAAAAAGACACTTATCACCCCAGACATTCCAAGGGTTTTTTTAGAAGCTATATGCTAGGAAACTGGACCATGTCCAAATAAACACTTTACCACATCGTACATTACATACTTCAAAAACCAAGAATGTGGTCCAAAGATGTGGACCAATAAGAATTCTCACACAGTGCTCATGGAAGTTTAAGTTGTTTAATAATATCACATTATCAAGTAAAGCTGAATATATGTATAGCCAAGTATTTATATTATAGAAATGCATGCTTATGTGTATCAGAAGACATATTTACAAATAGTTGCATCGTTCAAAATAGAAACAAAATGTGAAACAATTCAATTATACATCAATAGCAGAATAGATAAACTGTGTTGGATGCATTAAGTGGAATCAGGTAAATTTTTAAAACAGCGGTGCACAAAAGAACACAGACTCAAAGAATATATACTGTATGATCTATTTGATTCAAAATATGCAAAACTAAATTGTATTGCTTAGGGAAGAGAAAGTAGGTGGCAAAATTATAAAGAAAACCAAAAGAGACTATTATAGAAATTTACTGGTTACACTGAGGGGTGGGGTGGAAAGTTTTGATCATAAAGTGGTCACCAACAAGAGCACTTCTGAGGTGCTAACGATGTTGTTTTCTGATCTGGGTCGTGGTTACATTTACATATTCATTAAATTGTACATTTGTTTTACATAATTTAAGTTTATTATATTTCCTAATTTTAAAAAGGTTAAGAGGAGGAAAGAGTTGGTTATGAAAGTGTACCCATTCTTCCAACATATCAATTAAAACACATCTGAAATAAGAAGTAAAATATATCAAAGAATTGACAGAAGAAAGGCTCTGAAATATTTCCAGCCTAAGAACAGTAGTTTCTCTTGTTGGTTTAGGAAGTTTGTTCTCCTGAACTAATGTTCAAAATGAAAAAAAGTCACCTAAAACTGAAAAAACTACTTATCCTTTATATACCCATGTCCCTTCCCTAAGCACCAATTTGGTTCCACATGGAATCAGGAATAAAAGTAGAAATTTTATTACCAGAGATCTGTGCAATGCAATCTTGGGGTGGGGCGGGGGGGAAGTAATCTAGTTTCTGTGTAAATAAAACCCCATACCCTCACTGTACATATTTATCTTCCAAACCAATGATGAAACTTTGACCTACAGTATTTGTAACTGTTATTTCTCATATACAGAGACACATGTGTTCTAAATGATGAGTTTATTATTTTTTGAGCTAGTCAAGTGTCAGCTGCCCAAGTACAATTAAGCTAAACAGGCTTCTTTCAATAAACTTGAAACAGAAAGGGTGAAACAAAACACATGTGTACCCAAAATATGGAGAATGGCAGTATTCTCTTACGAAATAATAAGTTTGGTATCATTTGCAGTTTTCTGTTTATGGTCTATCAGAGCATTGACTTCAGAGGGGCAACCTGGACAGCTGACTACTCCCATCACCAAAACCAAACTATAAATACACACACACACACACACACACACACACACACACACACATACCCTCTCCGCCCTACCCCTCTCAATACCCATACATAATATAATCAAATATCTTTAGATTATAAACTTGCTAAAGTCAGGGGCTATGTCTTCTTTATATTCATTCGCTTCTAACACTTATTAAATAGCTACTATTTATCATACTCTGAGTATAAAAACAGGGAATAAGTCAAACAAGATTCCTATCTCCAGAGTTAGAGCCACTGAACATGAAACAAGTCAATTAATATGATGACTGTTACAAGGGAGAAGTTCAGACTGCTATGGACACCTATTAGGCTGATGTAATACCAGCTGGGAGACCAGGAAAGGAGTTCCAGAAAAATATATTTATGTATGATATTAATTTTCCATTGCTGCATAACAAATTACTAAAAGTCCAACAGCTTAAAACAAATCATCTTTTAGTTCACAGTTTTAAGGGCAGTAATTCAGGCATGGTGTGACTGGGTTCTCTGCTGAGGGTTACACAAAGTTGAAATCAAGTTGTTGATGGGCTATGTTCTCACCTGGAGGTCTGACTAAAAGGAAAAAAAAAAATCGGTTTTTTGGCTCATTCAGGCAATAGTCAGTTCTTTGTCCTTGTAAGACCTCCATTTTCCTTTCCCGGTTGTCAGCCAGAGGTCACCCTCCAGTAGCAGAGAATGTCTGAGTTCTTACCATATGGCTCCCTCCATCTTCAAAGTCAGTAACAGAGAATATCCTTCACATCAAATCCCTCTCATATTTCTAATCTCCTACTCCCTTTGTTGTTAACTCTAAACCCAGATTTAGAGTTCATGTGATTAGGGCAGACCCATCTAGATAATCTCACTTACCTAGAGTAAGCTTTATGCTCTGCCAGATGACATAAACTAATCAGGAATGAGACCTGATATGCTTTGGCTCTGTGTCCCCGCCCAAATCTCATCTTAAATTGTAATAATCCCTACATGTCAAGGATGGGACTACGTGGAGGTAACTGAATCATGGGGGGCAGTTTCCCCCATGCTATTCTCATGATAATGAGTGAGTCTCAGGAGATCTGATGGTTTTATAAGTATGTGGCATTTGCCCTGCTGGCAATCATTCTCTCTCCTGCCACCCTGTGAAGAGGTGCCTTCTGCCATGATTGCCATGACTTTAAGTTTCCTGAGGCCCCTGCAGCCAAGCAGAACTGTGAGTCAATTAAGCCTCTTTTTAAATAAATTACCCAGTCTCGGGTATTTCTTCATAGCAGCGGGAGAACAAACTAATACAATACCCTATCATGCTTACAATACCAGAAATCATACAGGGGACCATTTTAAAAGTCTGCCTACCATAAACTGCAGCCTGAAGAACAAACATAAGCTTAAGATGAGGCAAAGGAAGAGGAAGAGAATGCAGGTACAACTGATAATCTGATATAAGGAAATAACATTAAAAAGCAGGGAGAAGAAATTATGCATGATTGGACTTGCCTTCACAGGACCCAGCATAGTAACTGGCACATATTACTAGTCAAGTGAATAAACCAACATACCAAGTTTTATCAAATTAAACAAGCAAGTATTTACTAAAGAGCTTATATGCTTATAGCTAGAAGAGAAAAGGTAAGAAATCACTAATGCTAAGCCACTAGATAGAATTGAGAGGTGACACGCCAGGGGAGACAATATGGACAAAAAACTAAAATTGACATAAGGAAAACTGGATTCTTAAGTATCTTTGAGATCTTGGAAAGTGACCAAATGGAAGTGACCAAATCAATTAATTCCAAGGGCCTTAGTTTTGCCTCATCTGTAACAGAGTTGATTTAACTACTTAATCTTTAAGATCCCTTTCCAGTGCTGACCATCTACAATATGGAAGGCACAGTTCTTGCCCCAGGACAAATTCCCTGCAGGTATTTTAGAATCTGGTTATTAATTCATGTTGTAATCTAGACATTGCTCTATAATAATATATAAAAACAGACAGCATCCTATTCTAAGTACTGAACGTATTCCATTCTACAAATTTAGCAGTAATCAGATACTTGTAAGGCTTACTTGCTTTTTATAGCATAGTAAAACACTAAAATTACACATCAATAACAGGTCCTGTAAAGGCCAAAAATGGTAGGCCCACAGCTAACATCACACCTGACAGTACAAAGTTGAAAGCTTTCTTCTAAGATGAGGGACAAGAATGCTGCCCACCCTCACCACTCCTATCCACTATAGTGCTGCAAGTCCTAGCCAGAACAATTAGGCAAGAGAAAGAAGTAAAAGGCATCCTAATAAGAAAGAAGGAAATAAAATTGTATTTGCAGACATGATCTTACACAGAGAAATCCCTAAAGACACACCAAAAAACTACTGAAACTGACAAATGAATTAAGTCGTAAGACACAAAATCAACATAAAAAAAAAAATCAGTAGCCTTTGTATATACTAACAACAAACTATCTAAAAAGGAAATTAAGAAAACAATCCTATTTATAATAGCAACAACAACAACAACAAAAAATAAAATATTTAGGTGAAAATTTAACCAAACAGGTAAAAGATCTGTATACTAAAAACTATAAAACATTAATGAAAAAAACTGAAGAAAACACAAATAAATGAGAAGATATACTGTGTTCATGAACTAAAAAATTAGTATTGTTAAAATGTCCATATTACCCAAAGCAATACACAAATTCTGTGCAATCCTTATCAAAATTCCAATGTAATTTTTCACAGAAAATAGAAAAAACAACCCTTAAATTCATATGAAACAATAAAAGACCACGAATGGCGAAAAACAATAACCAGCGAAAAGAACAAAGCTGGAGGCATCACACCACTGACTTCAAAATATATTATAAAGCTACTATAATAAAGACAGCACAGCATTGGCATAAAAACAGACAGAGTGACCAGTGGAACAGGATAGAAAGCCCAGAAATAAATCCACTCATTTACGGTCACTTGATCTTTGACAAAGGTGCCAAGAACACACAATGTAGAAAGAATAGCCTCTTCAATAAAAGATGTTAGGAAAACTGGATATCCACATGCAGAAGAATGAAATTGCATCCTTATCTCATACCATATACAAACATCAGCTAAAAATACATTAAAGACTTAAATATAAGACCTGAAATTATAAAACTACAAACAAGGGGGTGGAAGCACCACAACAATGGTCTGGGCAACATTTTTTTGGATATGACTTGAAAGCACAAGCAACAAAAACAAAAACTGGCAAATCGGACTGCATTAAATGAAAAAACTTTTGCACAGAAAAAAAAAAATCACATATATATATTAGTGAACCATATATTTGAGAAAGAATTTATATTCAAAGTATATAATAAACTCAACTCAAAAGAAAACAACCTGATTAAAAGAGATAAAGGACCTGTCATGATTAATTTTAGGTGTCCATTTGACTGAATTAAAGGATACTTAGATAGCTGGTATGGCATTATTTCTGTAGAAATCCATGAGGATGTTTCTGGAGGAGACTGGCATGTGAGTCAGTGGACTCAGTGGGGAAGATCTGCCCTCATTGTGGGCAGGCCTGGATGGAACAAAAAGGTGAAGGAAAAAAAAAAAATCACAAACAATAAGTGAGGTGATGGATATATTAGCTTGATTTAATCATCCCACATTGTATAATATACCAAAATATTACATTGTACTCTACAAATATACACAATTATCATTTGTCAATTAAAACTAATATTAATAATAAAAAGTAGAGGTGATGCCATCTACGACTGGACAATTTTAATCATCAAATGCAATCCAATTGTTTGGTAGGCTAATGTTTACAGTTTCTATTCCAAAAACACTGCTGGAATACAAAAGAAAATTACCATTCCACAAAATATGTAATGTCTGAGTCTGAAAACATTCAGTGGAATGTCAGTTGCTTCAATCAATAAAATTCTTAATGCTGCATACAAAGTTTTGTTGTTGTTGTTGCTGTTTTTAATTCCCTGTGAGTTTAGGAGACAGTCTGGAGCGAACAAAGGGGCTGGAATTCTCAGGACAGAGCAACAGAGGAGAAAGTAATAGATGGAGAGACTCCCTAAGATCTGCAGAATCTCCCTTTGAGTACTCAACTGAGCACTGAGTGGGAAAGGAGTGTAAGAATACTACCTGAAGCTGGTGAAAGAAACAGCAGTGTTTTTCAACCTTTTTTCCTTACTACCCTTTTCTGACAGTCTTTCCTAATCGTTTCCCATGAAATTTCAATACCACTGTATTTCTAAGTTATGCACTTTGGCCTTTTAGAGGGCCACAAATCATTGGAATATGTAAGATTTTTCATATACATACATACCCACAAAGAATCTATTTTCTCTTAATTAGGAGTGATATCACCTCCAATGAGAACGACGAATCGCAGAGAACAGAGTGTTCTGTTCCAACTAGCCAGTTAGGGAACACTAGTAATTCCTGCAGCATGGAGTAGAGTACTCAGGAGGAACTTGTTTCAGTAATGGAGAATAATTAGGCTATTTTAAAATTAAATAAAACGTCATTTACATTAGGATAAAAAATTATAAAATACAGATAAATCTGACAAAAGACATTTATAATGAAATTACAAAATAATGGTGAGAGAAATTAATAAACTGTCATATACTTTGCATCATACACAAATATTAAGTCAAAATAGACAGCACATTTAAATGTGCAAACTCTGAAAGAGCCAATCCTTCAAGATGAATCCTGAGTGGCTAAGTGGAACTAAATTTCAAACAAAGTCAAGCAACAATTTGGTAATTAGAGGTTACACACATACTGAGTGTTCAGGGGAAAATGTCATACTAAACTTTGGGACTTTCATAGTTGTCTGTTCCTGTGTATGATACCTGAATCAATCAATAGATCAATCGACAGACTGTGATCTGCGCTGAACCATCAGAACTCAACAAGTTTCAAACAATCAGAACTAACTGAGTTTGTATCCCTCATTTGCACAAGCAGATCAGAGTGGGAACCTGGGCGAAAACTTTTGCCATCAAAGACAAACTTTCTCTTGGTTCTCTCAGAACACACCTCTGTTTTGTATAGAAGGCTGCATTTTCCTGGTGTACAAACTGTTAGCTGGCATAAAGCCTCTTTCCTTTTTGAAAGAAAATCCTTTTCAGTGAATTTGTTGACAAATGTGAAACTTAAAACTGTAAAACTTCTGGAAGATATGAGCAAAACAAAATGACAATAGGACAGGTTTTTTCTTTTTTTTAAAGATACAACAGCAAAACCAAGATCCATAATATAATAAATTGATAAATGTGGATGTCATCAAAATAAAACTTGAGCTTTTCAAAAACACTCTTAAGAGAACGAAAACACAGCCGAAGATCGAGGACTTGTTTCCAGAACATATAAAAGATCTCTGAAAACTCAAGAGTAAGAAAACAATCCAATTAAAAAACTTGCAAGAACATTTGAAAAGACATTTCACTAAAGATATATGGACTGACAAGATCATGAAAAGATGCTCAACATCATTCATCATTATAGAAATACAAATTTAGATCAAATTGAGATATTACTATTACTAAAATGTTTAAGATTTTAAAAGACTGATTATACCAAAGATTTGTGAGAATGTGGAAAATTTAGGATTCTCATATCCTGCTGGTGAGAACATAAAATAATACAAACAGTTTGGTAAACAGTTGGTCGGTTTCTTAAAAAATTAAGCATGCATATTCAACCATTCCACCACTAGACATTTACACAAGAGGAAAAAAAAAAGCACCCTCTGTCCTAAAACCATAGGTATGTACGTGGTCTTTTCTTATAGCTATTCACAGTAACTAGTGTTGGAGCTCACAACCCTCCATCCCCATCTCAGGTGTATCTACCCAGCTTTCAGCTGGCTTGTATGGAACATGGAGTGAAGGTGGGGGCAGGCATGAACTCAGCTTTCTCCCAGGAGAGAAATGACACCTCCCTCCAGCTCTGTGTAGCCAGTGCCTCTAGATTCCAGTTTCAAATTTGTAAATTTTCTTCATCAATGTTGAGGTTTCTCCCAAGATCCATAACCGAGTATATGTCCTATGTCACTATGACTAAATGATCACTATGGTGGTCCTGAAACAAAGAAGGTATTATCCACTGGAACCAGTAGTTTTTGGAGGTTCAAAATACAGAAATTTGTATTCCACTCAGGTATTTATTTTTAGTAAGCATGTTATACATGAGTTCTGATTTTCCTTTTTCATTCCCAATGTATTTTAGGAGTCAGTCCATATTAGTCTATAGAGACTTTCCTCATTCTTTATAACTGTATTTCATAGCATAATTTATTTAACTAGCAGAACTAGTTCCCTCTTAGAGGGCATTTGGGTTATTATTAATCCTGTTCATTGGTAATAAATGGGATCTTTTCATCAAGTTAACAAAAATTCTACTTCAATGGACAAGCAAAAAATTTTAAATTTATTATCTGTTATTAAATATATTATTAACTTCACAGACTACCTTTCCTCTAGGTTCAGTGTTCAAAGCAATTTTAGTGCATATGTTTATACGAAT
This sequence comes from Trachypithecus francoisi, assembly GCF_009764315.1. Classification (NCBI taxonomy): domain Eukaryota; kingdom Metazoa; phylum Chordata; class Mammalia; order Primates; family Cercopithecidae; genus Trachypithecus; species Trachypithecus francoisi. The sequence goes on from NW_022681453.1 coordinate 164,592,438, forward strand.
TGGTGGAAGGTAAATACTGGCATTTTCTATAAAGCTCAAGTATCAATACTTGCATACTCAGAAATATGCTGATGATTATTTATACTTACACAGATATTGATAGTTATATGGTATGGCAAAAAATATGATAAATTATGTCCTAAATTTCATACTGAAATGAAGTAACTTTGGTCTGAAAGGTCTCAGCTAGTGCCTCAGCCTATTTTTTAAACACTTTTATTGAGATACAATTGATGTGTCTTTCTCTCTCAGCAATATGCTTTATTTCTCCAGTTACTATTAAGTTGGACATGGGTTCAAATGCCCATCCTGCTATACTGATTCTGCAGAAGGTTAATTTCTGTAAATTTTAGTAGAAACGTTAACCTGTCAATTTTACAAAACTGTTGTACAAGTTAAATTGAGTAGTATAAAATGGCTTATGCCTATGTCTGTCTCAAAAGTAAAGTTCTACAATTAACACCAATTTTAACACTCTTAATAAAAAAATTGTATTTATAGAAAATAATTTTCTTATAAAGAAGAATCAAAGTTTTCCTCTAAAATGTGGTATCATTAATATTTCAGATTAACTTATTTGGGTTCCACAACATGGCATTAAGTTCTAGTAAATCTTAGGGAAAGGCATTTATTATTTTGGTCACAAAATTCTAGAAACACAAATGAAAGCTTCTGGGCAAAAGTAGGAGGTCACTAAAGTCATTTAGAATTTTTAGAGTATCCTGAATTTGGAGTGGGGAAAGACTGTGAAGATCATTAATGTAACCCTACACATTTACAAAAAAAAGAAAAAAGAAAAAAAAAAGAAAAGTGAGGGTTGAAGTTAACAGGATTCACTCAACTTGTACAGCCAATAAGGCTAAGAAGATATGAAAATCTACGTCTTTCAACTGCTTTGCTGGTGAATTAGTTTAGAGTAGTCTTGTAACCAATGGAACTTTAGGAAGGAATTTTGTGGGGACTCTGGAAGAGATGTTTTCTCCTTTATTTAAAAAAAAAAAAAATGTACAGAAGAGTCCCTTTTCCACTTTGATGCAGCAGTCATCTCTTTATTATAAGAAAGCCAAGAGTTTCACAGAGAAGCTCACCCAGAGCTCTGACATTGCTGTTTTAAACAACCCCAAATTACCATGCTCTAGATTAAATTGTTAGCAAAACACCTCTATTTATTCACGTAGTCAAAAGTATCTGTGGCCACAAGCCGCCAAATATAAAACTCTAGTATTTGCTAGTGAAACTATGTTACATGACTTCTACCATAGAAGACTTCATGTCATACCAAATAATATGAATGTATAATTTTTTTAAATTAAAGTTTTGTTAAAAATCTATTAGGGAAATAAAAAGTTGACTTAAAAAAATAAAATTGACAAACCTTTAGCCAGACTAAGATAAAAAGAGAAGATCCGAATAAAATCAGAAATGAAAAAGGAAACATTACGACTTATTTGCAGAATTCCAAAGGCTTGTTAGTGGTTACTGTAAGCAACAACTATATATGCTGATAAACTGGAAAATGTAGAAGAAATGGACAAATTCCTAGACACACACAACCTACCAAGACTGAAACAAGAGGAAATCCAAAACCTGAACAGACCAATAACAAATAATGAGATCAAAGGTGTAATAAAAAGTCTTCTAGTAAAGAAAAGGCCAGGACACAATGGCTTTACTGCTGAATTCTACCAAACATTTAAAAAAGAAAATAATACCAATCCTTCTCAAAATATTCTAAAAAATAGAGGAGGGAATAATTCCAAATTCATTCAAGGCCAGTATTACCCTGATACCCAAACCAGACAAAGACACATCAAAAAAACAAAACTACAGGCCAATATCTCTGATGAATATTGATGCAAAAATCCTCAACAAAATACCAGCAAACTGAATTCAACAATGTATTAAAAAGATCGTTCATCATGACCAAGTGGAATGTATCTCTGGGATGCAAGGATGGTTCAAAACACACAATCAATTAACATGATATATCATATCAAAAAAAAAGAATAACCATATGATCATTTCAATTGATGCAGAAAAAACATTTGATTAAAAAATTCAACATCCCTTCATGATAAAAACCTTCAAAAAACTGGATATGGAAGGAACATACCTCAACAAAGCCACATATGACAGACCCACAGCTAGTATCATACTGAATGGGGAAAAACTGGAAGTCTTTCCTCTAAGACCTGCAACACAACAACGATGCCCACTGTCACCACTGTTATTCAACATAGTACTGGAAGTCCTATCTAGAGCAATCAGACAAGAGAAAGACATAAAGGGCATACAAATTGGGAAGGAAGAAGTCAAATTATACCTGTTTGTTGGTGATACAATCTTATATTTGGAAAAACCTAAACATTCCACAAGAAAACTAGAACTGATAAATTCAGTAAAGTTCCAGAATACAAAATCAATGTACAAACATCACTAGCATTTCTATATGCCAACAGTGAACAATGTGAAAAAGAAGTTAAAAAGTAAACCTGCTTACAATAGCCACACATAAAATTAAATACTTTGGAATCAACCAAAGAAGTAAAAGATCTCTATAATGGAAACAATAAAACACGAATGAAGAAAATTGAAGAGGATACCAAAAAATGGAAAAATATTCCATGTTCACGGACTGGATGAATCAATACTGTTAAAATGTCCACACTACCGAAAGCGATCTACAGATTCAATGCAATCCCAATCAAAATACCAATGACATTCTTCACAGGAATAGAAAAAATACTAAAATTTATATGGAACCACAAAAGACCCCAGAATAGCCAAAGCTATTCCAAGCAAAAAGAACAAAACTGGTGGATTCCCATTATCTAACTTCAAATTATGCTACAGAGCTATCATAACCAAAACAGCATAGTACTGTCATAAAAACAGACACATGTACCAATAGAACAGAATAGAGAACCCAAAACCAAATCCAAACACCTACAGCGAACTCATTTTTGACAAAGGTGCCAAGAACACACACTGGGAAAAGATAGTCTCTTTAATAAATGGTGCTGGGAAACTGAATAATCACATGCAAAATCATTAAACTAGACCCCTATCTCTTGTCATACACAAAAATCAAATCAAAATGCACTAAACACTTCAAACTGAATCTAATACAAGAAAACACTGGGGAAAATCTCCAGGACATTAGTCTGGGCCAAGATTTCTTGAGCAATAGCCCACAGACACAGGCAACCAAAGCAAAAATGGACAAATGGGATCACATCAAGTTAAAAACCTTCTGCACAGCAAAGGAAGTAATCAACAAAGTGAAGAGACAACCCACAGAATGGGAGAAAACATTTGCAAACTACCCCTCTGACAAGGGATTCATAACCAGAATATAAGAAGCTCAAACAACTCTACAGGAAAAAACCCAATAATTTGATTAAAAATGGGCAAGAGATCTGAATAGACATTTCTCAAAAGAAGACACACAAATGGCGAAAAGGTTCTCAACATCACTATCATCAGAGAAATGTAAAACTCAAAGAGATATCATCTTGTCCCAGTTAAAATGGCTTTTATCCAAGAGTCAGGCAGTAACAAATGCTGGTGAGGATGTGAAGAAAAGGGAACCCTTGTACACCATTTGTGGGAATGTACAACCACCATGGAGAACGGTTTGGAGGTCCCCCAAAAAACGAAACACAGAGCTACCATATGATCCAGCAATCCCACTGCTGCGTATATATCCAAAATAAAGGACATCAGAATATCAAAGAGATATCTGCACTCCTGTTGCAGCACTGTTTACAATAGCTAACATTTGGAGGCAACCTAAGTGTCCATTAACAGATGAATGGATAATGAAAATGTGGTACATACAACACACACAATGGAGTACTCCTCAGCCATAAAAAAAGAGACCCAGTCATTTGCAACAACATGGATAGAATTGGAGATCATTATGTTAACCGAAATAAGGCAGGCACAGAAAAACAAACATCACATGTTCTCACTTATTTGTGGGATCTGAACATCAAATCAACTGAACTCATGGACATAGCAGAAGGATGGTTACCAGAGGCCGGGAAGAGTAGTGGGGGGTTGAGTGAGAGGTGGGGATGGTTAATGGGTACAAAAAAACAGAATGAATAAGATCTACTATTTGATAGCACAATAGGGTGACTAGAGTCAATAATAACTTAATTGTATATTTTAAAATAACTTAAATAATGTAATTGGAATGTTTGTAAATCAAAGGATAAATGCTTGAGGGGATGAATACCTCATTCTTCATGATATGATTATTTCACATTACATGCCTGTACCAAAACATCCCATGAACCCCACAAATATAGACATCTATGTACCCACAAATTTTTTTTAAAACCCACTAAAATAAAAAGAAAAATCTATTTGGCGTGTTACTAAGAAAGGTGCTGTTTAGTGGTCTACAAAATTCAAAATTTCAGGGTGTGACAAAAGAAACTAATCTAAAATTATACAATGACTATTTAATGGTAGAAAAATAAATGTGAACTTATATCCATTCTAAAAATGTATAAAAACAACTTCAAAAAACTTAAGAGAAACTTGAGTTTCAAAAAGTCCAATGTTATTCTCCAAATACTTATTTAAATAAATTTACTTTGGAAAAACACCACAGTCACACTGACATAAAGCTTAAAAATATGTTATTACCAATTAAAAGTCAGGGCATTTAACACCCACTGCCTTTTAAAACTCCATATGATTCCTTATCAAACAAAATCATAAGATATTTACCATCTTAAATTCAAATAATGGCCAAAAAGTTAATAAATCTTGACTTTAAGGCAACACTCTCAACTACTAAGAAAGGGTCATGAGAGAAAAGGCCTAAAGGCAATCATAAAAGTTGTTGTCAAAAACCTCTGTATCACTGAAAACAATGTCAGAGTTACTCTCAAGAAAGGACTACTGATGAATGAGCTGATGCTCTCAACGACTCTGAATATTTTTTAAATTTAGGATAAATTAATAAAATATAACATAAAAGTAATGTTAGCTGTAATAAACTTTGTTATGATGGAAACTTTGTTATGATGGAGAAATTAGCCCTGGTAAATGGAATTACAGTTCAAACTTTCTAATCAAGGTAGTATTTGTCAGTACTATTAAAATAAAACCAAAACAACAAGAAAATCTTAGGAGTTAAATGGAACAGAAAACATGTTTTCCACCTTTTCATGCATTTATATACCCCTTTAGCTATTTTCTTAGAAATGCACACTCTTCAGTATACCCTGGGTAAAGTGACCAGACACTCCATTTAAAACAAACCATGGCCAGGCGCAGTGCCTCACACCTATAATCCCATTTTGAGAGGCCAAGGCGGGCGCATCACCTGAGATCAGGAGTTTGAGACCAGCCTGGCCAACATGGTGAATGAAACTCTGTCTCTACTAAAAACACAAAATTAGTTGGGCGTGGTGGCAGGTGCCTGTAGTCCCAGCTACTCAGGAGGTTGAGGCAGGAGAATCGCTTGAACCCGGGAGGCAGAGATTGCAGTGAGCTATCATGCCACTGCACTCCAGCTGGGCAACAGAGCCAGACTGTCTCTAAATACATACATATATACATACATACATCCTGAATTAGGTGCATGTTTCCAACTAAATATAAACTTGAAGTCAATTCACTTAGAAAATGCTTTAAAAAATACATAATGACAGCATTCTGTTCATTATCCAATGTTAAAATGTTAAACAGTTTTAGCCAATGCCTCAAATCTATTTAGATAATTCACTATTTTAAAAATAAGCTAAAACCTTTTTGTATCTACCTAAGTGGTCACAGCAGTATTGTATTAAGAAAAAAAAAAAAGGAGGAAAGATGAGAGTTAAAAATGAGCTTGCAACGAGTGCTTTCTTAAAACCACAATCATTTCTAGGTCGTCTGTTTTGGTGTTGCCACAGCGACTTTGTGAATCATATGACTTTTCACCCCCTCCATAACTCAGGGGTACATTTGTTTCTGGTAAAAATATATACATTAGTGGATGTAATTTTGTTAGAGTACATAAGGTACTTTCAGCCACAATTTAGTAAACTAAATACTGGCCACTGAAAAAACATAGAGAGAAAATTATCCATATATCCACTCTTTCTAAAACCGTCCATCATGTCAACAGTGAATATACTACTGTATCTTTAAGTCTGAAAACTTTTCGAACAATGACTTTACTGAAAACCTAATCTGATATAAATTAATTAACCATCATTATAAAACACTCACCACGATTATTTACAAAAAGCAAATCTGATCTTATATTTAGATATACACTTAAAAGAATCCTCATTTGAAATGCACAGTTAAGTATTTAATGGTGAAGTATCATGATTTCTGCAACTTACTACATATACATGTAAAAGATGTATATCAATAAATAAAGCAAATATGGCAAAATGTTATCAATGCCAAACATAAGTGAAAGGTATATGGGTAGTCAGAGTGTTGTTTTTAACTTTCCTGTGTTTGAAAAATTTCAAAGAAAAAGCTGGGAGAACAAAAGACCCCTACTGGCTATTACTGCCCTGAGTATATGTCCAATGTTTTCCCTTTTGCCTCAATACCTTCCTGCCCTCATTTAAAACAACTGTTACAGAGTTATATTATGTCTTATAAACAAAAATCACAATTCTAGGAAATAATTTTAATAAGTAGTTTTAAAGGCTGGCATCAGTGAATTAACTGTTTTACCTGAAAGTTAACATCTTCTTTCTTAAATATTAGTGCTCGAACTTCATCGGGATCTCCGTTAAATATAGCTTGCACCAGTGATGGCTAAAATATAAGAGAGTAATAAAAACATTAGAATCATCCATATGGGGTGACTAACGATATTTATACATAGTTTCTGAATCTACAAGTTTTCTTCCCTGTAGCAATAATCACTTTTGACATTAGCCAGAAGTTTCATAAAACCAAATCATGTCAAAGTACAGGATTCCTACTTGGAAAAAAAAGGTCTAATTAAAAAAAAAAAAAAATGAATTCAGTTTGACCCAATTTAGGTAGTATAATAAACACAATCAGATTTTATTTTATTTCTTATAAGTAGAAGCCTTTGTTTCTGTATATGACAAACAGAAAGACTCTTCCAAATACAAATGTGTGATCTCAACACCTACTTGTGGGACAGAACTTGTTAAGCAATTTCCAGCCCACGAAGGAAGGCTCTTTTGAAAAGGTCTGTTTGGGGCATCAAATTATCTTACATGGACTAGCACTACAGGTACAAAGATACAAATCCCAAGAAAGCAAACCTGGCAGTTGATGAAAATAGCCACTAATCAAAGACCAAAAAATAATGGATACTTAAATAACTTGAAAAGACAAACACATGCATAACTAAGTATAATGATTTCTTAACGACACAGACTCATTTGATAAGGTATACTATACTAGTCAAGGAGCCGGCTGATAGTAGCACTAAAACCAAGGTTAAAGATGAAGACTGAATCTCATACAAAGTCTTGCATGTAAATACATAAAATTCATTACAGAAAAGGCCATGCTTTGGTATTGCTAGGGATAGTCAACCTTTCCTAAAATATGCAGAGTTCCTGATTCTTGTTACATCAGTTTCTGAAACCACAAAATGAAAACAGAAACGTAGTTGCCATGACTACTAATTCTCAAATTATTTTTAAACAGTCTTTTTAAGAGATTAAGACATAGTAAAGACTGAAATGTTATCTCAGCATTCAAAAAAGTAAAAATGAAATGTGCATTTTATACAAAAATATTATTGCATCATATTTACACATGTATTGCCTTAATTTGGGTTTGTAAAGAAACTATTGCAAATCTACATCTATTCTTAAAAAACAAGATTTATACTACTAGTTCAGCAGAATATAGTAAACATATAAACTTACATATCTTACCAATACATTTCCAGAAGGTGGAGAATGTAGGGATTTATTTTCCTGTGGCAATTTAGAAATGAATGCAGGAGACTCATCTTCTACCTCCTCCAAAACAACAATACACACTCGACTCATTCGATCTTTTAAAACACTAAATTCCAAGCTATGTGATAAAAGTCACAGTTGGAAGAGCACAAGTAGTTTTTCCTCCTCTTCTATACAACACTTACAAACATTCTCTGAACAGCACAGCTAGTTTTTTTTTTTTTTTTTAAGTTAGTACTACTGGAAAAACAAGTTTAAAATTATGACTACATAATTTGTAACTTCCTAAATATAACAAAATTCTATTATTCCTGTTGGGTTACTGGAATACTTAAGAAGAAATTTCACACCAACAGATCAATAACTAAAACTGAGTCCAAGCTCATTTAAAAATATTTTTCCTCTACCAAAAGAGTCTTATTGCTCTAGCTCTGAAATTTACTTCCACAAAACAATCATTGTTTTTGGTGACACAACACCACACAATATAGAATGAAATGAGAAACAACTGCTATGACAGCGATGATCACAGCAATACCCACTGTTTCCTGCAAGGTCATATAGTTACCAGTAGCTGTTTTGCTTATAATTGAAAATAAAAAATAAAATCTCACTATTCTGTTTCCACTTCTAATTTGTCTTCATTTCTTCATCACTGGTTTAATGCAGATACTATTCACAGAAAAAAAAGATCTAGAGCTCAGCACAAATCCTGAAAATGAAGCTCAGAGGTTAACAATTCTTTCAGTGTTTGGGAAAGGGGCGAAAAAAAGAAAAAACAAAACCACTCTGCATTAATAGCAAAGCTGCAGTACATTTACATGTGATGAGTCAGACCACAAGAGACAATACGACTCTTGGTACTAGAATACAGCTTGATTAATCCAGATTTCCCATATAATAGAAGAAACACAGTTAGCTTTATTCCCATCGATAGCATAAGCAAGGCAGAGCATTCATTCTTTCTCCATCAGGCAGTTGTCTGTGGCTGCTCCAGCAAAAGGGCACAGGCACCAGGCAGAAATGGTGTTAGTGGAGAATCCTAATAGAACAAGCAGGCTGTGAAGGAATTAGAAGGCATTTGAGCTCCAATTACTGCTGCAGGCTTTTTGTTTTCTTAAAAAAAATAAATAAATAAAAGAGAGAGAGAAAAAAAAACATAGTAGTTTATCATTCCAGTGTTTCCTTTGATCTCCACATGAATACAGCTTCCATTAAACAGTCTTCATTCAGAGGAAAAAACAGCAGACTGTGCATCTTCTTTGAGCCAACTACTTTATTCAATCATCTGCCTCTTTGCCAATATAGTTTCCTTCCACTGTGAAAACCGCAACAGTTATCCTTTTCAGATTTCAAATGCTTTCCTGTTCCTCAGATGATCTTGCAAAACACCACTGACATCCCCAAATGAGTAGGTCCTTAAAAAATATCTATAGAACCTCAGTATCCGTCCCACAGAAGCATTCCAACGGAGCAACAGTCTGAAGAGCAAAGAAGACTGCAGACCCGCAGGATGAAATGCCTAGTAATGCTCACATGTTACACTTACCAGAGATCTGAGCTACTGCTCGGGATGTAACTTCCTCTAGCAGGAGAAAAAAATAGTGCATTTGGACAGCCTTCACAATTAGAAGGTTCATGCCAGTTCTGTGACTAATCCAGATCAAACTAAAAAATTCTATAACTGAAAAATGAGTGCGCTTTTAACATTTTCCACTAAAAGCCACAAGGAAATCTGGTGTACTGCCTCTGCTGACTAACAGTGGTTTTAGCAAGTAAACAATTCCAAACGGCTTAACTGCTTTCGTGTGTTACAATAAAGCAAATGTTTAACCCTATAATGACAGTTGCAGTAAGAATATGCCTGCAATGGACTCATCAAAGTTTAAAGATGGAGAAATAGTTTATGAGATTATAAAAACCATGAAATAGTTTTATTCATATTTTTACCAAGATCAGTTTTAATCTGCCAGATGTATTTTATTTTCTAGAATGCAAAGTTTAAACAAATGAAATTTAAGATTGTCTAACAATTTCTAAATTGGTGAATTTAATCAATCATTGATTCATATTTTAAAGGGAAAAGCAAACATTTCATAATGCAGAAATCCTAACTCTAAAATGATATAAATCATTTGATTTTTCACTGAAGAAATAAAATAATCCTACCTTCCCATTTGGATAGGGAATAAAGCCTTAAAAATCTGTTAAAGAGGTACACTAAGAAAAAAAAAAAAAAAGGCCTTCGTCCTGAATCACCTATGTCAAAAGGGTACAGGGTAATGCAAATAATCTCCCTCCCTATAAATTTCCCAAAGTCACAAACGTCAAAACCAATCATTTCAGTTTTTTTTTTCTTCTTCTTTCTCTGTTTACCCAACATGGGGGATATTTCTCAAGAGAAAACTTACAAAGAAAATACCATGGTCCCCTTTCAATCTGTGTTTTTCATATTAACTAGTATTTTTATTAATAAACATATTTTGAACATCTGTGATATGCTATGTGCTGCACATTCTCATTTAATACAATAACCTTGCTATAGTCCCATTATAGAGGGAAAAACAGACTCAGAAATGATGTATTTTACCCAAAGTTGTGTAAATTAATAAAGTTGTGTATAATTTCAAACACATACTCTTTCTAATCTATTCTGCTATGCTATCACTGAGTACACACATGTACAGACACACTCTCACCACTCATCTCCAGAACTTTGCAACCTATAATACTAGCTTATAAAAGTGATCTTAACAAACAGGTAACGTATAAAGGTTGTGAAAAGTTTAGGTAACAAAGGAATATACTATTTATTGCTATATTCTAAAACAAGTTATTTCCAAATGAGTACTTCAAGGCAAGTCTTATAACCATAAAAAACCCAGCATGATACAGATAATATAAGAATATCAGAAATTAAAACAAGAACCATTGAAAGCTATAAAATATATCAATCTATGAAAGAAGCAATAACTAACATATTTGTACCAATTAAAACATGCTAACAATTCATTATATTTTAAAATATATAAAATACTTTTAAGCCAAATTAAAGGTATGTAAATATTAAACATAAATTATGTTATCCATCTCCACATAGCTGAATCAAAAATACCTTAATATTTGAAATACCTGAAAGCGAAACAACTATAGTAATAATATCCTATATTTCATCTTCAGGGTTCCCAGGCCCCCAAAGCAAAATCTCTTTTTATCTTAAAAATCTTAACTTGTTCCAAAGTATCTAGTACCTAAGTTCACCTACTTAGACTTAAGCAGGTACATCCTGTTTCTTGTTCTACGTCAACCTCCATACTTAGGTCTTTTCCAACCAGAAAGCAAACTCCTTGAAGGTAGGGACTGTATTACACACATATTGTTTCCTTCCACCTATAAATAATTCCATTGAAATGAATTCTAACGTCACAAGACTCTGGAAGGGTGGGAGATTTATAAACAAGAATAGTGGGGGTGTGTTGGTATACATATATTTTAACCAGAAAATATAGGAGGCATTAAGGTGCAACAAAGTGAGTTTCATATCTCTAATAAGTGAACAATTAAAATTTCAGAACTTGATGGGATACAACATAAAGGTATGGGGTGATGGTTAAAACTAAGGTGGAGTCAGTCCACCTGAAGTTCAATTCTGATTCCATCATTTCCTAGCTGTGTCCTTGGGCAAACTACTTAAATTCCCTGAGCCTAAATTTCTTGACACTTACATAAGAAAAATAATAACCTGCAGAGATTTTTATCTAGGAGAGATAGTATAATAGTACAGTGCTTGAGAATGTAGGCTATTTTGTAGTCAAATTGCCTGAAGTTCTAATCCAAGCTTCCCACTAACCTAATTCTGGGATCCTGGGCTACTCATTTAGTAACCTCTCTGTGTTCATTTTAACATCTATTAAACGACATTAACAGAATTTACTTCATAGTGTTGTGAAATCTAAACAAGATAACCTTATTGTTATGGATATCTGGGACAGCTGAATGATATCTCTTGTGAAGCCAGTGAGTGGATCAAAGGCTATTAAACTCCTCCTCCCCTTGACCCAGCACAAGTGAGGTAAATTCAGACTAAAGTCTGGAGATCCCATTCAGTTGCTAAGTCCCCAAACATTTCAGTGGTCTGGAGTCTGCTGAAAGGTCGTTTGAGACTCTAGTAACTAGACAAGCACATACTAAGTGTTAACTGGGGAGAGGGAGCAGTAAACTTAGGCGAGAAAGACTACCAGGTTCTTCTATTCTTCTACCTTCACTAGATTTTACAGTTTAGGGACTATAAAATTCTTTTGGGAAAAAGGATAGAAAGTACTAGCCCACGGTATATTATAAAATTAAAAGCAGATAAAAAATACCAAGAGAAATATGTCAGTTTTTAAATTATTTAAATTAGCAGCAGTTTTGTGTCTTCTTCTATTGAATAAGACAGGCTCCTATCCTCAAGGAACTCACATCTTAAAGGAAAAGGAGACAAGTGAATATTTAAGAAATTAGAAACAGAGAAGTACTTCTGATAAAAAAAAAAATGACTGATAAAAGATTGTGCAAACCAAGTTCAACATTTTTTTCCACTTAGAGAAATATCAAGGGGATGTGGTTTTTTCTTTGGTACTTATTTTTTAAGCCTTAAATTAAGTTTTTAATAAGCTAACAAGTTCAACTCTGACAGCTTTATAATCCTTCTATTCTTTATACTAAAATGTATCCTATCAAGAGCTTACTCCTACTATTAATAGAATCACATAATGGTAAAGCTGGCTTAAACCTTTTTACTGATTATAAAAACATTAAATCACTGGAAGATAATTTTTGGATTCCTAATTGTTATGCCAGAATTTTTTTTTTTGACACATGATTTTTCCTTTCTGCATCAAGATCCAACCTAAACCTCACCTTTTATCTTACACATCTGTGAACTCCATATTATCACAGAATAGAATACCAGGGTATATTAACTGACTACTCTGTGCCAAGTAACAACCTGGTCTGGAAGTGGGTTCAAACAATGTTCCAGAAAACATTTCTGGCAGATCAAGAATCCTCACCAGTCTTCTTGAGCTATGCCTCATCTATCCATATACTTTAGGAAAAAAAAGTCTTATCAATAGAGTTAAAAGAAAATGAGGTAGAAGGTGAGGGGGGAGAAATCAAGGAATAGCGCTGCTTTCTAGGCTATACAGGCCAGAATCTATGCAATTATCTATATGATTATTAGAGCCACTGCAAGAAAGTCACTAAATATTTAAAACACAACTCAAAATCCTCATAATAGATCAGATTTAACTCTCTGCAGGTAATATATTTACGATCCAGGCCACTTATTTAATTTTTACGCAGTCATAATGCCGAAATGGCTAATAACCAATATCATTCGACGATCTCAAGTGGTTTGATCCCACTGGTACGTTACACTGGTAATAAGTAATAAATTGTTAACCCTTCCAATATTAGTAGTACTGTACACTGCAAATTGTTAGCACATATTAATATTACATGTGTTTTCTGAAAATATCTGTATTTTGTGTCCATTCCTCCAGGCTTCCATTCCAGCTTTAGGTAAGTAAGTACAGAGTCTCAAACAATAAAGACCACATTTCTCAGCTCTCTTGTAGCTAGGAGCCACACGAAAAAGTCTGACCAAAATTTTAAGTAGAGGTGTTGTGTGCCTTCCAGAAAATTCTCTTAAAGACCAACTAGCATATTCAGCTTGCTTCCTGGAACAAAGATGATTGGCCACTATCTTAAACCAAACAAGGACCATAGTCTAGGGCAGTGAAACTACAACGCTAGAAGGGAGCTGGGTCTTTGAGGACTTTGCCAAACACAACTGCCATACAAGCCTTGGACTGTTTAGTTTCTGACTTTTATGTTAGACAGAAATAAAAAGTCTTGCCTTGTTTAAGAAACTGTAATTTTGCATCTCTGGTACTTGGAGCCGAGCCTAACTATAAATGATAATCTTACTCTTCCTTTAATTATCTACTAGTGGGCATATATCCTTCCAGCCCTGTTCTTCCAACATCCATACTCCAGTACAATGTAGCTGCTTAAATCTTCAACAAATGAGTTAGAAACTTGAGCTGTAACATATTGTACTAGAAACAATAACCAGAAATCTGCTGGAAAATAATTCATATTTTCCTGGATAAGCTAAGGACAATCAGAGGAGAGAGAAAGAGATGGAAACAGTTACCACAAATATTCTCAACGATCTTCAGCCACCATTTTGGTGGGTACTGTTATCAAATCTCTAAATGGGAAACAGAGGCTCAGAAACATTTGGTCAGTCAATCACTCATCTGCCCCATCCATTCACCTAGTATGTATTCATCTACTATGTGTCAGTCTTTGTGCCAAGCTGAGAAAACAAAATTATGACTAGCCAATTCTTGTTCTAATGAACCAGGCACACAAATAAATACCATATGATTCCAACTGTGATAAATTCTCGAATAAAAAAAATGTCTGAAAGACAAGGAACTATCGGGTGGCCCATGTGGCTGGGCAAGCAATCATAAGGGACAATATCATATACAGTTGGAGAAGTGGGTATGGTCATGTGATAGAGAGGCCTTGTAAACCAAGTTATAAAGTTTGTATTTTTTATTAATTGAGAACTCATTAAATTTTTTATTAAGGAAGTCATGATTTGCTTTTGCTTTAAAAACATTATGTGGCTTTGATATGAAGAATGGATTAAAGGGGTAGAAGAATGGAAGCCAAAGGACTAGTTAGGAGACTACTGCAGTAATCCAATAGAGTGGGTGATCTGAATTAGGACAAGACCATACAGATGGAGAGATAGAAATATACTTTAGAAGCTGGGCACAGTGGTTCATGCTTGTAATCCCAGCACTTTGGGAGGCCAAGGTGGGCAGATCACGAGGTCAGGAGTTTGAGACCAGTGACCAACATGGTGAAACCCCATCTCCATTAAAAATACAAAAACTAGCCAGGTGTGGTGGTGTGTGCCTGTAATCCCAGCTACTCAGGAGGCTGAGGCAGGAGAATCACTTGAACCTGGGAGGCGGAGGCTATAATGAGCTGAGATTACACCACTGCACGCCAGCCTGGTGACAGAGTGAGACTTAAAAAAAAGAAAGAAATATATTTTAGAAATAGGATTTATAAGACATGTTAACAGACTGGATATAAGGGTGATGGAGAAGATGATAACCACAAACTTCCCAGGTTTTGGACTTAAGCAACCACTGCTTATTGGAGTTTAAGCAATTTGGGACTTTTTTAGTTTCCAAATTTATACAATGAAGAATGTGACTTGTTACATCAATATCCAAGGTCCGTTTCATGCTGTCAAAGTCTGTTTTAAACTTAATACAGAGCCCATATCTTAGCATCTACCCTCATGACTTCGAAATGAAATGTTGCCTACAACTAGGTGAATATTTAAAAATTCATAAAGAATAGTGAGATCTGGCTCAATTCTACTCAGTCCAGTACACTGAAATTATCTAAAAATCTTTTGGCAAGAATACCTTTTTAAAACACTCACCAAAAAGACCACAGCACTGATTCAACAAATATTAAACAATCACATCTCTACTATACATACCATGCCAAGGAATTATAAGGTATCATATATCACCTTCAAACTCCTTATGCAACTTAAATAGGGTATTATGTCATACATGTAAAAATCTAACCAGTACAAGATAAGGACACAAAAGATAGTAAAAGACAGTATACACTGAAGGCCGAGATACAGACTATACCTGCCACCAAATCCATCACAGGAAAAAGTGTAGCATATGAAGTTATTAACTGTAATTGACATATACAGATACCTTAACTGTCCATTCTCTAAAAAAAGGGATATTTTAATAAAACTCTCCATAAACCTCATTATTTTGCTCCTCCTTTAATTTATAGGAAGGGCGTTTTCTCAAAGAAATCAATGGTCTGTTAGTTAGAACATTCCATATAAAAACTCTATCACATTTTTCAGAAAATGGTTGAAGATTTTAAATTATCATTTATAATATATAGTTGTTAAAAATGAGTATGAGTGAGTGTCAAATAGTTAAAAGCAATGGCTCCTGGCTCATGGTGTCTAGGACAGATAAGAACAAACATACAAAAGCAAAGGTAATTACAGCAGATGAGACAAATTGTAGGATGTGGTCATTGCAGTGGTTAGAGCCAAGTGGAGGTGGTTACAGCCAAGTACAGATGACTGCTGGTGTGGAGGTTGTTAAATAGTTAAGTATGTTCAAAATGTCATCTACAAAGAAATGAAATCACCTAGATGACAGATAAACATGATCCAGAGGTAGAACTGGGGAATGAGATTTGACAGATGATAGCAACAAGAAATAGAAGGATCACCTAGCCAAATGGTAGGTGTCTCAAAGAAAGGAAGGTTTTCAGAGATAGGCAGAGAAGTAACTTTTTTTTTTTTTTTTTTTTTTTTGAGACGGAGTCTCGCTCTGTCACCCAGGCTGGAGTGCAGTGGCCAGATCTCAGCTCACTGCAAGCTCCACCTCCCGGGTTCACGCCATTCTCCTGCCTCAGCCTCCCGAGTAGCTGGGACTACAGGCGCCCGTCACCTTGCCCGGCTAGTTTTTGGTATTTTTTAGTAGAGACGGGATTTCACCGTGTTAGCCAGGATGGTCTCGATCTCCTGACCTCGTGATCCCCCCGTCTCGGCCTCCCAAAGTGCTGGGATTACAGGCTTGAGCCACCGCGCCCGGCCAGAAGTAACATTTTAACACTATAATGGGGGACTAGAAGAATGCTGGTTTTGCTCTCTTTCCTCCTCCCAACACACATGTACTTACATACCACGTACTTATGAAAACAGAGTTTCATTGACTTTTCTGAGTAAGTGTAGATTCAAGAGTTACACATATGAACTTAAGGTTTAAATCAATATTTAGATTACTATTTTTAGATTTCAGCCTTAAGAGAATTACTTGCTTCCAAAAGAATATAAGTAAAAAATTCAACAGGCCAAACGAATACAGGTTAGTTTTCTAAAATACACCTAATATGCCAAAACTAAGGAAGAAAGGGAGTAAAACTACTCTGTTAGCAAGTATGTAGTACTGCATTTAAGTAATGTTTTTAAAAGTTAGGTTATTTTCTTCGTAATTCTGATTACCTTGAGAAGCAGTCAGAAATTAAGGAAAAGGACTCATCATTTTAGAGGTCTTTTTTTAAAGTTGTGATACTTTTTAAAATATCCTAGTCAATCTGATTAGTAAAATTTTTAGCTAAGATATGTGATGAGTAGTATCTCTGACATATGACTTATGTTCTATCAGGCCAAGGATAAACACATTCTCTGAAATCTAACTACATTATTATTTGCAAAGTTAATTATTGTTCAGCAGCTGTATCAAAGACAATTTAGCCCTCATATTAAAATCAGTTGAGTGTAAAATTTTTATTTTAAACAGGCTGAATTTTGCCCTTCTTTAAAAAAGACTGAGGAAAGACTATGTGCAATTCATTCTGGTTTTTACAATGTGGTGACACCAGAGTAAATGTAGTATGAAGTTACCGCACTTTAAAAGCTGAAGGGAGAAAATTTTCAGTTTAAAAATAAGTTGCTATGGTTACACAATGTTTACCTTTGTAAGCAATAACTATGTGAGATGTCCAAAGAATTCCCAAAAGTACAGTAAGATCAGTATCTGAAGTGTACATTCGTTATTTCACAAACAAACTGAACCCAACTATATACATCACTTCCATTTCAAAGTGGCTATCGTTTGAGAAATACTAAAAAAAAAAAAAAAATGATTCATATCTTTCTGAACCATATTGGAGTGGAGACAAAAATACTGACCATAGCTATTTTTAAATTCAAGTTATGACTCAGATAGTTTTAGTTCCTTTTATCAAAGAGTGCTGTAATTTTACATAGCAACTTCTATTGTTGAAAGAAGGAAGGTATGTTTCTAATGTGTTTCAGGTGTGGAGTTTCTTTTATACATAAATTTTCGTGCTTTTGATAAACTTTTAAAAAGCCATGCTTGTAACAATGTTAATTCAGAGTAAAACAATGTCAACTCCTTTAGCTGTAGACAATTTCGAACTTCTTAAATGGGAAGAAGATAATTAGCCCATTCCTAACTAGGTTGTTAAATCTGCTATCAGTTATTCTATTGTAGAATTTTTGTGTGTGTGTCTGTGTTTTATATTTAGAATATTCAGTTTTGTAAGACTACTTATAAAACTTTCAACCCAATATAGGTGATCTTAAAATTAGACGCTCATCATCACCTCTTAGAAGGCAGCTATGCTCATGACAATACCACCACTACTGCCATCATCACATCCTTTTTTTTTTGGAGACAGAGCCTCACTCTCTCACCCAGGCTGGAGTGCAGTGGCACGATCTTGGCTTACTGCAACCTCCACCTCCCAGGTTCAAGTGATTCTCCTGCCTCAGCCTCCCGATTAGCTGGGATTACAGGTGCACACTACCACACCCAGCTAATTTTTGTATTTTTAGTCAAGACTTGGTTTCACCATTTTGGCCAGGCTGCTCTTGAACTGCTGACCTCAGGTGATCCATCCACCTCAAACTCCCAAAGTGTTAGGATTACAGGCATGATCCACCACGTCCAGCTCATCATGACATCTTTTTTTTTTTTTTTTGGAGACGGAGTCTCACTCTGTCGCCCAGGCTGGAGTGCAGTGGTGCAATCTCTGCTCACTGCGAGCTCCTCCCTCCGGGCTATGCCATTCTCCTGCCTCAGCCTTCCGAGTAGCTGGGACTACAGGCGCCCGCCACCACGCCCGGCCAATTTTTTGTATTTTTAGTAGAGATGGGGTTTCACTGTGTTAGCCAGGATGGTCTCGATTTCCTGACCTCGTGATCCACCCGCCTCAGCCTCCCAAAGTGCCGGGACCACAGGCATGAGCCACTGCGCCCGGCCTCATCATGACATCTTAATGGGCCTTCCACCAGTGTCTACGTTCTATGTAATAGAATATTAAATACATTTGTTAATATTAGGACTATCCTAAACCAAAAATAATTTATAAAATAACGTATTACTCTCAACTGGCTTAAACAAAGGGATTATCATCACAAACATCAAGAATTAAAATAAGGTGGCTTTAGGGTGATTGATTCAGTTATCCAGTGCCATCACATATGACCTAGGCTCCTTTCAGCTTTTCCTTCTATCAGACTCAGCAAGAACCTTAGGATAACTCCCTTCATAGTCACATGTTAATTGTTATACTTCATGGGATCCTATTAAACACATATTGTCATGCAGTAGAAGTGGGAATATCCTTCTGTGTCTACCTTTTCAGGTATGAGGAAGACTCCTAGAAGCCCCACAAGCTGACTTTCCCTGAAATGCAAAGGGCCAGGCTTTGATCACATGTCCCTTCCCAAATGAATCACTACGAGGCAGATAGGATTACCCTGATTAGCTTACAATATTCAGGATTTCCCCAAGTGATGTGGGATAGACGTGGACATATAAACAAAACTGGGTTGGTAAGCATGCCAGAAGAAAGAGGGTAGTTACCAGTCAGTAGACAACCAACAGTATGCTATGTATTACATAGAAAAATTCAACCTTGACATTTTCTTACAGTAGTTTAATTTTCCCACCATTATGAATTAATCACAACACACTTGTACTGGAAGACACTTTGCAGGCTCTAAAGATATTTTTAAATGGAAAAAAATCATCAGTAATTCACCTTAAAACACTGAAGGAAATCATTTTATAAATGCCATGGACATACAAGAAAAATGTCAAACATAAGAAAACAGAATACTTTAGAATGAAATAGTAAAATACACCTTAATTTTGACCTGTTAAAATGACAGTTTTATCTCCAAAATGTTTCCTATTAACCTCATCTTCCTTCTCCATGAAAAGCAAGGCTAATTACTAGACACTGGACAGACTACCACTAGAGTAATGGAACTAGAATACATTCAAGAAGGGCAGCCAGTATAATGCATAATCTAGAAACCATGTCATAAAGGGTTGATAAAGCTGAAGATACTGTTTGAAAAGGAATCAGGGAGAACATGAAAACTTTAAAATATCTGAAGTACTGTCACTGTGAAGACAATTACACAGTTTTAGAGATAAAAAGCTAAATAGATGAATAATAACCAACAGGAAGATGAAATGTTTCAATATAAGATAATACTTTTATCTGGCATTTTTTAGTCTGAAGGCATAACAAGGTTGGCTACTCACATGGGGCAGGGATGAACATCCCAGGTAACTTGAATAGCTACTATGGTTGTAGGCACTTTGTGTACATTCACTTAATTAAAACAACATGCCTGCAAACTAGTTTTTAATCCCAATTTCACAGACAAAAATCTGAGTTGGAGAAATTAAATACTGGAAATCACAAGGCTAAGCAGTAGGGAAAACTGGATTCTAACCCAGACTCATTTGTCTCCAAAGCCTAGCTCTTCCCACACATCACATACCTAAGAGAAGTTAAATTAGCAGTTGTTAAGGAAGCAAATAGGGTTTTTGAGCTGGTGAGAACCAAATATCAACTGATTTGAAGTCCTATTCAAAATTAAGATGCCAGAAATGAAGTATTACTTCCTTCCATTTGACCAATACCTTCCAGTTTAAGAATGTTTCACATCGATCCTCCCATTGGTTCCTCACAGCAATGCTTTAAGGTTAAGTTGGAGAGGCCTTATCTCCTGGCTTTCTACCTCAGAGAGGAAAAAAGAAAACAAAGATGAATCCTATCAACTCCCCTCTGCTTTATCTCCAAACATATTTGTATTTTCAACTTTTCCTCTATGATCTTTCATTTATTCAAGTCATCTTTCATTTATTAAGTACTTCTTACATCTCAGGTGTCAAATATTCATGACTTTGCAGTCTAATGGGAAGACCTTGCAGTTGTAGAGGAAAAGGTTCATTCAAGACTCTATCTTCTAATAGACCTTACTTTTTCAATTCTGATTCCTTTCTTACATAGCTTTGGTTTAACCTTCTGTTCCTTTATTTTGGCCCATAGAAAGACTGGCCTTCCTGACTCCTTATTAAGCTACCACTCCTTTTTCTGTTTATTTTTACTTGTTTCGACCCACTGCAATCTAGCTTTCCACCAATCAAATGAAATTGCTCCAAGGTCACCAATGATAATTTATTACAAAATCATCATTATTCTCAACTACTCTACAATACTGGGCAGCAATGACCTTTAATAACCTCTCTTCTTGTTGCTTCCATAATATTTCCACTTTTTCTGGTCCCTTTCACTTGGTTTTTCTTCTACCCATAGTTTAAAATACTGTTTTTCGTTGTTGTTTTTCCCTCAGCTCCTTTTAATCTCTTTTTGGACAATCTCATGTCAAAATTCTACTTATCATCTGTAGTCCACCTCCCCAAAGTGTTCTTTTTCTGAATTCCCATGTTGTTTAATAGTAACGGCATCACCATGTACAAAGTAGCCCAACCCACAGTAGCCTTCCCTTACTTCATCTCCCACTTTTAGTCAGTCACCAAGTTGTATGCATTTTACATAAAGTCTTCCTAAACTCTTTCTTCACAGTGACCTAATTCAAACTCACTTCAGTCCTCACCTAAGCTATCATAACTACCTCCTAACTAGTCTCTCAAATGTTGACTCTCCTAGTTCTATACATCCTTGTAGCAGACACAGGTACTTCACACAAATCCTTTCCTTTAAGGAGAGCCTCTGGTCCTCAGACATACAAGAAACCCAAGCCTGACCAGAGTACTACCCACCCCTATCAACATGTCTAGTCCAGGAAAGAGCACATGACTGAAACTAGACAATGCCTTCCTCAGGACTTCACTTTCCTGCCAAGGCTATCAGGGAAAAATACTCTCTTTTCTTTTGGGATTGTGAGGAGACAATCCCAGTAAGCAAAAACTGCTCATAGGAGGAACGAAAGAATGGGGCAGGACGGGAAACCCACTGTCACCAAGTCCTGGATCTAGCTCTGCTTGCCTGGCCAGTAAATATACTTTTGCATTTAAGCCAATTTGAGTTGGATTTCTGTCATTTGTAACCAAAAGTCCTGATTAACAATTCTCTATACCACCAGTTACTTTTCTAAATCATAGATAAAATGTTGTCTACTTTTATTTAGTCAACTAAATTTCGTTTGAGTATGTTATACTAAAGATTTCTACCACCCTGCCTTTAACTTTCACATATACCAATGTGCTTGTTGCAATTCAAATATAGCATGCCACTTTATGCAGTTATGCCCTTGCATATGCTGCTTCCTCTGCCTGGCATATCCCCCTCCCACCTCCTCATCCACAAAATCTATAGTAGGTTTGCATAAAATAAGGTGGAAAATTAGACAGCAGCAAGATCATGAAGGGTGTTGAATGACACAAAGTAAATACACTTTAATCCATAGAATTTCAAGCCAAAAAATTATAAAATAAGACTTGTATCTTAAAGAACTCACTGTGGATACAGTGTCAGGATGACCTAAAAATAAGGTGATACTAAAGGCAGAGAAAACAGTTAGTAGGCTATCACAATTAGTTTAAACCAGAGGCCATGTAGGATGGTGAAACAGTCAACTGGGACAACTTCTCTGGGAGAAAAAAAAAACCTGCCAACAGCTATCAATATCATCAATAAGTCTTTCAAACTTTAAGCTAGCATTTCTGCTTGCAGGAATTGAGACATAAGAAAATAATATGAGGCCAATAAAAATTTACATATCAAGATTTCAGTGAAGCATTATTTGCAACAAAAGACTGAAAATTTAAATGTTGAATAAAATGATTTAAAATGTATATATCACACAGTGAAACTATCTAATATTTAAAAATAAAATCTTTAAAGAATTTCTAAAACATGGGATATATTAAAATATGTTATATGAAATACAACACTGCAGTATATACAAAATAATCTTAATTATGTTAAATAGAGGAAGTTTTTTTCTTTTTCACTTTTAGCATCAACACTAGATGAGTTAGGTCAGTGGCAGGATTATGAGTAATTTGTTCTCTCCTTTCCCCTCTCCCCAAGTAACATTGTCCTTAGCCACAATCCTAATTTGCTAAAGAAAATCATGACTTTATAGGTAAGAAAAATAAGGCCTAGAGCAGTCACATGACAAAGCTCACATTCTACAAGTTAAGACCAAAACTTGAACACTGCCTATGTGAAGACTCACTGCCAAAAAGCAAACCTGCAAAGCCAAAGTCATTTACCCCATAACTCCCGTGAGCCTGAGCCTCAAAGGCAAACCAAACCTACTGTGAGTGACTTTAAACTAGCTGAGCTACAATCCCCTCTAAATTCGTAACTTGAAAGCTATATGAAGAGCAGACTACAGAAAAGGGTAAAGATGCTTGTTTTTATGACTTTATTTTTATCTAAATAATCCTACAAAGAACAGAAAAGGAAATAATAGCACACCAGACTGGAGAAACAAGGTCTCAGAGTAAGTTAAGGAACACTGTTATTCTAGAGTCTGTTTTATTTTGATCTTTAAAAGAATAAGAGAATGCTTTATTAGATGAGATTATTTCCCTGAATTAAGACCTCCATAATCTGTTACAATCACAAATAAACTCTATAGACTTAAGTACTCAACTCATTTAAGTAGGTACCTAACAAAAAGTCATTTGGTAGCTTAAAAAGCAGAATTTGAAAATAGTATTTGTGAAATAAAAGGGCTTCAGTGAAAGGAGTTTGAACAGCTACTAGATAGGAGAAAAGACAAAATAATTACCAGGGACAATTTTTCTTTATTTTGAGATAGAGTCTTGCTCTGTTGCCCAGGCTGGAGTGCAGTGGCACAATATCAGCTCACTGCCACCTTCGCCTCCTGGGTTCAAGCGACTCTCCTGCCCTGAAAATTCATTTAAAAACAATGAAATTAAGATAGTGGTATAGTTTCCCACATCAGCCTCCCAAGTAGCTGAGATTATAGGCGCACGCCACCACGCCCAGCTAATTTCTGTATTTTTGGTAGAGACGGGGTTTCACCATGTTGGCCAGGATGGTCTTGATCTCTTGACCTCATGATCCGCCTGCCTCAGCCTACCAAAGTGCTGGGATTACAGACGTGAGCCACTGCGCCTGGCCAGGGACAACTTTTTAAAAACTTCTTTTTCTTATAAATTAAGAAACTGCGGTTTTCTATAGATGCCATGTAAATGATAGTACCACCTAAAAAATTAATACATTTAAAATGTTTCTAAGCCGGGCACAGTGGCTCACGCCTGTAATCCCACCACTTTGGGAGGTCGAGGTGGGTGGATCACTTCAGGTCAGGAGTTCAAGACCAGTCTGGCCAACACAGCAAAACCCCATCTTTACTAAAAATAGAAAAATTAGCCAGGTGTGGTTGTGAGCACCTACAGTCCCAGCTGCTAGGAGGCTGAGGTGGGAGAATCGCTTGAACGCAGGAGGCTGAGGTTGCAGTGAGCTGAGATTGTGCCACTGCACTCCAGCCTGGGCAACAGAGTGAGACTCTGGCAAAAACAAAAACAAAAACAAAACAACAATAAAATGTTTCTAAGGTGATAGGCAAAGATGGCATCGTGGAGCTGGGCACAGTGGTGTATAACTATAGTCCCAGCTACTCAGGAGGCTGATTATGGGAAACTATACCACTATCTTAATTTCATTGTTTTTTAAATGAATTTTCAAATGGTGCCCTAATGTAGATTTAGAAAGGGTTTGCAGTAACCAATGCAAAAGCACCATCCAGTGGTAAAAGATGATAATTACAATTTACACAATTAAAAGCCATATTAGCTAAATGATTTGTGACTACCTTTTCTCCAACACACAGTCCAGGAAAGAAAAGGTAAACTGGCTATATAATATTGAGGGTATCTCCTATTTGTTACCATTCTCTTAATCAAACCTTACTATATTAAGTTGGCATTCTGTTGTTGTTTTTCTGTCTTGCCTACCAATTATCCAAATGCTTGGTTGGGAACAGAATTAGGATAGGGGCATTGTTAAAATTCATCCAAAGCCTTTATTAAATCACAGGCTAGAAAATGGTTTATAAAAGTGTGTGAGGGGGTGAATTTCCAGTGGAACTCTAGCTACCAACAGCCATTCCAAAGAACAACAAATAAGTCATTCTATGTACTTTTTTAAAAGGTGATCATTGGTAGGTAATCTAGACCTTCCTGAAAAGGGCCAGGTAAAGATTCACAATCAGACATTTCATAAAGAATTCATAATTTCTAAAGGGAACATGAATCTTGAACGTGACCATATTTACCTCCAATTTGAAGGAAAAAAAATCAGGTAAACAGTGTGTTCCCAATAAATCTACTCCTATCCTATCAGAAAACAGATGAATAAAATCTTCAGTTTCCAACATAACAGGTTTTTAATCACCTCCTTTTTTTTTTTTTTTAAAAGAAAAAATTACAAAGTTTAATACAATGGCTCAGGTCTATAATCTCAGCACTTTGGGAGGCTGAGGTGAGCAGTTCATTTTTGAACCCAGGAGTTCAAGACCAGTCTGGGCAACATGCTGAAACCCCATCTCTACTAAAACCACAAAAATTAATCGGGCATGGTGGCATGCACCTATAGTCCCAGCTACTCAGGAGGCTGAGGTGAGAGGATCCCTTGAGCCCGGCAGGTTGAGACTGCAGTCAGCCCTTATCACACGCCACTACACTCCAGTCTGGGCAACAGTGAGACCTTGTTGCAAAGGAAAAAACAAAAAACAAAACCCCTAAACTTTAATAAAACTAAAAACAAATTATTACACAAACCCAGTAAGGGTGATTCTTTGTTCTGAAACAACTTTACATCAAGTCTACTTGATATCAAATGGTATTACTGCTTGGGATCATAAGATATTTAACAAAAAGTACAGCATGTTGCACCTTGGTAATGGCAAAAAAATCAATTACTGGGCCATAATTTTCTCCTTTTATACTCTAAAAAATATTTCAATATGTTTGAATCTGAAATAAGAAGCCTAACAAACACCACCAATGATATCAAACAAGCTTATCCTATCTTCACTAGTACCTGCAGTCCAACACACCTGGAGGTTATGAGATTTTTTCAAAAACTACTTTCATGAAAACATAGGAGTCACTCAAATAATTGAGGTTCCCCAGTGATTACTGAATGGCTGTTAATGTTTAAAGTGTGCACCACAATCATTTAACATGTAAGAGAATGAGCTATGAGCAAAAGGATGCATACATCTAAACCAAAGGTAATTCAGCAATAAATTAGTAAAGGTTTCAAAGCTTTGGTTTGAATTTTAGTAATAAATTGTATTTACTAATACATTTATTAATATGTAGTAATACATTACTAAACTTACTAATAAATTTAGTAATAAATTGAATTTTAGTAATTTATTATTATTTCAGAACAAAATAAAACTAGTTGCAATACCATTATTTTCAGCTGTTTAATATTTTCTTCTCCATGACAGAGATCTTAGATTTATAAGTCCCCTCCACTGAAAATTTATTTGAATTATAAAACTGCTATACTAAGTCTTCCACTAACACAGGGCCCACTACTATAAATGTTTCTACAATAAAGGACTTTTTGGCTGATACTAAGCATTTATTCACATACAGATATGTATGAAAGCTAAGTCACAAGGAGGCTTAAACAGCAACAAACTAAAAAATTACAAGAGCTGCCTATATTACTGCAAGAGACTACTAGAAAATAACCTACCATAATAGGAATTCCCATACTATTTTCCTCTGGTGGAGGCAGTTGTACTGTTTCAATTCCAATCACAGGCCTGTAGCAGAAAACAGATATCAAAAGAAAGAATATGCTGATCCTAGAAATTAAGGGCTATGTTATAAATAAGTAGTACCTTAACAAAACATTGAATTATTGGATAATATTCAAAAACTTACTTTGGATTTTATTAATTCAGAATTTACTTTTATCCTTCTATTAAGAAAAAAATACTACTCTGTGTAACAAAACATTTTTTAAAGGCTTTATATATTAAACAGAATTGGTTTCCCAGAAGAGACTTAAAAAGTGGTGTTTGATTCTTAGAATTGCTAGCAGCAACAAGTCATCCTCATAAATCTTACACACACACACACACAAACTTTTCAAATATATTCACTAATAATATATTCAGTTACTTACTAATCACTAATTATGTACCCATGGGGATGTCTTGATTTAAGAAACTGCCTATGAAAAGTTTAAAGTATTCAGTCTATACACTTTCTGAATATGTAGAACATACTCATTTTAGTAATACATAAATTTAAGAAATCACTGTAATATCTCTCAAAGAAAACTGGTAATTATATATATTATATATAAAAAGTATATATATATATACACACATACTTTTTTAAAGGTTAGAATAATATATACATATTATTTAGTAACTGGCTTCTCTCCATCACCCCTCACTTACCAATGTGGACCTTAAATATTCTGCAACACCGTGAATATGACATTCCATTCAAAAATACTATATTTAATTTCCTAAGAGTAAATATTTGGGTTGCTTCTATTTTTAAATTCTTACATAATAATTTTTCTCAGAATATTACATATTCTTATATAATACTTTTCCCAAGATAAAAAATAAAATTCCACAAGTTAATTTTAGTGAAATGGCTTGTCTTTACATAAATAAAATTAGGCCTAAAAAATTATGGAGCCACAATTCTCATGTGCAATGACCTAGAAAGAAGAAATATCAGAATTACATTGCCTTCATAAAAGTGTGGGGCCAACTACATTTATTTTGTTTTCTTTCCTTTTGAGACAAAATCTTGCCCTGTCACCCAGGCTGGAGTGCAGTGGCGCAAAATGTAGTTTCAATCTCCTGGGTTCAAGTGATCCTCCCACCTCAGCCTCCTGAGTAGCTGGGACCACAGGCGTGCATCACCTCGCCCAGTTAATTTTTAAATTTTTTTGTAGAGATGGGGTCTCATTATGTTGCCCACGCTGGTTCCAAACTCCTGGGCTCAAGCGATCCTCCTGCCTTGGCCTCCCAAAGTGCTGAGCCACTGCACCCACCCACACATTTCTTATTCTTCTGAAAGAATTGTCATCAATGCTATGACAAAGAATCATCTTTGCTATAGCAATTACAGTTGTAGTAATTAACGCCTTTTAAAATGTTAGAAGACATAAACTATCCTTGGATAGTTGGAGGAAGGTCAGCTATAATTCTAAACATAAAAATCTGTTATTTCTTCTCTTGTCAAAATTACTTAAGAACAAATCAACCTCATCAGAAAATATTAAAGGTACATTATTTTAGGTTCTACAGTATGTAACAAATAAGGTAATAGAATTAGCCTGCCATATGGTGGCAGTAAATATAAAAGAAAATTAATTTCTTGAGTACGTTCATTTTTTTTTTACAAAGTTAATGTCTTCCCTGAGTCATGTATTTTAAACAAAGGTTTCAAAAAGAGGAGGCTTTACAGGTTTTCATAATTATGTTTTAATCTTGTTATATTAAGAGTCAAGCTCAAAACAGTATCAAGAGCGTATTTCTGACTGACTGAAAATAGCCTTCTGTTACTATAGCATTTACCAAAACAAACTGCCTCAAAAACTATATGGCTCTTGATGCTTATCAGGCAACATGTAATTGCAATGATTTTCATTGTATTAACTAAAATTTACATATCTTATAAAAAAATAAATTTTCTTACTTTAACCAAATCCACCTAGCCTAGCCTCCTACCTCCACAAATATTTACTCAATAATTGTTTGTTAATGACTACTTATATGCTAAATGCAAGGAATACAGCAGTAAACACAAGAATAGTTTCTGGTTTCATGAAACTTACACAAAATCTCTCATGTATTTCCCTTTTCCTGATTTGTAATATGGGATCATTAAGACCAGCTTAAGTTAACAGCCTAAGGATAAAAAATACTAGTGTCTCTTCACCTATAATTTACAATTAAAAAAACACTACACAGAAAAATTCAAGTAAGAAAGTTTTATTTTTCCTGCTATGACTATGACTGCTTTAAAGTCTTTCTGTTCTACAGAAATAAAGTTATTTCAAAGGGAAAAATGTTTGATGCCCTTTATTTACTATACTAACCCACTAGATGCTAAGTAACAAATGTTTAAGTTACATGAAACAACTGAAAAATGTATAAGAGCATCTTTTCATACAAAATTATCAAAGTATGTCAATCTTCTCAATTTGTTTATAGAAGTTATTCCCAAAGTTGTCTTATAATCCAAGACACTGAGAGATAAGAAGCTACAATGATGAGTAGATCCAAACTGAGAGTAAATATGTACATAGATTGTGCATAGTTTAATCATAGAGTTAGAACACATCTGAAAACCCTTCTCTCTATTAAAAAAGACGAGGGAAGTGGGCACAGTGGCTCATGTCTGTAATCCTAGCATTCTGGGAGGCCGAAGTGAGAGGATCACTTGAGCTCAGGAGTTCGAGACCAGCCTGGGCAACAGAGCAAAACTCTGTCTCTATAAGAAAACAAACCAAAACCAAACAAAACCAAAATAAAGGCACACATCTGAATATTGTAAAGGCCCAGTCTTCCACAGAGTGAGTATCCTTTAAGGTAGGGGCTGTGTCTCACTCATTTCATCAGTATGTCCACCTCTATGATTTTCCTTAATATGTAACAGTGATGAACAATTTCTCATGCACAAACATTTCACATACTGATGATTTTATCTTGTCAGCAGAAGTACCATGGGTTTTTTTTTTTTTTTCCTTTTTTGTTTTTGTCCCAACTAGATACAAAATTTCATAGGTTATAAACCAACATCAGCAATTTCATATGGTCCAACCTAGTATCAATTGCTCACAACATTAAGTTCGCAGAGCTACTGGTAGGTACCATTTCTTATTGCTCTAAGTACTCACCTTCTAACAAGGGAGAAAGAGAAATAAAAAGTAAACTACAAAGCAGTGCAGTAAGTGCTCTCCTAAAAGTTTGCTGTGTATATCTGTGAGAGAGGGAAACAGACATACATACAGTTCATTAGGAATCACAAGATATACCAGTTGATGAATCCTATGAGGAAAACTGGAGTGCAACCTAGAATATAAAATTAAATAAGATTCCTTTGCTAAGTGATCACTGTACTGAGATTTATACATTTAAATAAATATAAAATTACCAGGAAACCACTAATTTCTTCCTAAGATGAGACACAAGCAAGAATGTCTGCTCTTATCACTCTTATTTAATATCATATTGAAGAAAGAGCACTGCAATAAGGGTATAAGGAATAAGAGACATATAGTTTGGAAGGGAAGAAATAAAAGTGCTTGTATTCACAGACAACATGATTGTCTTCCACGGAATCTATTAAAAAGTGCCTAGAATTGATAAGTTTAGCAAAGTCATAGATTACGATCGCTATTTCTACATACTACCAATCAACAACTGGAAATCAAAACAAAAGGCAGTACCACTTATAATACCCCAATACTCAAAAATACTAAGGTATAAATTCAACAAAATAGGCACAGACTCTGTATGCTGAAAATCACAAAATACTGATGAAAGACATCAAAGACAACATAAAGAGACACAGGAGCTCCCCCCTTATCCACAGAGGATGTATGCCACCCCTCCCTCACTCCATGGAAGCCCCAAAATAGTGCTGAACGCTATATATACTATGTTTTGTCCGGCACAGGTTGAACATCCTTAATCTGGCAATTCAAAATCTGAAATGCTCTGAAACTTTTTGAGCACTCATATGATGCCACAAGTGGAAAATTCCACACATAAGTACTTAACAGAAACTTTGTTTCATGCACAAATTTAAAATATTTTACAAAATTACCTTTGGGTTTACATGTATAAGATTATGAAACAAATGAATTTCGTGTTTAGACTTGGGTCCCATCCCCAAGATCTCTCATTACATATATGTTAATATTCTAAAATCACAAATTCATCTAGTCCCAAGCATTTCAGACAAGGATTACTCAACCTGTACATACATATCCTATGATAAAGTTTAACTGATAAATTAGGCAAAGTAAGAGATTAGCAACAACTAATAATAGAACAATTTTAACAACATACTGTAAAATAAAAGTGAGATGAATGTGGTCTCTCTCAAGATACTTTAATATTTTTGGACCATAATTGACTGCAGGTGTTTCAAGCTAAACAGTAGATAATGGGAAACTACTGTACCATGCTCATGGTTGGGAAGACTCATTATTCTTACAATGTCAATTTTTCCTCATTTAATTTATAGGTGAAAAGTAATCGCAGTCAAAATCTCAGTGGGCTTTTTTGTAGAAATCAATAAGCTGATGTGAAATTCATACGGAAAGGAAAATAAATTAGAAAAACCAAAGCAATTTTAAAAATGATTTAAAATTGAGGGATTCATACTACTAGAGAGCTAGAGTAAGGCCAGGCACATTGGCCCACGCCTATAATCCCAGCGCTTTGGGAGGACAAGGTGGGAGGACTGCTTGAGCCCAAGAGTCCAAGATCAGCCTAGGCAACATGGCAAGATCCTGTCTCTACAAAAAAATTAAAAATTAAGCAGGCATGATGGTGCCCACCTGTAGTCCCAGCTGCTTGGGAGGCTGAGGTGGGAGGATTGCTTGAGCCTGGGAGGTTAAAGCTGTAGTGAACTGAGAACATGTCACCGCACTGTAGCCTGGGCAACTGAGCAAGATTCTGTCTCAAAAAAAAAAAAAAGAAAGCAAGGATAGTGATATTGGAGTAAGAATAAACACAGAGATTCAATGGAATGGGACAGAAGATTCCATAAATAGATCTACATACATATAGTCAACTGATTTCTGACAAAGGTACAAAGGCAGCTCAACACAGTAAAGTATTATCTTTCCAACAAATCATCCTGAAACAACTGGATAATTCATTTGGAAAATGAGGATAACTGATATTTGCTTATACAGTCATAAAATCTCTAGGTATAAACAAAATAATATTGACTGGCTACAGTACAGGAAACCAGATGACTTGAGATTGATGTGAATAGAGATGGAAGAGACAATTTTTACATTATACAGTTTGTATTCCTTGTAAATCATGAACTACGATTGCCTGTTACAAGTTACACAGATGAATCAGATGCATACCAATGTACTAAATATTAAGAATTACAAAAAACAATGCTTTCCTCAACAAATTACTAAAATGTATGAAACAGATACATTTTACTCTGCCAGTCTGTTTTCTTCCAGCACAAAGCCTGTTAAACCAGTCAGAAATCACTAGGGGTGGAGCCTGGGAATTCAGAATTTTAAACAAGTGATTCTAATTCAGAGCTAAGGTTTAGAACCAATGATAGGGCATGGTTATCATATGCAATGCACTGTACTGGCCAAGCTGGATTAATAAAATATTCCCTTCCCTCAAAGGCAAAAGCAAATGACCAAGATATAATGATTGTACATAGAATATTAATTTGGTGACATGATACTACAGAGGAAATAATTTAAGAAAAATAATTTTTGCCAAACCCCAATGAAAACATTAGGTAAAAGGTTGGTAGGAAACATGATGAATCAAGTTGACAACATTTGCACAGACTGGTATTATCACTAGGAATAGAGCAATTTGTTATGTGCCCACTTGTGCAGTAATGTACATATGTTTACCTACATGTATGTGTGTATATATGCATATATATCAACCTATAATAGACATGACATACAGAATAAAGTGATAGGTGGCTATATGCATATTGACAATTGCTTTATTACACCTGACAGTCTTAAAAACAAACAACAGTGGAATCTAAACAAATCTTTAAAGCTACTGATTCACCAAGAAAAGAGAGGAATATGTTAAACGACACTGTGAAGATACAATCAGCTAAACTAGAATGTGGGAAATCCTACAGAAAAAATGACATAGGTTCTTCAATAAATGCATTCATTTTTTAAAAGAGAAGGGGAACCTAGTATAGAAAGAGACTTAGGAAACTAATCATATGCAATGTTCAAATCCTGTTTAGATCTATTCTAACAAACTAACCTTCACGACATCTGACACACACACAAAATGAAATGCAAATTAATTTTGCTTCAAAATACTCTAAAGACATTGAGGAATGGTAAAATGCTGGTAATTGGTCTTAATTCACAGGGGTTCATCAATGTCTTTTCTGCATGACAAAATTCAACAATTATTAAAATTAAAGAAATTCAATTATATCATGCTATCACAAAAAAATAAAATAATGCAGTTTTAGACTGACATCTCCCTATTATTCTATTCACAAATAATACTGTTTTCCTTTTTTGACACTTCATTCTGAAAAAGTTAAAGTGGTTAGGTCCAAATTTAGTCACTAAACTTTATAGCAATACATATATCAACCAATTTAAGGAAATCTAGATCTGGTAAATCCACATCAGGGTTTCTCATTGTTGACACTACCAACATTTTAGGACATATAATTCTTTGTCATGGGGTCCACTCCTATCCATTGCAGGATGTTTAGCAGCATCTCTGGTCTCTACCCACTAGACACCAGTAGCATAACCTGTCCCCCCAAATTGTGATAACCAGAAATATTTCCAGATATTGCCAAATGTCCCCTGGAGAACAATAACACCCCCCGTTTGAGAAAGACTGATCCAAATTAATGATTTCTTAGAATGGTGAGCTTACTACAAAAAGCAAAAGGAATTTAGTAGTATGTTCCTTAAAATCTGGCAGAAACAACTTGAATAAAATGACTAGTTAGCAACAGACAAATGGTATTTTTCTTTATGCTAACAGGAATACTCAAGTATCTGAAGACTTAATCTTTTAGAAAATGTAAATATGTACAATCCTTACTTTCAAACACAATATATTAAACAATTTAGGCTTTTCAATGGATCAAGATAATGAACGTTATATCTCCTTAAAATCGGCTCACTCAAAAAAGTAGGAATAACATCACAATATATAGCAGAATAAGAACTCCAAAACCCCCATCCCTTCACAAAGCAATGAAGAGGTGGCAAAACAGCCAGAATCAACATTTTCATAATTCTAGAATTCAATTAAAACCTTTTAACAACCAGAGGAACACATAATGAAGAAAGATGCTGCTAGATTTTCATAGGAAAATGCTGTGGAATTTTAATTTACTGCATACCACTCCCAACTCCCCCTACATGGCAGCATCCATGATACCAGCCCACATTTGGTGCCTGTTGTGGGTACCAGACAAACTAATATGGACCTTATTCTCAAAAAATTGTGGTTATATGTTTTGAACTATGTAGTGACTCCCCGAAGGACTGGGTCAAGGGCTTGTCTTTGTTCCACCAGTCTTGGAGATTCCTAGTACTGAAGCATCTTTCCCAGCGGTGTCTGTCAAAAGCATGTCTCTCTCTCTCATCTGTGTGTAAGAGGTAACAACGGGGCAAACAATAAACATCTAAAAACCCAGGAAGGAAGACGCTGGAGAAGGAGATACATACGAAAATAAAGGCTTTGAAACCTCCCATATACACTAGGAAAACCTAGAGGCCACATGCATGTCCAGGACTGGCCACATGTTCAGAGAAGACTCATGAAGACCCTAAACTTTCACCTCTGGCTGATCTTTCAGTTCTGCACAAGCAAGAAGTGAAGACTAGGACAGAACTGTAAGTAGCTTGGCTGAGCATTATGTACCCCAACACAGAAGCAATTTCTAAAATCTAGGAGAGTCTGTTTTTGTTTGGGCTTTTTGGGGGAGCTGTTGGGGGGAGATGGAGGCATTTAGGAAAACCTCTGCCAAATCACAGCCAATCGCCAAGAGAATGAACAGAGAATTCAGTGGACATACACAATGAAGAACACAGACTTTACAAAAATAGTTTTAAAAGACTCATTAAACAACCACGAGAACAAGCAGCAATAACAATCCCCAGGGAGGGGGAAAAATTGGATCTCCAGCTACAATATTCAAAATATCCAATTTCCAACAAAAACATTTGAGGCATGCAACTAAAGATCAAACCATATCCTAGTCACAAGAGAAAAAGAAATTAATAGAAATTGTCCCAGAAGAAGGCCAGACACTGGATTTACTAGACAAAGACTTTAAATCAACTGCCTTAAATATGCTCACAGGAAAAAAAAAAAAAAAAACCCTGGACAAAGAACTAAAGGGAACCAGAATGTCATCTCACCAATTAGAGAATATTGATGTTAAAAAATGGAAATCACGGAAAGGAAATAAATAGAAATTCTGGAGCTAAATAATAAAATAATTAAAATAGAAAATAGCTAGTTCTTTGAAAAGATCAACAAAACTGTCAGTCTTTTTAGACTGACAAAAAGAAGACCCACATTACTAAAACCAAAAACAAAAGTAGGCACATTACTACTGACCTTGTAACAGGTTACTACTGTTAAGGTTATAATTGTAAGCCAACAAATTAGCCTATTTATACAAAATGGACAAATTCCTAGAAACAAACAAACAATCAAAACTGACCCAAGAAATAGAAAACTGAACAGTCCTCTAACACAGTGGTCCCCCACCTTGTTTTTGCACCAGGGCCTGGTGTTGTGAAAGACAATTTTTCCATGAGGTAGGGGTTTGGGCTGAAACCCGTTCCACCTCAAATCATCAGGCATTAGATTCTCATAAGGAGTGCACAACCTAGATCTCTTGCATGCACAGTTTACAATAGGGTTCCTATAAGAATCTAATGCTGCCACTGATCTGACAGGAGGCAGAGCTCAGGCAGTAATGCTCGCCTGAAGGTCGCTCACCTCTTGCTGTGCAGCCGGTTCCTAATGGGCGGCAGACCATCTGTGGCCTGGCAGTTGGGGATCCCTGCTATAACAAATAAAGAGACTGAATCAAGAATTAAAACCTCCCAACAAAGAAATGCCTAGAACTATATGGCTTTGCTGATGAAGTCTACCAAAAATTTAAAGAACTAACATAAATTCTTCTCAAAATAAAAAAAGAGGGAGTACTTGAATACTCTTCAACAAATAGTGCTAGGACAACTGATATCCACATTTCTTGGGGCCAAAACTAGATACTTCTTACAAAACTAGAAAAAGACATCATGAGGAAACAAACAATACACTAACATCCCTTATGATTACATAAAAATTTTCAACAAAATACTAGCAAACCAAATTCAGCAGCATATTGAAATAATTATGACCATGCCCAAGTGGGACTTATACCAGGAATGCAAGGGTGGTTGTATACTTTAAAATATTTAATATATCACATTAAAAAAATGAAAGGAATAAACACATGATAATCTCAACTGATGCAGAGAAAACACATTTACAAAATCCAGTATGTTTTCATGATAAAAACACTCAACATCACAGAAGGGAACTTCTTTACCATGATAAAGAACATTTATTTAAAAATCCACAACTAATATCATAGATAAGGGTGAAAAACTCAATGCTTTCTTCTTAAGACCAGGAGCGAGATAAAGATGCCACTTTCATCACTTTTTTTTTGAGACGGAGTCTCGCTCTGTCACCCAGGCTGGAGTGCTGTGGCCAGATCTCAGCTCACTGCAAGCTCCGCCTCCCGGGTTCACGCCATTCTCCTGCCTCAGCCTCCAGGGTAGCTGGGACTACAGGCGCCGCCACCTCGCCCGGCTAGTTTTTTGTATTTTTTAGTAGAGACGGGGTTTCACCGTGTTAGCCAGGATGGTCTCGATCTCCTGCCCTCGTGATCCGCCCGTCTCGGCCTCCCAAAGTGCTGGTATTACAGGCTTGAGCCACCGCGCCCGGCCCACTTTCACCACTTTTATTCAACACTGTTCTACAAGTTCTAACCAGATCAACCAGGTAAGAAATAAAAGCCTTAATTGGAAAGTCATAAAACAAACCAAAAAATCATCTCTATTTGCAGATATGATGTTATACATAGAAAATCCTAAAGAATGTTTTGTTTTCTTTGAGATGGCGTGTAACTCTGTCACACAGGCTGGAATGCAGTGGTGCCATCTCAGCTCACTGCAACCCTCCGCCTCCTGGGCTCAAGCGATCAAATCCTCCCACTTCAGCTTCCTGAGTAGCTGGGACCATAGGCATGTGCCACCACAGTCAGCTAGTTTTTTGTATTTTTGGTAGTGGCAGGGATTCACCATGTTGCCCAGGCTGGTCTTGAACTCCTGAGCTTAAGTGATCTGCCCACCTCGGCCACCCAAAGTGCTGGGATTATAGGTGTGAGCTACTATGCTCGGTCAAGAATTAAAAAAAAAAAAAAAACCTATCAGAGTTAATGTACAAATTCAGCAAAGTTGCAGAATATAAGATAAAGCCACAAAATCTGTTGCTTTTCTATATACTAGCAATGAACAATCCAAAAGTAAGAAATTAAGAAAGCAATTGTATTTAGCATCAGAAAGAAAACAACTTAGGAAAAAATTAGCTCTGATAGTTTGATGACTAAGAAGGCCCAGGCCTAAAAATGAACACAAGGAAGATATTTACAAATAATAAAACACATTATTGGTGTGCTGACTGTGTGCATGTGCACACTTGCTATCAGGTATCACTACGTCAAAATGACTTACTCTTACAGAACAAGGAGTTGCTTTAAACTCACTGGTAAAAGGCATTCCTAATAAAGAGGGCAGGATGCAAAGCTGACCAGGATGCAGGAGGACAGACTGGTAGAAATATACATCGATACAGCCTCTCTGCAACTGGCAATCACTAGCAAAATTTTCTTTTTTTTTTTTTTAAGAAACAGGAGAAAACTTTATTACTTATACTACAGAGGTCCTGTGCAATGCTTCCTACACATTAATGTTAAAATGTAGAATATTATTCACTAGATAAAAGGTAAAACCTTAGATTTTATATTTCAAAGAGCTCCCAGATGACATCAATTCTGCTCCTACAGAAAATAGTGGGATACAAGATAGCTTGTAAACTGACTGTAGACAGTGCTAAAAATCATGCCAAGAAATTCATCCTCTACCACTGACGCCAGGTGATTTCAACTGTGCCGTAAAGATCCCTGAAGGAGAAAAGAACTGCTGGCATCCCAACCTCAACATAGCAAGTTTATTTTATCTGTTTTACATGTTGTCTTGATCCAAAGGCTGTTTTTTTTTTTTTTTTTTTTGGTATTTTTTTTTATATACTTTAAGTTCTAGGGTACATGTGCATGACGTTTATATCATGTATAACTCCCCAATGCAATCCCTCCCTCCTCCCCCCTCCCCATGATAGGCCCCAGTGTGATGTTCCCCTTCCCGAGTCCAAGTGATCTCATTGTTCAGTTCCCATCTATGAGTGAGAACATGCGGTGTTTGGTTTTCTCTTCCTGTGACAGTTTGCTAAGAATGATGGTTTCAAGCTGCATCCATGTCCCTACAAAGGACGCAAACTCATCCTTTTTGATGGCTGCATAGTATTCCATGGTGTATATGTGCCACATTTTCTTAATCCAGTCTGTCACAGATGGACATTTGGGTTGATTCCAAGTCTTTGCTATTGTGAATAGTGCCGCAATAAACATACGTGTGCATGTGTCTTTGTAGTAGAGTAATTTTAATCCTTTGGGTATATACCAGTAGTGGGATGGCTGGGTCATATGGTACATCTAGTTCTAGATCCTTGAGGAATCGCCATACTGTTTTCCATAATGGTTGAACTAGTTTACAATCCCACCAACAGTGTAAAAGTGTTCCTATTTCTCCACATCCTCTCCAACACCTGTTTTTTCCTGACTTCTTAATGATTGCCATTCTAACTGGTGTGAGATGGTATCTCATTGTGGTTTTGATTTGCATTTCTCTGATGGCGAGTGATGATGAGCATTTTTTCATGTGTCTGTTGGCTGTATGAATGTCTTCTTTTGAGAAATGTTGTTCTATATCCTTTCCCCACTTTTTGATGGGGTTGTTTGTTTTTTTTCTGTATATTTGTTTGAGTTCTTTGTAGATTCTGGATATTAGCCCTTTGTCAGATGAGTAGGTGCAAAAATTTTTTCCCTTTCTGTAGGTTGCTGTTCACTCTGATGGTAGTTTCTTTTGCTGTGCAAAAGCTCTTTAGTTTAATTAGATCCCATGTGTCAATTTTGGCTTTTGCTGCCTTGCTTTTGGTGTTTTAGACATGAAGTCCTTGCCCATGCCTATGTCCTGAATGGTACTACCTAGATTTTCTTCTAGGGTTTTTATGGTATTAGGTCTAACATTTAAGTCTCTGATCCATCTTGAATTAATTTTCCTATAAGGGGTAAGGAAAGGATCCAGTTTCAGCTTTCTACTTATGGCTAGCCAATTTTCCCAGCACCATTTATTTATTTATTTATTTTTAATTATACTTTAAGTTCTAGGGTACAGTGCATGACGTTTTATCATGTATAACTCCCCAATGCAATCCCTCCCTCCTCCCCACTTCCCATGATAGGCCCCAGTGTGTGATGTTCCCCTTCCCGAGTCCAGTGATCTCATGTTCAGTTCCCACCTATGAGTGAGAACGCGGTGTTTGGTTTTCTCTTCTTGTGATAGTTTGCTAAGAATGATGGTTTCCAGCTGCATCCATGTCCCTACAAAGGATGCAACTCATCCTTTTTTATGGCTGCATAGTATTCCATGGTGTATATGTGCCACATTTTCTAATCCAGTCTGTCACAGATGGACATTTGGGTTGATTCCAAGTCTTTGCTATTGTGAATAGTGCCGCAATAAACATACGTGTGCATGTGTCTTTGTAGTAGAGTAATTATAATCCTTTGGGTATATACCCAGTAGTGGGATGGCTGGGTCATATGGTACATCTAGTTCTAGATCCTTGAGGAATCGCCATACTGTTTTCCATAATGGTTGAACTAGTTTACAATCCCACCAACAGTGTAAAAGTGTTCCTATTTCTCCACATCCTCTCCAACACCTGTTGTTCCTGACTTCTTAATGATTGCCATTCTAACTGGTGTGAGATGGTATCTCATTGTAGTTTTGATTTGCATTTCTCTGATGGCGAGTGATGATGAGCATTTTTTCATGTGTCTGTTGGCTGTATGGATGTCTTCTTTTGAGAAATGTCTGTTCATATCCTTTCCCCACTTTTTGATGGGGTTGTTTGTTTTTTTCTTGTATATTTGTTTGAGTTCTTTGTAGATTCTGGATATTAGCCCTTGTCAGATGAGTAGGTTGCAAAAATTTTTTCCCATTCTGTAGGTTGCCTGTTCACTCTGATGGTAGTTTCTTTAGCTGTGCAAAAGCTCTTTAGTTTAATTAGATCCCATGTGTCAATTTTTGCTTTTGCTGCCGTTGCTTTTGGTGTTTTAGACATGAAGTCCTTGCCCATGCCTATGTCCTGAATGGTACTACCTAGATTTTCTTCTAGGGTTTTTATGGTATTAGGTCTAACATTTAAGTCTCTAATCCATCTTGAATAATTTTCGTATAAGGGGTAAGGAAAGGATCCAGTTTCAGCTTTCTACTTATGGCTAGCCAATTTTCCCAGCACCATTTATTAAATAGGAATCCTTTCCCCATTCTTGTTTCTCTCTCTCAGGTTTGTCAAAGATCAGATGGCTGTAGATGTGTGGTATTATTTCTGAGGACTCTGTTCTGTTCCATTGGTCTATATCTCTGTTGTGGTACCAGTACCATGCTGTTTTGGTTACTGTAGCCTTGTAGTATAGTTTGAAGTCAGGTAGCGTGACGCCTCTAGCTTTGTCCTTTTGACTTAGGATTGTCTTGGCAATGCGGGCTCTTTTTTGGTTCCATATGAACTTTAAAGCAGTTTTTTCCAATTCTGTGAAGAAAGTCATTGGTAGCTTGATGGGGATGGCATTGAATCTATAAATCACCTTGGGCAGTATGGCCATTTTCACGATACTGATTCTTCCTATCCATGAGCATGGTATGTTCTTCCATTTGTTTGTGTCCTCTTTGATTTCACTGAGCAGTGGTTTGTAGTTCTCCTTGAAGAGGTCCTTACATCCCTTGTAAGCTGGATTCCTAGGTATTTTATTCTCTTTGAAGCAATTGTGAATGGAAGTTCATTCCTGACTTGGCTCTCTGCTTGTCTGTTACTGGTGTATAAGAATGCTTGTGATTTTTGCATTAATTTTGTATCCTGAGACTTTGCTGAAGTTGCTTATCAGCTTAAGGAGATTTTGGGCTGAGACGATGGGGTTTTCTAAATATACAATCATGTCATCTGCAAACAGGGACAGTTTGACTTCTTCTTTTCCTAACTGGATACCCTTGATTTCTTTCTCTTGCCTGATTGCCCTAGCCAGAACTTCCAACACTATGTTGAATAGGAGTGCTGAGAGAGGGCATCCCTGTCTTGTGCCAGTTTTCAAAGGGAATTTTTCCAGTTTTTGCCCATTCAGTATGATATTAGCTGTGGGTTTGTCATAAATAGCTCTTATTATTTTGAGGTACGTTCCATTAATACCAAATTTATTGAGCGTTTTTAGCATAAAGGGCTGTTGAATTTTGTCAAAAGCCTTTTCTGCATCTATTGAGATAATTATGTGGTTCTTGTCTTTGGTTCTGTTTATATGCTGGATTACGTTTATTGATTTGCGAATGTTGAACCAGCCTTGCATCCCAGGGATGAAGCCCACTTGATCATGGTGGATAAGCTTTTTGATGTGCTGCTGAATCCGGTTTGCCAGTATTTTATTGAGGATTTTTGCATCGATGTTCATCAGGGATATTGGTCTAAAATTCTCTTTTTTTGTTGTGTCTCTGCCAGGCTTGGTATCAGGATGATGTTGGCCTCATAAAAAGAGTTAGGGAGGATTCCCTCTTTTTCTATGATTGAAATAGTTTCAGAAGGAATGGTACCAGCTCCTCCTTGTACCTCTGGTAGAATTCAGCTGTGAATCCATCTGGTCCTGGACTTTTTTTGTGGGTAGGCTATTAATTGTTGCCTCAATTTCAGAGCCTGCTATTGGTCTATTCAGGGATTCAACTTCTTCCTGGTTTAGTCTTGGAAGAGTGTAAGTGTCCAGGAAATTATCCATTTCTTCTAGATTTTCTAGTTGATTTGCGTAGA
Source organism: Trachypithecus francoisi (assembly GCF_009764315.1). Lineage (NCBI taxonomy): Eukaryota > Metazoa > Chordata > Mammalia > Primates > Cercopithecidae > Trachypithecus > Trachypithecus francoisi. The sequence continues at coordinate 164,634,288 of NW_022681453.1, forward strand.
GGCATTTATAGTATTCTCTGATGGTTTTTGTATTTCTGTGGGGTCGGTGGTGATATCCCCTTATCATTTTTTATTGCGTCTATTTGATTCTTCTCTCTTTTCTTCTTTATTAGTCTAGCTAGCGGTCTGTCAATTTTGTTGATCTTTTCAAAAAACCAACTCCTGGATTCATTGATTTTTTGGAGGGTTTTTTGTGTCTCTATCTCCTTCAGTTCTGCTCTGATCTTAGTTATTTCTTGCCTTCTGCTAGCTTTTGAATGTGTTTGCTCTTGCCTCTCTAGTTCTTTTAATTGTGATGTTAGAGTGTCAATTTTAGATCTCTCCTGCTTTCTCTTGTGGGCATTTAGTGCTATCAATTTCCCTCTACACACTGCTTTAAATGTGTCCCAGAGATTCTGGTATGTTGTATCTTTGTTCTCATTGGTTTCAAAGAACATCTTTATTTCTGCTTTCATTTCGTTATGTACCCAGTAGTCATTCAGGAGCAGGTTGTTCAGTTTCCATGTAGTTGAGCGGTTTTGATTGAGTTTCTTAGTCCTGAGTTCTAGTTTGATTGCACTGTGGTCTGAGAGACAGTTTGTTATAATTTCTGTTCTTGTACATTTGCTGAGGAGTGCTTTACTTCCAATTATGTGGTCAATTTTGGAATAAGTGCGATGTGGGCTGAGAAGAATGTATATTCTGTTGATTTGGGGTGGAGAGTTCTATAGATGTCTATTAGGTCCGCTTGGTGCAGAGATGAGTTCAATTCCTGGATATCCTTGTTAACTTTCTGTCTCGTTGATCTGTCTAATGTTGACAGTGGAGTGTTGAAGTCTCCCATTATTATTGTATGGGAGTCTAAGTCTCTTTGTAGGTCTCTAAGGACTTGCTTTATGAATCTGGGTGCTCCTGTATTGGGTGCATATATATTTAGGAGAGTTAGCTCTTCCTGTTGAATTGATCCCTTTACCATTATGTAATGGCCTTCTTTGTCTCTTTTGATCTTTGATGGTTTAAAGTCTGTTTTATCAGAGACTAGGATTGCAACCCCTGCTTTTTTTTGTTCTCCATTTGCTTGGTAGATCTTCCTCCATCCCTTTATTTTGAGCCTATGTATGTCTCTGCATGTGAGATGGGTCTCCTGAATACAGCAGACTGATGGGTCTTGACTCTTGATCCAGTTTGCCAGTCTGTGTCTTTTAATTGGAGCATTTAGTCCATTGACATTTAAGGTTAATATTGTTATGTGTGAACTTGATCCTGTCATTATGATATTAACTGGTTATTTTGCTCGTTAGTTGATGCAGTTTCTTCCTAGCCTCGATGGTCTTTACATTTTGGCATGTTTTTGCAATGGCTGGTACCGTTGTTCTTTCCATGTTTAGGGCTTCCTTCAGGGTCTCTTGTAAGGCAGGCCTGGTGGTGACAAAATCTCTAAGCATTTGCTTATCTGTAAAGGATTTTATTTCTCCTTCACTGATGAAGCTTAGTTTGGCTGGATATGAAATTCTGGGTTGAAAATTCTTTTCTTTAAGAACGTTGAATATTGGCCCCCACTCTCTTCTGGCTTGTAGAGTTTCTGCTGCGAGAGGTCTGCTGTTATTCTGATGGGCTTCCCTTTGTGGGTAACCACCTTTCTCTCTGGCTGCCCTTAAGATTTTTTCCTTCATTTCAACTTTGGTGAATCTGGCAATTATGTGTCTTGGAGTTGCTCTTCTGGAGGAGTATCTTTGTGGCGTTCTCTGTATTTCCTGAATTTGAATGTTGGCCTGCCCTACTAGGTTGGGGAAGTTCTCCTGGATGATATCCTGAAGAGTGTTTTCCAACTTGGTTCCATTTTCCCCCTCACTTTCAGGCACCCCATTAGACGTAGATTTGGTCTTTTTACATAATCCCATCTTCTTGCAGGCTTTGTTTTTTTTCATTTCTTTTTTCTTTTTTTTTTTTGGTTTCTCTTCTCGCTTCATTTCATTCATTTGATCCTCAATCGCTGATACTCTTTCCTCCAGTTGATCGAGTCGGTTACCGAAGCTTGTGCATTTGTCACGTATTTCTCGTGTCATGGTTTTCATCTCTGTCATTTCGTTTATGATCTTCTCTGCATTAATTAATCTAGCTGTCAATTCTTCCACTTTTTTTTCAAGATTTTTAGTTTCTTTGCACTGGGTACGTAATTCCTCCTTTAGCTCTGAGAGGTTTGATGGACTGAAGCCTTCTTCTCTCATCTCGTCAACGTCATTCTCTGACCAGCTTTGATCCGTTGCTGGCGATGGGCTGCGCTCCTTTGCAGGGGGAGATGCGCTCTTATTTTTTGAATTTCCAGCTTTTCTGCCCGCTTCTTCCCCATCTTTGTGGTTTTATCTGTCTCTGGACTTTGATGATGGTGACGTACTGATGGGGTTTTGGTATAGGTGTCCTTCCTGTTTGATAGTTTTCCGTCTGACAGTCAGAAGGACTGTCTGTTGGTCTGTTAGAGATTGCTTGAGGTCCACTCCAGACCCTGTTTGCCTGGTATCAGCAGCAGAGGTTGCCGAAGATAGAATATTGCTGAACAGCGAGTGTACCTGTCTGATTCTTTCTTTGGAAGTTTCCTCTCAGGGGTGACGCCACCCTGTGAGGTGTGGGGTATCAGACTGCCCCTAGTGGGGGATGTCTCCCAGCTAGGCTACTCAGGGGTCAGGGACCCACCTGAGCAGGCAGTCTGTCCGTTCTCAGATCTCAACCTCCGCGTTAGGAGATCCACGGCTCTCCCCAAAGCTGTCAGACAGAGTCGTTCGGGTCTGCAGCGGCCCCGCTCTTTCCCCTAATGGACTGCAGCTATGCGCTGTCCGCAGCGGTAGAGTCTACAGAGACAGGCAGGCTTCCTTGAGCTGCTGTGAGCTCCACCCAGTTCGAGCTTCCCAGCGGCTTTGTTTACCTACTTAAGCCTCAGCAATGGCGGGCGCCCCTCCCCCAGCCTCGCTGCTGCCTTGCGGATAGATCGCCGCAGACGGCTGTGTTAGCAGTGAGGGAGGCTCCGTGGGCGTGGGACCCTCCCGGCCAGGTGGGATATATTCTCTGGTGTGCCTGTTTCCTTAAAGCGCAGTATTGGGGTGGGAGTTACCCGATTTTCCAGGTGTTGTGTGTCTCAGTTCCCCTGGCTAGGAAAAGGGATTTCCTTCCCCCTTGCGCTTCCAGGTGAGGCGATGCCTCGCCCTGCTTCAGCTCACGCTTCAGGCTGCAGCAGCTGACCCGCACCGATTGTCCGGCACTCCTAGAGAGATGACCCCAGTACCTCAGTTGAAAATGCAGAAATCACCGGTCTTCTGTGTCGCTCGCGCTGGGAGTTGGAGACTGGAGCTGTTCCTATTCGGCCATCTTGCTCCGCCCCCCACTCCAGCACCATTTATTAAATAGGGAATCCTCTCCCCATTTCTTGTTTCTCTCAGGTTTGTCAAAGATCAGATGGCTGTAGATGTGTGGTATTATTTCTGAGGACTCTGTTCTGTTCCATTGGTCTATATCTCTGTTTTGGTACCAGTACCATGCTGTTTTGGTTACTGTAGCCTTGTAGTATAGTTTGAAGTCAGGTAGCGTGACGCCTCCAGCTTTGTCCTTTTGACTTAGGATTGTCTTGGCAATGTGGCTCTTTTTTGGTTCCATATGAACTTTAAAGCAGTTTTTTCCAATTCTGTGAAGAAAGTCATTGGTAGCTTAATGGGGATGGCATTGAATCTATAAATCACCTTGGGGAGTATGGCCATTTTCACGATATTGATTCTTCCTATCCATGAGCATGGTATGTTCTTCCATTTGTTTGTGTCCTCTTTGATTTCACTGAGCAGTGGTTTGTAGTTCTCCTTGAAGAGGTCCTTTACATCCTTGTAAGCTGGATTCCTAGGTATTTTATTCTCTTTGAAGCAATTGTGAATGGAAGTTCATTCCTGATTTGGCTCTCTGCTTGTCTGTTACTGGTGTATACGAATGCTTGTGATTTTTGCACATTAATTTTGTATCCTGAGACTTTGCTGAAGTTGCTTATCAGCTTAAGGAGATTTTGGGCTGAGACAATGGGGTTTTCTAAATATACAATCATGTCATCTGCAAACAGGGACAATTTGACTTCTTCTTTTCCTAACTGGATACCCTTGATTTCTTTCTCTTGCCTGATTGCCCTAGCCAGAACTTCCAACACTATGTTGAATAGGAGTGCTGAGAGAGGGCATCCCTGTTGTGCCAGTTTTCAAAGGGAATTTTTCCAGTTTTTGTCCATTCAGTATGATATTAGCTGTGGTTTGTCATAAATAGCTCTTATTATTTTGAGGTACGTTCCATCATACCAAATTTATTGAGCGTTTTTAGCATAAAGGGCTGTTGAATTTTGTCAAAAGCCTTTTCTGCATCTATTGAGATAATCATGTGGTTCTTGTCTTTGGTTCTGTTTATATGCTGGATTACGTTTATTGATTTGCGAATGTTGAACCAGCCTTGCATCCCAGGGATGAAGCCCACTTGATCATGGTGGATAAGCTTTTTGATGTGTGCTGCTGAATCCGGTTTGCCAGTATTTTATTGAGGATTTTTGCATCGATGTTCATCAGGGATATTGGTCTAAAATTCTCTTTTTTTGTTGTGTCTCTGCCAGGCTTGGTATCAGGATGATGTTGGCCTCATAAAATGAGTTAGGGAGGATTCCCTCTTTTTCTATTGATTGAAATAGTTTCAGAAGGAATGGTACCAGCTCCTCCTTGTACCTCTGGTAGAATTCAGCTGTGAATCCATCTGGTCCTGGACTTTTTTTGGTGGGTAGGCTATTAATTGTTGCCTCAATTTCAGAGCCTGCTATTGGTCTATTCAGGGATTCAACTTCTTCCTGGTTTAGTCTTGGAAGAGTGTAAGTGTCCAGGAAATTATCCATTTCTTCTAGGTTTTCTAGTTGATTTGCGTAGAGGCATTTATAGTATTCTCTGATGGTTGTTTGTATTTCTGTGGGGTCAGTGGTGATATCCCCTTTATCATTTTTTATTGCGTCTATTTGATTCCTCTCTCTTTTCTTCTTTATTAGTCTAGCTAGCGGTCTGTCAATTTTGTTGATCTTTTCAAAAAACAACAACTCCTGGATTCATTGATTTTTTGGAGGGTTTTTTGTGTCTCTATCTCCTTCAGTTCTGCTCTGATCTTAGTTATTTCTTGCCTTCTGCTAGCTTTTGAATGTGTTTGCTCTTGCCTCTCTAGTTCTTTTAATTGTGATGTTAGAGTGTCAATTTTAGATCTCTCCTGCTTTCTCTTGTGGGCATTTAGTGCTATCAATTTCCCTCACACTGCTTTAATGTGTCCCAGAGATTCTGGTATGTTGTATCTTTGTTCTCATTGGTTTCAAAGAACATCTTTATTTCTGCTTTCATTTCGTTATGTACCCAGTAGTCATTCAGGAGCAGGTTGTTCAGTTTCCATGTAGTTGAGCGGTTTTGATTGAGTTTCTTAGTCCTGAGTTCTAGTTTGATTGCACTGTGGTCTGAGAGACAGTTTGTTATAATTTCTGTTCTTGTACATTTGCTGAGGAGTGCTTTACTTCCAATTATGTGGTCAATTTTGGAATAAGTGCGATGTGGTGCTGAGAAGAATGTATATTCTGTTGATTTGGGGTGGAGAGTTCTATAGATGTCTATTAGGTCCGCTTGGTGCAGAGATGAGTTCAATTCTTGGATATCCTTGTTAACTTTCTGTCTCGTTGATCTGTCTAATTTGACAGTGGAGTGTTGAAGTCTCCCATTATTATTGTATGGGAGTCTAAGTCTCTTTGTAGGTCTCTAAGGACTTGTTTTATGAATCTGGGTGCTCCTGTATTGGGTGCATATATATTTAGGAGAGTTAGCTCTTCCTGTTGAATTGATCCCTTACCATTATGTAATGGCCTTCTTTGTCTCTTTTGATCTTTGATGGTTTAAAGTCTGTTTTATCAGAGACTAGGATTGCAACCCCTGCTTTTTTTTGTTCTCCATTTGCTTGGTAGATCTTCCTCCATCCCTTTATTTTGAGCCTATGTATGTCTCTGCATGTGAGATGGGTCTCCTGAATACAGCAGACTGATGGGTGTTGACTCTTGATCCAGTTTGCCAGTCTGTATCTTTTAATTGGAGCATTTAGTCCATTGACATTTAAGGTTAATATTGTTATGTGTGAACTTGATCCTGTCATTATGATATTAACTGGTTATTTTGCTCGTTAGTTGATGCAGTTTCTTCCTAGCCTCGATGGTCTTTACATTTTGGCATGTTTTTGCAATGGCTGGTACCGGTTGTTCCTTTCCATGTTTAGGGCTTCCTTCAGGGTCTCTTGTAAGGCAGGCCTGGTGGTGACAAAATCTCTAAGCATTTGCTTATCTGTAAAGGATTTTATTTCTCCTTCACTGATGAACTTAGTTTGGCTGGATATGAAATTCTCGTTTGAAAATTCTTTTCTTTAAGAACGTTGAATATTGGCCCCCACTCTCTTCTGGCTTGTAGAGTTCTGCCGAGAGGTCCTGTTTAGTCTGATGGGCTTCCCTTTGTGGGTAACCCGACCTTTCTCTCTGGCTGCCCTTAAGATTTTTTCCTTCATTTCAACTTTGGTGAATCTGGCAATTATGTGTCTTGGAGTTGCTCTTCTGGAGGAGTATCTTTGTGGCGTTCTCTGTATTTCCTGAATTTGAATGTTGGCCTGCCCTACTAGGTTGGGGAAGTTCTCCTGGATGATATCCTGAAGAGTGTTTTCCAACTTGGTTCCATTTACCCCCTCACTTTCAGGCACCCCAATCAGACGTAGATTTGGTCTTTTTACATAATCCCATACTTCTTGCAGGCTTTGTTCATTTCTTTTTTTTCTTTTTTCTTTTGGTTTCTCTTCTCGCTTCATTTCATTCATTTGATCCTCAATCGCTGATACTCTTTCTTCCAGTTGATCGAGTTGGTTACTGAAGCTTGTGCATTTGTCACGTATTTCTCGTGTCATGGTTTTCATCTCTGTCATTTCGTTTATGATCTTCTCTGCATTAATTAGTCTAGCTGTCAATTCTTCCACTTTTTTTTCAAGATTTTTAGTTTCTTTGCGCTGGGTACGTAATTCCTCCTTTAGCTCTGAGAGGTTTGATGGACTGAAGCCTTCTTCTCTCATCTCGTCAAAGTCATTCTCTGACCAGCTTTGATCCGTTGCTGGCGATGGGCTGCGCTCCTTTGCAGGGGTAATGCGCTCTTATTTTTTGAATTTCCAGCTTTTCTGCCCGCTTCTTCCCCAGCTTTGTGGTTTTATATCTGTCTCTGGACTTTGATGATGGTGACGTACGGATGGGGTTTTGGTATAGGTGTCCTTCCTGTTTGATAGTTTTCCGTCTGACAGTCAGAAGGACTGTCTGTTGGTCTGTTGGAGATTGCTTGAGGTCCACTCCAGACCCTGTTTGCCTGGGTATCAGCAGCAGAGGTTGCCGAAGATAGAATACTGCTGAACAGCGAGTGTACCTGTCTGATTCTTTCTTTGGAAGTTTCCTCTCAGGGGTGACGCCACCCTGTGAGGTGTGGGGTATCAGACTGCCCCTAGTGGGGGATGTCTCCCAGTTAGGCTACTCAGGGGTCAGGAACCCACCTGAGCAGGCAGTCTGTCCCTTCTCAGATCTCAACCTCCGCGTTAGGAGATCCACGCCTCTCCCCAAAGCTGTCAGACAGAGTCGTTCGCGTCTGCACTGGCCCCTGCTCTTTCCCCTAATGGACTGCAGCTGTGCGCTGTCCCCAGAGGTAGAGTCTACAGAGACAGGCAGGCTTCCTTGAGCTGCTGTGAGCTCCACCCAGTTCGAGCTTCCCAGCGGCTTTGTTTACCTACTTAAGCCTCAGCAATGGCGGGCGCCCCTCCCCCAGCCTCCCTGCTGCCTTGTGGATAGATCGCCGCAGACGGCTGTGTTAGCAGTGAGGAAGGCTCCGTGGGCGTCGGACCCTCCCGGCCAGGTGTGGGATATATTCTCCTGGTGTGCCTGTTTCCTTAAGCGCAGTATTGGGGTGGGAGTCACCCGATTTTCCAGGTGTTGTGTGTCTCAGTTCCCCTGGCTAGGAAAAGGGATTCCCTTCCCCCTTGCGCTTCCAGGTGAGGCGATGCCTCGCCCTGCTTCAGCTCACGCTGGTCAGGCTGCAGCAGCTGACCAGCACCGATTGTCCGGCACTCCCTAGAGAGATGACCCCAGTACCTCAGTTGAAAATGCAGAAATCACCGGTCTTCTGTGTCGCTCGCGCTGGGAGTTGGAGACTGGAGCTGTTCCTATTCGGCCATCTTGCTCCGCCCCCCCGCAAAATTTTCAATGCACATCCCACTGAAAAAGATCTCCAAGATATATTGGAGGTGAGTAGTAGTACAAAACAATCAAATAAGCCAACTTGTCTGTTAAAAGGGGGAGAAAAATCAAGAACAGATTTGATATGCTTGGTTTATCTGTTGTAAAATTTGCATTACCAATACTCTCTGCATCACAGGGCAGAAATCTTAAACTGCATTTCCCAGAATCTCTTTTTATTGACTGATTTAAGGATAGTGTCTGCCAATGAGGGGCATACATGCAAGATTAAATGAAGAGAAAGAAAAGCAAATTTTGTCTGATGGCAACTGGCTTACATGAGAAGACGATAGGCATGAGGTTGGAAGCAGCTGTTGTATTAAGAAACATCTGCCTTTTCTCGACTCAATGCTGTACAATGCTAATTTTTCTAATTAAATCCATAATCTCAATGGAATATCAATTATGCTCAACAGTTTTCATCGCACTTCAAAATGTTTTAAAAATGTATATGGAAGACCAAAGGGTAAAGAGCCAATCTGGGGGGGTAGGGGCGGGGGTGAGAAAGGTTGAACTACACATCATATACAAGAATAAAATTCTAGGTCATTCAGAAAAGTAAATGGAAAAAAAATTGCCAATTTTTTGAACAGAATATTTTTTAAGACCTTGTTTCTTACACAACACAAAAAAGGGTGAAAAACCCAAAAAAGATTGATAAGAATGATTACACTACAATTTAAAAGTTCTAAATGAGTGACCCCTAAAACAAAGTAAAGACTAGCCACAGATTGACAGGTATAACAAAACCAATAAAAGATTCATAGCCTACATACAGAAAATGTAGATATATACTTATCAGTACAAAGAAAAAATAAGCAATTCACAAAAAACATTTAACTTGTCAAAAATACATAGAAATATACTTAATTACTAATCTGGGAAATGCAAATTAAAACAAAGTATCACTCATGTACATCAGAATGCCAAAAGTCAAACTAAAATAATTATCGGCGAGTTTGAGAGCAAAGAATGACTCTTACTCAATTGCTGGTGGCAATATAATCAGTACAGCCCCTTTGAAGAAAATAATAATTACATAATAAAGGTGAACATGTTTATATCCTATGACCCAGCAATTCTACCTCCACATATCAGTCTCAGAGAAACTGTACAAAAAAAGACACACATTGTACTAGAATTTCTACAACATTATTTGTAATAGCTAAAACTAGAAGATACCTAACGACAGAATGTTAACAGATAAACAGCAGTTTATTTGTAACAGATATACAGCAACTATTATTTTTATTTGTATAGATTTATCAGGTGCAAGTGCAATTTTGTTACACGCACAGACTGTGTAGTAGTCAAATCAGGGCTTTTGGGGTATCCCCCGAGATACAGATATATAGCAATTACAACAAATGTATCATCATGGATAAATTTTAAAAGCAGTGATAAAAAGATACATAAAGCATACCGTTAATTTAAAATCTTAGAAAAAATAAATATAACAGTAATATTATACTGTTTATGGATATGTAAATACAGTATAAGTGAAAACAACCTAGACGATAAAAGCTAACTTTCAAGGTGGTTACCTTGGAAAAAGGGGGGCAGAGCTCTAGTTATATATGTAAACATTTCATTCTTTAAGAGACACAAAGCAAATATGGTAAAGTATTGACAGCTGCTTATTCCTAGCGATAGGTAGTTAGGTTTATATTTTATTTTATCCTGTGTGTCTCAACATTTCAATTTAATTAAAACCATTTTTCAAGAAAGATCACTCTGATGGGTCTGAGTGTAGAAGATGAACTGAAATGGGGGCAAAATTGGAGAAGGGTAGACTGGTCAGAGAACTACTGCATTGTCCAGTAAGAAATGACAGCCGCATGAACTAAAGCCACGAAAGTACAAGGGAGGGATCAATATTACATATATATATGAATTAGGACTACCGAGTGTTTCATACAGTTATGTAAGCATGGTACGCCTGTGGGTCATTTTCCTTTCTTTAAAATCTCCTATATTAGACATTTCTCAAAAGACGACACATAGCCAAGTATATATTTTTTTAAAAGTTCACTCTCTCATCACCAGGGAAAGGCAAATTAAAACCATGAGATATCACCTCACAACTGTTAGAATAGCTCCTATCAAAAAGATGAAAGGTAAGTGCTGGCAAGGATGTGGAGAAAAGAGAACCCCTGCCCATTGTTCGGGAGGAATGTAAATTAGTACAGCCATTATGGAAAATAGTATGAAGGTTCCTCAAAAAATCAAAAATAAAATTGCCATATGATCCAGTAATCCCACTACAGGGTACATAACCAAAAGAAATGAAAGCAGTATGTCAAAGAGGTATCTGCACTCACACATTCATTACAGCAGTATTCAAAATAGCCAAAACATAGAATCAAGCTAAGTGTCTATCAATAAATGAAGAAAAAGTGGTATATGTACACACTGGGATACTACTCAGTCTTAAAGGAGCAGGAAATCCTGTCACTGCAACAACATAGGTGAACCTAGAGTTATGTTGGCGAAATAAGCCAGGCACAAAAGTCGAAGATCACATGATCTCACTTATTTGTGGACTCTAAAAAAGTCAAAAGCGTAGAAGCAGAGAGGAGAATGGTGGTTACTAGGGGCTGGGAAATAGTAAGTAAGGCAGGCTAAATGATTAAAAGTCTATTTCTAGTATATCATCTTTTTAAAATGACTTCATACTTTATACAGCTGTAATACCAGTTATAGACTTCTCTTATATAAATACTTTAAACAATAAAAACTCCAAAGTTAAATGCTAACAATTACCTTTAAAAGCAAATGAAAACACAAAAGGCATGCATGGTGTCAAGGACAAGAAAGTTGCATCTATGATTCTGAGAAAAGAAAAGAAACAAAAGACAGAATTCTGTTATAAATCCGGAAGTCGTGAGATAAATATTCATTACAATGTAGACCATCTTTATCACTTTGTAATTAAAAACCCCACAGCTTTCCAGAGAGTAACATGAAAAAGTTTCAAGATACATTTTCCATAGTAAATCTTCGGATAAACAAATTTTAAAGTTAAAACCATTTAATAGCACCTCTTATTTCTCCATGAATTAAAATAGGCAAGAAAAAAAGTATCTAAATTGGAAAAGAAGTAAAACTATTTGTTTGCAGACAGCATGATCATCTATGTAGAAAATCCTAAAGATTCCACAAAAAGGCTGGGCACGGTGGCTCACTCTTGTAATCCCAGCATTTTGGGAGGCAGAGGCAGGAGGGTTCTCGAGGCCAGGAGTTGAAGACTAGCTGGGCAATGTAGGCAGACTTTGTCTCTACAAAAAAAATTTAAAATTAGCTGGGCCTGGTGGTACATGCCTGTAGTCCCAGCTACTGGGAAGGCTGAAGTGTAATCACCTGAGCCTGGGAGGTCACGGCTGCAGTGAGCCATGATCATGCCACTGCACTCCAACCTGGGTGACACAGAGAGAGAGACCCTGCATCAGAATTAATAAACAAATTCAGCCAAGCTACAGGATACAAAAATAAACACAGAAAAATCAGCTGCATTTCCATACACTTAATTTCCAACAGAAAATTAAACAAGTCCATTTACAATACTATTGAAAATAAAATATGTGGGAATAAACTTAACCATAGAGGCAAAAGATTTGTACATGAAAACTACAAAATGTTGCTTAAAGAAAGACACAAATAAATGGAAATATATCCCATGTTCATGGATTGGAACACCTAATATTGTTAAGAGGTCAATACTGTCCCAAGCCATCTACAGATTCAATACAATTCCTATCACAATCCCAATGATGCTTTTTACAGAAATAGAAAAATCTAACATAAAATTAATATGAAATTTCAAAGGACTCGGAATAGCCACAATTCTGAAAAAGAAGAACAAACTTGGAGGTCTCATACTTCCAGATTTCAAAACTTATTACAAAGCTAAGACAATCAAATGAGCGAAACTGGCATCAAGATGGACATGGGACCAATGGCATGAAAGAGAGAGTCCAGAAATAATCCCTTACATACATTAGACAAGAGTACCAGGACAATTCAATGGGGGCAAAAGACAGTCTTTTCAACAAATGATGTTAGGGAAACTAGATATCCCCACACGCAAAACAATGAATTTGATCCCTTACTTTACACCATATACAAAAATTAACTCAAAATGCATCAAAGTAAGGGCTAAAATTAATGGACCTCAAAGTAAGAGCTAAAACTATAAAACTCTTAGAAGAAAACACAGGGAAAAGCTTCATGACATTAGATTTGGCAGTGATTCCTTGGGTATGGCACCAGAACCACAGACAACAAAAGAAAAAAGATAAACTGGACTTTGTCAAATGTTATAACTTTTATGCATAGAAGGATATCATCAATAGAGTGAAAAGGCAATGCAGAGAATAGGAGAAAATATTAGGAAATTATAGATCTGATAAGGCATCAATATCCAGAATATATAAACAAATCCTACAATTAAACAAGAAAGTTTTAAATGCACAAGGGACTTGAATAGATATTTATCTAAAGGTATACAAATGGCCAATCAACAACATGAAAAGATGTTCAACATCACAAATCATTAGGGATATGCAAACCAAAGTCATGAGATACCACTTCACACACGAGAATGGTTACTATAAAAAAAAAAAAAATTTAAAGCGCCCACAATATAACAGATGTTGGCAAGGATATAGAGTGATTGGAACACCTGTACATTTCTGGTAGGAATGTGAAATGGTACAATCATTATTGCATACATTACAGTATAGTGATTCCTCAAAAAATTAAACAGAATTACTGTATGATCCAGCAACTCCACTCCGGGTATATACCCCAAAGAACTGAAATCAGAGACTTAAATAGATATTTGTACACTCATGTTCACAGAATTATTCATCATAGCCAAAAAGATACTTGGAAAGCAACCCAAGTGTCCATCACTGAATGAATGGATAAACAAAATGTGGTTTATACATATAGTGCAGTATCATTCAGCCTTAAAAAGGAAAGAACTCTTATATATGCTGTAATACAACAAGGATGGGCCTCGAAGACATTTTGCTCAGTGAAATGAGCCACTTATAAAAGATCAAATATTGTATGACTCCACTCATATGAGGTTGAATGGTGGTTGCCAGGGGTTGGGAAAGGAGACAGGGAAAGTTATTGTTTAATGGGTATGGATTTTCATTTGGAGAAGACAAAGTTCTGGAGATGGTTAGTGATAATGTTTGCACAACAATGTGAATGTGCTTAATGCCACTAAACTATATACTTAAGATAGTTAAAAAAGGCCAGGCATGGTGGTTCACGCCTGTAATCCCAATACTTCGGAAGGCTGAGGTGGGCGGATCACTTGAGGTCAGGAGTTTGAGACTAGCCTGGCCAACATGGTGAAACCCCATTTCTATTAAAAATACAAAAATTAGCCAGGTATGGTGGTGTGCACCTGTAATCCCAGCTACTCAGGAGGTTGAATCAAGAGAATCACTGGAACCTGGGAGGCGAAGATTGCAGTGAGACGGGATCACTCCACTGCACTCCAGCCTGGCCAACAGAGCCAAAGCTCCATCTCAAAAAAAAAGATGGTTAAAATAACTTTAATGTTATATATGTTTTGCCACAATAAAAAAAACTAATAGCAAAATATTTTCCTATTACATAAATGAATAATTCAGAGTTTAGAATATTTTTAATTTTAGACTGAGAATTTTTTTGGTCACTGAAGCAAAATAGTACTCTGATGGATTATTATACGCACACACAAAAACATTTATGAAGACCTATGCCCCTAAAAATGAAATGTCACTGTTTGGATAGAATAGGAATGTAGGTAGAAATCATTTGATCTCAAAGAAAGTAGAAGGTAAAAGAAAAAAAAAACCATGAAACTTAAACTGATACATGTATCTACTTAAATGTTTCAAAAAGTATATAGGTGATTTGAAAAAAATCTCCAAGGCAAGCTTTTAAAGACAGAACTTCCTCATATTTAACTAGTGAAAAACATTCAAATATACAAATATCAATGCTAAGCATTATTTGCACTAGTGCTTGAAAAAAAACAACAAATTATGTTATTTTTCTAACATTTTAGTTCTTAACACTCACTATGAAGTGACTATAAGCTATAAGCCTTTCCTGGATTAAAGTACTGCATATAAAAAATTCTATCTACAACATCAGCTTAACAAAAATATTAGTATCTGAGGGGGGATCATTGCCTTCACATTTTTAACATAATATCTGACAGATTTTCCTGATTTCCTCTGTATCCTCCAAAGGTTTGCACCACACTGCACTTGTTCACTGACTTCACAGATGCTTCTTGAAACCTTACCAAAGCACAAACCAAATTTACCCTTTATAAATGTGTAATCAAAGCCAAGACTCTAAATCAAGGTAACTCTGCTTAATTTTATATAGATAAGAAAACATCTGCAGAAAGTCTCTTTAAATAACTTTCAGGATCACTTCCATAGAACCTACTAACAATTCATTCAAGCCCACAGTTTATCTTCATGGTTTAGAGAAACAGAAAACATATTTAGAATAAAGCTGTAGTGCATTGACTACTAAAATACTCCTATCATATCATATCATCTTTTTATGGGTATGCAATCTCTTACGTGTAAGGTGTTTGTTAACTGCATGTTTCTCTCTCTTTTTTTTTTTTGAGACAGAGTCTCACTCTGTGTCACCCACGCTGCAGTACAGTGGTGCTATCTCAGCTCACTGTGACCTCCACCTCCTGGACTCAAGGGATTATCCTGCCTCAACCTCCCAAGTAGCTGGGATTACAGAGGCTCACCACAACTGGCTAATTTTTGTATTTTCAGTAGAGATGGGGGTTTCACCAAGCTGGTCAGGCTGGTCTTGAACTCCTGACCTCAAGTGATCTGCCCACCTCCCAAAGTGCTGGGATGACAGGCATGAGCCACCGCGTCCAGTCCTAACTTCATGTTTCTCTGAGACTTTCGTAAGGTAATAATTTTCCCAAAATCATTCGCCTATTTTGACCTCTAGAAAATAACTTATTTACCATTCCCTGCAATTCTTTATCAGGCTTCAGATCTAATTCTCCATTCATCAGATCTATAAGTGATGCTTTTTTAGCCATATTAAGTCAAAATTTAACCATATTAAATTCTGCCATATATTTTATACATTAAAAGTAGGTGCATGTCTGAAATAGAAAGCCAGAACTTTCCAACAAAGCCCAATGAATTTAAATCTCCTACCCTGTAGTAACCATACCCAGCAAGAGAGACAAATTTAGGTTCAACAACATCTGCGGGACCAATATTAGAAGGCTGTTTTCAAAATTTTTGGTCTTAAGATCTCTTCACATTTTTAATTTATTGAAGAGCCCAAAAAGTTTTGCTTATGAGGATTATTTCTACTGATGTCTACTGTATTCAAAATTAAAACTAGCAAATTGCTTAAATGTATTTAGTTTTAATTTACTTACTAATATATCCACTACATGTCAATATAAATAACTTTATTAAAATAATTATTTTTTTAAAAAATTAAGTAGCACTGTTCATGTCTGGCTTAACAGAAAATAGGTGGATTCTCACAGTTGCTTCTGCATTAAATTTGCTGCAATAAGTTACCATAGTTCAAGTATATGAAGAAAATCTATACTCATGGTAGCATCTTTTTAGATACTTGTGGATAATCTTTGATATTACATCAAAGCTTGACAAGTGATATCTTTTAGAAGTTAACTATAATGTTAATTATGAAGCCATATCAATGAGCTTTTAATACTTTTTTCACATTAAAATCCATTGGTCTAACCACACTTTGAAAGGATCTTTTTACAAAACCATGTGTGATTCTACAACATCATGTATCAGTCATTTGGAAAATGCTGGTTCACTGTTGTATGAAGGTCTTCAATTACTGACACATTTCATGATATACAATATCAAAAGTCATATTTATTAATGTTACTACCAATGCCACCAGAAAACATCTTTAAGTTCCGTAAAGCTAGCAAGCTCAAGGTGGCCAGTACAGATTTACTCAAACTATAATTTTTGCTTGGAAGCTCAAATTTCACCATCTGTAACAAATATTGACAGTGGCTTTCCTTGAAGTGACAAGTTCACTTTGTTTCTTTTCAAGGAATATTTTCAATAAAAGGTTTGCTTTGCAAAGAGCCAAATCTGAATAACCATAATGTTAGTTGTTTTTTCAATTAAAAGGTATTCTATTAAAAAAAAAAGTCTAGTCCAGCTAGCAACTCAATCACATAAGCATTTTTCCTGTGCAGCATATACTCATTTTATCATACAGATACCCCAGGGTGAAGCGTAATATAAGTAATCTATACTTAAAAACAGTCTTAGGGGGAAATAGGCTTTTCCCTTCCCTTAACTGTAAGCAAGGCAGTGAAAAACACAGTCTGGTGCCACTAACTTGATTCCTAATACATCAGTAGTAAGTACTATTACTTTTGTACCATTAGCGCAAATGTCGAAGTAAAAAAGGCATATAACATTTTATTATTATGATAACAGTTTTGACTTTAGGGACCCCCAGGGGTTCATGCATCACACTTTGAAAAGTCTCTTAGACTGGGGTCCCTAACCCCTGGGTTGAGGACTACTAGCCATTCATGGTCTGTCAAAAACTGGGCTGGACAGCACGAGGTGAGCAGCAAGCAAGCAAGCATTACCCCCTGAACTCTGACTACTGTCAGAGCAGTGCAACATTAGATTCTCATAGGACTGCCAATCTTATTTTGAATTGCACATCTGAGGGATCTAGGTTGTGTGCTTTTTACAAGACTAACTAATGCTTGATGATCTGAGGTGGAACAGTTTCACCTCAAAACCATCCCACCCTCAACCCAACCCCCATCCATGGAAAAACTGTCTTCCACGAAACTGGTCCCTAGTGTCAAAAACGTTGGGGACTGCTGCAGTAATGGATTAATTTTGGCCAAAGAAAGGTTTGGCCCCTGCTCAGCTCCTAGGAGGTAACCGCTAACCCCTTAGAATGTCCTGCTTGATAAAGAGTCGTTGTTTACCTGGGGGCTTTGGTCCATGCCAGATAGTCTAATAATACGATTTTTGGTGGGATCTTTAAGTCACGGAGTATCAGCTTGACTTCTGGAGGGGATGGAGACTAACATCAGCCACAGGTGTGGTCAACTATACCGATGTGACTGACTTCTCAATAAAAACTCTGGACAGCAAACCTCACGTGGGTGGCCCTGGTTGACAATATTCCTTGCATGTCACCATATATTGTTGCTGGGAAAAGCAAGCACTGTCTGCACAACTCCATTAGGAGAGGACACCTGGAAGTTCGTGCCTGAAACTCTCCTGGATCTTTATCCTATGCACCTTTACCCATTGCTGGTTTTAATCTGTATTCTTTTGATGTAATAAACCATACGATGAATTTAACTTTTTTGCTGAGTTCTGTGAGTCCTTCTAAGCAAATTATCAAATCTGAGAGTGCACAGTCTCCCACGAACTAAACTAAACAAGGTTGGTCAAGATCAAACTCCTGAGTATATGCAACAAAAGCCAATCCCCACCTACATGTTTCTCTAAACAAGACACTGTTTTGCCCAGGACCAAAAAGTATTGTGCATATGTGCACAGATCCAAATTGCACTGCCAAACTCCACATAACTACCAGCCCCTTCTCCAAGCAGCTTGTTTTAGAGCAGGGATTCTCACCAGCTGATTCTTTGCTATGGAGGAATGTCCTGTCCACTGTAGGATGTTTAGCAGCATCCCTGGCCTCTGTCCAATAGTATCCTTCACTCCTCCCAAGTGGCAACAAAAAAAATGTCCCCGTTGTCAAATTCCCCTGAGGAGAAAAATCGCCCTCCCCTCCATATTGAAAATCACTGTTTCAGGAAACTTGCCTAGGTAGTCTGACCTTGTCTTTTCTTTTACAAAAAAAGGGTCACTTTTAGCTCTATCTTCCTGCCTTTCCAAATGTTAATTAGTTGATGATGGAAAGAAGCAATTGCACATTCTGAGTTCTACCTTCAAAAAATATTTGGATAAAAGTGGTGAACTAAAACTCTTCTTTCTGGGGAACTCAGTCAGATTACCAATTTAAAGAGAAGGAGAAGCCTCTAACAATGATCTTTAAATAAGGATACATATATATTTTCTGTATCTTAATGCACACCACAGAGGGAAGATAGACTAGTTTTCTTCAACCTTGGGAGTATACATCAAAGTAATCTCAAGCAGTTGTTAAAAACATAGGTGCCAGGGTCCTGTCTCAGACACTTAATCAGAATTCATTATTTATCCAGCAATTAGTGGAGTGTCCACTATATGCCAAAAAATTGTTACAGGTGCTGAAGACACAGCAGTAAATAAAAGACATTGTATTTGCCCTTGAAGAACTCACATTCCAGTAGAAGAAGACATTTCATAAACATATAGACAAATAAGATCACTTTGGATAGTGCTACAGGGAAATAAACAGAATAATGGAAGCAATTTCTCTGCATTCTCAGCAACATCTGCAGAAATATACTCAAAGTTAAATGTGGTGAGTGGAAATATTATTTTGCATTTTTTATTTAGAAAGCCTGTGACATAATTATATGCCTAAATTTAAAATTTCTTATGTGTAGGGGTGCGGAGCAAAAGTGTCTCTCCCTACTCTTTGGGAATCCTCAAGATTAAGCAGGTAAATTCCCTCACAGTTTCAACTCTAATTTCCATCAGTTCAATGAAAACATTATGTAAAATCTTAAAAATATAATTAGGAGATACACCACAGATTTCTCACATGCACTTACTGCACTGTGGTGAAGTGTGCTTTTAGCATACAGATCACCTAAATAGTGAACACTGTATCCAAAAAGTGGTTTTTCAACCCTTGCCCACCTCCCACCTTTTGTAGTTTCTAATATCTGTTATTCCACTCAGTATGTCCCATATACCCTTGTTTAGCTCCCACTTAGAAGTGAAGAACATGCAGTATTTGACTATGTTTCCAAGTTATTTCACTGAGGATAATGGGCTCCAATTTCACCCATGTTTCCTGCAAAAGACATGATTTCATTCTTTATACATATACACCACATCTTCTTTATCCAATCTTCTGGATATTTAGGCTGATTCCATGTATATGCTACTGTGAATAGCGCTGCAATAAACATACCAGTGTAGATACCTTTTTGACATAATGATTTCTCTCCCTTAGGGTATATTCACAGTAGTGGGATTGCAGAATCAAATGGTATCACTATTTTTAGTTCTTTGAGAAATCTCCATACCATTTTCCATAAGGATTTTACTAATTTACATTCCCACCAGTGTAAAGTGTATAAGCGTTCCCTTTTCTCCACATCTGTGATGGTTAAAACTGAGTGTCAACTTGATTGGATTGAAGGATGCAAAGTACTGATTCAGGGTGTGTCTGTGAGGGTGGTGCCAAAGGAGATTAACATTTAAGTCAGTGGGCTGGGAAAGGCAGATCCACCCTTAATCTGAGTAGGCACCATCTAATCAGCTGCCAGCACAGCTGGAACATAAAGTAGGCAGAAAAACATGAAAAGACTAGACTGGCATAGCCTCCCATTCTACATCTTTCTCCTGTGCTGGATACTTCCTGCCCTCAAACATCAGACTCCAAGTTCTTCAGTTTTGGGACTCAGACTGGCTCTCCTTGCTCCTCGGCTGGCAGACAGCCTATTGCGGGACCTTGTGATCATGTGAGTTAATACTTAATAAAATCCTCTTCATATATATATAAAATATATAAAAATATACTGCTATGTGTAAAAATATATACATTATACATAAATTAAACATTACATATATACACACATATATATACCTCCTATTAGTTCTGTACCTCTAGAGAACCCTAACACAGCACCCTTGGCAACATCTGTTGTCTTTTGACCTTTTAATAGTAACTAACCATTCTGACTCATATAAGATGGTTTTAACCCATTTATGCTGGAGGCTGCAATTATGAGTGAAAAATCAGACCTTGGCAATGACCTCGAGCAGCAGAATATAAATAACTCCCACCTGCTTAGTGTTCCATTATTGAACACTAGGCATATGTGGGCTAATTTGTATTTCTTTTATGACTAATGATGTTGAGGAGTTTTTCATGTTTGTTGTTCACTTGTACGTCTTCTTTTGGAAAATGTCTGTTTGTGTTACTTGCCTATTTTTTAATGTTTTTTTTTTCTTGAGTTCCGTGTAGATTCTGGATATCAGCCTTTTGTCAGATGCAGTTTTCATATTTTGCACATATTTTTTCCCCTTTCTGTAGGTTGTATGTTTACTCTGTTCACTGCTTCTTTTACTGTGCGAAAGCTTTTTTTTAATTGTCTCATTTGTCTATTTTCGTTTTGAGGACTTGGTTTGAAATTATTTGCCTACACCAATGTTCAGAATTTTTCTCAGGTTTTCTTCAGTATTTTCATAGTTTCAGGTCTTATGTTTAGGTCTTTAATCCATCTTGAGTTAATCTTTGCATGTGGTGAGAAGCATGGGTCCTGTTTCATTCTTCTACATATAGCTATCCAATTTTCCCTGACCTATTTATTGAATCGAGTGTCCTTTCCCCAGTGTATATTTCTGTTGACAATTAGCTGGCTGTAGGTATGTGGCTTTATTTCTGGGTACTCTATTTTGTTCCAATAATACATGTACCATGCTGTATTGGTTACTATAGTCTTGCAGTAAATTTTGAAGTCAGATAATGTGATGCCTCCACATGCTTTTGAACATGGGAGAGTTTACTGATTTTATTAATAAGAATAAAAAGAGCTCCTGAAGAAGTCATTCAAAGGGAAAAAAATCCACTGACAAGCTAATCATCATAAGGATTGTTTACAACAGAATCTGGCAAGACTGGAGGAGGGCACATTTTTCTCTTTTCATTTCATACTTCTATGAAAAACTGGTAGCAAAACCCAGGAATATACAAATTTTCTGCTCTTCAGTTTTTTCTAAGACGCGAAAACAAAGCTATTTACATATTTGTAGAAAGGATATTTCTATGGTTAAAAATAATAAAGTTGTGGGTACCAAATATACATATAAAAAGTAAAGATCAAACACTCCTGTTATGTCACAAATACTAAAAAGAACTGCCGATAATACCCAACCTTCCTTTAAGAATTAAAAACAGAGGCGGGCGAATTACTTGAGGCCAGAAGTCTGAGACCAGCCTGGCCAACACGGCAAAACCCCATCTCTACTAAAAATACAAAAGTTAGCCGTGCGTGTTGGTGCACACCTCTAATTCCAGCTACTCATGAGGCCAAGGCATGAGAATCTCTTAACTCGGGAGACGGAGGTTGCAGTGAGCTGAGAACGCACCACTGCACCCCAGCCTGGACGAAAGAGCAAGACTCTGTATCATAAAAAAGAAAAAAGAAAAAGAAAGAGAGAGAGAATTAAAAACAAAGGTCAGATGCCTGAGGATGTTTTATCTAATTTTTCAATACACACCTCATTCCATATACATAAACAGTAAGCAATCTGTTCATCCTACAATAAATAGTGGCTTTGCAAATCGCTATCATGGTTCCCATTCTACAAACTATATCGCATTCTGTCACAAATATGCAAATATTTCATGCCTACAACAAAATAGCTATTTGGATATAAACAGCTTTTAACTGCCCAAAACAATAGAGAAGGAGGAATCAGCAACAACAAAAAAAGCAGATTCACCTTCCTCTTAAGAGCCTGTGGCTTGTCGCTGCCATCTCTAAACAAGCATTTAGAATCCATCTTTGAAAAGTCCTTTCCTCAAATCTGAAGAGAGAACTCTGTATAAAAGTTTCCAATGGTTGCCCCCACAGCTATAAGAATAAGGTGCAAGTCTCATAGCTTAGAACGTAAGATACTAAGGAACTAACCTCTACATACTTCTCTCCCAGCCTCATCTTGTGCCATCCCCTTCACACTCCTCAGTTAACTAATACCACACTTAAGATCACAAAGAATATGATCCCCAATTGAGAAGATGGGAGTGAACTGGTTAACTCTAAAATGTATTCTTCAGGGGATGTAGATGAAAGATAGATACTAAAGGAAGTTCTTCAGGACAAAAGTGACACCTGACAGTAATGAATCCACATGAAGAAATAAAGAGCACTGGTAATGGTAATTATAGGTAAGGGAAAAATGACAGTATAAAAGGCTGCATAAATATAACTCCTACTTTTTTCTTCTCTCAATTTAAGAGGTAATTGCATAAAACAATTATAAAATTGTATTGTCAAGTTTATCCCATATAAAGATATATATCAAAATGAAGCACAAAAACGGGAGGGAATGAATTATACTGAAAAAAAGAGATGACACTAGATGGTGACTCAAATCCACAAGAGATAAAAAAGAATACTGAAAGTGGTAAATACATACATTAATACACAATACTATAAATGTTTTTCTCTTTCTTCTCTTCTTTAAAGGATAAACTCTGTACAAAGCAATAATTAAAATATTATTGGTGGGTTTATTACATAAAGGAACATAATATATATGACAATAGCAAAAGAGAGGAGAGAAAATAGAGTTATACTGGAGGACTATTAGTATGTAACAATCACTATTAATCTGAGGTAGATTGTGATGGAACAAACACTAAAAATATAATTTTTTAAAAATCAAATAAATAAAAATAGCAAATATAAAAGGTGATAAAAGAGGAACATAAAAAACATGAGATGTATAGAAAACAAATATCCATTGAGATACAAATCCAACCATTTCAAAAGTAATATTAAATATAAAAGGATTAAACATCCCATTAAAAACAGAGATTGTTGGATTGGATTTAAAAAGCAATATCCAATTTTATGCTGCCTACATAGCACTTTAGATTCAAAGACACAAGCAGGTTGAAACAATGGAAAAACACGTATCACGCAAAGAATACCCATAAGAAAGCTGAAGTAGTTATATCTGTATCTGACAAAATAGACTTTAAGTCAAAAAAAAGTTATTGGAGACAAAGAGGAACATTTTATAATATTAATAGTATTAATTCAACAGCAAGATAAAACAAACATAAACATATGGAGCTAACAGGCCAGGTGCGGTGGCTCATGCCTGTAATAACACCTGTAATAACAGGCCGAGGCGGGAAGATCACAAGGTCAGGAGATCGAGACCATCCTGGCTAACACGGTGACACCCCGTCTCTACTAAAAATACAAAAAAATTAGCCGGGTGTGGTGGCGGTCGCCTGTAGTCCCGGCTAATGGGAGGCTGAGGCAGAATGACCTGAACCCAGGAAGTGGAGCTTGCAGTGAGCCGAGATGGTGCCACTGCACCCCAGCCCGGGCAACAGAGCGAGACTCCGTCTCAAAAAAAACAAAACAAAACAAAAAAAACATATGGAGCTAACAAAACAGTACCAAAATAGGGAAATCAAAAAAATGACAGAAATGAAGGAGCAATAGGCAATTTAACAAATAATGGTTAGAGACTTCGATGTTTCACCCTAACAATAAATAAACAAGAAAGCAGGGAATTAGCAATGAAGATCTGAACAACACCATAAATCTGACCTAACTGACATCTACAGAAGACTCTACCCAACAGCAGAGTAACTTATTCTCAATCACATATAAAACAATCTCCAAAATAGATCACATGCTAGGTCACAAAACAAGTCTCAAATTTAAAAGAACTGAACTGATACAAAAAATGTTTTTCAATCACAGCGTAATTAGAAATCAATGATAAAAAGAAATTTCAGAAATCCAAACACGTTTGAAAATTAAACAAGACACCTGTAAATAACCAATGGACTAGAGACAAAAATCACAAAGGAAATATATTCAGAGCAGAATGAAAATGTAAACAAAACACATCAAAACTTACAGGATACAGATAATGCAGTGTTTAGAGGGAAAATTATAGCTGAGCACAGCAATGTTAAAAAAAAATTCTCAAGTGAGCTTCAACCTTAAGAAGTTAGAAAAAAGGAGAAAACCAAACCCAACACAAGTAGCAGGGGAAAAAACGATCAATATTAGAGGGAGAATCAATAAAACAGAAAAAAGAAAAAGTAAAGAAAATGAAAACCAAAATTTGGTTTCTTAAAAAGACCAATAAAACTGACAAACCTTTAATTAAGCTAACCAGGAAAAAAAAAAAAATGAAGACACTAATTACCAAAATCAGGAATGAAAGGGTATCACTACTGAACTTAGAGGAATTAAAAGAATTTTAAGGGAACATTATGAACAACTGTATACAAACAAATGTAAACAACTTAGAAAAAACAAATTCTAAGACACAAATTACTGACTCTGAAGAGGATATAGAAAATATAAATATAACTCTATCAGCTAAAGAAATTAGTAATTAAAATCTTCCCACAAAGAAAAGCCTTGGCCCACATAGTTTCACTGGTGAATTTTACCAAACACTAAAGAAATAATACTAATCCTTCACAAACTCATCTAGATACTTCAATAGAAAACACTTTCTAATTCCCTCTGTGAGGCTAACATTACCTTAATACCAAAGCCAGACAAAGATATCACATGAATAGAGATTTTTTTTAATCCTAACAAAGTATCAGCATACCAAATCCAGCAGCATACAATAGGAATCATATAAACTGGCTATTCTTAAAACATTAAACATAAGCTTACCATATGACTCAGCAATTCTACTCAAGAATCTTTGTGGCCAGGCGTGGTGGCTCACACCTATCATCCCAGCACTTTGGGAGGCCGAGGTGGCAGATCACCTGAGGTCAGGAGTTCGAGACCAGCCTGGCCAACATGGTGAAAGCCCACCTCTACTAAAAATACAAAAAAATTACTCGGGCATGGTGGCACATGCCTGTAACCCCAGCTACTTGGGAGGCTGAGGCAGGAGAACTACTTGAATCCGGGAGGTAGAGATTGCAGTGAGCCGGGACCACACCACTGCACTCCAGCCTAGACAACAAGAACGAAACTCTGTCTCAAAAAAAAAGAAAAAAACAATCTTTGCAAGAGAAGTTAAAACGTGTGTATACACAGACACATGCATGAATATTCGTAGCAGTATTATTCATAGTTGCCAAAAATGGGAAACAATTCAAATTTCCATCAACTTGTGAATGGATAAACAATATGTGACATATCCATACAATGGAATACTATTCAGCAATGAAGAACCAATTAATACATATTACAACATGAATAAATCTCAACAACATTTATACCTAATTTTTAAAAGACAAAAAATGATTACATATAATACGACTCCACTTATATAAAATGTTCATAAAAGTTTGTAAAATAAAACCATTACTCAGTGGTGGCCTGGGGCCGGAGGTGGGACTAGGAGTAACTGCAAAGTAGGTACAAGGTATCTTTCTGGGGTGATGAAAATACTCTAAAACTGATTTGTAATGATGGGTTCAAAGTTCTTTAAATTTTCTAAAAACAAATTGCACTCTTAAGACATTTTATGAAATTTACTGTATATAAATTATACCTCAATAAACTGTTAAAAAAAAAACCACTGATCTAACCAATCACCAGCTCTTTTAATACAACTTGAAAGGCTGATCAGCTGTTCAAGATCTTAGCTGTGGAAAACATAACAGAAAACAACCGAATTGCAGCTGGAGAGAACTAAAGTGGGTAAAACGGAAGATTTTCTGACTTGTTGATTCAGCACACAGGAGCACCAAACCAATGAAAACTATAAACTAATCACATTTCAGAATCAATGTGGCTCAGACAGACGCTTACCTGAAGAGTGGGTCAAATTTCCATCTGCAGGGTGAATAATAAAATGATACATGAACCAGACAAAGACATATTTAAAAGACAAAAAAAAGGAAAACGATAGGCCAATATCACTGAGTAATACTGACTCAAAAATCTTCAACAAAATACTAGCAAACCGAATTCAACAACACACTAAAAAAAATCATTCATCATGACCAAGCGGGATTCATCCCCTAAGGGATGCGAGGATGGTTCAACACATGCAGTCAATAAATATGATACATCGTATCAGCAAAATGAAGGACAAAAACCATATAATCATGTCAACTGATGCTGACAAAGCATTCGATAAAATTCAACATCCCTTCATAATAAAAAATCTCACAAAACTAGATACAGAAGAAACATACCTCAACATAATGAAAGCCATATACCAGAGACCCATAGATAGTATCACAGTGAACGGTGAAAAACAGAAAGTCTGCCCTCAAAGATCTGGACCACAACTAGGCTGTCCACTGTCACCACTGTTATTCAACATAGTACTGGAAGTCCTAGAGAAATCAGACAAGAGAAAGAAATAAAGAGCATCCAAACTGGAAAGGAAGAAGTCAAATTATCCTTGTTTGCAGACGATACGATCTTTTATTTGAAAAAATCTAAAGACACCACACACACACACAAAAAACTATTAGAACTGATAAATTCAGTAAAGTTGCAAGATACAAAAATCAACATACAATATTCAGTAGCACTTCTATATGCTAACAGCAAACAATCTGAAAAAGAAATCAAGAAAGTAATTCCATTTTTAAGAGCTATAAATAAAATACCTAAGAATTAACCAAAGAAGTGAAAGACCTCTACAGTGAAAATTATAAAACACTGATGCAAAAAATTGATGAAGACACAAAAAATGGAAAGATACTCCATGTTCATGGATTGGAAGAATCAATATCATTAAAATGTTCACATTGCCAACAGCAATCTACAGATTTAATGCAGTGCCAATGACAAAATAGCAATGACATTCTTCACAAAAATAGAAAAAAAAATCCTCACATTTATATGGAACCACAAAAGACCCAGAATAGCCAAATCTATCCTAAGCAAAAAGAACAAACTGGAGGAATCACATCACCTGACTTCAAATTATGCTACTGAACTATCCTAACCAAAACAGCATGGTATTAGCATAAAAAGACACACAGATCAGTGGAACACAATAGAGAACCCAGGGATAAATCCACATACCTATGATGAACTCATTTTTGACAAATGTGCCAAGAACACACATTAGGGAAAGGGTAGCCTCTCTTCAATAAATGGTGCTGGGAAAATTGGATATCTACACGCAAAAGAATGAAGACTCCTGGCCTGGTGTAGTGGCTCACGCCTGTAATCCTGGCACTTTGGGAGGCCAAGGCAGGTGGATCACTTGAGGTCAGGAGTTCGAGACAAGGCTGGGCAAAATTGGCAAAACACCGTCTCTACTACAAATACAAAAATTAGCTGGGTGTGGTGGCGCGCGCCTGTAATCCCAGCTACTCAAGAGGCTGAGAAAGAATTGCTTGAACCTGGGAGGCAGAGGTTGCAGTGAGCCGAGATCGCGCCACTGCACTCCAGTCTAGGCAACAGAGCAAGACTGGGTCTCAAAAAAAGAAAAAAAAAAAAAAAAAAAATGAAGACCCTCACCTCTTGCCATATGCAAAAATCAAATCAAAATGGCTTAAAGACTTAAATCTAAGACCTCAAACCGTGAAACTACTGAAAGAAAACATCTGGGACACTCTTCAGGACACTAACTGGACAAAGATTTCTTGGCTAATATCCCACATGCACAGGCAATCAAAGCAAATATGGACAAATGGGGTCACACCAAGTTAAAAAGCTTCTGCATAGCAAAGGAAATAATCAACAAAGTGAAAAGATAACCCACAGAATAGGAGAAAATATTTGCAAACTACCTCTCTGACAAGGGATTAATAACCAGAGAATATAAGGAGCTCAAACAAATGTACAGGAAAAAACCAAATAACCCAATAAAAAAAAATGAGTAAAAGATCTGAATAGGCATTTCTCAAAAGAAAACATGTAAATGGCAAACAGGTATATGAAAGGGAGCTCAGTATCACTGAGCATCAGAGAAATGCAAATCAAAACTATAACCATTTCACTCCAGTTAAAATGGCTTTTAGCCAAACGTCAGACAATAATAAACGCTGGAGAGGATGTGGAGAAAAGGGAACCCTTGTACACTGTTGGTGGGAATGCAAACTAGTACAACCACTCGGGAGAACAGTTCGGCGACTCCTCAAAAAACTAAAAATAGTGCTGCCGTATGATCCAACAATCCCATTGCTTGGAATAACCCAAAGAAAGGAAATCAGTGTATCGAAGAGATATCTGCACTCCCATGTTATTATATAGACATAATTTATATGCATGGTATATATGGTATATAATTTTTATATATAACATATAATTTATATATTTTAATAATTTTTATATTTTTTATAATTTATAATAATTTATATATAATATGCATATTATATATAAAAACCTTGGTTATTACTCATGATAACCAAGATTTGGAAGCAACTTAAATGTCCATTAACAGACAAATAAAGAATATATGGTGCACACACGCATACTATTCAGCTATAAAAAAGAATCACAGTCTGTCATTTGCAACAACATGGAACTGAAGGTAATTATGTTCAGTGAAACAAGCCAGGCACAAAAAGACAAAGTTCGCATGTTCTCACTTATTTGTGGAAGCTAAAAATTAAAACAATTGAACTCATGGAGACAGAGAGTAGAAGGATGGTTATCAGAGGCTGGGAAGGGTAGTTTGGGGGATGGTGGGGGAGGGTTAATGGATACAAAAAAATAGAATGAATATGACCTAGCATTTGGCAGCACATCAGGGTGACTATAGTAAAAAATAATTTAAATGAACATTTTTAAGTAACTAAAAGAGCATAATTGGGTTGTCTGTAACACAAAGCACAAATGCTTGAGGTGATGGATACCCCATTTACACTGATATGGTCAGTATATGCACTGCATGCCTGTATCAAAATAGCTTCTGTAACCCATAAACATATACACCTACTGTGTACCCACAAAATTTAAAAACAAAAATTTATCAGAAGATAAATAATTTTTTTGGAATATTACATATATTAATATTTAAACTTGATATATGCTGATGGGAATGAATGTTTTCACAAACCAAAGAAATTCAACTCAAACAACTTTGATTTACTGCTTTATACTGAAGAAAACAAGATTTTTAAAGCTATACTGCTATATATAGCACACCGGGACAGACACAAGCCTTGTTAAGGCTAAATTATGTAATGAGTGTTGCTTATCTGGTATATTAGACTGTTCTTGCCTTGCTATAAAGAAATACCCAAGACTGGGTGATTTATAAGAGGTTTAATTGGCTCATACTTTTGCAGGCTATACAGGAATCATAGTGGCATCTGCTTTCTGGGAGGCCTCAAGAAGCTTTCAATCACCGTGGAAGGCAAAGAGGTAGCAGGCACATCACATGGTGAAAGTAGGAGCAAGAGAGATCAAGCAGGGAGGTGCTACACACTTTTAAACAACCAGATCTCACGAGAACTATCACAGGGATATCATCAAGGAGATGGTGCTAAACCATTCATGAGAAATCTGCCCCCATGATCCAAACACCTCTCACAGACCCCAACCCCAACACTAAAGATTACATGTCAACATGAAATATGGGCAAGAACACACATCCAAACTCTATCACCTGGTTTTGCCCCATCTGAGCATCAGAATCTTAATAGCATCCATCCGGACACCAATATATAACAATATGTAGTGGCAGGGGGAGAAGTGCAAAAAAAAAAAAAAAAAGAAAAAGAAAAATAAGAGATAAACAATACACCTCAATTTTGAATAGTGCAGAAGAATAGTTTTAGCCAAAAGTAAAACAAAAAAAAGGCAGAAATTTAAGTGTAGAAATAAAACAATTTACAATAAGGAAAGGTATCAATAAGAAAGCAATGGGTAAAAAATGAATACAAATAAGAGATAAACAATACATCTAAATTTCAGATAAAGATAGAATTAAGAGTACAGTAAGATAGTTTGAGCCAAAAATAAGAAAGAAAAAAAAAACAGAGGCAGAAATCAAAGTGCAGAAATAAAACAATTTATAATAAGCAAGGGTATCAATACGAAAGTAATGTTGGCAAGTTGCAAGAGGCAGAAGATGGAGATGAAAAGGAGAAGACTGAAAGTGTGTATAAATTAGGAGTTAAGGATTAAAAAGTTGGGCCAAAAGGGCTAAAGGAAGGGAGGTTGAGGTGGAAATGCAGAAATGAAAACTGGGTAGAGCAGGTGATAGTTGAAGAAAAAGGGGATGGGTGTTGAAGAGAACAAAATGAAGAATAAAGCTCCATAACAGTTGATATGAAGTGAGCTGGGAGACCCTCAAATAGCCCAGAATAATGCAGGCATGGGATAATCACGCCTACAACACCCGGTCTGGACTGATTCTGGACTGGGAGCAAAGAAGTATCAATCAATATCTAGTAATTAAAGTAGACTGGTCACCCAAACAAAATCTCAAAAAATACACCAGTAGTAAAAACTGTACCTACTTCAGAAAACACTATTATAAATAATACTGCTCAAATCACAAGGTCAAGACTTCTCAAGAGGTCAGTTTGTGGCCAAAGGGAACCAAACAGATTAGATGAAGTAGGTTCCAATACAGCAGAGTTCAGATTCATTGTAGGTAAAGAAGTGGGAGGACCGACAGTGAAAGAAGTTGTGGTCAGAGGAAAAAAAAAAAAATCTCAATTTCAAAACTAAGGCTCCAAGGAGGTAAGGAAACAAGAAAGTGAGCAGGTAAAGGGTTCATGTGATTTTATAATGGATCTGGAAGGCTTATAAGGTAGAATATTGTTATTAAGGAGACAAAAATACGAACAGGTTGATTAGTGACATTAAAAGCAATACTTTATTAGTTAAAAACATAGGAGGTTCTAAAACCAATACACCAAGACATGCAAAATAATCTCTGTATTGATAATCTGTAATAGTTAAACAGTCACTGCACTTAAATTTAAGTCAAGGTGATATACAGAAATTCAGTTTTATAATAAAAGATTAACTGAATGAGAATTTGTTTTATTAAGGGACTCTATTTGTATTAGTTGGTTCTCACACTGCTATAAAGAAATATGTAAAACTGGGTAATTTATAAAGAAAAGCGGTTTAATTGGCTCATAGTTTTGCAGGTTGTACAGGAAACACAGCAAAGCCTCAGGAAACTTCTGAGTGAATGCTGGAACGAGTTAAGATTTTGGGGGACTATTGGAAAGGTATAATTGGTTTTGAAACGTGAAAAGGACACAAGATTTGGGAGTGGCGAGGTATGGAATGATATGGTTTGGCTCTGTGTCCCCACCCAAATCTCATCTCAAATTGTAATCTCCACATGTCA